>NW_021131691.1:0-646837 GCF_004193835.3 Ostrinia furnacalis
CCATATGAAATTAGGCAACTGATAATACTATGTCCTATACCTTTACTGTGTCACAGGGATAGGCCTTGTGGGAAAATACTAAAGAAGTTAGCCAAACCCCGACATCAACTGTCGTTTATTAGCTTAGGCACATCAGACGTGGAACTAAGTGCGAGTTATACGGGAGAAGTTTGATGTTCATACGCTCATTCGTTATTACTTGTGCGCAAGCGACAAGAGAAACGCTGGAACTTGGTTTGTGTGCGGTTTTTTATTCACCACAAGGAAGATCTTGGCCTGTATCACACCTGATGGTAAGTGATGATCAGGCCGAAGGTGGAAGCGAGCTTCACCCGGAATCCTCAACCACGGAAGAACTGGCTATCTTACCTCTAACTGCCGGAACACAACAATGCTGTTAACATTGTTGCTATGGCGACAGACTTAGGCAAGATGGTAGTAAACCGANTTGCAATGTCATCGTACTTACATAAGTATACCAAATTTCAGCTCAATTGGTTGAGGAGAACTGGTTTTAAAGGACAATGTTCGTTCTCCATACATTGTTCGCCTAAAGAACCAACAATTTTGACATATTACTACCCGAAAGCGAAATAATACGATTCTGTGTGTAAGAACAATGATTCCTGATGGACACTTGCCATAAAATTAATGATTAAGAATATTAAATCACAGCGATTTTATAATATGTCGTTTATGACAACATGGCGTCTAATGTATTGTGTGAATGTATGAACACCGATTCGCGAAAAATGTTTTGTATTGTCGTCACGCCGAGTCGCAGCCAAATAGTATAAAATAATAGAACAAGTTTTAGAAATACAACTCGGCATTCCACTTTTACAATATGCCCACATATTGCACGTAAATAAACAACATGAATCGTAGGTTGTTTCCACCCTTGTCATCTGACACATGAAATAAACTCCTATTGTATTATAGATATCGAAGCCGAATCGTATATAATAATAGAATGGGTTTTGGAGATCACTCGGGGTTCCACTTTTATAAAATACCTACATATTACATAAAAATACCACGAATCATGAGTTTTCTTTTCACCATTTACATCTGACACGAGATAACAAACTCCTATCTCCATGACTACCATCGTAGTCTATGCCAAAGACTACAATATTTTAAGCAAGAAGTTTCAAACCTTAGCGGCTACGGTAACCCCTGGGCCACATACATCATGATAACATTCGGTCGACACCGGAACGAAGTCTTGCGATTATGCAAAAAAGCATCGTATTCTAGTGCGGCTATATCACGTTCAACCGGGGTTTTAATTCGACTAAAGTCCTGACTAAAGACTGGAAGAAAATACGCCGCATTGTATGAGCACTTCGTGTTCGTTAAAGCGGCTTCAGATCTAGAGCCCACATAGTTTTCTTTCCAATAATATCCGCAAGTAGCGCTGCATGATCTTTACAACAAAAACGGCAATAGTTATTAAGGTGCCAAAATTATATGATTACTTTGGCACGGTATTATACACGTTCGAAGATTTGTCATTTTCATTCATTTCTTCATCATCATCATCATTTCAGCCACAGGACGTCCACTACTGAACATAGGCCTCCCCCAATGACTTCCACATCGCACGGTTGGTAGCGGCCTGCATCCAGCGCCTTCCCGCTACCTTTATCAGGTCGTCGGTCCACCTTGTGGTGGGTTGACATTGCAGAATATGACTTTTGATAGGTTCATCATAGAATTCGGCGGGGATATCCTCACGGAGGAAGTTCGTAAAAGGGCGGAACAAGATCTTATAATAATGCAAGGCCGAAGCTGTTACGCGCGTGCTCCTACGTGTAATCCGGCGAGTATGCAATAAATAGTAATGTCTGGTAAATAGTGGTAATACGTATCGTTCGTTCGTTCGTTTCAGCCGAAAAGACGTCCACTGCTGGACAAAGGCCTCCCCCAAGGATTTCCACGAAGACCGATCCTGCACCGCTCGCATACAGGCACCTCCCGCGACCTTCACCAGATCGTCGGTCCACCTAGTGGGAGGCCTGCCCACGCTACGTCTTTCGGCTCGTGGTCGCCACTCAAGAACTTTCCTGCCCCAGCGGCCATCAGCTCTACGAGCTATGTGCCCCGCCCCGTCTATGTCTGTATGCGCTACGATTACAGGGTATCATTTTGCATAGTCGCAAGACTTCACTCCGCTGCTGTCAAATCAATGTCGCATAATGTTATCGCAATGTGTGTGGCCCTTGGCCAAATCACAGAAGCCTATGCGAAGAAAGAGCACTTGAATGACAATAAAAATCAGGGTTACCATTTTATAAGATTTCCTCACTATTGAGGGTAACAAAGTAACATTAATAATCTAGCCATTAATTACATTTATTACCTATACGAGAAAGTAAAGCAACATGCGGTTTTATTTTAATTTGTAAAATATTAAACCCCTCATATTTGTAACAGTTTGTTCCAAGTTTAGTTTTACTGTTTTGTTAACAGTATTGCTGTTTCAGCTGTCACTGTGAAGCTTTGGGAAAATAAATAAATAGAAAAAATATTAACATAAATATTTATTTAAGTTTTTATGTTCATTATCATAATATGCCAATTTAAGTTACACTGTGTGACAGTCTTTGACACTAAACAAACTCTTCAGCTTAATAATACCTACCTACAGGGCGTTTTTATAGTTACTCTTGCTGATGAAACAAGAAGGGTTGATTCTACTACTGAAATACAACTACTTTTCTTACAGGACCAATATCAAATTCTCAAAAAAATTCACATCCTCGTGATGGTGATAATTTCTATGGAGAGGTTTTTTTTATATTCGGTCTCTTGGGATAAGTTATTCCATTTGAGCAGTAGAATTAATCCTTTTTATTCGATCACATATAAAAACAACACAAGTGTTTAGGAAAACTTCTTCTTTGGTATGGTATCACTACGGAGTTATAATGTCGGCAACTCTGTATCACTGACTTGTAACTTTCAAACAGCATGAATAATAAGGGCACCACATTGGTTTTCTTTCTGAAAAAAGGCTTTCAGTTTTAGTACTAACCCTTTAGCACTATTTCATTGAAATAAAAATACAATAAACGCACAGAAGACTGAAATTGAGTCAACTGACGTGACATTTATAATTTGTTGACATTATGACAGTTTGACAAGACTAGGGATTGAAAAAGTTTTAATTGAAAAAGTAAAATGACAATTTATTAAAACGATTCACATGGATATAATCGATTAAAAATATTTATAAAATGTTCTGATACTTGCCTGTAGCGATTATCCAATCCTGGTTTCTACTGAAAAACTACCTCGTGGCAAGATTTTAATAAAATAATAAAATCTTTATCTTCTCTTTCACAATCTATAAAAGTTCATTTGGTCTATTATTATACATGTGCTATGAATGAGGGTTTTCGCGATTGAAAAATCCGCGAGATGGCAATACGTAGACGCGAGGTCCAAATGCTGCATGATTGGTGGATATCTGTCAATGTCATGTCAAAAATAACCAATCATGCAGCATTTGGACCTCACGTCTACGTATTGCCATCTGGCGGATTTTTCAATCGCGAAAACCCTCATTGGCATAGATTATGAGAGACTGGCAACTATACTAGGTTGATATCAGGTGATCCGTCTGCTCATTTGCCTCCTGTCACATAAAAAAAAAATATATATGTTTCTCACACTTCAACTGGCATTGGATTCAACATCGGATTCTGACACTTTTACAGTTATGATACCATGAATATCAGTTTATGGTCCTAATTATTTTTATTTTATTTACGACCTTCGACCAGTTGGACACTTTAGATATCTTCTTGTAATAGTGTCAAACTGTCAATATCTTTTTAGCTTTTAACGCAAATCTAGTCTTCAAAGCAGTTTAATCGATTTATTTTATTTTCAAAATCGATATTTTATTGTCTATGATGGCCGCAGGAACATCACTATACATGGACTCCCAGCAATAAAGTACGGTAATGCCTCGTACAGATTTTATCGGCAAAAATTATGGAACTTGATAGGTTTTAGACCATGCCACGCACCAAAACGTCCGGAAGTTGTAATAGTATTATAGAATAAACGTTAAAAGACTTATTTATTTAATTTTTCAATGCTTAAGTGTCCATTAGAATGAAAGGGTGCTTAATGTATTAAAAAAAATAGAAAATAATTATGATGGGTTAATGTTTTTGGGCGGTTTTTTAGGCGGTTTCTGACAATGTCCTTTAATTCCAAGATTTATCCCATACTAACTAACAAGCGAAGTGCTTGTAAAAATGGTACGCATATCTTTATTGCGACTAGTTTTCTTAGAGTATTATACCATTTTGGAATCTTGGATAGTTGCGGCAACTTTATAAAAAACTTGCCGCAGTAGTGTTCATACTGTTTTATTACAAAACGACGAGTCAAAGTGGAGTGAAAGTAAAAATCGTTCAAAATTTTAAGGAAATATCATAATTTGATTTACTTTTGTGTAAAAACTGCAAGGATTCTGAGGGTTTTAAGAATTGGAGAGGACAGCAGCACTACTTAAGTTGCCGATACAAACAAAAAAACAGAAGTATTTGAAAAATTGTGGTCGTGGTAATGTAAAATATTATAAGGGGTGTCAATTTTCGACGAATTCCATAATTTATTGTGTAACTTAAAAAATAATTGAGATAGATTTTTTTTCTTATTTTTCCTAAAGTAGTCATGACTATGTCCATCCTGCGGCGTCGGCTTATCCTTGAATTTTGGGACACGTTGTATGTGGAATCTGTTCTTACTCTTTGTAATCTGGTACTTTTGTCTTCGATTGTGTGCTTTAAAGAGCATAATATTCAAAGCGTTCAGAAAACTAAGTCCCAGAAGAAGAAGATTCAATACCTGGCTCTGAGACGATTGTTGTTGTGATAGCTGTCCCAATTGGTCTTGATCTTGGTCTCATTGCGGAGCTGGTGAGAGCTGTAGCGAAGATCGAAGGCATCAGCTCTTCTGGTATCTGAGGTAACCTGACGAAATTAACATTTTTAGTTCTAACTTACTTTTACAATATTTCAAACTCTATACAAAAAACAATTCAAATTCAAATTCAAATTGTTTTTATTGTGAAATCACAGGTAAATACATAAGCCAGGTCATAAAACGTTTGTAATAGATCAGCTGTGTTCCGCCGCATGGGCATACAACACCTGTTATGGTTTTAGTCACGGTCAAAATAAGGTGGTGCAACTCGTCCTAAGTAACCCCTCAGTAGATATATGATATAGATACTATGGGTAGCTTGGCTTCCAAAAACAGTTAACAACATATTTTTGAGTTGCTGCGTCCCATGACAATGCCATAAGGTAAACTGCAACAGAAATAAAAAAATTAACCCATGAAATAAACTTCACTCTGCATAAATATCAATAACACCTCGCCATGATAAAATACGTGCCACTGATTACATTCATGGTAAAGTTAAAATAATCCTTTCTCCCAAAAATGTGTTTCGCGCGGACAGTGAATCATTTAATTTGGAAATAAATGTACCCATTCCCATACCCAGCTATATCTACTCGAACGATATGAACGTTAAAGCAAAGAACATACAATAAAAGGCAATTGCAACCAAAGATCAAATCAAAGTAGGTATACCAGTCAAGACTGCATCTTTATTTATCATCAAATGTGGTAGAACTGTCAATAATACCAGTCCCTCAAGGGTAGACATTGTCATAAACTACTTAGATCAAAAACAATGATCGATTGTAATAACTAGTGAAACCTAATGATATGGATTGGATCGGATACATCGTTCGTAATGTGAAGTTTGTATCTTCTTCTTCGTAAAAACGTGTTTGTATGTTTCGTTGCCTCGTCTGCACTAGGCCTAACAACCATTTCCACTTTTCTGTTTGTTAATTAATATTTATTCCTGACAAGTTCATGCCGTTTCGGGTATTTCACTCAAATCGCAATTAGTTTCAAGCCAGTTATTTTTGAGAACTTTTAAAAATATTGCATACAAGTTCAAAAGCTCCGTTGATATTTTTATAGCAAAGTGCAGTAGACTTGTTTTAGCAGTAAAAATATTTCAGGGTTTTAAAACGATCCAAGTTTTCAAGAACATAATTTGTCCAAAGAAGAACAAAATAACAAATAACTTTATAACAAAGATGTACAGTTTAGACTTGCCTTTCAGTCAATATCTGCTTTAATAAATCTATTGGCAGCAAAACGGTGTAGAGTTTCCAAAACTCGGGAACGAAATCTTATTGTTATGCAATGGATCTGACAATACGGTGAGAATCATAAAAAGTTCAAAAGCTATTATTCAAAGTGAAAATTGAGATACTTGAGATCCGAATCTTTTGCAATAGGCTTACCAAGCCACTTTCGGGACACCAGCCCATATTAAACTTTTCTAATTTGCCAACGAAATCAGGCGGGCCCATGAAATTATTGGAGAGAAAAGTTAGTGTTTATAATATAATGTGAGGCCCGAGGCATCATATCACGGAGTAGAATAATAGACAAAGTTTCAAGCGTCCAGTTCGATTAAAAATTCCTGAAGGGTCTTGGATTTAAATAATTTTACGGTTAACTCAATTATTAGGTAAAAATAGCTTACGTAACACACCTGTTTTTACAATATTTAGCTGTAATTTTAGGGAGGGGTGAATACAGTCATGAACATTCATTCAGAACATTTGTATAGTACATCAGACTACTCACATTTTTCTAATATAAAGCAAAGGTTCTAAGTATTATAACAACAGTTACCTATACATAAGCGTTTAACTTGATGGGGTCGTCAGTAGGTACTAATAAGTTCGATGTATCCTAACATGGTCATAATTGGGTCAGAATACATGTGTATTGTCTAAACTTCAGTGCACGCTCACCGAGTGATTTTACCAGGTGACAAAACCATCCGGGGCTTCTAGTACCTAGTTGCAGCATCTAGTTTAAACTGAAGTTTTGAGTACGTAATGGAATCAGAACAGTAAAGTTTGACCTACCTGCAAATCATACAACCGAGCGTCCCAGTCCGGCAAACTCAAGTGGGGTAACGGTTTTTCAAATGTCACGACTGATTGCATTTTTAATTAATTAAATTCGACTCAAAAATTGAAACTAAAAATCCACTCCGAAATACATCTGTCAGGTTATGACAGTGACGGTGACGGTGTCAAAAGGCTGATTGAATTCTAAATTTAAAATTTGTTTACGGCCAGGTTTATAATTTGAGGTTTGTTGTATTGTTGCTTCAGTGTTGCTACCACCATCACGGACAAAATAATTAATTGACTCTGTGTAAGAAACTATAGGATTTATGAGTATCGACCACATCTATCCAGAATATCAAACTTATCTACTGAGTTTCTATGAAGAAGTGTTTGAGACATTTGTTTTGTCAGCGCCCAGTAAAATTGGTAAAATTTTACACTGGTAACTTCACAGTAGAATAGCTCCCTGTGGGAAATGCTCTAACAGCAAAGGTGACCATCATTTCAGCAACCGAGAGTATCTTTTTCTAATTCTGAACTAAATTATGGTCGCCTCTATTATACAGTTGTGACTTGTTTTGCAAATAATACATGAAACTGAAGGTTTTTTTTAAGGAGGAGGCCTTTGTCCAGTAGTGGTCGTCATTTGGCTGAACTGAACGAACTTATAATATGACCAAACAAAAAATTCAATAATCAGTGTTTCTACTTGTGCTATTTTGTGGGTTGATAATAGTCAATGCATATTAAGGCAATCCATGCCTTTACAAATGGAATAGAAAATATAAGAATCACGATTACACAACGAGTATCAAACATTACTTAAAATTCTGTTTTTTGTTTCATTTTGGAAGATGCAGATATTATTAATACGGTAACTGGATCTGTTTACTGTAATAGCTTGTATAACATCAGACTTACAGTTTTAGAACTAAAGTAAACAGCCCCTTCCGAAGAACACCCGACCCAACAAAAGGTCCATTATCATAATTTCCTCAGGATCTTGAGTGAAAAGGGAAATTATGCAATATTGTTTGTGGACACTGTTATACATGCCTAAGGGCTTCCGATTACCGGGAGTAATTTGGTTGAAAGTGGAAACACTTCTGATGATTTATAATATTACAGTGAGAGATGTCGGTCCCGTAAAAAAATAGATACCAAAGGAAAAACCGAATCAGTCCTCAATCATCATCATCAAGTCATTTTCAAACTAGTTCGGGAGGCCTTTAAAAGATTCACCTTTTACGACATTCAGAGAGTGGAAGGTCAATTTCTTAGAGTTTAGTCGTGGGTTCGATTCCCGCCTTAGGCAGTGTGATGAGTGATTCAAGAGGATGGATTTTATGTATAAATACATCCCACTCGCGCGTAGCCGGGGCGGGTTGCGTGTATAAAAATACAAGCAGAAATATCCCGAGTCCTCAATGAAACATGGCTACACTACACCAAGGATCTATGCAGTCTCCCTGGTGTCCCGAGACGGCGCCCCGGGTGATACGTACAACTTTCAGACTGGACGAAGTTTTAGCCTTTTTTTAAGGCTTCTTGACGGATTACCGCGCCTGTGTCGCTGTAAAAGGAAAGCAACCCTTTTTATCCTTTCCTTGACAAAGCTGAAAACAAAGCTAGTGTAATTTTCAGCAATTTCGTTATAATTGTAATTTCGAGAGGCGTGTTTTTTGTTTTGTGTAAGTTTAAGATTGATTGCGGCTCTACGAACCATTATAAAAGCAGATTAAAATTATTATTAGGTTATCGTCTTGTGTAAAACTCTATTTCTGTAAATAGTTACATATTTTACAAAAACAGAGTTAAGAAAACAGTTAGGTCTCCTGACATCTGTTTACATAACTACAGATTTTCTGTTTGATGTTGGCGGCGCCAACTTTATTTTTGGGCTGGGGCTGTCGCTATCTGACTATACATCTTTCTTGCAAAAGTCATAATATTTTGATGTCGTCTTAACCGAAACCCTACAAATCTCTTGTTCATCACACCAATGAGTAACTTTAATTTAATTTTTTTTAAAGATTGCCAGCATCTTGCACTTACAAATACCAAAATACAAACCATCTCCAATCTACGAAGTAGTCCAACTGGCTTGACCTAGTAGCCTAGCGAGACGTATCTCAGCTGATGCAAAGAGGACTGTTTCATTGGCAAGCCTCCAAAGCAAATCCGCAAGGAGATCCGGAATTTATGCTCACGCACGTCCGAACATTTTTACTGAGAAGTTTTGTAAGGTGTGATTCACAAGAGCAGAAAATGTTCAGGTAGAATCCCTACCTGTGGGTAACGTTCCGCGGTATTTGTAAACTAGCTAAGAGATACAGAAGTCACACTCCAAATTATTTTGAAACCTTCGCGTTGCATCATTTAATTAATTGTAACGTAAATAGTTAACTACTTAAAACATTCCAATGCGAGTGGAAGTATTTCGTAACATTTTTTTTTATTGTTGTGTTGAGTGGGCTTCTTACGGTCAAAACAGCACTTAATTTGTTGCTAATGATCTCTAGTTTAACCCCTATCAAGGAATAGGTCGAGTTTCCCTGTTACCCTGTATAATATGGAAGTTACAAAATTGCATCGTGGCATGCCGGATACAACCAGAATAATATTTTGAATAACGTTGAAATACGTACGTCAAAACATTTCACATATTTTCATCTCTACCAAAAATAGCTCCGTGTGGTCCGCGCCCAACCGTTTCCAGTGCTGAGAACTTTTCTTCTAATAGGAAAAGTAGGGCGGTCCCTATAACTCCATTTCCTTGTGGGCGGTTGTTTGTCCTGCCTGCTGACAGTAAAGTGGCGCAGTCCGATATAAATTAATGCGCTCTATTAAGTGGGATCCTATTGTGAATGGAAAAATAACATTAAGTTTTTCTGTAAGAAAAAATTTGCGTTTTCCTCAAAGGGTGTGTCTGGTGATTAAAACGGAGTAGTGATGATTACTGGTGTTTTTACTGTGGCTATTTTTTGGCAATAAGCATAGAAGTTTGGTTAGGCATTCTTTTTTTGTTTGTGATAGGTTTTTTTTATCGCTCATGGCCTGTATCTCACCTGATGGTAAGTGATGATCAGGCCGAAGGTGGAAGCGAGCTTCACCCGGAATCCTCAACCACGGAGGAACTGGCTATCTTACCTCTGACTGTCGGAACATAAGGTGATAGGTGGAAGACGACTCTGTATTGGTTGGTTAGTTGTAGTAGTTGGTTTGCCAACTCACTATTTTATTGTTTTCATATTTTTACATGTTGCATTTACATTTAGATTCGAGCATAATCCAACAACGGCAAAGTTCATTTTCTCTTTCCATATTTACAAAACATTTAGCTGCATCAAACCAGCCATAACAACGAAGTTATAACACCACTTAAACTCTTAAGTATCCATGAAAACGGGCCGACAAAATACCACATAAACTTAAAGCCTTATTAGTCTTCCGAGCGGAATCACATCCTAAAACACCCTTGAGGGAAATATGTCTGATCGTGATGTAAAATTTCAATTTGAAACGAAGCTTAAAGTATTTGTACCTGGTGGAAGTATAAGCTTTAGGAAATTAGGTATCTAAGCTCCGTGATGTGTCAAGGGATTGGTGTAACCTACTTACATGAAAAAATATTTTTTTATATGAGAA
Source organism: Ostrinia furnacalis (assembly GCF_004193835.3). Taxonomy (NCBI): domain Eukaryota; kingdom Metazoa; phylum Arthropoda; class Insecta; order Lepidoptera; family Crambidae; genus Ostrinia; species Ostrinia furnacalis. The sequence goes on from NW_021131691.1 coordinate 10,626, forward strand.
ACTCACGCTCCGACCTTCCAAAACCATATTTTTTTAAGCTTTTAGGATAGACCTCCTTAGCATATCCATGCAGACTTGCAGAGGGTATAAACAGCCCATTTCAAGCCAAGTGTATTGGCACTAGGCTGATACGTGGGACACTATTTAAGTTGTGAGCCTAACTATGAAAACAAAGTAGTTAATTATTAAAATGATATTGATTGCGTTTATTGGTATTGTCTTTCATGATTTATGTACTTTTTAATGTGTCCGAAACACTTTTCATAGCATTTTTTCCACTCAGCTTGAGGCACCTCCAAAGCATGGTTTTTGACCGCACCGACAGTTGCTTCTGGACACATAAATCGCTGTTCATGCATTTAATTTTAATATATGGGTACCAAAAGAAGTGTTTAGATTCCAAACAAGAATTTTGTAGCGTTGGACCTGTTTATTTCATATTTTGAGTGTTCAAATAGTCAGTTGTTTGACGAGACGTGTAAAAGCTCACATTTTCGTCACGAATGGCGATTCGACTATGCTGGTCAGTTTTCCTTATTAAACTGAAGACTTTTGGAAAAAAGTGGCTGTTTACTATTAAGAATTAACCATTCTAAATTTCTCTAGTGATCTTTCTGTCATATAATCGGATATTTCGGAAAAATAGGCGACCGTAAATTTCAAAGTGTTCCGAGCGCATGGGACTTTTGTTGGAATTGGTTTATCTTAAAACACCTCCATAGTCGATAGCTGTTTATTTTCAGGATCATCATGCATAGATCCTTAATTCGTCAACTTTCACAATTTTAAAAACGGCTTTTCAAGCTTTTTAAACGTATTTATCAAACATTTCCAAGGACCAAACGACACAAGCGTCCTATTGAGCGTTTGAAAAATTTTGTGACATCCAGCGAAAAAAAAACGTATTAACCATAATGTGGTCACACAATATTTTATTACTGCTAGTGGAATTAATGCCTAGGATTGTCTCAATCCTGCGATATATCACATGACGAGGTTTTTCTTCCATTTTTCTGACAAAATCAATGTTTTCCGCCACTATTAGTCATTTTGGACGACTTTCGCAAAGTTCACTAGTGAGCCAATGACATACAATATTATACTTCTTAAACTAGCGTTTTACAATGGTGAAGGATAGATCTTTATCACCAGGAGTGAAATTTAGCTGACCGTTTCAATTTTGTATTGATTAACCACGTCGAAAGTCATAATAAATCTTCGCGCGAATATTTCCTCAAGTCAATTCCATGTTTTTGTAGTCAAGATAATTTTCAATTAAATGTTATTATCAAAACGTGCTCAAATGATAAAAAGTTTTGAATAAGGTTGTAGTCAAAAATGTCAAACTTTTCATTAAAAGTATCAGAAGTCGTATAAAAACACGTTATGTTGTCGAGGCTCACAACTTAAATAGTGCCCTAGTAATGTTAAATGTAATTAGTTAATTTCGTTCCACAGTTTTTCCGAAATAAAATCAAGAGAAATATTTGGTTGAAACATAAGTAGGAGTTTCTATTTCTGCCTGACAGTGAAGTTATTTTTTGGAAGATGATAGAGCTTAGTTTTTCCAGTATTGGCAGCATACAACAAACACACATACACTTTAGCTTAACTCTGGAAATTGTTTACTTATAGACTAGTATTATAAAATTACCTTCCTACTTTTAGTGTAACAATGATATAAGTAGTATCCACTACAGGCCACAAATGTAATTATGCCGTGTGTGAGTCCCTGGTGACCTGTAATACAGGCTCTTTCAGAACCTACTTCAGGCACCAGTCTTCACAATACGGGTATATGATATGCCAGGCCAAAGCACCGATTAGCACACTAGCAAATAATATATCACAGAATGACAAACTATCGTATCTTTCCTATGTGCTGTCATGTGTATCTAATATCTTGTCAAATATTGTCTCAACAACAACAAATTGTAAGCCCATTGTGAAGAAAATAAATATTTTTATTATTTATTATTATTATTTATACAACTGAAATATACGCGTACCTATTTAAATACAATAAATACCCATCCAAAACCTACTAAATGCAGGTAAAGTTGAGCATCCCTCTAGTATTGATATAAGCCTTGAATGGCTTCGGCAATTTGAAACCGCGCATTGCTTTAGTCTCATGAATTATGCAAACATAAATTAAAGCTCATAAATGCGCTTTTAAACTGCCGTAGAGGCTTTAAGCTCGTTAAGGGTACAATATACAGCTAATTGCTGATTAGGTGGGGAGTTTGGGAGTCTTATACATTTGGGTCAGGTCTCTTCCGATGTAAATATGCCTCATACGCCTACTTGTGTTAAGTAGCCCTAGAAATTGTGCAACTTTATCGAGCAGATCTAAATTTCTTGGCAGTTATTTTAATCATTTGAATATATCTTTGGACAATCTCACACAGCGCCATCTAGCCCCAAAGTAAGCAATTAATATGCTTGTGTTATGGGTGCTAGCTTAACGGATATACTACTTATATACTTTTTTTTTAAATACATATATATTATACATAGTAACACCCAGACCCGTCACAGAAATTAAAATTCATCATTTCAATTTCCGCCCGGCCGGGAATCGAACCCGGGACCTCTCGGCATAGTAGTCCGTTCTGAACCACTACACCAAACGGCCGACATTTCATTTTCAATTATATGAGAAAACCTATCAAGGTTTGTTTATTTGGTATATTATCTTAATGATATTGGTTACTTATACAGGTTATCAAAAACACTATCGATAGGCTTCATTATGATCTCCCTGTAGCAGATAAGACCTTTGCAAAAATATCACAGTTTTTAAGATTTTGTAATTCTTCTGGTTAGGCAGGACATTCATGTTATTACATATTAATAAATGTCCTTTCACAAATTGGTTTCATGGAACATTTATTATTATTAATCTAATTTATAAAGATAATTACAAATTAACAACAAAGAGCGAAACACTAAATTATAGAGCGAATTCATAAACAAATTACAATCAAAAGTGCTTTGAAATGGTTTTTAAAAGCGGTAAAATGTAATATCAAAAAGGACACCTGATAAAAGCATACGTATTATACAGATACAGAACAGTGCACATACTGTATGTGCTACAATTTAGAGAGGTTTCTCTGTTATTTTAGTTTTTAGTTGTTACTTTAGATCGTAGCTGCTACCTAGAAAATTAGAGAGGTTTGTTAGAACTAATTACAAGCAGTTCCACAACAATTACTGTTTTGAATAACTTTACACTACGTTATGGAGAAAAACGTTTTTTACGGTCACTTAGAATTTGGTTGCATTTTTTTTCAGCTTTTATTCGTTATAATGTGTCAACTTTTTTTTGGATTAAGTAAAGTAAGTAGCTAGCTAGTTCATCCTAGTCAATGAATTCTTGACTTGACTAGCTGCAGCATTAATTATCATCATCATTCATTATTGTCAGTATGATGAAGCCCTACGGTTGGACTTTTTATTGTTGGTTTCTACTAAATATAAAGATTTTGTTATGCAGTTAACTCCTAGATATTATCTTTAAAACTTCAGCTGATCATATAGTATAGGAGCATATTGAAGTGAATTCAAAATAAACTAGCATCGCAGGTCGCGTCCCCCGATAATATTTTTAACCCGGCTAATGCTCACTCATTGAGACTGATGTGCCGGTTGCGCGGGGAATACCGGCTTAAAAATGCAGGCGTCGGCACGGAAAGGGTTATAGATTCTACAATAGATTGCTAATGGATTGGTAGTATCTTTAATATCCGGGTGTTGTAATTTTTATCGTGTGAGACTTGAGCATCATATAGGTGTCAATTTAGGTTGAAAGGGCTCATCGTAATCGCCATGCATCGTGTGTTTAAACACAAGGATAGTTTTCAGATTAAAACGTGCTTGAACAAACATGGAATAATTAGGTACAATACTTTTTTTGTTACACTTTTCTAATTGTATGTTTCACCAGGAAAACTATAAATTAACCCTCAGATTGAGAGTCTTGAACCAATAAACATTTGTCGAGAAATGTTCTGTGTGCCTACCATGAGTTTACGTTAGGTGAGCTCGCTAGCGAATACGTCAAAAATTTCTATGAAGATTTTATTTCTTGAAAGTAGCCGCTAGGGGCGCTGTACAATATGTCATACATTTAAATGTCATTTTTTTACGCAGTCGCTAGCGAGCACACCTAACGTAAACTCATGGTAGGCACACTGCTCAGCAGTGCATTAGGTAAATGTATGATATTTTTTAATAAATCATTTCCTATTTCGTAATGAAATTGTAATGCTCATACGGAGGCTGGTTTCTGATGCTCATAAATTAAATATAGGGCTCTCCAAGTACCGTCAGCAGCATATTTGCGGGCCCTCTAGGCAGTTATGATTTCGCGCGAATTCAACTTTTATGCGGACGGCTGTCGGGCCCGCATTTATAATGGGATCTTCCCTTTGAAGGCATACGCCATAAATCAAATCTGTTGTTGTATGCATCGAAATATGTTTCATTCATCTACTTCATACGTATGTTCAGTTTCAAAAGAATTTTCAAGATAGTTTTTTGTGCAGCTGAATCGATGTTAGATTTGGGTGAAGAGGATATGAAAAATGACATCGCATTTCCTCTTCTCAATATAACTTCGTTTTCATAAGAAGATTTGTTATTTACGTAGAAAATAACCCAAATAAGGAAAATAATGCTTATAAGTCCTACCTTTAACCTTCTGTAACTATTTGTTCAAATATTTACCCTTATCAAATGTCCAACCAAATAGCCGTAAAACATGATGTGCCTGTCAAGTTTATGTTGATAACCATCAATAATGACAGGTTTTTGAATATAATGAAAGAAAAAAGAAAATAATAAGTATTGCCTGTCTCTCCAACCCGTCTTGCCATCATGGGCAGTGTAGACTAAATCCTCTATTAAGAATTACGATGTACTCATAAAGAAATCATTGGAACTGTAAGTACTAATTAAATTGGGATACACCAATTGGGTACCTTAGTAAAGCCTGATACTCTCAAACCTGATAAAATGGGTTTTGAACATGTACCTATTACTCGCTGGTTTCTTTCTAATATCAACGAAGCCCAAGGCGAGTGGTTATGTGAACTCAATTCAAATTCCAAAATTCCATTACATTTAAATTAGATTCCTTGTATAAAGGTAAAAGAAAAATATTCTTTAAGCTATAAGATATGCACTTAACTTTAATCCAATATTGGAAGCGAAGCATTACTTTTATTAACTTTTTAATCAAACGACGACATTGCTTGTCGGATCAAATCTAAAAATGTAGATTTACTTTATTTGTTTCGTAGAATCCTTGTCTAAGTCTGAGATTTTTTGATAAAAATCGTTCAACATTTATTTTTTAGTATCTAAGGCTACTAGGCTGCAGGGTTTGTCAAATCAAAGAAGTAAAAAAAAAAAGATGTAAGATGTCTTGAAAAATAAAATAATACTTACTTATTTTATCTTTTATTCTTTGAAATAGTAACTTTGTTAGGCTTCTAGTATCTAAATATTTAAAGTGGCACTTAAAAGGCAAATCATATAAATGTTTTGACTATGAATTTTACAATTTTAAATTCATAAATGTTTCTGAAGTAATTTAATTAGATCTACACTCGCGAGCAAAACTATGGAATCACTTACATGAAGTTGTTTCCACGCGATCTTGTGTACTAACGAATTTGTTAGTAACAAAAAAAGTGTTTTTAAATTTTAAAGATTAAACTTTTAACTTTAAATTGATACCAAATTTATTTAAATCACATCAGTATTTAAAAAGATATCCCGGTTAATGTGAAAAAGTAAGGAAAAAGACATGTATCAACTCTTTGATACGTCGCGAGTTGCGGCCTATTTACCCCCTATAAAAGCACGTGTTTTCGGATTTTGCTTTTACACATGAATCCTTACACATCTCCGCTTCTTTTGACACTTTACCTGGGATTCTACACCTTCAGAAGCAGCACAAATCGTTGCACTATTGCAAGAAGAGCTCAGCCAGCAGGCTGTCGCACGTCAGCTCCACATAAGCCAGTCCTGGGTTTCGAAAGTTTTAAGACGCTTTCGGGAGACTGGTGGCTTTATCCCGAGACCAAGTTCTGAACAGCCCCAGTGAACATCGCAGAGGGATGACCGTTTTTTCATGTCAACCTCTCTATAAAATCGTCATTTGACTGGTATCGACGTCCAGCAAGAGCTCAGAAATGTTCGTAGGATAGCTGTTAGCAAGTGGACAGTTCGTCTAAGATATAAGCAATAGAATTTGACTCCAAAAAGGCCTGCCACGGGCTCGAAACTGACGGAAGGTCACCGATAAGCACGCTTTCAATTTGCTCGTACACATCTCGATGGGAAGTCGAGCAAGCCACCACTATAAGCCACTGTTTCAGCGAACCAGCACTGCACAAATCTCTCCCCAGGCCGCCTATAGACCCGACCTCTTCGACTGCTGCACTGCAAACACAGTCTGCATTCATCGGAGAACAAAACTCGCCTCCATTACTCGCCTTCCCATCAAAATAAGTGCGAGCTAATTGAAAGCGTGCTAGTCGGTGACTTGCCGTCAGTTTCGAGCCTGTGGCAGACCTTTTTGGAGTCAAATTCTATTGCTCATATCTTAGACGAACTGTCCACTCGCTAACAGCTATCCTACGAACATTTCTGGGCTCTTGCTGGACGTCGATATCAGTCAAATAACGATTTCATAGAGAGTTTGACATGAAAAAACGGTCATCCCTCTGCGATGTGCACCGGCGCTGTTCAGAACTTGGTCTCGGGATAAAGCCACCAGTCTCCTGAAAGCGTCTTAAAACTTTAGAAACCCAAGACTGGCTTATGTGGAGCTGACGTGCGATAGCCCGCTGGCTGAGCCCTTCTTGCAATAGTGCAACGATTTGTGCTGCTTCTGAAGGTGTAGAATCCCAGGTAAAGTGTCAAAAGAAGCGGAGATGTGTAAGGATCAACGTGTGAAAGCAAAAATCCGAGAACACGTGCTTTTATACGGGGTAAATAGGCCGCAACTCGCGACGTATCAAACAGTTGATACATGTCTTTTTCCTTACTTCTTTACATCAGCCGGGATATCTTTTTAAATACTGGTGTGATTTAAATGAATTTGGTATCAATTTAAAGTTAAAAGTTTAATCTTTAAAATGGTGCCACTTTTTTTATTACTAACAAATTCGTTAGTTCACAAGATCGCGTGGAAACAACTTCATGTAAGTGATTCCATACTTTTGCTCGCAAGTGTAGTAAAGTAGGGTTTCTGTTATGAATATGGACTGCCAACTGCGAATATGATAAAATAAGATACAAACTCATAATTTCTTGCAGTCTAGACATATTAACGCGCGGGAAGTAACTGATAGCGTAACTTGGCAGATATTTTTGCCATACAAGTTTCTCGTAACTTATCTGAGACTCAGAGTATATGTTAGGATGAGTTGCACCACCTAACTTTGACCGTAACTACAGGGTGACTTTTAAATCGTTGGCATCCTTTTAAACTAAGACTCTACTCATGATACATAGTACATTCCCTGAATATGAGACAAATCCAATGAGTTTTTTTGTCTTAATTTTACTATTTATTTGAATTAGTGTGTCTTATAAAGAGTTGGTAAAGGTGCGATTGCGGTAAAATACCTGCCTTGTCTAGCATAAAAAAAAAGTTTAGAACGAAACGATCGTACAGTTCAGATTATACATTTTTGTTGCTGAATAACATCTACTACATCGAAATAAGATGCCACAGTGTTAAGTTTGATGTGCTGTCGTCAGTACAAAATTTTAATTTTTGAAATTTAACGCATTGGATTTTACCATGAGTAGAGTCTTAGTTTAAAAGGATGCCAACGATATAAAAGTCATCCTGTATAACGATAACCGGTGTATTTCGTAGGAGTTTGACAGATTTTTGATGTTTGTCAAGAGTTAAAGTAAGATGGTGCAACCCTCCATACCCTCGCGGTATGTGCGGCGTGGGCTCCGCAGCGCAATACGCTTATCGCGGCGGTAGGCCGGGACCTTGTACTGCCCAGTATAGTCAAAGCTATGCTGGACAGCAACGAGGCCTGGGTGGCAATGGCATCCTTCTGTGAAGACGTGATGTCTCAGAAGGAAGCCGCGGAGCGAGAGCGCGAGGATGATCCAAACGCGCCCTCGCTCCGGCGACGGCGGAGGGGTCAGAGGAGGCGACAATATGATCGCCTCCAGTTTCCCCTCCTCGGTGATGGCCAGCGGGCCGGGGGCGTGGGGGCGCCCCCGCCTGCATTGCACAGGCCACCACCACCGTCGGACGGGAACAACTGTGTGCTTCCAGTTGCTCCTGTCGCCCCCCGTCCTGGGGGGCTTGTAGGGCCCGTCGTGCAGGCGGGCAATCGCCGGGAGGGGCTGTGGTAGAGAAGGCTTTGTCCGGAAACCCACAGTTTCCTCCCACTTATGGCGAGTGACGGAGCACCGGGGTCTTTTTAGTGGGTATGCCTCGTCCTTCTGACTTGGTGAGCCCCACATAACCTACCCTGTCCCCGCAGGGTAGGTATGCGATTCAACGCATTTTTTCCCCGCAAAAAAAAAAAAAAGAAGATGGTGCAACCCAGCCTTAGAGTAACATATTGTTTATCAAAAGAAATGGATCGCTGAAGGCTATTGTCGATAAGGATACAGTAAATAAATGTTCAATATTTGATCTAGGACTGAATTTGTATCTGTTGAACCGTGAAAATTCAGATTTATTCATGATTAGATGCCTTTGGGCCAGTGTTATTAAAATCAGATCGGTAGGTATACTTGTATTATAAAACGACGCTCACGTATGCGAAATAAACAAACTGTAAAAACTTTTTAAAAGTCAGTGCCAGCCAAGACAAAAGTAGTGTAGGTAATTCAATGACAAAATTAATAGAATTAATTTTATCCGTTTAGTAAAGTATTCCGCGCTTACATTTAGTTTTCCACTATCTATACTGGTAACGAAAAATTGATATTTTATAACAATCTTATTTAAAATACATAGCCTTTCAAACGAGTAGGTAGTTTAATAATCAAGAAATCGAATATAATAATTCATACTACTTAACCTTTACAAATTCAAGAATTGTGCTTAAAAATGGGTTAAATAAGAAATAAACGAAGCTTAAGTTGCATTTCTTATGACGCATATAAAAAATTCACACAACGCACAAGGCGATGTTAGGAAAGCGACGTCGCTTCGGCTTGATGAAGCAACCGCGTTAAATATTTAGGGTTCGGGACCCCTCGAATGTAACCCTAGAACTAACTGAGTTAACACCTTCTTAGCTTTGGGGTTTGCATAAGTTTAAAATCCTGAAAGAAATTTTTGCTCTATTTCATGATAAGTATGGCTTTAAGATACCTTATGCAATTATGTTTAGCATTAGGTATAATAATGACGAACCGAATAAACGCTGAAACACTGTAGGTAATGGTAATGACAAGTTTTACCTCTTCTAATGTCGAAACTCTGGAGTCAGATTTTATGAAAAAAACTTTAGCTTTTATTAGTCCTTTATTTTTATTTTGTTTATTTTAATATTTGCAAGCACTATTTATTTAATGGTCCATGCAAATAAAGGAATTTTGACTTTGACTTTATAAGACACCATTATCTGGGGTAAAGTCGTCCTCATTTTTGGACATCAAAAAACTTTTTTTGTGTTTTCTTTAAGATATCCTTAAGTTTACCGAGGAGTGTTTTTTGACACCAAGCCGCTTCTGAACTCTTTAAATTGTTTCCAAACTTTCCGAAACAAGAATCCATTTTTTGCGACACACACTTCGCACAGTAATGGAATGCCACTCCGAGGTGTTTACTTCTCTTTGAAAGCAGATGAAAGGTGAAATAGCAGCATATGATCCGGCCTATACATACAGATTACCATTGTATTCAAATGGATATTGGATATTGATTTTATGTTCATACCACCTGAAAATGTTTTCTGTTATTTATTTTGCTTTCAACGAGTCCTTTTGGGCCTAAGCGAAAATATATTCAGATGTCTAGATTCTTTTAAGCTTATATTTAAAGGTAAAAAGTAATTTGGTTTGGCTACCTTGTTTGTTGGGCTACCTTTTTTTTAATTAGATATTTACTATACTATATTTTGACGTTCATAAGTGCCACTTGTGGTCTAAACTGAATAAATATTTTTGATTTTGATTTTTTGATTGATGATTTTGATTTTGTAATTTGATAAAAATAACACAAAAGACGATAAAACAAAACATATTTACATAGTAAATGGTTGGAATGTTAGTAGGTAGTATATAATTCCATAGAATTCTGTCCCAATAAAATCATACAAGGGAAAAACAAACGAAAGTTAGATTAAGAAAGAACGTATAAGTTTTGACGAGCTACAAAAATAAGATAAGGAGTAAGGACCATATTCAAAACTAATCTAAGAATTTAGAAGTTACCTACTTTCGAAATAAATTCATAGCGCTTTTGGTGAAAGATGAAATGAATTTGAAAATAACTATAGTCAGTTCGTCGTTTCTGCCGAAAGACGTCCACTGCTGGACAAAGGCCTCCCCCAAAGATTTCCACAAAGACCGGTCCTGCGCCGCTTGCATCCAGGTACTTCCCGCGACCTTCACCAGATCGTCGGTCCACCTAGTGGGAGGCCTGCCCACGCTACGTCTTCCAGCTCGTGGTCGCCACTCAAGAACTTTCCTGCCCCAGAAATGAGGAGATCCGTAGGAGAACCAGAGTGACTGACATAGCCCGCAGAATCGCTATGTCAGTCACCGCAGTGGGCGGGGCACATAGCTCGAAGAGCTTATAGTCAGTTATTACAACTTTATTTACCCGTATTACCTAATTACCGGCACATCTTCAGGTTGGATGTTTGGCATTTCCAATCGTACCAATATGGGAAAATTTCAGACTGAAAGGTAACTAATTTCATTTACGTTCGTAATTAATTTGGTGTTCAACACCATCCATGATACTTAATGATATAACAAAATCAGAAGTGTGCAAAGTTTATGAATGTAAGTAAATATAATAAATCATTGACGTAAGAATTCAGACACTTAAGTTAACTTTGAAAATAGGCTGTAAAGTGAAAAAAAAAAGAAAAATAAGATATTTTCCTTTAAATTCTATGAAAGCAGAATTTCAATGAGATTCCATTTCAACAATCCATCATTCTCCTGCAGCTAAAATTAACACCTCTTCTTAAAATTGCCATTATCCCATCTCTGTCTTGAACGACTACTTTAGTTAAATTACTCGTTATAACCACCAGCGGGGAAATCACCGTGGCCATTAAGACCACACGGCAGATAATATCGCGAACTCCCCACTCTGCCGCGAGTCGGTTAAATTTAATCACCTACCCGTTATAAACTCCTCTAATTAATAATTAACTTGATTTCCCCGCGTTTACTGATACTCGTAGTAATTATTGTAATATGAGTTAAATATATTTCGTAACGTGGTCCGTTGACGAGCAGGCTTTGTGTGGTTACAAGAGAATGAGTGATGTTTTGGTTGCAGACCAGATTTTCTTAAATAAACAGTTTCTATTTTAGGAACAACCCTAAAACGGAGTGATTGCTTCAGTAAAGTTGCTGTCTTTTAGGCCACGCATTCAAATACCATGAATTTTCAAAAGTTTTAACCGGAATCAACGTTTTCGATAAATAACTAAACTGAATGTTCCCAGACCACATGTAAAGATTCTTTTTGTGTAACAAGTTTTAAAGGTTACTGCGACACAATACATGGCAATAAACGTTTTATTTATTTATTATTTATTTATTTAAACATCTAATGAAATCCTATCCCAAATTAAAGGATTGAACGCTGTTTATTCGTCATTAATACCCGAAGGTGTAATTTAAGTGATTCACGGTCTAACCCATGAAGGGTTAAAGCCTGCTTCTCACGCTATCCACACATTATCAGTACAAACTGTAGCTTTATTTGATTACGGTACCGTCATGACACCTACAATAACCCAATAATAGCCTCGCAAGCAAGATTGAACTTTATCACGCAACAATAAGGCGCGTTAGACAGCAGCTGCTGGGCCATAAAACAATGAAAAACGTTCATAAAGACGCACTATTTAGTGGGCATATGCCCGTCGTTAAATGGATAATTAAAAGTGTGGCATAATTTTCCTGGACCGAATGTACTTTCAGCCACAGGTTTGTTATGTACACTTCCGAGTTTCTCCTTTATCTGCAACTAGCTTTCTGAGAATTTTGCCTGTCACAGAAAAACTTTATCGCGTGCGTCTCTGTTTCAAAAACCGGGATAAAAACTATCCTATGTCCTTTCCCGGGACTCAAACTATCTCTATGCCAAATTTCATTAAAATTCGGTTTAGTGGTTTAGGCGTGAAAGAGAGACAGACAGACAGAGTTACTTTCGCACTTATAATATTACCCCCTTACTACTAAAAAGTTACACAGTTGTTGATCACCGTTTTACATCTTCAGGATTTTCAAATTCAAGCGTAAATCTGAGTTTTACAACTCAAAGTCAAAGTCAAAGTCAAAGTCAAAATTTCTTTATTTGTTTGGACTAATAAATAGTTCTTACAAATCGTCATTTTGCTCTTAAGGAGCCTCTACATGTCTCATAATCTTTTTACCCTACCAGCGCTTCGAGACCAACATTTGGCAAGTGCTGAGAAGAAGCGCCGCAACAAACTCAGTCACCACTGTCTGCCGGTTAATATAAATAAATAGAAATAGTAGTAGTAGGTACATTCGATTCAGGAGCAGTTCACTGAATTTACCATGCATTCTTGTATGGTGTATCTTATAAGAATGGGTATACAAGATTGCGTGGTATATTAAACAAGGTAGTGACGTGCTAATTTCTAGACTTACATATTAAGATACTAGTAGAAATGACTCGCATACATAAATTTGAATAACTTGGATTGACCAGTCCCCGAAAGCAGCGCCTGTTCACAGACATGACGAGTGAACCAGCCATCGCTTCACTCGACCATATTAGAGGGAATGTAACGACCCGCCTCACTACGCCACCACCCCAGAGACATTTTAGTGAGAATGAAAATTCCAAGTTATCTCTTAAAAAAAAAACTAACAATAAAGCTAAGTAACAGTCCAGATTGAGAAGCATGACACTATAACATTTGAGAAATTATTATTAGTTTATACATTACTTTTCATTTTAATTCTTTTTAGTGCGAGCATGAGAGGACCATAATCCTACTCCCAGGATGACACGAGTTGTATAATAGGCTTTTTTAAGCATGTGATCTTTAACTATATCTTTAAATTTATTATACGGTAGCTCTTTATATTTATCAGGGACTTTGGGACTTGTGACTTGTGTTGAAAGTGCTTTCGGGACTTGTGTTGAAAGTGCTCAAAAGTGGAGTTCTTCATGCGAAAATGCATGAAAACCAAAGACAAAAGTACCTAGATAGGTAGTGGTAAGATTATAAAGTTGCCTAGAGGTTCTCGGAATTACGTATTTACTTCTCAGTACACGCGAATCATTCACGCCGTTCTGGGATATGCGACGTAAATTACGTTAAGTGATGGATAATAAGGCAGAAATGTATGTTCCTCTAATGTATGAGCATTTACATGTAACATAACATTTAAATATTGTTCCAGGAGAGTGCTGAGCGATGATGGAGAGAGTTTATCCTAAAAATGCCTATTCTTGTATCTTAGAGGGCTGATTCGCAGTAGTAATATAATCGAAATGGTGACTTAGAATCGCCTTTTCTTGAGATGTTTTCTTATGAGAATAGGGATGATGACTGGGTAATGAAATCGAAATTCTATTTAGTCCGTCAGACAGATAATCAAAATTTTGGACACATGTTTTTGATTTTTTTTCATAATCGAATAATTACTGTTATATTCAGTTGAAATGTCGCATGACGTCACATTTGAGTAAAAATTCTACTCAAGCGTGACGTACCGCGCCATTTCAACTCGATGTACCTAGTACTGTTATTATTTAATTATGAAAGAAAATAAAAAATATGAGTCTAATATTTTCTAATTATCTGTCTGACGGACAAATAATTGAAATTTTGTCATCTTGCCTATTACTCGATGATTATGAGAATAAAATATCAAAATCAAAATATGTTCTGACTTCAGTATCAGGTATTCATACTTTTGACGAGAACGTTACGTGTAAATGCGTTAATGTAATTAATACCTTCTTGCGACAGACAAAATCAATCATTATTAGTCATTACTACGTTGACTGATTAATCTTCTCGATCTGGATCATGGGTTTGGTTTCTCTAAGCCTGCAAACATAATCAGTAGCCATTGATCTAAAATATTATGGCTGAGTTGCACCACCTAACTTTAACCGTAAGTGTAACGTTAACCGGTGTTTATTGTATGGAGTTTGACAGTTTTTTGACGTAATTGTCAAAGTTAAAATAAGATGGTGCAACCCAGCCTAACAGTTATTATTATAACTAGACACAAAAATGTAAAATACGATGTAAAACATTTGCCAAAACAGCGAATAAATTCCGACAGAAGACTATGTTAATAATGTAGGTAATAACATTTTGCTCTAACATAGAATGCCTTTAGCACAGACGGATTAACAAAACCAAGGATTAAGCAACAATATTACAATACAGAATTTAATACTAATTTGAATCCATCGTCACTTGTCCTCTCACTTGGAAACTTACAAACGAATTTCACCCAAATTATCTAGGAATTCTGACGTTGAAATAAGATTAAACTCGGTGACAAACTAAATTTATGAAATTAGAGCAGCTGGATGTTTAGGCGGACATTTGCGTAAATATCCACTGATGAGTTTAGTTGTTGGCTCTACTTGTTTGGATTACTTCACTCAAATATGTTAAACTTATTTGATTTGTGTCGTATCATAAAGGGCCGCTAGAAACTGGAAACAGTAGAATAATTTCATTGTATTTGATTTGTGTCATAATGTCTTACTGGGTGGTCACAAAGGGCTACAATAGAAACAGGTGAATAATTTCATTGGGACCTACTTAGTTTGGAGGAAAATGCAGAGACAATATAATTATGACAATATAGCGAAGAAGTGAGTAAAATATTAGTTTTGATGTTCAAAAAGGTGAAAAACTGAATAATGAACTAATAGGAAAAGTAATACTAAAGAAGAAACGTTTTTCTTCAATATCCATTTTCAGCTGACCAAGCAATAGGTATTAATCAGTTGAAAAGAAGAAAGGAGAAGATCAAAATACATTTTTGATTAATCATCAAAGTTTTAGAGTAACTAATAAATATTCTGTTAATTTATTGTCTCAACTCCTTGAGAACTTAAACAATTAATTTTATTGCTACGTACAAAATTAATAATAACAATACAATTCCTATTTCACTAACTAAAGAGATATTTTCTAATTGTTCATCAAAATTATGAATTCCATGAATATCAGGAGAGGCAGCATGAATCTTTCTTTACTAACGAGTAATACCTAGTCTCGCAAAGTAAAATATTGATCACTCTATTGTCAAACATCGTTTCAGCAAACTTTTCGTCTGGTCCCAAATAGAGTTAGCGAGTTTAAACGAAGCTCCGTCAATGATAGCGCGGAGACAGGGAATTGTAAACTCATATAAAAGCAATTTCGTTTCAGACATTTCGATAAAAAGACCGGCGTCTAACCATAAAGATTGTTAGTAACGCTCTATCATGGTTGTGTATGAATCGAGTTCGAGTATCTTGATTGTACTCGGACCGCCTCGTCTGGAAACTCGAATTCGATTCATTCGAAATTTTGGTATCAACCGGCCAGTATGCGAGCGATTGCCGCGCGAAGTGGTTGTGCGCCGATTCTGTGTCGTCTTGGATCGCAACTTCCCGCCTTTCCGATAGTTAATATTGAAAAGTAATTAACTTGCTTCAAAGTGTCTGTTAAAAGTGTGAAAATGACGAAAAGTGACCACTTTTTGTGATACAGCAACTGTGTTTCTAGTGTTTTAGTTTTGAAAGTTGTGAAGTTTGGTTTGCGTGCTGTGGATTTTTGCTAACTGCCGGCGATTCTTATGTGAGTACGGTGCATTCTCGAAGTTTTAGGTTAGGAATAAATTGTGCAAGTAGTTAATCTTTGCCCTTAATCTACATTTATACTGGATTATCAGTTTGATGCAATACTATAGCATTATCAATATTATCATCTATGAGTAACAGTTGTTTGTTTTTCAGCAAAGTAGTTTTGAATGATCAAACGAACTTACCAAGTGAAGTTNATGTGACAAGAGGCAAACGAGCAGACGGATCACCTAATAATGAATGGTTACTGATAATGAGCCTATATGGACTAGCAAATAATTAACGTGTTTTTGTAAAATCACAGGTATCAAACAAACTTTTTACTCCTTCATTATATTACCCTGTTTTATGTTGGCGGAACGAATTTTAGAGTCATTCAAATCACGTGTTAAAAAAATTGTAGAGAGTGGTAAAAAACTTGAATATGCTTGTAATTTGTTCCTTCTACTTACAAGCATATTCAAGTTGGTACAACTCACAAAACCATCATCATGTCAGCCATAGGACGTCCACTGCTGAACACAGGCTCCGATGCTGATTTTCACAATGGCCGGTTGGTGGCGGCCTGCATTCAGCGCCTTCCTGCTACCTTTATGAGGTCGTCGGTCCACCTTATGGTTATGAGTCCTACGCTGTGCTTTCCGGTACGTGGCCTCCACTTCAGAACCTTGCTGCCTCATCGTCCGTCTGTTTTGCGTACTAAGGCAGAACCGTTGGAAGACCTTATCACAATGCTCGAAGACCTTAATTGAGTTTCCCAACAGGTAGGCCTTCGGATGAATATGGAAAAAACGAAGCTTATGTTGAATGTCCATGTTGCTCCTTACCCAGTTTCGATTAGGAGCTCGATTCTCGAGATTGTTGACAAGTAAGTATGTCTATCTCGGACAAACGATCAGCTAGGTAGTTAGATGCAATTTCGAGAAAGAGGTAAATCGTCGAATACGAAGACGAAAGTCTTCAATTAGTGTGTGTTACCAGTGATGATATACGGCTCGAAAACGTGGCCTTTGAATATAGGGCACAACGTGCTATGGAGAGGGATAAGCTTGGTGTTTTTGTTACAACCAACCTTGTGTTGGGTCTAATTCTCGTCACTACACTGCACAACCTAAAATAATTACGTTTTTTGTCGGTAAAAAACGTCCTGGTGACGTCACTTAAGCATTTTTCTTATACTGCGTGCGGTCGTTGCGCGTGCGCACAAAGGAATGAGACCGCTCGGACACCGAGCCCACAGCGTGGTAGGGGTGGGGTTGCCCGCTCTTTTGTTTTTTACTACTACTGCGCTGAATATTGTGTGCGGATTGACTTGTCGTACAGGGGTACTACATGGTAAAATAAATCTCGGAGGCGAAAGCAGGATAATCCTTATCAGACTTTAATAAACACGTTACTGCTAAACCGGATCTGATGAAATCTAAATGGTATCAACAGCTGCTTCTTAAATTTACCTTATTATAAAACCTGTCAAGTGATTATTAAAATTAATCACGTAAAAGTAAAAATAAGTAGCTCAAGTTAAAATTTGAAATATAATCATAAATTATACTTCTAATAGACGTTTCCCGTTTAATAATGATACTAATGAACTCGATTTAGATGTAGAACAGAAATAATCGTGATTGAGGATAAATTAACTCGTTTACCTACCTATTAGAAGGGTAGCCGTGATTAGAAATATAATTGATAGATAGAAAAAGACAGTTATTGTTAATTGGATGAGGTCAAAAAAATTACGTTGAATAAAAAACTACCCGCTTAAAATACCCGCGTCATGAAACTTATACGAGTAGGACACTCTAAAATATTTTTCTCCAAATTACCCAATTTGTCCAGCAGTGGACGTCTTTCGGCTGAAACGAACGAACGAACCTAATTTAAAATATTTAATAACTAGTATTTCAATCCAGTCTAACGTGGCGTTGATTTTGGTTTTCGATTAAAACTTTTATTTAAGTATGCTAATGAAGTTTGATTTTTGAAGTCTTGGAAGAATATTTTTAAAGCAACGTGATATTTTGGATGTTGATGTTCAACCTTTAAAAAAGGGGGAGGTAGGAAAATCACTGCTACTTATTCCCAAACCTACTTATCCACTTAATAAGAACTACATGCGGTGCCTAAAATTCTCATTTTCCACGACAAGGCTGCAAATCTTTCTTGGATGTGCAGGTTTTATTGTGCCATAAAACGCAAGTTCCTTTTGTTTCTTTCCCGCGAACACATACTATGGAGGTTATGGTTGATTGTATTACCTTCCAGAATATTCTCGCATGGAATCAGCTTTTACTACAGCCGTGGGCAGAATTGGCAAATTGCGCGTTCTGAGTTATAGGGACTCAACAAGATACTCTATACACCTAAATTGCAATAAGAAGGAGATCTCATTGGAATTATTTCGCTTGGTGATCTTGCATTTATGGGGGTTAATTTAACCGCATTTGTCAGACTGTTTTCTTAGAAACGTGGATTTCAAATGGGTTTGTAAAATGAAATTTATAGTTTTCGCTTTCTTATCTGAATTTCTTTGTAGATGGTTATAAACATCCATAGCTGCACTTAATTGCATAATAAGAAAGACACCATTTTAAAATCATACTAAGAAGTATCATAATAAAAAGAAAAGAAAATTACAATAACTGTGGTTTTATCACCGCAGATCTTCTATTGCTTTTAGTAAGTTTAAAAATATTCTCCTTTCCTTCGAAAATCCGAATCCGAAGGATATATACGAGTACCTACCTAGGTCTGGAATACAAATCTCTTTTTAGTTACATTCATGCAAAACATCACTACTATTTTATCTCCGATGTCTAGCTCCGTCAAACAGGTTTTTCACAAAAAATCCTTTGCCGCGACTCCAAGTAGGTTTATTTGCTGAACGTTCACAGAATTCCACTCCAAAGAATTAAACTGGACCGTTCAAAGAAAAGCATTGACTGCTTTGTCCGACAAAAACTGCACCAGAACCGTAGATCAATTTCCTGAAACGAGTGATAAGTTCTTTGCTGCATGCTAGTGAGTTTTTT
Organism: Ostrinia furnacalis; assembly: GCF_004193835.3. Lineage (NCBI taxonomy): Eukaryota > Metazoa > Arthropoda > Insecta > Lepidoptera > Crambidae > Ostrinia > Ostrinia furnacalis. Next base: position 29,706 of record NW_021131691.1, read on the forward strand.
TGCATTGACTAGATTAGCATTCAGATTTTTTGTACTATACTACAAACGGTATCAAAGGAATTATACCAAAATGACTGACAAAAAATAACTAAGTGTGAGGATAAAATAGCGGGATATTTTCCTGTTTGGTTTATTAAGTCTGTTTTAGACTAAAACTTCTATTTTCATTAGATGTATTGGCAATAAGACAAGATTATTAATGAAGAATGACTTTAATAGACTGACTTTCGGACAACTAATTAGCTAACGGTAAAATGGTATTGGCAATCGAATTTAATATCGAATTAATCGTCTTAACATCTTACATTCACACTTTATCATTATCTTATCGTTTCAATCCTGCTGCTGTTCAAATTACAAGTGATTTATGCAGTTTATCTTGCCCCACTTTTGGCTCCACTTTTGGCTAGTATATAGCTGACGCTTTTTTAAGATCGCCGCTATTTCATTAGTATTTGGCATGACCAATGTGAGTTAATTTATGCCAAGAAACAAAAGAATATATTCTTGGCTTACGCAAAATTGCTTTCTCCAAATGTTTGGAAAAGGGTCGACTCCATGTCTGGTATTTGAGTAAGAGCCTCGAGTGTTGTTTAAGCCACCTTGAATGTTGCTGACAAGCTCTCCCGCAATCATAATGGTAAAATCTGACCTGGCGACCCTGTAGCTGCGTAACAATACCTTTTGGACCCCTGTTTGTGCAGGCGCAGTGTTAAGATAATTAACACAGATATCTGTATGTTTTTTGCTGAGCAAATACATTCAAACCAGACTCGAAATATTTACAATTTCTCGCACGAGTATCATCATTGTGCAGCCATCACAATAATAATACCCGTGTATTGTGTATCATTGAATGAAATGCTATTACCAATTTGTGAAATTTATACGCGTATTCGTTCCGAGAAAACGTCAGCGTGTTTATTTTGTTAATTTCATTTCGAATTAAATAAATGTTATTGCTTATTTAAGGCGCATCTTGTTTCTTAATTTCGTTATTATTAATTTATCTTATGACACTCATGTGTGTCTGTTTTGTATGTGTATTTTCATTTACCTGAGTGCTTACTTATTTATTTAATTTAATTACTTGCGTACTTAGAACGCCACTTCCTTACGTTGAAGTACTGATAGCACATCAGTCTTTATATTTTTGTTGCGAAATAGCGTCTATCACAACTGAATAAGACATCACATGTTAAACTTGATGTGCCTCCCGGGGTAAATTTGAGTAATTTGAGAAGTTTAGTAAGTTTATGTGCCCAAAACTTGGAAGGCTAATTTCTTGTTTGTTTTTGGTTCATGTCCGCGCATTATTCATAAGGGCAGAGAGCAGTCTTAGTAATTAATTGTTATCCAAGGGATTCGTGGTCAAGGGCTTTCTTGAAATTCTGGATTTGAGGACTAAAGTCTGTTAAAGATCACTTACATTACAATATTCAAATTCCAAGATTGCATTTCTAAATACCTATACTCAGAAATGTTTGCGTTGGTATATTATTATTATAGGTTTATTATTCTGGTAATAGCTCCGTCCAAGAAAACTTGTTACGTCGGTTTTTATTTGCACGCTATTAGATGTTTAACAAGTTCACGGTCAAATCTGTATTGTGTCTGTGTAGCCTTGTCTACATTACAACTGATTCTGATATTGTACGTACATCTTATTGTTCACTAGTATTAGAAATTAATAATAATGATGGTTTGAGGCCTAGTGGTCAGAGAATTAGACTTTTCGCTACAAAGGTAGAACCCATTCCCAGAAGCGACATACAAATTGATAAATCACTTGGTGTAAATTATTACCAGTTTCCTATTTTCTACATCTCTTACAGTTCAATATTCCAATCCAATTTGGGTATGAAACTTCTTCTGAAATTTTATTTACTATCCAGTATGTTTGTTTCATTTCACTCTTTCATTTTAAAATTGTGACCATCAAGGGTCCATTTTACGCTTTGTGAACAAAGACATTCTATGTATACTTTATCATAGTAGTACACAGACAGACATGTGAAAGAAAAGTTGTGAAAACCTGCTAACACACACGAATTCACATGATAGAATAACAAAAAGTCTTTTAAGCAGGCATCGTTTTTACTCGTTATTTTAGACAGCACAAAAAAGCTGTGGTATTAATACAGCTGTTGCTAACAGATATTGTGACGATAGAATAATAAATGGATCGAGCGTCTGTGGCCTCTGAGGTTATGTTTATGCATGAAATTTTTGTAGGCACTCCATAAAATTAGGTATTAGATGCTCTGCAATGAAATAGTCGAAATTTACTTAATATTTCATGAACACGTTCATGATATCCTGTAATTACGTTGCTATTCCCAATATAAATCATATTTTTTAAGGTAGGTAGGTAGGTATCTAAAATTATTATTAGAATTTGATACCAAAATAGAATCCTTAAAAACAGTTGGTTCGTTTCCATTTTCTTCAGTAACTTACACCAAGCAGATTTTTTTGTAAATTTCATTGAAAGTTGCAATTTGTCTAATGCCATACAAAAATAAGTCTTAAGATCATCAAACTCTGCATACAGAATTATAGACAATTTGAATCATTTTATAGTTAGGAAACCTCGTCCATCTACGATGTATGAGCCAGTTTAGCCAGTACCTGCAATGTCTAGGAAAACCGAAGATACTTCTCTTAACTATGATAACGCTCAATATACTCAAGGCCGAGTTACATCACGAGTTTACGAGATGATACCTACTACAGACAGATCGTACATTCACATATTCAAATGATGTAGATAAGAAAATTATTTTCATTTTCTTATGAAAAACTGCTAACTCCTTTTGGAGTTTCTTACGAAATATATCCAAGATAATTATAATCTAATCTTATAATAATATGTAATTCTATTTTAGGATCTTTACACGTCTTTTATGTATTTTATTATTACCAAAGGTTAAACAATTTTGCATATTGAAAGGTCCTCGTACAAATATAAAAATAATACATGTTTTATTATTATAACTTTCAAAAGTGAACTGCTATCTAACAAGAATAAAATTTCAGTTCTTCAATAAATTGGTTGTTTACAAAATAAGAATTTCGGTACATATTGTTAGCTGAGCAGTGTACAAGTACCGACGTCTAAAGTTGGTAATTAGGTAAACATTATTTTGATAACTATTGACTTTCATTTGTCATTGTGACTTGAAGACTAAGAGAAGAGGAGGGAGGAGGAAGAGGAGGAAAGATAAGAAATGAGTGAAATGACTCCTTGAATGTTTTTGGATCGTAATTTTGAGCAGAATATTCTAATTCAGACAACAGTAATTCTCGCTGGTTCCAGCCCTTGGCATGTCTTCATGTTATGTTACCAATTCAGTGTTGCTCGTGTCTAAAGTTAAACGAAATATGAGATGCTACTTTTTAAATTTTAAATTTATTCTCCGTATGAAATATTATCACCCCCGGGTCAGTGAACGAGGCGTACATTTTGTATAATTGCTATGTACAGATGAAGGCAGATCAAACTAAATACAGTGGTGTTTTTCACATTTAGGTGAATTAGCAGCGCGACAAACTCGCGACAGACGCGCTGCCGAAAATTTCATATTAGGCCACAGCAGATACATGCCTTTTACAAAAACGTCGCTGCCGCGCTGCTGTCGCGCTTCTAACGCTCTAATGTGTGTCATAATATCGTTGTTATAAGGGTTATTTTGCAACAAAAAAAAACTGTACTGAGGGCAGATCAAGCTTAATACTACGGCTTTTCTAGTTATATTGTAGTACACCATTTAAAGTTTTTCTTATCTTCCTTATTTACTAGAATGCTGAAAACTTATAATGACTTTATTTCTGTAGATATTCGGAAATTCCTGGCAATTAATAATAAAAACTTTAAAAAGGCGTAATGAGCAATTTGTAACGCTCCACTGGCAACACCAGCTATTAAGAATACTTACCTATGATAAAATTCAAATTGTATTGTATTGATAAAATTAATATTGACGATACTGTGGCACAATCAACACTTTTTAAACGTTTTGTTAGAACTAAGTATTAACATAGTTTGTTTTCCTTAATAAAATAAAATAAAAAAGGTGATTTTGCTATTCAAATAATGTTAGGTATTATGTAAATTCATACAAAACGAACTTGAATATGTAATTTTTAATTTCGTAATTTTAGTAAACATGATAAGTGGAGCGTAGTTTAGATCTATCAGTAAGAACTAGAATTAGAAACTTGACTGTTGTTGACCTTTCCGACGGTCTAGACAAGAACACCTCTTACCTAGGTGTGTTAAAATTTAAAGTAGGTAGACATTCTATCTAGATACCAAATATCTATCTCTTTCACTCATACTGGACTGCCGCCATGAGTGAATGAGTCAAATGAGCGAAATCCTTTTTCGCGCTAGACCTGCATACCAATTTTGTGATGTATCGCAAACACTTTCTGCGGCACGCTGTTTGCAGTCCTCTCCCATGACCGATTCCATCTGTCGCCTTTGTAGCCGGAAAACTATCACATCTGTACCTCTAGCACGAAAAATTTTTGGTCTTTGAATCGTTTGCGTATTCGACAATTCGATACCCTTCAAATTCAACGATAACGCGTGCGTGACCATCTCGATTGTCAAAATTAGTTTCGTGCTACTATTTCTCATACTAAATTCGATTTACGTCATTTTCACGAGGCCCTGTTTCTAAATCTTTACATGGCGATTCGAATACGCAAACAATTTGAAGTCGAATTTTTTTCGTGCTAGTGGTACTGTGCACGTTGCTTTAACTTGCAGCTTTAAATTAGAAGTTTTCGAAGTGAAATCTAGTTCTTAGAGTACACGTATGTGTAACTTACCATATCGATGGTAAATAAGTGTAAGTTGGAAGGTTGCACTTAGAAGCATTTAGGTATTAGATTTAACGGTTTCACGTTTTTGGTTACTTGCCTCAGTCGAGGCTTAACCTTTTGTGTATCTAAACCGCACCTTATAACTAGTGCTGTGTATACACGTATGGTTTTAGAGTCATCGATATCTTTGTTTACGCTTGTGCGAATTTCAACAGCAAGACGGCTGAGGATTTATTATTAATCCTAGAATATCACTTTCCCTACAATTTCAGAGGCAACTCTGAATGAAAATACACGAAGCGTGTCACATGCATTTCATAGTTGGTACATATTGCAACTTGGTTTGCAGTGACAATATTTCGTACAAATATTTATTTTAGAGGTTTTAATATTTATTTCATAAAAGAGTTGCATGGTTTTAGTGTCGTTCTCAGTATCGATATGACGATACTTCTATTCTATACGATACTTCGAAACATACAAAATGATTCTGACTGGTATTTGGAATAGTTCGTCTTCGCATCATAATGTAACTAGTAACTACCTATCATAATGCACGCATTATGATAGTTACATGATGATGAATGCATACACGTATGCAAACATCAGTTGATAAAAGGGAGATATTATGAAATACTTATGTTTATAATGTAGGTCAAGTACGGGAACTAACATAATACAAAATAGTTTAGTAATTCCTCAAGACTCAAGTAATGTTAACTGAGAGACGTTATTTAAGATGTTGAGTTCTTGTTTAATTAAGAGAAAGTTTATGCATTAAAATCGGTAAAAATAATTAATTAGGTTATTATTTTTCGTCTAAATAAGTATCGATAAAGTAAAAATTACACCGTGCATCATGGTAATTGTCGGTAGACTCGTGTTTTCTTCTTAACTATTCAAAGCCAAGCTTGTTAGATTAACTTTGTTGGCGTTATGAAACTAAAGATGTTTGTAAAATGTTTTACAACATTGTTGCAAAATACCTTGTTGTTACATAGTAAGTTCTTAATATAGTGTTGTTTTAAAACATAAATCATTACTTCACCGGTCTTAATAACGGTACCTAATAGCTAGACATTTTAACTCACAATAGTTCCAAAAAATTCAAATCCTTTACTTTTTTCACCGACTTCAAAAAATAACCTTTTAGTGTTGGTACGAGTAGCTTCGCAGCAACGCAGCGTGGGACGTCCACCTACAAGGTGGACCGACGACATCGTAAAGATAGCAGGGAAAAGCTGGACGCAGGCTGCTACCAATCGATCAACATGGAAAGCATTGGGGGAGGCCTATGTTCAGCAGTGGACGTCCTATGGCTGAAATGATGATGATGATGATGACGAGTAGCTTCTAGTTTTAGTTTGCCTTGGAGGCAACAGGTTTGAAATTATCTAATAACAAACAAGTTTCCATGTCAAATAGGTATACCTAATTGTGTATTTAACTCGACTGGCTAATTTGGATTCGAAAATGAGCGTGTTACAACTAACAGAAGATTTTCCACACGTTTTGTACAATAAAATACGTCATAATATTTTATGCATGAGTTACCAACATAATTCACGTGAACGAAGCAAAGGACCCCAAAATAAACCGAGAAATGACGTCTAAATGAAAATCGTAAATTCAAGTCACGAGGTTTAAATAATATACAACGTACGAAGTAGGGCATGTAATATCGGAAGGTTTTCAATTCCGATATTGGATTCCGATATTAGATCTCAATATCGGAATTCCGATATTAATATCGGAATTGAGTTCGTGTGCTATAAAATTAATATTTGGTTATATTCGTAAGAATTCTGGATTGTTTACAATAAAATAATGATTTTAATCAAAATCTTTAATTTGGTACAAAACAGCACTTCATAAAATTGAAGAATTTTAAAATCATTTTTACGTTATGGGTATCCATTTGGTTTTTTTATGTGACAAGAGGCAAACGAGCAGACGGATCACCTAATAATGAATGGTTACTGATAATGAGCCTATATGGACTAGCAAATAATTAACGTGTTTTTGTAAAATCACAGGTATCAAACAAACTTTTTACTCCTTCATTATATTACCCTGTTTTATGTTGGCGGAACGAATTTTAGAGTCATTCAAATCACGTGTTAAAAAAATTGTAGAGAGTGGTAAAAAACTTGAATATGCTTGTAATTTGTTCCTTCTACTTACAAGCATATTCAAGTTGGTACAACTCACAAAACCATCATCATGTCAGCCATAGGACGTCCACTGCTGAACACAGGCTCCGATGCTGATTTTCACAATGGCCGGTTGGTGGCGGCCTGCATTCAGCGCCTTCCTGCTACCTTTATGAGGTCGTCGGTCCACCTTATGGTTATGAGTCCTACGCTGTGCTTTCCGGTACGTGGCCTCCACTTCAGAACCTTGCTGCCTCATCGTCCGTCTGTTTTGCGTACTAAGGCAGAACCGTTGGAAGACCTTATCACAATGCTCGAAGACCTTAATTGAGTTTCCCAACAGGTAGGCCTTCGGATGAATATGGAAAAAACGAAGCTTATGTTGAATGTCCATGTTGCTCCTTACCCAGTTTCGATTAGGAGCTCGATTCTCGAGATTGTTGACAAGTAAGTATGTCTATCTCGGACAAACGATCAGCTAGGTAGTTAGATGCAATTTCGAGAAAGAGGTAAATCGTCGAATACGAAGACGAAAGTCTTCAATTAGTGTGTGTTACCAGTGATGATATACGGCTCGAAAACGTGGCCTTTTAATATAGGGCACAACGTGCTATGGAGAGGGATAAGCTTGGTGTTTCTTTACGAGATCTAATCAGAATTGAGGAGCTCCGTAAACTAACTAATTAGCCCGACGGATTAGCAAGCTGAAGTGGTAATGGGCAGGGCACATAGTACGCAGAACTGACGGTCCATGTCCAGTAATTTTTTTTTTTTCTATTTATTAATTTAGGGACTTTTACATAGTATGTCAGTCCCATCATAACCTAATCGTAAACTAAATAACCAAAAAATTAAAAATAACTTAACAATAAAAAGAACGAGTAGCTGTCACTGGAGAATCACGGAAACCATGTCGCAAATAAGTTTAGCAGCATCTGATGAAGGGTTGGCTAAAATGCTTTGAAATACTCCTACATCGAGCGTTTTAAGATTTAGTTGACTCACCAATGACAGCCGCTCTCTTTGGTTCTTGACACATTCCGTCAACAAGTGCTGTACATCATCCGTTTTATCACAACACCTATCACAGTTTGGAGAGTTGGATTTTTTCATTAAGTAAGCGAACTTGTTAGACGGAATATGACCAGAACGAAGTCTATGTAATAAAACAATATACTTTCGGCTTAAATTAACATTTGAAAACCACGGTAAGCGAGGAGGTTCACACGACATAGTTTTGTACCAAATGCCTTTTTCTAAAGAGATATCATTATAATGCTCTTTCCAAATATTGTAAACTTTATTTTTAAATTTTCCCAATAATTCCGAGTAATATGGTTTAATTTCAAATTGAGTGCCATCTATTATTGCCAGTTTAGCCAGTCGGTCTGCCTCTTCGTTACCTTGCAGCCCTATATGCGAAGGGATCCATTGTAGGTACAACTGGTTGCCATTTTTACTGCTCTCGTGAATTAGTTCCAGGATTTTATATGCTGTAAAATTAATGTTTGAAAGGGATTTGAGATTTCGTTCTTTGTTGACCAAGTACCTATGGCAAATGCTAAAGTTGATTTAGGTCAAGTTAAATTAACCATAAATAGTAAAGATATTAAAATATTTGCAGTGGAACAAAAAGTGATGGTGAGAGACATGAGAAAATCATTGGTCTTTGCCAATCATGTACTTTGGGCTTTGTGGCAGGTTGTGGCGAGTTTAAACGCTTTGTTTAAAATCTCAATTAAAACTTTTATCTGATTCCGAAATTACGATATTGGGTCGCTCAATATCGGAATTGAAATATCGGATCTCGCAGTCCGAGATTCCGATATTACGAGATTCCGAGATTCCGATATTCATGCCCTAGTACGAAGGGCGAGATGCTGTTTTACAATGACGTCACGTCAAGCTCAATATTGGCTTCTATTTACTGGTAATAGGGGGGATTTTCCAACAAAAACATGTCTGTTGTACTGTCGTATGTACCATGAAAGTGTGGCTTTTAATGAATAAATTCGCGTGCTTCACTAATAAAATATGTCTTTTATGGGACACATAGGCGTGGACTTGACAAAATTACTAAATAGATTGCTCTTGTCAGGAGGTACAAGGTGCTACAATTTCTAAAAGGTATACAGTAGAGGTATAATAACAATGCTAGAGAATATAAGTTAATTCACCAATCAGTGTGCAATGTGCCTCAGACATTTGTCGTTTACGAGTACATCAAGAAAATGACACTGTAGGTATGTACATCATACCTTCATTCGTTTCGCGTCATCAAAATAAATAAACAAATCATTTAGGTCAATCTGAATCTTATAAAAGAAATTTTGTAGAGTACAGAAATGTGCATTAAAGATATACATTCACAGTTACACTGGCGTGGAAATACAAAAAAAGTCCATTCGTTACAGGTCATTTTAGGAGGTCTATTTTTCTTCATTAACCCTGGCCCAAGCTTTATGGATGAAAATTACGTAGATAAATGTGCTGCTCACTTACATAGACATACTAGGTACAGACAAATACTACATACTACAGTAAGTGGTGCGTTTTGTCGGTGGTAATTTGGTTACCTGTCGTGAATAAAACCCCGTAAAACTCATTTATTTTTTGCAAAGTCGAACATAGAACTTCCTCCTTTTTTAAGTTGTTGCCTCTGGTATACCTTAGCTTTCCCTACCAACACTTCGGGACCACATAATTGTTATGGTTTCCGCGGGTCGCCAGTCTGCTTGTGACCACGGCTGCAGCATAGTAGGGATATTCGATATACATCGATGTATCGAAAACATCGATGTTTACAATGCGATACATCGAATGGATCCGATGTTTTGAAAAGCTATTGAAATACTCGATGTATCGATGTTTTTAAGTTTTCAGTGTTAAAACATCGAATCGATGATAACCAATTAAAATTTCATAAAACTCAAGTCTGACCACTAAAATTTTAATTATACGGACAACCCAACTTGTATTTTAAAAATGTTGGCAACACTGCGTACGAGTGCAGTGAGTAGTGTCTCTAGTAATAATAAAAAAAAACGGTTATGTCAATGTCGCGTCACGCGTGTCGGTTGGCGAGTTTGTTTGTGTCAATCAACAAAGAAATAGGCTGAAAGGCAAACGTTTAAATAAACTGTTGTTTTTGCAAAGTCTTCCAAAAGAACACTGGAAATACTTAGAATATAACAAACTTATAAAAATAAATGCGGATGTTTTTGGAAAAATCCGAAATGTCAGAAAATCAAGATGGCGACCGAGTGAGCGGCCATTTTGTAAAAAGTTTTAGATTTCTGATTTTTCAAATGCATTTTTCGGGCAGTTGGCAACATTTGGGAAAGTTGAGTTGTATATGGCGATTACGTAGTTCGCCAAGGAGTATTATTTGGAAAAACAAAAATTTCCAGTGTTGCCATACCTTGAGAGATTTGGTCAAAAAATGAAAAAAATGGAATTAACGACTTCCGGTCAAAAATTTGGATGACGCCTCCTGCTAATAGGTCAAACTAATGACATTTGACTATTTTCATCTCAATCACCTGGCAACACTGGGAGTTAGGGGAACTCAAAATTTTGGGACTTGGGTGGTTTTAAGGTATTGTTTCACGGGACTGGGTGAGGATAGAAAAAAATGAAAAATGGGGTTCGGCGCGGAAAATGGTCCAGATAATAATAAGGCCCAGAACAGACGGTGAAACGCAACTGCAACGAAACTGCAACTTTCTGATAATTCTGATGAATGAAACTGAAATTGAAAGTTTCAAACTGGTCGCGTCATGTGTGGTCTCTCAACGGATGCTATGGCAGAAACTTAGATGCAACTCAAAAGTAACTAGCAGTTGCAGTTGCGTTTCACCGTCTGCTTTTCTGGGCCTAAGTGCACAATTATCACATCACTACTATTGATATTCGCAATTACTTTTTATAGCCTCTCTATTAAGGTTTTTGTCGGATGTCGAGGGACTAAAACGAATCCCTAAGGAACACTCCCATGAAAAAATGTAGTCTATGAATGTCTCACTAGGACAACATTCATAAAAAGCTTAAGCTTTCTTGAAGTTTAAGAATTTTTTGTATCTGTTAGTAACTCCAGAGAATACATACCCTTGATTTAACTTTTTTTAGTGGAAAAATCTGTTCATGTGAGCTTTGAGCTCATTTTTGAGTATAAGTAACAATTTTCCATCTAGAGTTGATTGAACGAATGTAATTTAAGTAGATCAGTCTGACCATCATTTTACTACATGCAAACAAAGACCCTATTGTCATCATGATTCACTTGTGATTCAGTGTCCTTGACACCATACAAGTGTATGACCACTTTGACCCTTATTTACAACGGCATAAGGAGCACTTGCTTGCACATCAAGAAAGAATTTCCAGCTTAGTGATGTGGAGTTCGATAAGTTGGAATAATGGAAAGTTTGGACGTATCGTATTAAATTTAGAGGTAGCAGGAAGGCGCTGGATGCAGGCCGCTACCAACCGGGCGATATGGAAATCATTAGGGTAATATGTTCAGCAGTGGACGTCCTGTGGCCGAAATGATGATGATGATTTATTGAAACTCGGCTGGATAGTAGATACGATTCATCATTGAAACGAAAGTTGTTTTTTTATGAAACCGCGTTGAACTTGTGAAACAATAAACTTATCTAATAACAATAAGAGTGATAACGATAATGACACCTACTAAGCAACTGTTAATAGATGTACACATTTCTACCGTCAGAAATAGAGATCTGTCGAGATATCTCTTTTATAATGCAAACAGCTAGGGACTGCAATTCGCTACCTGCTGCTGTCTTTCCTGAATACGGGCCTTTTCAAGGCAAGAGTGAATAGGCACTTACAGGGCATATACCATCCTAGACTGCATCTCACTTAACACCATGCGGATTGCGGTCAAATACCTGCCTTGTCTTGTCATGCATAAAAAAAGATCGATACTGTATAGTCTATCGATACCCTAACATCCCTAGTACATGACGTGGCGATTCTAATCCATCATTATCGGCCATTTAGTTCGACAATCTGGCATCTTGCCTTATTGCTCGGAATTTTTAGATCCGTGCACATTTGTTTTGGAGATGACTACGTCAGAGGTTTAAGTGTTTGTAAACTAATTATCGGATGAGTGCTGAAGATTTATTTGAATTAATAATAACTCGGATATGGATGCACTATGATCGTGGAGAAATGATGATGCTGAAATATCTGAGACTCAACCTCGATAGCACTTCGTAGTATAAGGCTGAGTTGCACCATCTAATTTTAACGGTAACTATGACGATAACCGGTGCATTTTGTATGGAGTTTGACAGATTTTTGACGTTTGTCAAAGTTAAAGTAAGAAGGTGCAACCCAGCCTAAACTCACCTACACACGTTCATAATTTAAGCTTTACATTGAAAGTGACATTTCGTAAAGGCTTTTTGTATTAAATATTCCATTATTTTAGTGTTCTTTTGTTTTTTCTTAAATTTTTGTATAAGGCATACATTTAATTTAAATCTTTATTTGTTTCAGGTACGTACACAATACAGAAAGTTTTTATTACGGATTGGTCTATTGATTGCGTAAGTAATTAACTCATAGATTTGTAAAAGTGAGCTTTTAAATAACACTTTTACACGCCACAACATATAATTTTTCTATGTTAACCCTGCCACTGCTTCAAGACAATATTGTCCTGCTACTGCAAGAAACTCGATCGATGAAATGTTTCTGTCACTTGCTATCACAAATTTGTGGGCGTAGTGTGAGTACGTCAAAAGACTTCGATGTCGACCGCGTAAAAAAGTGACATTAAATGTATGACGGATTGTACAGCGCCCCTAGCGGAAACTTTCAAGAACTAAAATCTAAATATATAAAAGGAGAAACTGACTGACTGACTGACAGATCAACGCACAGCCTAAACGGCTAAACGTAGGCACTTGAAATTTGGCAGGGACGTAGCTTAGGTACCGTAGAGGTGCACTAAGAAAGGAATTCCCGAAATTCCCACGGGATCGGGAATTAGCGGGAAAATCCTTTTGTATGAAAAATCTAAACCGCGTAAGATAGACCCTTGAAATTTGGCATGCAGGTACCTTAGTAAATTTAAAGCTTAGTTACAACAGGATATTGCAAAATTCCCACGGGAACGGGAGTTAGCGGGAAAAAACATTTGTATGAAAAAATCTAAACCGCGTGAGATATGTAGATGAAGGGGGTGAAACGGGATCTACGCGTACGAAGTCGCGGGCGGCAGCTAGTCTTCATATATTTTTTAACGCGCTCGCTAGTGACGACTTTTGATGAAATGTAAACTCACACTAAGCCCTCTGATTGGACATAACTCAGTAATACGTCGTTCCTATGTGTGCCACGTTCTACTGTCGCCCACTTCGACTCTAATCTCACTAATCTAATTGTTGGGCGCAGTCAGCGGGTTAAGAGATTTTTACATGTTAAAATAAAGTACGTGAAAAGATGCTGCTATATCAATGGTTTTATCTTACATGTTCATTTTTATAAGGACTGCAAAACGATTTTAGGTAAGTATACCAAGTTTGCTTGCAGAAAATGTCTTTAAAAATTTATTTAGATAGATTAAAAAAAGTTTTAAAGACTTCAGCTGTGAGTGAGTATATTTTTAAGTTGCTCCGAATTATGTAACTGGCGTGCTACAAAACCTTGATGTCATTTAAACTATATTATTGAAAAAAAAATTAAGTTTAGCTCTGAAATAATTCTTCTTATTTTAGGAACTCTATCTTTATTATTTTTAAGTTACCTATTTTTTTCTAAAAACGGCTAGTTACTTTGAATGTGATGTGATGTTACCGGTTTTGTTTACAAAAGTTGGAAAGCACGTTTATGGGACTTCGAAAGCAACTTTTGGAAGCTTTAAAACAAATGAATACTATATTGCCAGTTTCAAAAGTGGAATTGTTAGTTTAAAAAAAGAACTTACATTCACTTACGAGTATTTTCGTTTAAAAATAGCCCATTTCATTTGGAATGGAAATGGTACGTTTTTATTTTCACATTCTACAATTATGCATTGCTTCCTTTGGTAAATATTTTTGCTACATTTCCCGTTTCCCCTATTAATACGCATAAGGGGTGGAGAAAAATAATATTAAAACAGGGACGAAGGTTAAACGCTCGTGTGACATCAAAGAAAAACGTGCGGAATAGATTAGCAACATGCAAATTAGTAGATAATATCGTGTACACGTTACTGACGCCATGTTTTATGTACGAGGGTGACACGTGTAGGAGTCAACGAGATTTTTTTGGAATTGTAATTATTTTATGTTTAGTTTCGGGATTTCTTTTATAGAATATACATTTTATTTTAAACGTGAGAATTACCCAAAAAAGTTTAGGCTTTGGATTGCAGATTCGATGCCCGACAATTGATCAATTGTTGTGAAGAAGCCACTACTGACACAGACATATTTTTAGCTTGGTGTTAGAGAGGGTTAACTGAAATAAATTAATTAGTGTTTTTTATGTAATACTAAGGCACAGAGTTAATACCAAATCCTGAATTCCTGACCAATGAGTAGGTACGGTCACCACTGAGTATAAACTTTCGAAATGTTATAATTAAAATATTTTCGCTATGAAACACATTCCACTATGAAATTCGATAAAGCAACATTTTTTATTATGAATGTCAGACAAAATATTATTTAGGGTTCATAGCTCGAATAGGAAAACCTATAAAACTGTATTACATGACTTTTTGTTTCCATGGGAACATTCAAACACAAATCCGTTTGAATCAATTGAATTACGCTAATCCCTTTTAACTTAAAATATTTACCAGTTTTAAAACATACTGCTATCAATAGTTTTTTAGGCTGAGTTGCACCAATACAATAACTATTTTTGACGTTTGTTAAAGTTATAGTAAGATGGTGCAACTCAGCCTTAAAGTCCCAATATCATTTTGACCGGCATTGATATATTGTTAAAGCTCAAATTCACTTAATTTCCGAGTTCGCCAACACATCCTAAAAGGCTGTGACGCGAAAAAACCATGAAGTATTAGGTCGTACATTAGCATATCAAAGGGCGGGATTGGCCGAGCGGAGCCGGCGGGCGACAGTAGTCTCGGGCCGATACAATATTCAAACCACTTTGGCCCCATGTGTAGAATGTCTATAGGTGCCATTTTACAGTGGGATCATTTTTGACATTCATCCCAAGACTAGTTGATAAAAATTAGATCTTTGGATTAGTATGTGATGAATGAGCGATAGAGACTTTAATATGGAGCGCCCGACTACTTGTCTAATTTTTGGGCTATTTGCCCCTGTTTTAGACCTATTATGATATTCCAAATTCAGTGTTTTATACGTCGCTATTATATTAATAAAGATAAGCGAATCCACCATCAAAGCCTTGCAATAATTTCAAACAAAGTATTAAACAATCCAAAATTATACAATTTGTACCGCACTTCCTCATCAGCGCAGCCAATTTCGTTTCACAAGCGGCGGGTGGCCAATTCGGAAACGTTATCCGGCTCGAAGGACCAACCGTCCAAAACAGTAGTAATTTCTAAACGTCTATCATTTAACTAGAAAACAAAGCTAAGCGGTGGTTACCCAGCTTTCGCTCGCAGACGCCAGCGGCGGCGACTTCAAAGGGAGGGCAACCGCACCCCCTCCCCCCTAGCCGGAGGCGCAAACGGTTTATACATTGCGGTGCCATATATTTGGGATAGGGATCAACGAGTATTTACCTTAAATTGGGTCTTGTAGGTGACAATCTACAAACTTGATCCGGCGGTAGGCGGATGATACTGGATTTTTACCGAAATAGACTGAAAAGGGGTATTTTGTTCGCTCCATTGTTCGCTGTGGCTCTTTGGGTCGGACAATGTAGGATTCAAACTCCTCATCGCTATTTACAAGAATATTATTTTAGTAACCTCAAAATCGTTTAAGGGTTGGTTCCAAATAATCGATCGTTGTATTTAGAACGCCTCTAAAGTATATCGAATCGTAGTAACAAAAGAAGACAGTATTTAAAATTCGAATTCGGAAAAGCTTGAGGCAGTACAATTCCGCTGCTTAGTTTTTTTTTTTCAAAACAGTCTAAGATTCTTAAAAAGTTTTTATAGCTACAAAGTGATGACCAGGCCACCGAAGTCGCAATTTAAAAAAGTAAAAAAGACAATATCCGTAGTACGCGTCAAACAATAAACAGGAGAGAGCGTTCGAATTTTAAATGTGAACAGGACGCTGCCAACGAGATTGTTTCGAAATTAAAGTGTGTGCGAGCGGGACGCGCTACCGTCTCAATACACCCGTCCTTTTTCTTCCGGCACGTGTCTGTCTTGTCTATGAATATTGATATCTCTCGTTATAGGTCGCAGTCTATGGATGAGACGGAAAGTTATTCAGTCTGACGCGTTTCCTTTATCGAAGATATGTGATGGAATATTTATATTGTTGTTTATGGGCAAATGTAGCTGTGATCGTTTGAATTGCAATGATGCAAACATTGTGATAGGGATAGAGACATGCGATTTTTGGTTTTACAAAGGTAATACGATAAAAAATAATACAAAGTAATAAAAACCACCTGTTATGGGGGCATTATTTGGAGAAATTTATCAAATAACCAAAAAAACACGAATTTTAAAGCAGATTTTTTTCAAAAAGTATATTTTTTTATTATTTGTTGGCATTTTCTAGGTATTTTATGTATTTTTTTAGTATCGCTTATTATTTAGCATTATTACTGTTTTCATTTGATAAGGATATACCTCTTAGTTTAAAGGTTATTACGTTTTCTTTACGAGAAGTAATTTGAAGAAAAAAAATTCTATAAAAAATAAAAAAAATCTCAAAAATTTTTGACCTTTTTTGTGTCGATAAAAATAGGTCTAGTTTCACCTATTTTCATATGTGCACTTTAACGTGACTCACACTGTATAATGAAGATTTTTCTCATGTATGGCTTTTACTGTTTTTTAATAATACAATGCTTAAATTAGTGCATTATAAAAAATCTTAAAAAAGTACTCGATTTATACAAAACATCGATGTTTTCTTCCAATACATCGAAAGAAATCGATGTACAGTTTCAAAATATCGAATCGAAAAAAACATCGATGTTTTTTCAAAGTGGACACCCCTACAGCATAGCAGCCGAAACGTCAAGCTTTACATACATAGTACATAATGGTAACTCATTAATGTCGCGTTAAGACCCATGTCTTACTATTTAACATTATTTTATGGGCTGAGAAGTAAATTAAATAAACTTTATCAGCCTCTTTTCCATCTATACCTACCTCTGTTTTAATTATACCTACTCTATCCGATATCTAAATCTGTAGGTTATCTACTCTGCAAGCATTTAAACGATATCATCTCGACAGTGATATACATTGATTAATTAACCAGCCACTCACTCCTCATCGTCATCATTAATTACTTTCATTGAGGGCTATGGCAAACCAGTCCATTAATTGTGCCAAATATTGAGCGATCATATTGTAATCATTATGGTTTCTAGCAATATCTGCGTTGGGAAATAGATGATTTATCTTCGGTACCATCTCTATCCAGGTAATTATTGTCATTTCACATTAGGACCACTTAAAATTATGTACCTACTCGTATTATACTACTAATTGTGTTAAATGGTACGTATTTTGACACCTCGCAGACTTTTAGTCGGCGGATAGTTTTAGTCAGCTTTAAATTTTTTAAGGAATCGGCCGAAACCAAATCGGTATAAAATGCGCACTTCCGTACATACTGTCTGTTTCTAGTGTGCAGGGTTTCTTACTCGTATATTTTGACATCTGTGTGCTTACCATGAGTTTACGTTAGGTGTGCTCGCTGGCGAATACGTCAAAAAAATCTATGAAGATTTTATTTCTTGAAAGTAGCCGCTAGAGGCGCTGCACAATATGTCATACACTTTATGTCATTTTTTACGTAGTCGCTAGCGAGCACACCCTAACGTAAACTCATGGTAAGCACACTGTTGTGAATTGGTTCAATACTCGTATAATTGTTGCTAATTTAAAATTCGACAACGATAAATTGGACTCGCCTACCTATGTGTATAATTTATCAAGATATTTGGGGCCACTTCTTACAAAGTTACAAGCTATTCGAACGCATGAAAGCATTTTTGCAACTTCGAGCGAAATTAGGGCAATAAACAACCTCCAAGGGAAATTAAAAGGTCAATGGAGCCTGTCCTGGTTTGCCTATTATAGCTGCTCGGCAGTCTCATACAGCCTGACCCAGTTTGTGACCAGACAGTGTCTGGCTACTTACATAAACGCACATTTTCTTTATTTCCGCAGGCTGTAAAGCTTAATTACTTTATTCCGATCAGCCTCTGTTCGAACCGGTTTCGAGGGAACAATATTGGTCCTGACAATAGCTGCAGCGTTTCTTGTTTGACATTTTTATGTAACGGGCTCCGATGTTTATATTTGATTTCACATCATGTCGTTTATTCTGTAATTTGAAAGGGAAATGTTGTGTTATGTTATCCGATGATGTATTTTTGAGCATTCGTATCCGAGTCATAAATCTTTACTAAATAATGAGGTATGCGGATTTTATAGTATCAAAGATATTTTCGTCTTTAGTGTTGGTTCTCCAGTGAAACAGTCATGGATGAGCGCCATGATAAAAATCATATTATCGAAGATTTTATACGAACTAGGTACTTATCGCGTAAAATCGATAAAATTACTCATTCTAAGTCTAACTAATGGATTAGCTAGGTACTACATAGTTTTGGAACTAACAAATCTTCTGTAATGCCCATTGCACACTCAACTAAGAAAATGAAATTTCATTTTTAATCCAGACCAAAGTTTCCTAATTTTGTGAAAAATAGTGGAAAAATCTCAGCCGCATCGGAACTAGAAAACTGTCGGACGTTTAATCGCTCTGTGTGGAATTAAAAAAGTTAGTGTATCACAAAACTAATAAGCGTGCTCATTGACGCGAGAAACGAGATCTATCCTTTTATTGTCCGACAGACGCAAAAAATACGAGGAAGTCAGTGTTTTACCGGCCGTTTGTTGGTTTTGGTTTAAGAGTTTTCTTTATTTGGCTTAAAGTAATTATCTATTTATTTCTGGTAAAAAGGCGACTGCGCTTCATAACTCGAGAATACTGGAAGTGGATACGTATATTTTTTTTGGTATTCAGCGGAGATTCCCTAACTAAGGCATCATGTAATTATATAAGGCCCTGTGTACACCGTAGGGTGTAATACATATCTACATACCTAGATGCAGTAGGAGTCTTGCACATCTGTGTAATAAAGGCAAAATGATTAGCGAGGGAACTAATTAAGTTTTCAGCGTAGGTTTTAAACCAATTTCCTGAAATTAATGTCACGTCTTATTCTTACAGTTAGGAATTCACGATTTTATATGAAAAACATTTATAACCATATGCGACTTGATACTAAAATTAGATTAGGCATTGATTAGTAGATTTTCTCAATTTTCCTTCGGAACTTCAACTAAAATGGAAAGTTACGAATCAATTTGATATTTCTCACAATCCATCACGAAAACTTATGAATATTAACAAAATATTCCTTCCGGTCAGAGGTGTAGAGCCTTGAATAGTCTATTCGGGTTTCCTCTTTTTGTCAGCAATGTATAATTCACTTAAAACGTCAGGGCCCGACACGGCCCGCCCTTGTAATCTCTTAGCCGAATAGGGCTCTAGGGCCCCACCATGAAAGCAAATGCAACTTTGGCAACTTTCGGCAACTTTTAAATTCACTGCGAAGTTAGTTAAGTACGGCCTTTGTTGTCACAGAGTGTGCAGGATGTTAAATGGTGTGTAAAGACGAACAACGATATAATGAACTGAGTAACTTAAATGCTTTTTTGGTCTAAATACTTACGCTTTTTTATCATTCTTTTTTAAAGTATCTATATCTTTTTTTTATTGGGAAGGGTATCTCTGTATGACACTGGATCTGGATGCAAATCAATTGACAAGTCGCTCTTATTTCTACGAAGACTCATAACAGCTGTTTCGAGGTCAATGTATTGTGTTACATTTTAAGTTGTTGTATTTTTTAACTTTTGTTACTCGTGTCCTTAGTCCATGTTCTTTTTTTTTGCAAAAATTCACTAACATTTTGGATGGGGAAAAGTATTTTCTTTCATTTTATTTTTCATCAATTTTGAAATATTTTAACAGTAATCAAAAACCATGAAAATCGGTCCAGCCGTTCTCGATAAGTATTCGAACTTACTATGGGACTTACGTAGTTGTAACTGCTACTAAGGTGCTATTGATAAAAATATTTATGTATAGGAATCAGATGTGCTGTCGTCTACATAGGGCGCCACATTGTTTACCTTGACATGCCATAATCTGTAGTTGTTTTGTTTATTTATCAAGCGCAATATCCATTTGAGAAGTTCCCTGATAACGTTATTAGGGTCATAGTTTTGTTTTGGGCACAAGCCACAGTGACGACGTGAGGGTCTGACCGCAACTGATACGATATAGGGCTGACACAAAGGAGTTAATTAAAAATCTTTATTATTTGCGGTCAATCGACTTCTAATTTTAGAAAGGCACTTTGTAAGGATAAGTGGTTATCCCTCTTCTCTTAGTAGTTTATCAGAAGAAGATACATAGGTTATTTTAAAAATGTTTGAAGTTTCCTGATAACGTTATTAGGGTCATAGTTTGTTTTGGGCACAAGCCACAGTGCTTACGTGAGGGTCTGATCGCAACTGATACGATATAGGGCTGCCAAAAAGGAGTGTATTAAAAACGTTGTTATTTAAGGTCAATCCACTTCTAGTTTCAGCAGAGTAAAGATAAGTGGAATATTTATTGTATAGTAATATTGTAGTTTATCAGAAGAAGTTTATTTTGAAGATAAGTAATGTGTAGGTTTTATACTTTGAACTGAGTTATTTATTGTAGTATCTGATCTGAGTTTAGTTTAGGGAGCTATTTAAGTTGCTATTATGACTTTGCGGACCTGTCCAATTAGTCCTCATTTTGATTAAAATGATATAGCCAAATAAAAAATATATCTCATAAGATTTGTATGTTAAATTATTTATTTTTCTTGCCAAATAAAGCCTATTTATAGTAAATGATTAAAAACGATGACGATATTATGATATTCTGTTTGTGTACATGTCACAACAAGACCATGATTGTAACCTAACCTGGACTGACACAGTCATATGCTATCCACCCACAATCCCATCCAACATGTTACTGATAACGTAAGATATCTGACTAATATTTATTCAAGGGCATGATTACAATTGACTGCTGTAATCGATTCACAGTAACAGACAAATAGATTAATCGGTGTAACTATCCTGTCGTTTAATCACTCGAAAAGATAAATTTACCGTTTCAAATTATCGTTCCATGCTTCATTGAATTCGAAATGATTGGATATTTTGCTGAACAAACTATCAGAATACGAAAATTAAGCAAGATTGATTCCAATAATAGTAAATCGAGACAAGCAATTGAACACCTTAATAATGACTTATTTTCACGGACGAAGTTTCTTAACTTTTTATTTTTTCTTAAATTGAATTTAAACATTTTCTTTTAATCTTATTTTCTTTATAAGATTTTCTTAATCCTTTGACAAAGCAATAAAGTTTTGTCTCAGTAAAATAACAAAGCTGAGGAGATTCGGCCATTATTTTGCCTTGAATGCGGAAGTGCCAACCCTAATTACTTTCACATGCCAGAACTTTTAATTGGACCCATTTTGATGAAAATCCCTTGAAATTCCTATACATCGGCGAAAGGTCCTTTGATTTGGAAAAATCCTACAGATTGCTTGTTTTAAACTTTTAATTTAAAATCCATAAATTGACGTGGAGTTTGTGTTCTAGCAAGAAAGAATACACAAAATCACAACCCCTAGTATCTCTTTTTGAGCCATACAATTATTTTTTACTTACTTTATTGTTTCATTTCAGATCTTCACATGCTTTTAGCTTAGGCGCAGACCGTTGACTTTTTTGTCAGTTGTCAGCCGATAGTTGGGTCGGGCTGCTAATCAGTATTATGGACAATATTATGTATGAAGGTGCGCACATTGGATCGGCCGATTAGAATCCAAGGCCCAACTATCGGCCGACTAAAAGTCTGCGGGGAGTCTTAGCGTAGATTCTAATGTTCCTGTGTATCAATCAAAATTTAATTCCATTTATGAACTTATCCTTCTTACATAATTAGACTAAAGAAGTTTTATGAAACTACCGAAATAATTAAATTTTACTTTTACATTAAATAAAAGCTGTCTCGCGCTACATAAAATAATGTAATTAATTTACTAGGTATACTAACTTCTTATTATGAAACTAACGCCCGTATTTACAAACGATGCTTACTTAAGTGAAGCAGCAAATCGAACGCACAGCGTTGAATAGAGCTCTGTGATTGGTTCTTGTGTCACCCTGTGCGTCCACGCGCACTGTGAGACCTCACCTCAACAATGGATACTTAAGTACGTTAAACTGGTTGTTTATGTAGAGTTCTCAGGTGCAGGCCTCAACAAACTCAAACTTAGTTAGGGGCTCTTACCAAACGAGTATAACCAAAAGTCACGTTAAAGTCTTGTGTATAATCTTCCAACGTGGCTAATGAGTTAACTTGTTTTGTTTATTTTAACAAAACTCGTTTGACAACTCATCAGCCGTGATTACATCTTGGGGTAATATTAAGTTTATCTAATTGAATCTTGATTAATTTTATTGCATTCTCATATTTACCTAAATTATGGTTGAAATTGTAATTATTTTTGGGGATGTAGATTTAATTTAATTACATTGATTGATTGGTATTGAAATATCATGAAAAATGGTAACACGATGTTCAATATGGCACCGGTAAACTAGATTTTTAAAATTCAACTTACGGAGAAAATACTAAAAAAGACTAGTCGTGGTTTGTCAATAAGTATTTTAAGCATTTTAGTTCATAAATGACTATTTCGATACCTGCTTTTTGTATTAAATGCATACCTACACCTAGTAACTGATAAAAATTATCAGCATGATTCATACAAATGCAACAAATGCTACCCGAATTGGGTGATAGACTCAACTGGTTTTTTACATGAGAGAACAAACAGTATACAATTTATAATAAATACTACAAATACTGATTAATATAAATAATTATACTCAAACTATACCATTATTCAAGATGTCACACTGTCATTGTAAATAGATGTTATGTATACGGAGATCTAGTTCGAAATAATTATACTATACAAGCTTTTGCCCACGGCTTCACCCGCGTGAAATTTATTTTGCCACAGATCGTCATAAATTATATTATAGCCTATTTATAAACAATAATCTAAGTTAAAAAATAATATAAGTTCTAGGTTATAAACAATAATACTGTAAGGTTTCATCAAAATCCGTTCAGTAGTTTTTGCGTGAAAGAGTAACAAGCATCCATCCAAGCTTTCGCATTTATAATATTAGTAGGACAACGGATATAGACATGGGCCTACTTTTTGTAGGCACCTAACAACACCATTATAATTTATCACTGAACGAGTTCAAAGTCAGACCAAATTGATACATGCAAATTAAATTATCTTACTAACAGCGCTTTTATACTTTCACATAGGTACTCGTAGTTATTATTTTTGGTTTTAATGAACTGAAAAACAACAAAAGCCAAAATTCATAATTTAAATACAAATCAATGATAACGTAACTTAATCATTTATTATAAACGCAGAACGAATGATTTCAAATATTAATAGCATTAAACAACTGTTAATAAATAGGGATAAAAACGAACCTAGGTACTATTTTATGTTACTCTCTGGAAGCTGAATCCAAAATCCCAAAACCTAATAAGTCTCGCTCCTTTTGAATCCAGTTTTGAGTATAATTTCATAATGAAACTACTTTCAGTGTAGAGAAAAACTATGTATCTACTCGTAACTGAGATTAGAAGTGGAAGTATGTCGCGTTTATCTTATCACTAAACCTACTTGCATAAACCTTTAAAAAGAATTCTGTGACGCGATAATGGTGTTTAATCTGTGCAATATTAGCATTTCACAAAGTTTGCATACGTCAGATGAAGTAATGTGTTCTTAGAAAATGAGAACCTTGATATAAGACAAGGCGAGTAAGTAGGTGCCTTTTATTTATTTTCATTGCGAGATTCGTCATCATCATCATTTCAGCCATAGGACGTCCACTGCTGAACATAGGCCTACCCTAATGACTCGTGTTTGCGAGATTACAGTATCGAGTTAAAAAAAAACTGACCTTAATTAAAAGAACCAATTAAGTGAACCTTATCAGGATGTGTTGATAGGATATGTGTTTTTTCCTTGTTACTTAAATTGTGTAGGTGTTATTGGTTGATTTCACCCATTAGGTATTATGATGTTAACGCTCAGAATTTGTCTTATAGTTAGAGGTCCAATAACTAGGTAATCTGTGATAGGGGTACTTTTTAAAGGTTTTGCTCAGCATATCCCGCAATATTTTTATTATCTCCTCAAGCAGTCCCAAGCTTTATATCTCTAATTTCATACAGACCATGCGAGTTTATTACCGTGAAAATGTGCAGTCAAAAGTTAACCTCTTTGAATCTAACCTACATTTGGAACAAACGAGCATCATTCCATTTTGCCCGCTCAGAAGTGGGAACGTGTATAAATTCTGAGATTACCCCGACCGCGGTGAGTTTTAGGTAACCGTGAAATATTGCACGGGGTACGATGAAAACTGGGACGCATCCTGGTATCATATAAAAGTGCTGCGTTTTCTAAAATATTGCTTATAAATATTTATTATCAGTCAGGCGCAGACCACTGCTGGACGTGCGAAAGAGAAAAACAATAGCATTTCTCACGTTTTTTCATCCAACTACTTACTGCCAGTTATCTTCTTGAAGACGGTCTTGCAATAATGTGACGAAGAATTGTGTACGTTAGGACGTGTCTTTGTGCCCTGAAAAGGGCCCACACTCTAATAAAGAATTTGAATGAGATTATGACCAATCTCAATACTCAACTCAATAGTTTATTGACAAATTGGGAAACCTTAATGCACATAAGGTGTTAATAAATATTTGTAAATCAAATATTACGAACCCTAGTCACGTAACTAATGGCCACGTGATGAGGTGTACTAACGAGTGATTATTATGAAATATCGAAATTAATCAAATTCCGACCAGATATGAAATTATCAACGGTTGATTCCGGCGTTTTTATCTAAGAGTCATATGAATTGAAGCTGCAAAAAACCCGTGAGTCAGTTTGTTTAAACTGATACTCATCAATTGCTTGTGCTGAAACAAAATGATTGCGTAAGTAATTGAAGGCCGTCTGTCTCGGTGGTTAGCATCACTACAACGCTACAACGGTAACGCGTTTGAATCTCTTTAGGGGCAAATCTTTCTTTGCCTTACCAGAGTTAAGTTATGCTTAGTTTATCGCTCCGTGTAATTGGTGTAAAACACAAAATATACCGTATTGTAGGTCACATAAAATATACATTTACCATACTTACCTCGTAAAATGAATTCTTCAAATGTGCGTAGCTAATGATAAAAATCCAAGTTAAAGAACAATGGAAAATTCTCAAACATTTTCATGAAAATTAATGCGGTATTGTCATATGATTTCAGAGACTGTATTTTTCTGGCAGATGACAGAAAAACTCGTCGTTAAGTAGGTAATTGCATTTATTTATATGTTTCTACGAGTACAAACTGCGCAAATAAAGTCTGCTCCTAGGTTTATTGTAATTAGTGGAAAATAACCTGTAACTTTTGCATCATGGTCCCTAGGGTGAAACCCTCTTAGGGTGTAGAAAGACAGTGGCACCAATTTATTGATAGGAGTGCAGTATGGTATCATGTGTTTTGTGATAGCTGAGATTTTTAACTAAGAAGTATAGATAGTTAATAATACTAATATTTACTGAGCTACAGACGCCATACTAATCTGCATACTTTACGGTGATTGAGTGGTAAAACAACTGAGCGTTGACACACTTAACTAAAATAAACTGGCCTTCGTCGTAATGATGGAATTTAGTAACGCGGAAGAACTCCAGGGCAAGGTCAAACAACTCAACGAGCGATGTCCCGATGAAAAAGTGGGATTAAATGTCATCAATGTATAAATTACGTCTACTGTTTGTTGATTTAAGGCCTATTTTTCTTTGGTTAACAAAATGAAATTTAGCTCTACCTACATCGCTTAAAGCGAACTAAAAAAAATTCTGTCAAAAATATGTTTTTAATTTAGTTTTGAAAAAATAATGACTGGTAGGTACTTTTTGTCCGCGATTTCATACGTGAATTTTTATAAAAAGTTACTAAATTAGCTAATTATTTTAGTATTTTGTTATTGAGTTTTTTTATTTTACGACTGAATAGTCCAGTTAACAGTCCAATTTTATGGTTAAGATTAATCCATCCTTAGAAACTTGCGTTTATTATATTAATTTACATT
Organism: Ostrinia furnacalis; assembly: GCF_004193835.3. Lineage (NCBI taxonomy): Eukaryota > Metazoa > Arthropoda > Insecta > Lepidoptera > Crambidae > Ostrinia > Ostrinia furnacalis. The sequence continues at coordinate 56,204 of NW_021131691.1, forward strand.
TATGATCAGCCAATATAGGTAGACAGCTGCTTTGGATGGATTTACATAATTAAATATAGGAATAGTTAATGTGCTGTAGGTATAATATTAACGGTTGCAAACAAACATAATTAAATGATAGATAAAACCACAGTACTCAAACAAGTATTAGTTAGTATTTTGGATTTATAGAATTAAGATGATAATAGTTTGTGATGATAGAATAGAATATTACGCCCTATGAAGTCTCACTGTGCGCGTGGTGTGTCGAGCTGTCACACATGAACTAATCACAGCACAGAGCTCTTTTCAACGCTGTGCTTTCGATTTGCTGCTTCACATGCTAGCATCGTTTGTGAATAGGGGTGAAAGAATAAAAAATACAATCCCCAGTAGAACATAATTGAAACTGACGTAAATACTGAATACCTGTATTATCCTGACATTTGTTTTGGAAATAAAAATTGTTTCATTTGATTTGAAAGCTAAAGGTCGCGGATTCAAGTCCCACTTGACGCAATGGACGATAAAATACTGTTTTACATCTTGAGACTAAATAAGTCTCCTCAAATGGAATCTAATTATAAAAAAACAGCTGTATTTTTAGCTTTTTTGAGTCTGTTATTCGATAAAGCAATAAGTTATATTTGAAGAATTTTTAATTAAACTGTGACTTAAAACCAAATCTAAGGTTGAAATTTATATAATTATTATTGTCTATGAAGCTCGACATGATGAAGCTTAACAGCTAACATATAATATAACATAACAAAGGTAACACAATAACACAACTGTTATGAATACTTTGGGCTAATATTACCTATAGGAAACCAAACTGTCAGGAAATAACATTGCGAATGCAAAATATAACAGTTTGACATTTTGTTTGAAGAGTGTACTGGCTATAATAATGAGAAGCCCCAAGTATTGAGAGTATTCCAGCAATACATTTAAAACTGGATTTACTCTACAGATAGTGAAGTTCACAAGTTCACAGCCTTTTAAAGCTGCATTTACTCTACAGATAGTGAAGTTCACCCGGTGAACTTGGTACCACCTAGTCTGTTCATAAGAAATAGTGTTGGATTCTAATGGTGAAAGAATTTTTCAAATCAGTCTTGTAGTTGGAGCCTATTTCAATGCAAACAAAGAAGCAATCAAATCTTTCCTTTTTATTACATTAGTATGGATAAAAGTACAAAATAACAGCTTCTAAAGTAGAAACAATTTTATTAGGTCCTTTGATATACGAGTAGTTCTCCAAGCACTTGTATTAAGTTGTAATGATACAGAAAAGGTTGACCTCTCTATCTAGCCGCTGACATCTTGATTTATAGTCTGTGCGGTTCCTTTCAAAGTGCTTCCATTATCCTTTGGTGTGTATGTTAGTGTGCAGGGTTGTCATGCATTAAATCAACAAGTCGCGATTTTAGCAGGATATTACGTCGTTAACACACATTGGTTGTAAACTTTCGTCTTCAGGCATTGAGGTGTTTTGGACAAAAAGATGTTGCGTAGTTTCCCGAACGCTGCCCGCCCAGTCTCCATCTCGAAATTGGACCTACCTAGCTGGATCGTTTGTTAGAGGTAGACATATTTTATGTACTTGTCAACAATCTCGAGAATTGAGCTCCCAACTGAAACTGGGTAGGGCGCAACATGGACATTCGGCATAAGCTTCGTTTTGTCCATATTCATCCTTAGGCCTACCTGTTGGAAAACTCGATTAAGGTCTTCGAGCATAGTGCCAAGAGCTTCCAACGATTCGTCGTTACGACATGACATGACAAAGAAGAAAAATGTAAATCGTTGGAACTTTCTTCTTCTGGTTTTGTGAGTTGAAAAACACTTGATGAGTTTCCCAAAACTCTACTTATGTCCACTTGATGTAGGTAGAAAACTAGGTATAATTCTGGAGTAGGGTAGAGTCTCTTCCATTGAAGGTTCAAGAAGGTATGAATGAATGAATGGTCAAAGCTTTTATCCAGTACCTAGGCCCTTTCAGGACGCTTATACACATCCCAAATACATATAGCTTACCCTACCACCACTTCGGGACAACATAAGGGCTGGTGCTGAGTAGAAGTGGTTTTAGGTTACAATATAGATCTATACATTATAAAATAATGAAGACTAAGAGTCTGTGAATTTTGTATACTTAATATGCCTTAAATAAATATAAACAACTTAAAAATGCTGGATAAAAATTACTAGTGTTGGGTACCGATAGGTGGACCAACCTCTTTTGATATTTATCTATGTTTTTATATCTTTTTTATTCTTTTTGATACCTTTTGTTTTCTAAGTTTGAAGTTTTATGTTTATCAAAAACAGCCGCCTGGGCATTTTATGCAAGAATAAACCTATTGAAGAATGTTCACTAATTTTGTTTTTTAGCTTTCTGTATTCTCTGTTAAAAATAAAAAATACACGTGAAAGAATTATTTCGACACGTTAATTAGTTTCCAAGATATTGAATTTTAAAAGTGCGGGCGGCGGCCGGCCCGCCATTTTATGCGCGTGACGTCATATTACAACGACTGGCTCATATTTGTATGGGTGGAATCTTGCAAACTGAATTAAGACACACTTCCAGGCAACCGATTAGGCTGAAATTTCGCAAACACATGTGATTTGGATGACCATGCAATATTATGATGACATGGAGCTGATCTGATGATGGAGCTGGAAGGTGGCCATAGGAACTCTATAATAAAACGACTTAAATGCATCGAGTTTGGGCTCGTTCGTTTTGTATTGATGAGTATTTTAATTCTATATAGTAATCGGGGTCTAATGATGGAGCTGGAAGGTAATTCGCAATAAAACGACACAATCAGTCGGTAGTAGTAGTAATCAGTTAGTAGTCGCACCACAGTTCTCTGAAACTATTGCGGCTATTATCGTACACGCTTTTTCATGTACAAATTTTCTTGTTTCCAATAAATAAATTTTGAATTTTTTTTGAATCGCATCAAGTTTGGGTTTGGTTCAATTTTAATTTCTGTGATGGGTCTGGGTGTTAATATGTATAATAAGTTTGTATTTACAAAAAAAAAAAAAAATTAAGTATGTTTATATCCGTTTTCTAGTGAGCGGACGATGTGAATGTACGTCACACGGGGTCACGTGACCGTCCGCGGGACTCAATATTTAAGCGAACTTTGAATGCCTATAAAATCATAACTACTGGGTATTTTTGAATGAAATAAAACTAATGTATTTGTAAATGTAAAAGCTTAACTGTAACATAGGTTTCAAGTGATTTTGCATACCTAGTAACATTCTCAATTCAAAAGGTATTTCGTTATTTTTGCACGCCCGAGCGGCTGTCCACCACAACTAGAGATTTTGCTTTAGTGATTGTACACGTCCAGCAGTGGAATGCCATAGGTTAAAAATTAAATGACGATGACGAATATAATTGAAGGGCTGACGACTTTATGTCTTTAAATAACATACGTTACAAACGTGTTTTAAATTAATTATAAATTAGTTTTAAAGTCACTAATGCCTTTAAATGGTTTCTTAATGACGAGAATATCATTAACTTAAGTAAATGAGGTAAATTAGATTTTATATCTGTATTTGGATTAGGATACTTGAAACCAGTGGGGGCAGATTTTTCTGTTCGGTTTGGTTGGTGGTAGGGCTTGTTCTAAGTCCGCCTGGCTAGCTACCACCATCTTACCTAAGTCTGTCGCCATAACAACAATGTTAAAAGCATTGTTGTGTTCCGCCAGTTAGAGATAAGATAGCCAGTTCCTCCGTGGTTGAGGATTCCGGGTGAAGCTCGCTTCCACCTTCGGCCTGNGGATAAAAAAAAAAAAAAAAAAAAATATCTACGCTTGTATTTACTTAAAATATACATCACACTAAGTATTAGAGTTTTAGTATTCTATTTACTATCATGCACTTGGTTGGTTAAATTTCTTGTATTGCCAACCTGGTACAGTGTGTTGTGGAGGTAAATATTTGTAAAAAATATTAAGGGTTTTTTAACTACTTTATCGTAATTTCCACACCACCACCAGGGACCACCGTTTAATTAGGAAAAACTTAGTTATTAATGTAATATTTAAGTTATTCATACAACAATATTTTTTGCCTGCATTTTAATTGAGGAAGTGGTTGAAATTGTTTAAACTAATTAGACTGATAACAGAAATAACAATGTGTCGATAATGAGCAAAAAAAACGAGAACATTCAAGCCCGTGCTGATCCTATCGAGTTTTCGGCTTGAACGAAATAAGTCACCACATTGAGAGATTATGAATTTTAAATTTTTAAAGGCTTTTTGGTGTAATATAAAATTATATTGTAAACTAGCTTTGGTCGCCCGCTACGCGGGCTACAAAAGCTAGATCTGCGATGCTGGCCGCTCCGGGCTTCGCCCTACGCGGCGCTCGGCCTGCGGCCTCGCATTCGGAGCTCGGCCTTCGGCCTCGCAAAAATTACAGGGGGTGTTAACTGTCTGTCACTGTGCTCTTGTGCTTTTTTGACGCAACACAAGTAAATCTATGGCGACTCTCGGAATTTGAACCATCGCTCGGCCTTCGGCCTCGCTTTTCTGTCTGTCACTGGGCTCTAGCCCTTTTTTGACGCATTAAAAATAGATCTGTGGCGACTCACAGGCTTTAAACTATCGCTCGGCCTTCGGCCTCGCCTTTTTCTACGTTAGCTAAGCCCCCCCTGCATACAATTTGTATGGAGAATTTAGTCCCTTTAGGAAAACGGGTGAACGCTTGGCGGCCATCTTGGATTTCCAAAATGTTGCATTTTTGCCTTAATCTGGACCATTTTCCGCGCCGAACCCCATTTTTACTTTTTTTCTAACTTCACCCAATCCCGTAAAACAATTCCTTAAAACCACCCATGTCCCAAAATTTTGAGTTTCCGTAACTCCCAGTGTTGCCAGGTGATCGAGATGAAAATGGTCAAATGTCATTAGTTTGACCTATTTGCAGGAGGCGTCATCCAAATTTCTGACCGAAAGCCGTTATTTCCATTTTTTACATTTTTGGACCAAAACTCTCAAAGTATGGCAACACTGGAAATTGTTGTTTTTCCAAACGATACTTCTTGACAAACTACGTAATCGCCCCATACAACTTGACTTTCCCAAATGTTGCCAACTGCCCGAAAAATGCGTTTGAAAAATCGAAAATCTGAAACTTTTTACAAAATGGCCGCCAGCTCAGCCGCCATCTTGATTTTCCATGATTTCGGATTTTTCCCATAGTCTGGGTCGTATAACCGACCAAACCCCATTTTCAGATTTTCCCTGCCATATCTCCTTCTGTCCGTCCTTAACTTTAAAGACACCCATGTCGAAAAAAATACTTTTCCCCGTAACTCCCAGTGTTGCCAGGTGATCGAGATGACAATGGTCAAATGTCATTTGTACGACCCTTTTGCAGGAGGCGTCATCCAAATTTTTGACCGGAAGTCGTTATTTCTACTTTCGACATTTTTGGACCAAATCTCCCAAAGTGTGGCAACACTGGGGAAATTTCTTCACCCAAGAGAAACCTCTCGACAGAACACACAACCGCCTCATACAACTCGACTTTCCCAAATGTTGCCAAGTACTCGAAAAATGAATTCCAAAATTTCGAAATTTTCAACTTTTTACAAAATGGCCGCCCACGCCGCCGCCATCTTGATTTTCTGACCATTCGGATTTTTCCCATAATCTGGGTCGTGTGTCCAACCAAACGTCATTTTTATTTTTTTTCTGCCATAATTCTTTCTGTCTGTCACTAACTTTAAAAACACCCATGTCGCAAAAAAAACTTTTCCCCATAACTTTCAGTGTTGCCAGACTTTTTCCATAAAAATGGTGAAATGTCATTCGGGTCCCCAAACGTCACCAAACTGCATACCACGTTTTTGGAATTTTTGGAAATTTCCATTTTCTACTATCCGGGGCCGTGGTGGAAAATTTTCTTCCAAAATGGTAGTTTTTTCCGATTCATGGCAACACTCGAGAAACAGACCAACAATCGCCCGGAACATTGTACCCCACTCCGGTGTCGCTATCTGCCGGAAAATTGCTACCAAAGTTTGTGAATTTTTTGATCGCAACAAAATGGCCAACGGCTCAGCCGCCATCTTGTTTTTTGATAATCTGTAAATGTGGCCTTGAAGCAGACTATACAAGTCACAAATACTCAAAAGAAATTTTCAAAAACAATTGCGCATCAAAAAGTTACGACTCTCCAAACACACCCCAGAAATCGCGTTTTCAATCCAAGATGGCGGCGCGGCCATTTTGTTTTTCTAATTTTTTCTCAATTTTTCTAACACATCTTGGCAACCCCAACAAACCACCAAAAAAGAAAAAATTCAGGACCAAAAACAAAAAAGTTGATGTTTCAAAAAGTGCCGCCATTTTGTTTTTTGGTTCAAAAAATATACTAAAGCTGTCAGTCAAAAAATCTAGTTAAAAACAAACACTAACAATTTTACCCCTCTCCCCTCTAAATACCCTAAAAATACCCCTGATCAGTGAGTCAGTGAGTCAGTCAGTGGTAATCGAGCTTTATATATTATAGATAGAAAATCAAATTACATGTTTAGTTCAAGAGAAAAGTCAAGAGAAAAGAAAAAAGTGACAATCGATAAAGAAACACATAAAAGAAAAAGAAGTTTCTCGCCAGCCAGGCGAGCGGCCAAGGAGTTTGGTCGTACATTTGCTACCTCTACCATTTTACCTAGGCCGTCATTAGACAGACCTGAACACGGCTGCTTTTAGTCTTGTTCACATAATATCAGGATTTAACCTTAGTTGACACAATAACAAATAAAATTAGCCAAGTGCGTGTCGTGCCACGCGCAGTGTAGGGTTCCGTAGTTTACCGTCGTTAACATAATATTATATTTCAGAAGCAAACAATTACTTCATCTAACGTCACTTTTAATATTTTCTTATATCGAAACTATAAGGGTTCCTTGTCAGGACTACGGAACCCTAAAAATGACATCTAAAGTGGGCTAAAGTGAGATTGAGGTTTAGCTCATATAACCTTTTTTGGTTATACAACCTCTCGAAAATACAATGACTTTGCCAAAGAATGAAGTGTTCGACAAATGAATGAACGGGTCCTTTCACAACAAATGAATGGGGATTTTTGGATGTCACGTGACTCACGTGGCTTATCACGATTTCAAAGTAAAATCCTTTTATGGAGAACTCATACGCATAGTGACGTAACCCAACGCGTGGATTGATTGATACGTTCGCAATCGCACATTAGCATACAATGCCGCCGTTGTGTCTAGGGTTGGCGATGTTTTGAGTTTAAGTCATTTCGTCAGTTTGGTAACTAATGTTTTATGTGTTATTTATGATTTTCATATGGATTGAGATTTTTATTAACTTACTAGCTTTTTCCCCCGGCTTCACCCGCGTGAAATTGAGTGTCACAAATTATAGCCTTTATGTTAATTTGGGTTACAAACATTAATATTGTAAAGTTTCAACAAAATCCGTTCAGTAGTTTTGCGTGAAAGAGTAACAAACATGTCTGGATGTTTGTTACTCTTTCACTTTCAGACATCCAGACATCCAAACTTTCGCATTTATAATATTATGTAGGATAGGTTGCATTCGTCTATCTAAGAACCAATAAAGAGGTTCCTCCAGACTACCTCATAAAGTTACCTAGCAGGATGGCGCTGGATGGCCAACCGGCCAATCTGAAAATCATTAGGGGAGGTTTATGTTCAGCTGTGGACGTCCTGTGGCAGAAATGATGATGATGACACATCTTATTTCACACCAGTTGTATATGATGCACCTTGATAATAATTAAAATTATTTACTAGTAGATACCTATTTCGTTTATATTTCACATTTTTTCATTAAAACCAGGATTGTTACTTTATTTTTAAGCACTTTAACTATGTGTGCCTCCCCAACCCGTCTGGCTAGCGTGGGGAGTTTAGGCCTCCATTTCGTTCGTTCGTTCGTTCGTTTCAGCCGAAAGACGTCCACTGCTGGACAAAGGCCTCCCCCAAGGACCTCCACAAAGACCGGTCCTGCGCCGCTTGCATCCAGGTACTTCCCGCGACCTTCACCAGATCGTCGGTCCACCTAGTGGGAGGCCTGCCCACGCTACGTCTTCCAGCTCGTGGTCGCCACTCAAGAACTTTCTTGCCCGTTTCGTGCCCGGAGCGTGCTATGCTCGGAGTTTCCCTGCGTGATCGAATCAGAAATGAGGAGATCCGTAGGAGAACCAGAGTGACTGACATAGCCCGCAGAATCGCTAAAATCAAGTGGCAGTGGGCGGGGCACATAGCTCGAAGAGCTGATGGCCGCTGGGGCAGGAAAGTTCTTGAGTGGCGACCACGAGCTGGAAGACGTAGCGTGGGCAGGCCTCCATTTGCCTCTGGTAAATTAGAGAGGGTCGCGCTCCTGCAGCGGAGACTAAATGACCTGATGATAGATGATAGATAACTAGAAAGAAAGAAAGAAAGAAAGATACATTTATTACAGTGGACATCACACAAATACAGGCAATTACATAGACATGACAGTGGCACATAATAATAAAAGAAGAAAAAATAAAAACAAGAGTAAACTGAGCAGTGCCACCCATTCACCAACCAGATGCCCACTGCAACGGGACCCCACTCAGCATATGCCGTGGCCCACGGTGACGAAGGCCACGGCGCTGGTTTTCAGTGTGCCCCATGCCGAGTGAGGGTCACGGACCATTGGTAAAATAAAATAAAAAATAAAAAAGCTGCACAAAATTGTCTAGATAAACATACATAAATAGTAATATTAGTGCACAGATAAATACAAAAGGCGGGAAATCGGTAAGGATGATATGACTACGTTTATTAAGAATACTAATGAAAAGAATACTAATAAAAAGATAAAACTGTTTGTATAGGTGTGTGTGTAGTAATTGTGTTAATGTGTAATATTCGTAAAGAGTGACATTGTTACGCGTTGTTGAGTGTCTCGACGCCCGCAAAACCGGTTTGTGCAATCGAATGATTGATTGCGCGCGATTCGACAATTTAGTTCATCCCATATTGTTCCGAGCGTTACACGCGCACCTACAAACAAAAAATAAATAAAAAAATAAAAAGTAAATAAATTCCAGCAGTATTGGTCGTCTAAACATATAATTCAATTTCAATTAGTGTCAAATATATAGTTATGATGTCATTAGAAATAAAATAATAATCATGAAACAAGTATTTAATATGGTGTTACAATGGTGTTACAAATAGCATGTCCGGAGAGAAAAAATTTCAATTTTCAAGTAGTGACGTCAGGCTACAGCAGTCTCGATCGTCTTGCCCACTTCCGTGCTTGATCGTCTGAAACCTTTAGGTAAGCATACAAGTAACCTACTCCAGTATTTGTTCGTTAAAAATGTGTTCCCGGTATTTCTTTTTAAAAGTGTACAATGTTTAATGTACAATGTACAATGTTTAATATTTATTGGGCTTTCAAATAACACCAATATTGTTGGGGCATCATGATTGTGTCAGAAGAAAATCTTTAAAGTTCGCGTCACGGAAGGTGCGATTTATTTGACGTCGAGTGTATGTGTATTTGAAACAATACTAGATAATTGTATATCATCATAACATATTATACTTACTGAAAATTAATTTAGTTGACAACCCCATCGGCCGTCTTCGTGCCCCGGCCGGATCGCGTTAACGATGCGCAAATATTTTCTCGATCGGAAACATGGGAGTATCGCATGCGGTCAGAATACAACACGGGTCACTGACCAGTGTACAACGTTAGATCAATTACAACGTCATACGACTCTAGATTAGATGCCAATTATTTACCAGCTGACCGGGCGAACTTTGTACCACCCTTAAAATTCTATAGCCTATGTTTATATTATCAGGTAAAATATAAGATTTAGGCTATGTTCACATGTAACGCGCGTTAACGCAGGTCAACGCGTTGCGAGGAGCTCGTCAGTCTGTTTCGATAGAGCTTAGAAAATGGACGTGGAAGAAGCTATTGCGATGGAAGCGCGCGCTCATCTGAGTCAACGGACGTTACATATCTGTCAAATCGTTTACTTTTTCTCTGAGCGCCTCGTACGCGCGCTCATGACGTGATCGGTTGTATGTAAATACTACGATGTCTAGTCGCGCGTTTTCAAATCGCGCGTCAAAATTTTGCCGTCTGAACATAGCCTTAAAGTGATTAAATTAATCGTGCGAGTTGTATCCGCCTCTACAATCGATGTGGTCACGTTGAGGCGTCCACGACGACTGAGAAGAAGCTACGTAAAGTACAGAAACATTGAATCTGACGAATTCTCAATGACAGACTTTGATAAAATAATTAAATCAGCGTCTTGCAGTCTCGTGTCTACGAAATTGATTTGTTTCTACGGATTAAATGGACTTTAAAGTCTACGCCTTTGTATTCAATTACGGAAATAGAGGTTTCTTAGAAGGTTGTCTTATTTATTTCTTTTATTTAAGTCTCATAAAACAAGGTCACAGTTTAGTAAACTTTTATAGAGAAGCTGAAAAGTATCTTACTAAGCAGAAAAATATAAATCAAATGAATGAATAGAGCAATAAATATACCTTCCATGCGGAAAATATTTTTACAAATCTAAATAAATGCGGTAGACGTGAAACCTCGTATTCGCGACAGTATTGTTACATGATTTACGATACCTACACAAAGCCTACAAAAAGCCAGACTGGGGTTGTGACAAAATTCTAGATCAGGGATTCTCAGAGTGAGGTACGTGAATCCTGGGGGTTCGCCATTCGACGGCAGGCGGTTCGCAACAAGATTTACGAAATGGGCGCAGAATTAAAATTATCAATAATTATCATTAATTTCATATTGATAAATTATAGGATACACATCAAGATGCATCTTAAGTTAGTTGATTGTGTGAGAGAGTGTGATTGTACGCTATGCATTTCAAAGCAAATTTACTTCAAAAGAGATAGACGTACATTTTCAGTCAAGAAAATACTTTTTCTGAGCTTGGTATCGATTGACTGAAAATGCCTACCACTACTACCATAGGGATAACAATTCAAATTTGTTCATACACGAATTCCAAAATCACCGTACAATTACAAAAACGACATCCCCGTTTGGATTGTTATTACATGCATAATGTTTTTGGGATCGAAGCCTGAAGTTGTTGCGATTGGATAGCGATTCCGCTTTTGTGATGGCGATTTTCCTTTCGTAATGGAGACTCGTCGGGAACATCAATGATGCGGATAATTATTATCTCAATTGGAAACTGAGAGCGCTTTGTCCCTTTGGATGTCCACATGCCATTGCCTCATTTAATTTTGTCTCGTATGTGAACGGTTGAGCTTCGCATTCGAAAGCCATTTTATTTTCTCTCTTTTTGTTGTCAATTTTAAGTAAAACAGATTTTTTATTTGCAATTTTAACAGTGTTTGTTTTGTTCTTATCATCATTTTTGTCTATTGAGTAGCTGACCCGGCGAACTTTGTACCACCTTTGTTCATCAGAAAATAAGATTATAATGGTGAAAAAAAAATCTCAAACCGGTATAGTAGCCTGTTCAATACAAACAAACAATCTTTTTCGTCTTTATAATACTAGTGCTAATAATTTATCTAAATCTACACTACGTCGAGATTTAATGCTAGCTTAATAATGTAGATTCAATTGATCATTAACGTTAATTAATCCTAATTAAGAAGATAACCCGGTATTAACTGTTGACTTCGATAAAACATTCACAATACCTAAATAATGAATGAGAGGCAGATTTACTCCTCCGTTGCCGCGTTGGTATGAATCGGAGTATGTAGTTCGGGTCTCTTGTTCTAGTCTACTTTTTGCACGCGGTTTCGCTCACATTAAGAGGTTCCCGTTTCATAAACCTTAAGCGGTGAATTTTAGAAAACCCATTCTTAGCGGATGCCTACGTGATACTTAATTCTCTACGTGTCAAATAGTTACATAGTACAGTGTATTGAGCGGTGTGTTGATAAATCGGTCAGTAACTTTGCCTTTTAAAATTTATTATTATGTAACAATGGAAATGATTAGCCCAACGTTGTCACTTGCATCCACATTTCAATAATTTGTTATTCAATACTAAATTACAATACCGAGTGTCAAAGTCCGTACCTTGGCGCCCATCGAAAACAACAATGCCGTTAGTATTTTAAAACTATGCGCATTTTTATGAACGGCGAATACTCATTTCACACCTGTAGTAGGGTTTCCATGCTTCCAAATGATTTTGGACATTAAGGACTATCGCCATAAAGTTTATCGCACATTTAATGATAAACAATGTATCAAAATTTTCATTGTATTTTAATTACCATAAACATTGACAGACATAAAATTGTGCAGCACAGAATATGTCAGTTAATGGATAGGATATTTTGTGTCATGTGAATCACAATTTTTCAAACATTGGAAAAAAAAGTTTAAAATTTGGTCATTAAAGACTTTAGGTAGGGGTAGGTTAGGTAGTTAATACATACAATAAAGTTGACAGTTTACCTAACACCCTTGTCCAACAATCACATTGGGTAGCAGGTGGGTTCATAGTTAAATTATGCTTACACACGATTTGTTTGTGAAGTGGTAATTAATAAAGAATAAGAAGAATAAGAAAAACTTTATTTGACACAAAAGAAAACAGAAAAACAGAACAAAGGGACTTAAAACTATACACGCATAATATTTTGTGCCAAAAAGGCGCCCGCTCAGCATTAATCGAGCCATTAATTAGGTTTGTCTATGCATTGGATGCATTAATTAATAAACAAGTAATTTAAATACTTAATTAGATGCCAAAACACCAATAGGTACTTACTACCGTATCGACGTAAGACGATGACAAATAGTTATGTAATATGGCCGGTGGTATCAACTACTCTATTTCGATATTATTGAGGTAAAGTAAACAAAACGTAATAATATTTTAAACTAAACAAAACGTAATAAACCAGTATCTGTGTGTATACTTAAGTAGATTATAGTCGACTTCCTATAGTAATTACGGGTGATATTATACGCTACAACCACCAATTACCGCTTTGTTCCGGATCGGGCGTTCCGAACGCGACTAGTTCCTGTGCCACTTTAAATATATTAATGCAAATACAGCCCACGACGGTACAATAGGGTGACCATATTTTCAATAATTTTTGAGAATCGGATTTGAAAAATCGAATTACAAATATTAATCATCATCAAGTTATCTAATCTCCAATCAGGGACACGACACTCTATCTTACTAGAGGAAAATGGAGGAGTTAGGCTGAATTAACCTTAACTTTAACTATAACCTTGACCGGTGTTTTTGTATGGAGTTTGACAGACTTTTACGTTTGTCATAGTTAAAGTAAGAAGAAGAAGGGTTAGCCTGCACTCCTCAGGTTGACCAGACGGGATAGAGAGACATAATATCGCATGCTTAAATTTGTCCCTTTAGTCGCCTTTGTAATATCTGTATGTGAGTAAAATACTGTCCGAATTTAGAAAAATTCCTCCAGAGTATTACTCTACTTTTTTATAGGTGCAGTTTTACGAATATAATAACTACATACTCGTATATCGCACAGCATTTTTACTTTATTACTGGCAAAAAATAAAAATAACTTTTACTAGCTAAAAACTCCAGACGTTTACTTTATGAGCTAAAGTTGCGTATCTGAAGTGGAACTCATATGCGAGTGTTGTCAACTGAGACAATTTGAAAACCGCATAACCTCCTGCGGCATGGAACTTGGAAGCGGTGCTTTAAAACTCTGAGAAGGCAAAGTGTAAGTATATACAGTAGGTGCAAGTATTTTTGTACAGTCAGTGTCAAATAGTTGTGACACCTAAAGTGGCCAATAAGTTGGCAACACAACCTTATTCCAACTTTTTGGCTACTTTGGGTGTCAAGAACTATTTGAAACAGACTGTACAGAAGAAGGGGCCAAGTCGACTGATAGTTTTACGATCACCATCGCTTACCTACTGATTCAGCAGTACCAAAGTAGTTGTCGAATCGATGGTACGCTTTTCCATAAACACCCCAACGTTGTATTCTGTAGGAAATTGTTTTCTAAGTTCGAAAGGTCTTATTAGGTCAGGATCAGTTATTATCAAATGAGTTCTCCAGCTGTAACTAAGAGTGAAACTAATTTTGGTCATATCTTACAAATCTCACTTAACATCAGATGCGACTGTGGTCAAATACCTGCCTTTTTCTGCATAAAAAATAATTTGCGTACTGCAGTTATTATACTGCAGGTTCTTTATCTACGTGTTTCAGATTTTTTTCTGGCATGTATTAAACAACTCGATCGCATCCATTTAGGCAAACGCTATTATTTTTAATGTGCAAGATGTGAGAATACTGTATCCTGCCTCATCTACGGACCAAGTGTAGGACAGTTCTCGAGTCATAAAGCTCGTAAGTTGTAAATAACTTAAGTCAGTTACACGGGCAATTAAGAAATCTACTTATCTTATCACTGCGAGCACAGCTAAACACGTGAGTCCTAATGAGAACTGTACTTTCTTGAAATGTCATAATTTTCTTGAATAAGTTTAATACAGAAAACTTACAAAATGCATTACTTTAAAAAATGGTGTATTGATTTTAATCAATAATATTTAAACAGCTTAAAGAATGTTTTTTCTATAGTAGTTACGTTAAATTTTTCTCGCACAAAATCAGTTCAAAAACAAACAGTTTGCAACCAATTGAGATGCTACGATACCGCCATATAATTTCCAATTATAATTTCGTCAATTTACACAGAAGTTCATAATCGTCGAATTACATGGAAGCGCTTAATTATGTAATGAGTGAATAAACGGCAAATTATAATAATTATTTAATTTTATGAAACTGACGGACTTTATTAAATGGTTTTTACTTTGGCGAGGTAAATTCGATATTCACTCTTTAGTAAACTGTGAATGACCATTTTATTTATTTATCGAGTACCTTGAATGAGATTTTAATATAAATAATAAATAGTGTTTTCCCGATTTCAATCTCTGAAACCAAAACCTTCGAGTCGAGAGAGTCACACCCTCCTAGCGCTGGATCATAGAGGCGTAATAAGTATAAGCTTGCCTCAAAGTCATGAAATCAATGACTGTAGGTACATATTTAGAAATCAATGTCCGTTTCGTTATCTAAATCTAAACGAATAAATATCCTTTTCGTTATTCTCATTGAATCAGGTACAAAAATAACACTTTACCGATAAATATATCGACATGTCACATCAGACGTCTCTATCATTCAGTAAAGCTCGCAAATACTTCGCTCGTTAACCAAATTGAGAGTTAATTATGCGAAGGAAACACGCAGCGAAATCGCAGCGTTTATATTAGCATATGAATTTGTAATATTACGCTTTTGCGAGAGAATATTCTTAAGGTGCCCTTACACGGGCAGTTTTTTCAGTAATGTAGGCATGGGTCAACTTGTGACACATTTTCTCAGCTTCTTTATTTAATAACTTACTATTTAATAATAACGCTTAGGTGCAGACCACCGCTTTTAGCTAGTTGTTCGATAGATGGGCCTGATTCTAATTTGTATGAAGAATCGGCCGATACCAAATCGGTGTAATGTGCGCACTTTCTTGCTTATACTCATCTCATTTTTTTTAACACCACAGCTTTTTCAACTTAGTGTGGACAATGGTTAGTGAAGGAGCATAAGAAATCTCGTTTGTGCTACCAATCAAATCATATTTATTCAGTAACTAAGGCTTTTCCAGGGCACTACAACGAGTTCCAAATATAGCTTGTCTTAAATATTGCCCTGAAGTGGTAGTCCTCTTCAGGGCAATATTTATGGGCAGGTGCTGAGAAAAATGGCGGAAGAAACGCACCTTTTTGCCACATATGTAGGTAGGTTATAGCAAAAAGATCAAAGCGTAGCCGTAGTGATAATATTGACAGAAATTCTAGTTCTTCGAATTTTCCCCCATGAAGAATGAAGTTCTAAATCGCCGTGTAAAAGCACCTTTATAGCAATTTAAGTTTGCAACACAATTTTTGTCTTTCATTTTTGCTTTGATAACATCCTGGCGAAAGATCGTTCTCTGTTAATGATGTGATTATAAATGTTCTTTCAAATTGACTTGCGTAACTTAAAATAAATGATAACCTACGTGTGAATTTGATACTATTTCATCATCATCATCATCAACAGCCCTTTACAGTCCACTGCTGGACTATGAGCCTCCTCCACTATAGTGGAGGGTTTTGCCATAATCTCCACGCTTGGCAGGCGGGTTGGAGATCGCAGTTTAAAGGATTGATGTTTTTCAGAGAGCGCTGCTGCCCATTCTCTGTTTGATGTGTAGTCCCTAAGTCGCCTCTTACGACACCCGCTATTTATTCTAAATTAATTACCTAATTAATTTTACTTCAATATCACTAATGGTATGGTATGAGCTAATTAGTAATTAAAATGTTCAAATACAGCAATGACGCTACTGTTTTTAATCACCTAATATTACAAGGGAAAATTTAAGATTTTACTAAATATTTTTTTAACGAAACCTTGTGTAATGTAGGACGGTACGATGTTCTAAGGCTTGACTAAATTGCTATGTAGGTACGGTAACAGTAGGTATACCTTAAATACTTTAACCAAATAAATTACTGTGAGTATTCGGGCCTAAAGGTATTTTTTCGCTCCAGTTTTTCGATTAAACTTTGTTTCCAAAGATGTTGAATATCACCAAATGATATTACTTTTCTGATTAGTTCAGTACTTGTTTAGTATGGTAACTGTTACCCAAATACATGGCACATTATGACGCAATGGCTCGTTTATTAATGTAATTTCCTACTGAAAAAATCAAAACAAAGCAGATGTTATCAACATCCATTTGCTAGTTTTATCGACAGTATTTATGATTGCGTGCGCTATTCCTATTGTACACGCAAAAATATTTGGCAGCGGCTCCTCTATGATGAGTCATCAGAAATCCCCACACGCATTCGAGTGTGAAGTATAGAAGATGTTGTATTTTTAGATAATGATCCTGGTTTTCCCGATTTCGCACAGGACGTTAGCAGATTCTGTTTAGATTTTTTAGATTAATAGCGTAAACAACTATAATTTTCTGGCATATGGGAGCAGTTTAGGCTGTGTTTAAACTAGCGATGTATCCTAGTTGTTAAAAAAACTATCTATCGTAGCTTGCGTCAATCAAAAATGTTTTATTCGTTAACAAACCAACTTTTACAAAAATTTGGTTTGTTAACGAATAACTTTTACAAAAATGGTGACATACCTAGTAAGTAAAAGTATACCTGTATCAGGTAGTCACCGCCCATTCAGACAGTGCTAGTTTTGGGTAAGTTTAACAAACAAAAAAAACAAAATAGTTATTAATTCGATTACTAACTAGTAAGTAGAAGGTAAAGAAAAAAATATAAGGTGAATCTGTTGCATTATCGGCTCTCTATAAAATCGCGAGACGAATCACCAGTGTGAAAGTGCCTCTATATTTTCAGCAGGCGAATTGACTCTTATTAAAGGTATTTCGCTAATTGCAGTTCAGGTTCAGTTCCAATTAACCTACTCAGCGGAACACGTAGTAATCAAGTTTGATATGAGATTGAAATTCAAATAACAAAGACCTTACAGATTTGGTTTTGAAGTACGTTTTGAAGAAAATAGGTTTTGCTAACTAAAAACAGTTTATGGGCCGGTGAATATTGTTCGAATAAAATCGAGCCTTTACCGCCAAATTATCGTAAGCGACACTTTTGTCAAAAAACCGTTTTTTATCGATTCTAGTATTTTAAACCGTAACGGACCCATTTCTGCTGGTGTTTCCCGCCAAAAAAAAAACCGTTACAAAGTTACAGCAAGTGTTAAAATTATCGTGAATACACATTTTTTCTAAAACTTAACGTAAGCGACACATGCATTTTATCGCAAGCGACCGCACTTGTTATCCCAAGCGACATTAGCGCTTCACTGTGGGCATTTACTAATAAACAAACCTGTTGTTTATATCAGCAAAAGTTCTGATGCAATTAGAGATTGCAATCGAATATTCGAATTTTTAATTTCAAATTAGTATTCGAATAGTAAATTAACATGTATTCGAATATTCAAATATTACAAAAATAAACAGAAAAGATAGAAAAAAGACGACTTAGTGTTTGCAAATGCAGTCGGAAGCATCAAATACATATATCACCAACTAAAAAAACTAGTCATTGATGTTACCGACTGCATTTGTGAACACTAAGTTGTCTTGTTTCTACCTTTTCTGTTCATTTTTACGTAGTTGTGTTTCTTTCGCTACTTTGATACACATAGTATAAAAGAGGCGATAGAGCGAAACCAAGGTTCCAAATAACTTGAAAGAGACAACTCTATTGATCAAAGTCAGCTGACGATGCTGAAGACGGAGGACGGTAACGTCAACAAAAGCCGAGGTTCTGGGTGAGATCGAAAAGATCTATGGACAGCTATATACCTCCCAACCTATTAATAGCTCAGCAACAGACGCAAGAGATAGGTTAACGCGACACTATACCAAAGACATCCCGTATATCAGCCTATACGAGATTGGGAAGGCTCTCAAACAGCTAAAGAACAACAAGGCACCAGGTGATGACGGCATAACCTCGGAGCTTTTGAACGCAGGTGGAACACCGAAACTCGTTCAGAGACTCTTTAACTCCGTCTTACTTCAGGGAACAACGCCAGAGGCATGGGATAGAAGCGTGGTGGTGCTCTTCTTGGACTATGAGAGGGCCTTTGATTCGATCGAGACTTAAGCAGTGCTGCAGTCTCTCAGACTATTGGTATATCGAAGTGCTGAAATGCCTGTACAGAAACGCTACCATGTCGGTCCGAGTACAGGAGCAAAGCACAAGGGTGATTCCTCTGCGGCGAGGCGTGAGGTAGGGAGATGTTAATATATCTCCGAAACCGTTGACCTCTGAATTGGAAGACGCTTTCAAGCTCCTTGAATGGAAAGTATTCGGCATAAATACCTATTAATGGCAAATACATCACTCACGCGTACCGGAAAACGCAGCGTGGGACGTCCACCTACAAGGTGGACCGACGACATCGTAAAGGTAGCAGGGAAGCGCTGGACGCAGGCCGCTACCAATCGATCAACATGGAAAGCATTGGGGGAGGCCTATGTTCAGCAGTGGACGTCCTGTGGCTGAAATGATGATGATGATGATGATGACATCACTCAGCTGCGGTTTGCTGACGATATTGTGGTCATGGCAGAATCGCTTGGCACAATGCTCGAAGACTTTAATCGAGTCTCCCAACAGGTAGGCCTTCGGATTATAATGGACAAAACAAAGCTTGTCCAACGTCCATGTTTCGGTTAGAACTCGATTCTCGAGACTGTTGACTGTTGACAAGTATGTCTACCTCTGACAAACGATTCGGCTAGGAAGATCAAATTTTGAGAAAAAGGTAAAGCGCTGGATACAGGCCGGTGCCAACCGGTCATTGTGAAAGTCATTGGGGGAGGCGTATGTTCAGCAGTGGAAGTCCTATGGCTGAAATTATGATGATGATGAGAATTTTATAACTGTTTTAAGAACTTTATTGTTAAATAGTTAAAACATTTCTTAAAGCAATAAAACCAGCAATAAAAACATTGATATTTTAAGTCCTTTTTATTTTTTGAAAGTATTCGAATAATATTCGAATATCACTGAAAATTTTTTCGAATATTCGAAATAGAAAACAATTGAATATTTGCAATCTCTAGATGCAATAAGTGGTTGAATAAGTGGTGTAAATTGATTTGTACAAGAATAAATTTCTCATGAATAAATAATTTTTGATTATTATGTGGATATTTCATTTAAAAACCTTTTAAAATGCCTATTTATTTAACAATTATAATTTCTTGGAC
This sequence comes from Ostrinia furnacalis, assembly GCF_004193835.3. Classification (NCBI taxonomy): domain Eukaryota; kingdom Metazoa; phylum Arthropoda; class Insecta; order Lepidoptera; family Crambidae; genus Ostrinia; species Ostrinia furnacalis. The sequence continues at coordinate 76,083 of NW_021131691.1, forward strand.
ATAGTAATTTTGATAGGTAATGTTATCGTAAACGCCCGAATATCTATAGACTGTGACAGCAAAAATATTGTATGCGCCATAAATGGCATAAATACTCATTATTTTTGTTTTATTTTCAGTCATATATTTAAATCTCTAAAAATCATTAACGTATGTCATTTTTCTTGTTATTAGCACACTTCTGATTAAAAATATTAAAAAAAAACCTTCTCCTGTAAAATTTGGTTTTTGTCGGTTGCGCTAAAATGGCGGTAAAGGCTCGAAATGTTAACCGAATACCGAGTCCGTATAAATCGTGGCCTGGGGTGAGCAAAAAGATTTTGCCGAGAAATCGCTGGCTAGCAGCCGCCAGGGATGCCACCGCATGAAAAATATGAAACTTTGACAGACACGTGACATTGGCCTAGAGTTCGACAGGCCTTGAGACAAATCGGACGCTCTCTGGCAGATAATTGACACTCAAACAAAAGCTGTACGTAAACAAACAGCACAAACAAATTCAAATAATACATGTAGCTATATTTTAGTTAAGAAAAATATTTTCAAGAGCGTTCTTAATAGACAGTTTGACACCATACCCCAATAATTCGAAACCACTACTGTTTTAAAAATACCCTTCATTCTGGTCTTAAAAACTTAATTAATTTTAAATTACCTGTAAATTACGCATTTTGTTCGCATTGTAATTTAAAAAGTAGTCTAATTGAGTTGACAAAATAGTGACGTCACTTGCTTGTAGTGCCATACAAAATCTATGGGAGAGTTTCGTTTTGACAGTTTTAAAAAGTACGTCAATTGACTGGTGGTGTCAACATGTCTATTTACAATGTCGAAATCAATTGGCTGCAATGTCAATGGATGTCTCTTGTTTTAAGTAGCTGAGTCATGACCACTACTTTAATATTGATTTAAAGATAGTTTTTAAATAACTTTTCCATAATTCGACAAAACATCAGATTATTAATTACATTTTATAGGAAAAATAGCATCAAATACAACTACATAACTTAACATGATTCCACAAAGTTTAGCCGACGTACCTGATGTCGTCATACCTGAAAAAAATAAATTAACTCGATATTTTTTCAATCAAATTCTGTTCCGCAGCCCTAAACGGTCCGGCCGTGCAATTATCAAAATTCGGAATTTCGATATTGCACAGGTGGCCTTAGCTTTTATCTCAATTAGGGAAATTGTGTGCGTTAACCGTTCGACTTTGGCACTTTTTGCTACCCCGATCCCAAGTAATCACGATTAAATTGAACGTGATCTCATCACGTTTAGTATTTGCTCATATTTTTCGTAAAAAATTATAGCGAGCTAACAGATAAATATTTTTACCCGCTTATGCCCGCGGCCTCGGACTGTCATAGACAGATTTTATCGTGCGCTAATCGTGTCAAAAACTGGGATATAAACTATACAATAATACATAATATGTTTTTCTCTAAGTCTCAAACTTTTTCAATACTAATGTTTTAATCTAAATCTGTTCCATGATTTGGATGTGAAAAGGTGACAGACAGACAGTTTCTTCTACATTTTATAATACCAGCTTTTGCTCGCAGTTTCGTCCGCGTAAAATTTAATCTGATGTATAACCAACAATACTGTAAATTAAAATAGTAAGACACGGGTCTTAACGCGACGTTTATTAATGAATTACATTATGTACTCACGGCTTGACGTTTCGGCTGCGATGCTGCAGCTGTGGTCACAAGCAGACTCTCTGCTTTTAATGAGGGTTTTCGCGATTGAAAAATCCGCCAGATGGCAATACGTAGACGCGAGGTCCAAATGCTGCATGATTGGTGGATTTTGACATATCTGTCAATGTCATGTCAAAAATAACCAATCATGCAGCATTTGGACCTTGCGTAATACGTAGTATTGCCATCTGGCGGATTTTTCAATCGCGAAAACCCTCATTGAAATGGAACGCGAAAGTTTAAAATCTTATGATTCTGTAAATTTTCATCAAAATCTGTTCTGTAGTTTTGGCGTGAAAGAGTAACAAACATCTAAACAAACTTTCACGTTTATAATTTTAGTATGGAAGTAGGTACCTAATACCTGAACAGGTATTTTAGATCGTAAGTCTGCTCAACCCTGACGAAGCCTATAAATTGACATGGAACGTCGCTGCCACTCAGACTGATATTCGGCGGGAATCCATTGTCAGGAAATTACCATAATACCCGTGCTAGTGCATTGGATAAATCCTTTGATATGGCATGCTTTTATCTGGATTGCCCTATCACCAATTAGGTAAAAGCTGATAAGTTTGATAGATTTCATTAGGAACAGTCCATTATTTTTCAAGCCAACTGACAGATAATAAAAACTAACCAAAAGAATTTTATGATGTTAAAAAATGCTTTAGTAATAAGACTGCATCTCACTTAACATCAGATGCGATTGCGGTCAAATACCTGTCTTGTTCTGCATAAAAAAGAATAAAAAAAATGAAATGAAACATTTAGTAATAAAAGTAGTTTAAATATGTCCATGATTTAAAAAAATAATCAATTTTCAGTTTTCCATAACAGTAAATTGGCATCGTATTGAAACGTAAAAAATAGGTAAATTGCTTCGTGTTTTTCGCTTATTGCCAAAGCTTATTGAAAGTTAAACCAAACACCGAGTATTTTTTTTTTTCATATTACAAAATGTTAATTGTAGCATTTGTGACCAACAACCCATAGCAAGCTCTTGCGGCCGAGTTCGTTAGCGAATAGATCAAAAAACCGCAGGGACTGAATCGCAAAGAGCCGTTAAGCTCCTAATTGCTCGATACTGCTGCGATACTGTGTTGCAATGAACGGTCTTGCACATTCTGGCACAACGATTTTGGAAAACTTTCCCTAAACTACGTGGAAAATTTTAAACAAAGCTCATGCTTTAGGCTATAAACTGCATTATTCAACATGAAAATAGAGCCAATACCGAAATTATACTTACATTTTTTCTTTCCATTATTTATTCTTATTTTTTATGTTTGGTAGATTAATGTGCCAAATAAAAAAATATTACTATTTCTATGCAAAGTCGATAGGATATCAGACCACACATCTTTTATAGCAAAATTATCCCTAATTTTACCGCTACATATATTTATCTATCCCGAATGTCAATGAATAAATAAATGAAATAAAACTAAAACCACTTTTAATAAATGTCCTTTCAGGATCCCAATCCGGATTAACCAGTATTGTAAAAGTATTTTTACATAGCATTTAGGTACTGAGTTATTATATCAAATGACCATACTCTGGAATTTGAGTACTTCATGAATGGAAGTGAGGAATTTAAACCGATGGAAATGGGAGATGCAAATTTTATTTTCGGTTTCATTGTATTTTATTTCATAAACTATTTGGTAAAATAAAATAATAGTAAAGCTAGGTAGGCTGGTCTACCATACCTTTACAATCATTTAATATTAAAGCGGTTATTCCCGGAACTATACAGCAGGTACCTACCTATTTTTCGGTTTTAAATATTCATTAAATAGCAAAAAAAATTGATGGGCTTAGTGTGGGGCTTATCCATTCAGATAAAATAATATTTAAAAACTAAGGCTGAGTTGCACCACCTCACTTTAACCGTGATAACCGGTGTTTTTTGAATGGAGTTTGACAGATTTTTGACGTTTGTCAAAATCAAAGTAAGATGATGCAACCCAGCCTTACTAACACGATATTATGGTAAGTTGGTTTAACGAATAAAGTATTCAAGCGACATTGTCACGGCGTTAATGGCTTAACAAAAGATCTTCGTATCTGATAAAATTGTATGTAAATTTAAGTACATTGCGAATTACGTCAGTGAAGGTCAGATCGCAAATGATTAAAGTGGCCCTGGCTACTAATCCTTGCACATTTTTTGATAATACTTTAATTGTGTCGTGTATAGTTGGATTATCATCGATACCTATACGATAAGCTAGTAACATCCTTGTTTGATAGATAAGATAAGCTGCGATCGTTCTTGAACTCTGAGTCATAAGTAGGGGCGTGCGGCGCATATGAATGTACGAAGGCAGTGTGTACCTGGTAAGTGGATAATAGTTTTATAGAGCGAATTAACTTGCTAATCGTCAAATTATCTTTCAGTTACGAGTAAATTATAACTGTACAGACAACGTTACATCTAGCTAAATACTGGTGACCTAAATTAATTTTAACAGGTGCTGTATTGCAACAAAAATGTATTTGTGATGTTGACTGTTAATTACTTATTTGTTATTGAACGAATTGTTAATGTTGTATGGCATGATCAGATTGACTGATGCCAAAATCTTATATTTTGGACATTTACAACATCATTGTCATCTCATCGCAGAAACATGACCTAAAATTTACCAGCTATCTAATACTCTGATATGGATCAGCGGATGATTTTGAGAGCGATTGAATCCACTAAGAACCTATAGATAGACCTAACTACTAGACACTAAGACCTGAACCTATTAGAAGGGGAAATTTCGGTATATTTAATTTACCATTAACTTAGAATTTGTATTCATAGGTACCTTTAAATGATCACTATATGACTATACAACCCAACGTCGTTTATCAAACTAGTCCCAGTATGAATTATATGACTTTCACCGACCATTTGTTCTTCAATTGAGGCGATCAATCGACAGAGGTTTTGCGGCCCGCATGCCACCACCGAGGAAAAGTAAGACGTATCGGTTGTTCAAGGAAGCAGGATTTTAGCAAACTAATATCGAACGGGGTAAACAAGGAAAAGAAATATCAAGAACATGTCAAATTATAACTTTTAATCTGTAGGTAATAAGATTGATTTTATTTCGACTTACAAATACAAATATTTGGGTGACATAAAGATGAAGTAATTAAAGACTCAAATCAGTCTCTTAATATCATGCACTGTCAAGAGCTGTGACTTTAAATCCTGGACATTAAAAAATCTTCAGAAAAAAAATTACAATCACCCACTTTATTTCTTTAATCTACGAGTAATTTTCCCATGAGGCGGATAAATTAGACCAACAATGTCCACGAGCTTCCTAACTATCATGATCCAGAGGATTTACGTTTGCCAATCTGCGATATCCAATCGAAGATCCTAAGTAGGTAGATAGTACTAAATCCCTGTTAAGCACCACACAATTACTTTTATCGGCAGACGAAGAACTAATGTGATACTAAAGTAGGTATCAAGAGAGGCGGAAAAGTTCATTTCAGAAAACAGAGACAAAATACCAAAATTACGTATCTAGTTTGACATTAGTGATGTGCTCTCTGTGTCACAACAACCCACACGATTGGATGCAGAATCCTACCATTTGACGTAATCGATATTTCTGTGAATTCGATGTGAATAGCCTTTTCTTTCGAAGTAAGTACATTCCCAAAACGGTCGACAATATTCTGTCAATTATTCCTGACCCACACAAGACCCTCCCACGTACTGCAATCCAGTTTCCAACCGTCGGCATGTCCCTTTTACTTTCGTCTATAGTCTATAGCATCAAGGACCCCAACTGTTTGACGCCTCTGCAATTTGGGATATAGGCTGTTTTGGGCAGTCAATGTAGACAAGAAAAATAGCACTTAAAACCATACTAAATATGATTGTAAATGGCGTAGTGATTGGAATGGATCCATTTTCATCAATACCACCCACATTTTATATGGTCATAATTTATTTTGTAAGTGTTGCTAACGTGCTTTAGAGCAGTCCAAACGGTAGTTTGAACAATGTATCAATGAAAGCTTTACTACTGGAGTCTGATATTGTTATTCGGAAGGCTTGTGAGTTGTTATGCTCGCTCCTTAGATTAATAAAACCTAGATAGATAGTCAGTGCACGAAAGGTGAGGCAGATTTTAGTAAGCCAGAATGGCTTACTCGTAAACGTCACATGAACTGTCAAAGTGAAAAATTGGTAAACACGTCCGACGACTTTTAATTAATTAAGACGGTTTGTGCTGTGAAAGGGTGTCTAAATACATCAGAAAAACTAAAGAAAGTGACCAGTGTTACATTTCATAAGTAAGTACTACGATTCGACGCGTATTTTGCTAGAATTTGGCTTTCAAACATTAAATACGGGAATGATACCAGTAACAAGAAAATTTATTTCCCAATTGTTCGCCGTACAAATACACTTCCTTTTTTATGAAACCGAGACTTTTCAGTCGATTTATCTTATTGTAATTAGGTAGGTATCTATTTGTTTGTAACCAAATTCTATTATTAAAATTCTAAGGCTGAGTTGCACCATCTTACTTTAACTTTAACAAACGTCAAAATTCTGTCAAACTCCATACAAAAAGCACCGGTTACCGTTATAGTTACGGTCAAAGTTAGGTGGTGCAACTCAGCCTAAAACTAAGAAAGATTGAAGAAAAAGAAACATTTCGTTTTAAACCTTAACCGTATGACAATAAAGTGCACAATGGTATTTCGTATTGCAACCTAAGCCCTGATTGTCTCTTATTGGTCGTAGTAAAAATATAGTAAAATGCGTAACCAATTAGAGACGGGGTGAGCACGTGACCGGAGCGATGCGCTTACGCTAAAATTTCTACAAAGTGGTCAGGCGGAAGAGTCCCCGATAGTACTTTGAATTCAATAAATAAGTAAGTACATGATGCGTTTTGTTTTTGTTAGTTATAAAATAATTAAAAACGTATTAAAAATTTCCCTACTTTCGGGAAAATCGCCTTCACTGTCTACACTCCCCAACAAAATTGACACTAATGACATAAGATTTTTGCCTCACTCTTGACGAAGCTTTTGTATGAAGACTATCCATCTAGGTTTTATTAATCTAAGGCTCGCTCCTATGGGTATATTGTGTATTTATTTAGTCGTCATTAGAGCACAACTCTAACTTACTAAAGGCAAATGGAGTATTTACATGCAACCTATTACCCTGCATTGACCAGTTTAACTTTCCCCCTGGACAAACTTGACTTTCGCTGGTTGGGTTTTTATTGGCGGTCAAGCTGTAGATCCTGGCTACACAGGAGTTGCAGCGGTGGGAACGAGAGGTGGGAATAGTCCCATTACCGTGCATTGATTGCATCAAAGCAAACTCAGGATAACTTTGGGTGATTCTGCTACTTTAAATTCGGCATTATGTACAAATAATTTTTAGTTTCAAACAAATTGCACTGTTATTCACCCGAGTCCACTTGCATTGAAATACTGTCTACACATAACTGCCTGGGGGCACCCACAATGAAATACAAGCCAAGATTCGGACGATAGGGTGACACCACACTATGTAGATCTGTAACTAGATCCAACTTTCTCCAGTACCTCTAGCATGAACAACTTTCGTCTTCGAATCGTTTGCGTGTTCGATAAAATTCGACACTCAATCTTCGAATTAAACGATAACGTGACAATTTTGATTCTCAAAATAAGTTTCGTGCAACCACATCTCATACTAAGTTCACTTTACGACACGTTCACAAGGGCGCTGTTGTAGTTTTCTTACTAAGTATAAATCAAAAGATGGCGATTCGAGTACGCAAACGATTTGAATTCGAAAGTTTTTCGTGCTAGCCGTACAGTACTCTGTTCTTTATCTCTTTTACACTGTGTTGAAAGTTGATGTTGCCAAATTCTTCAATTCAATGTCTTATTATTACTGATTCAATTTTAATCGCTAAAGCTTTTATATCTAATCGAACCTTCAAATCCGAGAAATTCATTAAATTAGATACAATATACTGTTACCCTGATATCAGCACGAAAGCTATAAAACTCTCAAAAATGCCTTTGAATGAATTTAATGATATCGAATTCTGTTTTCCAAAAGAATTCAAAGTGGAGATCGATATCGAGTCTCGATATACCTTTAGACGGCTTTACAGCACGTGTAGTGTCGTTTTACCTTTACTATGGCTACATTCGCGGTAATCCCAAGCTTCTGACAGAGGCTGGCACTAAGCCAAAGAAAACTCTGCGAGAGGAAATTATGAATTTAGGATGTTTTACACAATTACCGCTTTTTGCTAAACTATTTACTATTCGGGCCGCGTTCGTTCGCTTTTGATGGCGTTTTCTAATTAATTTCGTTGGAGTTTCTGCGAAAATACTGGGCGAGGTGTTTTTACGGAAGCAAGACTACTAATTTGATTTATAATGGTAAAAGAACGGAGACTGCTCAGTTTGTCTTGTTATTAGTGCTAACAAGAACATTAGAGTCGCGTCTCAGTGCCAGTTTATAAAAATACTAGCGGCCGCTCCGGCTTCGCACGGTTGCAATGGAATTTCCCGGCTTTTCTCTTCTATAACATGCATGTTTTATACATTTATAAACCTTTCGCTTGCGTCACCCTTTCTATTGAAAAAAACCGCATCAAAATCTGTTGCGTAGTTCTAAATCTAAGCATACACAGGGGCAGACGGCGGAAAGCGACTCTGTTTTATACTATGTAGTGATTTAATCTCTATGATTTGGTTCCAATAAACATTCTTATTTTAATTGTGTGTTTAATAGAGGGTATTGCAAAAAAACTAACACGATAGAGGTACACAATAATAGACTGCGCACATATTAGGTAAGAAAGGTCAGCTCTTACAATTTCGTCTTATTCCTCAACGTATTCCTTTGTTAAATGATATACAGATAGACTGTGTAAATTGACAACCAAGTGATCCCGAGGGTTCTAATAAGGTACCGAACCAAATATAATAACTCATACTTCCGTCTAAAATAACTGAAGCGACTAATATTATTTGAGTCCCCGGTTAGTTTGAAGCTAATTAATGTTTCAAACTTTGATTGAAGATGTCCGTTTGAAATAGAAATAGGCTGAAATACTTAACAATAAGTGGAATTGGTTAATTCTATTTGATTTATATGTATAATTAAATTATTGATTAATTAATTAAAGTATTTACTCGTACCTAAGCCTAAGCTCTATAATGTCATTTAAATAAGATAATTCTTATGCGTTTTTATTCTTACATCATGATATCTGTTAAAAAATTCTTAGTGGAAGTCTTTGTCCAGCATTCGAAGTCTTTTATAGTTGAAATATAAAATATGTACGCGTATTGAGCATTGTGTTTTCAAAGAAGGATGATGGTGTAACTTCTACACATTATTTGGAAGTTTTATCTATATCACCTATTTTATTAGCAACAGGTGTTGTAGGTCTTTGATTAACTTCCAAGAAATTTCACTATCATCGTGCGTGACATCATCAATGTAACGGGTGTTACCAGCCATCTGTGCAATTTGGTTGGTCACGGTCACTTACATCCAAAAAAGAGACAAGGTAATCTTTTTGTTTCCTTAAGAAGACATTTTTATGACAGAGGTAGATGATGCATAGTAGTAGTATAGTCTCTACGTGGAAATAGGTACAGGTGTCCCAAAAATAGTGTCAAGCCGAAGTCCAGACGTAGACCATCCCCTAGGGCCCTAATCACCGCGACTTTTGATAGTTTTCGAGTTATAATCGAAAACTATCAAAAATCGCAGAACATACGTGGGTGTGATTCGGGTAGCCCTAGTGATGCTCTACCTCTGGGCTTCAGCTTGACACTACTTTTTGGGACACCCTGTATAATCTTAGTTCATAATATTGGCTTTGAATACATACATAAAAATACGTCTAGTAATGCTGATGAATGCATCGATTTCCTCAAATTAGTAACTTTATAATGTAAAAGACCTTGCACGTTTCTTGATTTATTCGACCAAAGAAGGAAATGCCTTGTCTGATACCTATATGTATATATTTACCTCGGTGTGTGAGTATTTGCTTCTTACTTATACTTCTCGACTCTATTCTCAATATGCGTTTTTTTATAGACGACAGTATCAAAATCTGTGGCTTCCTATGTAGTTGGACATAGGTGTTATATTTCAACAAAAATGAGTAGCCTGATGTGCTGTCGACTGTACATTTGCGTTTTGAACCCATACGATTTAATTGTCAGTGCTGTCGCCGATCACTTGAATTCAATGAACACTTGACTTTGCAACACTGGCCATGTTATAAACGTTAGCGTGAAGTTTACAGGTCATATTAATTTAATGACTTCATAATTAAAATAACTTTTAAACTTTCCAAAAACCCATCAAACCCTAAGCGGTCTCATGAGACCGCGGTAACAATAATTGATTTCTATTTCGATTCGCGGTACTTAAAGGGATAAGTAATGAGGACGAAGATGAAACAGATATTCAATAGAACGTGGTAGTACGAGTTCGAGTTTTTAACCTAGGCGCAGACCACCGATTTTTCATCGGTCGATAGTTTAGTCGGGCAGTTAATCAGTATGGGCATGTGTAGAAGTGCGCACATTACACCGATTGATTCTTCATACAAATTAGAATCGGGCCCAACTATCGCCCTGCTAAAAAACGGTGGTCTGCACTGCTTAGTGTAGTTTCAGAGTAAGTACAAGTCTCAGAATGATAAAGTTCGCTGAATCAGCTAGTGTTGTGAAACAAAATTCGCTATGTCACAAAACTTGTACCACAATCATACGCAGTCAGCGACATCTTATTTGCAGGCCTCGTGACAGTTTTATTTATGAGTTCATTGACGTTGAAAATCAAACTCTAGTTTTCAGAAATAGAGCTTAAAACATCTTTGTCCCTGTGACTTACGTGTAAAACGCCGTAATTGATTTGTTCTGAGTAACCTATTTTTTCTCAGACTTCGTAGAAATTATTTTATTTTCTACATTGTCAGCATAGATGTTAGAAAAACGTAGGAACAAGAAATTATTTGTTTAACACGTAGGCACATTAAACGGGATTTCGTAAAATAATTTGGAACACTTATTTCTGGGAACATTCATGAAAATGTATTCCATTTAAAATTTCCATTTAAAAATATTTTGTATTTAAATTGATTGAAATGATGACTGATGAAATAAATAATAAAACCTTTTTATCTAGACATAATTACAATATTTGTATTCCGTGGAGATACATTCTGCAACCTTCAACGTAGTAGCCAAATTTTCAGCAAATACTGACTTATTCTGCAATGTATTTCAATTATTTAATAACAAACATTAATTACCAAACAACAAACTAGATTTGTCTTTGATTTGTCATCTTGTCCATTGTAGATTCATTGGCAAAACACTGAGTTCCACTTTAGCGGTCCTAGCCGAAACATTCATTAGGGCACAATGGATGACTGAATGGCCGCCGCCCAACGGCTATTATGGCTGTAAGCCGTCCTCGAACGGCTATACATTGTTAAGTCATCTATATTTTGAGCTGGGGCTTCACTCAGAACGTGGAGATTGTTTTTGGCGTGTAAATCCTACGTGTGTAACAATCATAACTGTTTGATTTCTTGATTACTTCTTTGTAGGATTATTGGCAAAACACAGAGTTCCACTGTTCTATTCAATTCCAATGTTCTATTTTGTGATCAGTCAGACCAGATCAGCAGTTGAATAGCACTTAGGATATAAATATTCTTCACTACTGAATGTAAAAGTACATAATCTTATTTATTTTTGAACACTTTTTTTTGTAGACTCTGAGACGTTTTGGTTGAGTTTTCAAATTAGTTTACTTATATAAAAGTGGCAAGATGTATAATAACCCTTTTTTAACTAAAAAGTTATTTTTTGTAACAACATCTTTGAATGTGATAAAATATTTCAAGATTCTTTGGATGTAAAATGAAAATTTCATACGTTCGCGTCATGTATCTATGACTCGAATCTCTTGCATTATGTAAATCTGTTATTGGAGTCAAGCTTCAGGGATTGTGGTAACAAAAGAATTTCCTTTCTGGAAATAGTAACTCGTTTCAAATGTAACTCACTTTATAGTCAACAATACCATTATTCGCCGCTTTGATAAGCACAACATGAACATTTAATTATATTGATATACCTAACCATGATTTAATTTGGATGATAATATTTTAACAAAATGTAACTGCAGTGCTAAATATTTTACATTTCAAATGCCAAGCGCTTACCCGGCTGCGACACAACGTTTCGTGTTCACTTCAAATATTATTATTCATGCATTTGGAAACCAAATGAACAGAATTTAAACTTGTACCTATTTCAGGACTTTTTGCTCTGTTTGTTTAGTTCAAAAACAAGTAGAGTTTACAACTTCATTAAGTGACTTTGTGCAGAGAGGGATCGATTTTTAGTTGGCCGATAGTTGGGTCGGGCAGGCTGTTAATCAGTATGGAGTTGGAGATGTATGAAAGTGCGAACATTACACCGATTTGGTATCGGCCGATTCTTCATACAAATTAGAACCAGGTCCAACTATCGGCCAACTAAAAGTAGGTGGTCTGCGCCTAGGCTTAGGGTTGTCCTGTAAAATGATGACTAACGTCCGACTAAACGTTTTATTTGAAAGAGCCTATGAGTGACAAACATACATGATTACTCACAAGAATGACAGTTCATACAGTATTATTAATAATACGTATACATAAGTACTTGCAGCAAATAACATTGACCTATATCCCCGCCCTAAGTGAAGCCACAGCCGCCGTTGAGAGCGTAAGTCAAATTGCCTACGTCGTTATGACAAATTGCAGGACTTACTGCATAGCGCACGACGTATAGCACTCCGCAGTTTCTCCAGTTTTAGTAAATACCTTTTGTGGTAGTTTGAAACGTCTCCAGTTAAAAGTGGCAACTTGTCTTGCTCTTGACTATACTACACACGTGTTACTGAAAAGTTTAGGGATTTTTTTTCCTAAGGGGGGTAAAACGAGAACCACGCGAATGAAGTCGCGGGCGGCATCTAGTATTGGATAAAATGACAATGACTATTCATTCATAGTATAACTCTGAAAGCTTTCGTCAGTATATCCATTTAATTATGAATTTTCATAATGAAACACTGTGAAACCTAAAATGAAACTACGCTTCTAAAATTACACTGAATTTAATTTAATACAAGCTTAAATAAAATTGTACACAAATAATCCACGATAGTCAATATTTATTTAAGTTCGTAAAAGTACTCAAATACGAGCCTTCACTCGTAAATTGATTCAAGTTTTTAATGGACTTTAATATTCGACCAAACCATGTATTTTAGATTCAAAATGAATCGTACTTATTAAGTTTCATTTTACAAATCACCTATCCACTGGCTTAAATATAAAATAATTATTATTTTGTGACCTAAAACTTTAATATTCGAATAAGTCGGACTATTCTTCAAATCTTTTTTATTGAATACTAGCGGCCGCCCGCGACTTCGTGCGCGTGGATCTCGTTTTACCCCCCTTTCATCTATCTTACGCGGTTCAGATTTTTTCATACAAATGATTTTCCCCCTAACTCCCGTTCCCGTGAGAATTTTGCAATATCCTGTTGTAACTAAGCTTTAAGTTTACTAAGGTACCTGCATGCCAAATTTCAAGAGTCTATCTTACGCGGCTTAGATTTTTTCATACAAATGTTTTTTTCCCGCTAACTCCCGTTCCCGTGGGAATTTTGCAATATCCTGTTGTAACTAAGCTTTAAGTTTACTAAGGTACCTGCATGCCAAATTTCAAGAGTCTATCTTACGCGGTTTAGATTTTTTCATACAAATGTTTTTTCCCACTAACTCCCGTTCCCGTGGGAATTTTGCAATTTCCTGTTGTAACTAAGCTTTAAGTTTACTAAGGTACCTGCATGCCAAATTTCAAGCGTCTAACTTAAGCGGTTTAGATATTTCGTACAAAAGAATTTTCCCGCTAATTCCTGTTCCCGTGGGAATTCCTAAGTATCCTATAACCTGCCCAGGAGTATGAAGAATAATTGTACCAAGTTTCGTTAAAATCCGTCAAGTGGTTTTTGTTTCTATAAGGAACATACAGACAGACAGACAGACAGACAGACAGACAGACAGACAGACAGACAGACAGACAAAAATTTTACTGATTGCATTTTTGGCATCAGTATCGATCACTAATCACCCCCTGATAGTTATTTTGAAAATATATTTCATGTACAGAATTGACCTCTCTACAGATTTATTATAAGTATAGATAAGAATCATAAACCATGGCTCAACATTGTACAGATATTTCAAGATCGCTCTAAAATATGAAATGGCAATTCAAAACAATACAAAATATGTCTTTGAATTCAATAGAGAGAACGTCTGCAAAACCTGAATTTATGGGCGCTCGTATTGCGTTTCATGTCAGCGAATGTTCGGAATAACTCGCCGGAGAGCACCTTATTAAATAACTTCAAGCATGTACTATTTTTATATTAGAAATCTGGGTGCCTTTATTATTTTGAAAAGCTTATATTATTTTGATAGAGCCAACATAATATTAAATCACTTTGTTATTGTACAAACAAGATACAAGTCTAGCTTGATGAGCTATCGTCTTTATCTTCTTCTAAAATATATAACTCAAAGGTTACTGACTGACTGACATAGTGATCTATCAACGCACAGCCCAAACCACTAGACGGATCGGGCTGAAATTTGGCATGCAGGTAGATGTTATGACGTAGGCATCCGCTAAGAAAAGATTTTACGAAACCACTCTTAAGGGGGTAAAACGGGATCCTCACGTACGAAGTCGCGGGCGGCCGCTAGTTTCATCAATAAAGGCTTGTTCTTACGGAGACATCCCGTTTTTTGCAGGAACTGGTTTTTGTAGTAGGTATTCCGTTAGTAGTAGGTAACGTGTTCACACGAACATACATTTGCAGTTGGATCCGTTCGAATTTTCAACACACAGCAACCCAGTTTTGCGGGGTTACTGAATCCCGCAAAATGAATTGAAGTGGGAATGATGTAGAAGTCTAAAATATGAAAAATAATTATTATTATCAATAGTCTGCATACTCTGACTTCGCGTTCCGTTTACTATTAAAAAATCTTAGTAACTACGTTAACGTAGCTTCCGTTTCCCGATAAATAATATGGATTGAAGTGGGAACGAGTGCTTATAATATGTTGAAGTCTGAAATATGAAGAGAATTATTAAACGTATATTAATAGTCTGCACAATCCGGCTTCGCGCTCCGTTTACTATTAAAAAATCTTAGTAACTACGTTAACGTTAACTTCCGTTTCCCGATAAATAATATTGTAAAGTAACTAAAGAAGTTCCTGAAACTACAGACCAGCAAGAAGTTGCAAGCGAAGGAAATTGAAATTAAACGGTGAGAGATGAACTTGATTTATTAATGTATCTGATGAAGTTTTCATCTGATACATACGATATCGTGTTGCACCATCTTACTTTGATTTTCGCAAACGTCAGAAATTTATCAAACTCCATACAAAACAGACCGGTTATTGTTATAGTTACTGTTAAAGTTAGGGTAACTTTGAAAAACGTCAAAAATCTGTCAAACTCTATACAAAACACACCGGCTATCGTTAAAGTTACGGTCAAAGTTAGGTGGTGCAACTCGGCCTTAGGGTGTAAGATGCCCAGCCTAAGGCTTAGTTGCACCATCTTACTTTAACTTTGACAAACGTCCAAAATCTGTCAAACTCCATACAAAAATCACCGGCTATCGTCATAGTTACCGTCAAAATTAGGTGGTGCAACTCAGCCTTACTCTTTTAATATACGATTACGTAAACTTTTAACGCTTATTCGCAGGTCTATAGACTTCACTGAAGTATACGGTACAATATATTAAGTAGGCATTATTATAATTGTTATACATGAAAATTAACTCAGCCACCCAGAGAACCGCTAAATACTTAGGGTAATTTGACGGTAATTAATGTAAAAACTTCGCACGCAATATTTAATAAGAAGTTCATTTAAAGGTCACAACAAAAATTATGTCAGAGTCTAGACAAAAGCTCTTGCATCGTACGGATTCCAGTTTGGATTTAATTTGTTTTATCTGATGAAAACAAGATCTAATCGTATGTACAAAAAATAAAGCATAATATTATTAATAAAGTGTAAACAATCTTTCTTATCAATGAAATGAGATGGTTGGAGCATAGTGCGTTGTGACGTTAATAAACAGCTTTCAAAGACAAAAAAAAAACGCTACGTTATCTTTATAACGTCCCTCTGTTCCTGGTGCTTCGATTTTTCTAAATTTCTAGAACTTAAGCCGATTGAAGCTAACAAAGCAATAACGAAACGACTGTCCGTGTAGATTGAACAGTAAGGCCAAGAATTCACGAAGCGGTTTTTTGTTATACCATGTCCGCAGCGGTTGCGGGCCTGTAGCTTTTGTAGAATGCAGAATGTATTG
This sequence comes from Ostrinia furnacalis, assembly GCF_004193835.3. Classification (NCBI taxonomy): domain Eukaryota; kingdom Metazoa; phylum Arthropoda; class Insecta; order Lepidoptera; family Crambidae; genus Ostrinia; species Ostrinia furnacalis. The sequence goes on from NW_021131691.1 coordinate 92,276, forward strand.
TAATTTATTTATTTATTTTATTTTATAGAAACCAACAGCGATACATTGGAAATGTTAGTTATTTGACTGATAGTATAGGCAATGAAAGGTTTCCCTTTTTGTAAAAGTACATTGTTGTTGGGAAAAAATATGAATAAAGGATGTTAAAAAAAATAATAATTAAAAATAACAAAAACTCACAAAGAAGCAATTCATTGCGTCAATAATAGTCAGAATAAAGCACATCAAAAGTGTTAATTAATACCTAATTAGACTTGATATAAGTTTATAGTTTATAGTAATATACGTTTGTATTGATAGTATTTAGAATCGCGCGGGCTGCGATTACCCAGTTACGGTGCTACCGCACGCACTGCGATCGGTTTGCGGGCGACTATCGCAAACGCGGTTGCTGCGTAACCTCACAGTCACAGAGCTGCGGAGCCGTAGAGCGGTCTCGTGAGTTTTGAAATAAAACACACTCCCGCGCGGGTGAAAACCGCTTCGTGAGTTCTTAGCCTAACGGGGACAAAAACGAAATAAAACTTCCCAAACTATAAGAGGATTGTTGACATTTCTCCGACTCGGTGGCGAACGGTACTTTTCTCTTTTCTCTGGATGTAGTTTTAATTATGGTGCCTTTTTGTGCGCGTGCTTTCGAGCTTTCGGTACTTACATTGGGCTTGATTTATCTACCATAGTGACTGTTCCGAATAACCAGTTACTTAACTGGGTTAAAATCTCTTTAGTAAGTTTCTAAGGTAGTTCTTTTGTTAATTTTTCATCATAATAATCATGAATCCGTGATGAAGATGCTATGGAAAGTGATGCTAAATAAGTGTATTAATTACTTTGACGTACACAGGTCAGTCCTACGCCTCAGTGTGTAATCGGTAATTTAGGAAGAAAATATCAATTTTAAAAGTCAATTATTCTGCTTTTTGTAAACAAGACAACTCAGAACTTTTTGGTACTTTTAGGCTGGGTTGCTCCACTTAACTTTGACCGTAACTTTGACGATAATCGGTGCTTTATGTATGGATTTTGACACATTTTTGACGTTTGTCAAAGTAAAAGTAAGATGGTGCAACCCAGCCTTAGAGAAAGGAAGATAGTTTAAAAGAACGAACCAAATTCATACTGTAATCCCTCTTGCAACATTTTCAGTGGCGTGGTTCGCGTAAGTAGGTTCAAAATGGAGCAATTTTACAGCACACAGCTCTGGCACAGTTTGATAAGGATCGTAAAAATACCGGAACAGTCCGATGGTAAACAAGAGCACCATAACTTAGTGCCCTATTAAATGCAGGAGATATCTTGCTTGTTTGTTTCGAAAGATTTTAAGCTGTTCAGTGGTTACAATGTAGCAAATAAGCGTAGTTAAATTAGATGACGTTTCATTGAGCTCGTTCTTGAATAATACATGGCTCTTATTGTCCTTAACCCGAAGTGAATAATCGACGATAAAGGTCCATGATGGATTGTAAACCAATGCCTCCTCGTATCTTTTGCCTACCGGGCAGGCTGCTAAGGCAACATTTTTCAGTGCGTGATTTCTTCTTCCAGAGTTTCTGGAACTCTACAAAAATACTTTAGCGAAACCGCAAGAGGTGGTCTACTTTCTCCTTATCGACTCCTCCCTCAGAGTTCATTGCCTATTATTGGTATCACAATTTACTAAGCCGTTTGTGGTCCTGCTATTTTCGTTACAAAACCATTATTATTGGTCGTTCTCTAGAACTGATTCTTGTAATGAAGCAGCAAACATACAATACGAGTATTATAAGTACCTACATAAAAATAAGAAAGAATCCTCTTTCTTTTAGGTCCGTCGTTAAACTAGACTGATCGATTAGACCCGCATATCAACATGCTTTGAATTCTCGTTTGTCCTCCGCTGTACACTTAGCTGATTCACAATAGATCCCGTAAGGACAATGAGTCCTGCAAACTTTCTGATAAAAGACACTTCGGAAACGATTCCTGGAATTAAACCGTAAACGAACTGCCTAAAGGTACAGACGAATAAATAAAACGAAACTTTACGGGAAGGTTTGGTAAAAGTCAGCCTAGATATTTGGTGTTCTAATTAAACAAGTATTGATACTTAAAGAAAATTAATTAACGATTTCAATATTCAAGTTCTTCTAACCGAATTGATTGATTTTCATCATTTTTGGATAGGTACTGAAGAAGGATGTTGTGAAATAATGTTTGTTAGCAAGCTTTTCTTTATTCTATCTAATATTAAAGGTATAATTGTTGCAATTCACGAAGGCGAGTGAGCTTTACATGTGTGGTGGCTCGCTACTGTTCGTTTTTTCAAAAGTTTTGATAGACATTGCACTATCGTTATGTGAATGTACACGTACACACACAAGTAAAGCTAACTCACCTTCGTGAGTTGTAAGTTACTATAGTGTAGTTTATTATAAAACAATTTTCTCAAGCGAAACTTCACCGGCAATGGATGTAGCACTTTTATTTACAGCTCAAGTAAGAGCATTCAAACGCTCGGCCGCTGAAAAGAACTAACTTGAACGTTTAAGTCACTGAGAAACGTGAATTATGAATTCATTTGCTTACTAATTTTACACTATTTTTGCATTAGCTCTAACAATTAACTAGAAAAGAATATTTTCTGATGCCTTTTAATAGCGTAGCGAAACATTAATGTAAATTATTAAAATTAATGATAATTTAATATGATTTATTCTATTTTAAAAAGTCTCTTATCTCACAAGCAGATATTTGAATAAAATAAAGCAAAACATCAATGGCTTTTTCTGTCTAGACATAGGCCGAAACTATACCTAGGTGTTCTAAAAAAATAAATCTATTTTTCTGTGAACAGCCTTATCGCCTATTGAGTCCTACTCAAAGCAAAATTAAACTTCCTTTTTCTAATCTCAAAGTAAATAAGATTCTTTGTGCCAAATCTTTGGACGAAGTTTAATTTGCTTTTCGCCTCCGTGTTTGATGCTACATTTTCGTCGTGAATTACGATTTGGGATCAAATTTTAAAGCAAAAAAGACAAGGAACTCTTTCAATTTAATTACTGTGGACTATGACCAATTTAGGGAGTTCTGAAGGCCACTTCAAATTGAGCGACCTCCTGTTGCTGAGATAGACGATTAAAAAACGACTTGTTTCATTATTAGTAACTAAAAATTGTGCCTAGTTCTTTGTAAAAAAAACCTTCGTCATAGCGAGTCCAGGTAGAAAGTTTTATGAGTAGGAGTTATTATCAACTCTAATTTTGTAAAAGTAAGTTTGTTGACTAGGTGAGCGATTATTTAACATTATTACCTTACAACTCTTACTAGCAGTAGACAGCCTGTGGCAGAAATAACGATAAAAGTTATCGTAATTTCGAGAAAATAAAAAAAAACTGTTCATAACAACTATAAAACTAGCAAGTTAGGTCTCGTACATAATGAGCACAATCATACTACGGCTAGACCAATAAAGTTGTAAGCACACATTCAACGAAGTTAGTAGGTAATCCAAAAGTTATCAAATAATTCTACGAGTATATTACGACTTAATGATAGTAGGTATTAAAGCTGTGTTCACAACTGAAAATATTACAAAGCTGTATGGTGACAACAGTGAGTTAAGTAATATTAAAAATATTTTCGTTTCCAATGTGTAATTAAATATAGTGAACGTTCAACGCAGTTTAAAAGATTGATGTTTTTCAGAGAGCGCTGCTGCCCGTTCTCTGTTCGATGTGTGTGTAGGCTCTAAGTCGCCTCTTACGACACCCGCGGGAAGAGTAGGGGTAGGTGACAAATGTATTCTACTCTGCCGTCACCACACGGCGTGCCAATCAGCCTGCCATGCGTGGGGATTATGGCAAAACCCTCCACTTTATTGGAGGTTGCTGTGCTGTTGTTGTGTTGTCTGTTGATGTTGATGATGATGAACGTTCAACAATCAGTGTGCTTACCATGAGTTTACATTAGGTGTGCTCGCTAGCGACTGCGTAAAAACAATATTTAAGATGCATGACCGATTGTATAGCGTCCCTAGCGGTCCCTTCTAAGAACTAAAATCTTCATTGTGAGTCACGTTAAAGTGTACATATGAAAATAGATGAAACTAGACCTATTTTTATCGACAAAAAAGAGGTCAAAAATTTTTTGAGATTTTTTTATAGATTTTTTTTTCTTCCAATTACTTATTGTAAAGAAAACGTAATAACTTTTAAACTAACCCTTATATCCTGATAAAATAAAAACAGTAATAATGCTAAATAGCAGGCGATACTAAAAAAATACATAAAATACACTAAAAAGGCCAACAAATAATAAAAAATAATACTTTAAAAAAAATCTGCTTTTAAATTCGTGTTTTTTTGGTTATTTGATAAATTTCTCCAAAAAATGCCCCTATAACCGGTGGTTTTTACTACTTTGTATTATTCTCTATCGTATTACCTTCGTAAAACTAAAAATCGCATGTCTCTATCCCTATCACAACATTTGCAATGATCGTTTGAACTAAGCCTCTCCGGGCGCGCTATTCAACGCTTCGTTAACAACGAAACTGAAAATGGCTCTAGATTTGTAATTTAGATAAAGACAAGTTAAATTTCGAATAAAAACAAAAGATTTCGAAGTAAAATAAGCATTTTAGTTAAAATTACAATTTTCTCTACCTGCAGCGGAGAATAATGTTGTGGCAGGCCTTTGTTCAAACGCTTATAGCAAATGTTGTGATAGGGATAGAGACATGCGATTTTTGGTTTTACAAAGATAATACGATAGAAAATAATAGAAATTAATAAAAACCACCTGTTATATGGGCATTTTTTGGAGACATTTATCAAATAACCAAAAAAACACGAATTTAAACGCAGATTTTTTTCAAAAAGTATAATTTTTTATTATTTGTTGGCCTTTTTTGTGTATTTTATGTATTTTTTTAGTATTGCTTGTTATTTAGCATTATTACTGTTTTTATTTTATCAGGATATACCGCTTAGTTTAAAAGCTATTACGTTTTCTTTACAATAAGTAATTGAAGAAAAAAAATTCTATAAAAAAATAAAAAAAAATCTCAAAAAATTTTTGACCTATTTTTTGTCGATAAAAATAGGTCTAGTTTCATCTGTTTTCATATGTACACTCATATTTTGACGCACTCGCTAGCGAGCAAATCTAACGTAATCTCATGGAAAGCACACAGGTGTTATGAATGTGTAACTGTAGAGTCTATAAAGAGATAAAGTAAGATTTAAACAAGTATGTTTTTCCTTTGGTCATGTAGTTTAGTTATTTATACAGTTTCTTAACATGTAGAACTTTATCAATTGGAAAGAATGATTCTCCAATATCGTTTGATTCCACCGATAAATCATTGCCATTATTTACGCGCGCAATTAAAATTAATTAGGCAACCGTCGCACGCGCACAGTTTCGAATTCTTAACCGCTCATCTAGTAGTATCCATAGGTCTTTGGTCTTATCCTATTATTTCTGTTTCTTCTCTAAACTTAACGAATCTTTCAAGGGGAATACAATACTATTTGTTTCCTATATCTATCGAAAACATCTCCGCAATAACTGCGATCTAATCCCACCCTGATAGCACAAGGGCTTTTGATTGAGCCCTTTGAACTTGATTGACACTCGGCAGGATCCAATATCAAGTTAAGGGCCTGCTGTCATTAGATTTCTGGAGCAGATCCATTTTTACTCTTCAACTTTGCAATTAAACTGATGACGCTTGACTTTGAATAAAGATTTTATTGATACTCTTTATAAAATATGATTTAGACTATTTCCTTGGCCCAAAGGTTGACTGCAGGAGAATGCCATATGGCAAGTTCGCTTTTTGTATCCGGTAAATAACTATGACCTTTTACTACTTTCGGAGAAATACATATGTTAACTACCATACATAGGTACGTATTTAGTTAGTTCGTGGCTCCTCGTATATTTTATGTCTGTTAGTTTGGAAGTTTTACTAGATTATTGTTTTGGACATTGTGTGATTTCAATATTTGATACCTACGATTCATAATTTTAATCTCCTTTTTTGACGTAGGACAAAAGAGTACCTCTCACTCATCATTGAGGCAAAAACTTTTCTTATTTTCTTCCACCAATTTTCTCAGCGTTTTCCGTCAAAGTTGTTTACACCGTGCATCTTATTTTGTACCACTTTTCCTTGGAGTTGCCTTGCACTCGTTGCATAGTTACCACTTTTGAAATTTGACTCTATATCTTTTCTTGTAAAGTTGTTAATCCCTCGTGCTCTCATCTCTGCAATGGGTTCTGCATTAATTAATTATTATTGCTCATATTTCGTGACTATTCCGCGTGAACGCTCGTCTTAATGAATTAGGACTGCGCTACCAGCTGATAATGAACATTTTTGAGTATTATTACTCTGGCACGGTCTGTTAGAGTTAATTAATTTGTATTCCCCTATCGTGAGGGGTTTAATTTTGAATCCAGTTATTTAGTAGATATTATATAAATGTACATTGATATGTTATTATTATTTTTTATCCACAACGAGGAAGCTCTTGGCCTGTCTCACATGATGGTAAGTGACGATCAGGCCGAAGGTGGAAGCGAGTTTCACCCGGAATCCTCAACCACAGAGGGACTGGCTATCTTACCTCTAACTGCAGAACACGACAATGCTGTTAACATTGTTGTTATGGCGACAAACTTAGATGTATTTACGCCGCGAGGATTTTCACAACCACCAGTTTTACACTGCCTGCATTCAGGTGCTTCTCGTGATCTTTACCAGATTTTCTTCAACCGAGTGAGAGTTTTCCGATCTGTGGTCACCACAGAACTTCTTTTGTGTCAGTGTCAATGAATAATCACCCTTATGACGGCTTGTTAAGTCTGGTAACGAGACTGTGATTTCGTGGAGGGTAGTTGAACGGGAAGCATGGTCAATCTGTTTTAATGGTTTCAATTTATTATTTAATGGACTTTATTGTACAAATTTGGTGTTATTTTGTGTTCTAAAGTGCAGTGAAGTGATAAATTATAAAAAACATTGAAATACTTCGAATTTGAGCGCGCATCGAGTGTCGAGTGGGTTGTCGTATGAACAACCCGCTTTGGACCCGGGCGTCTCGAAACCTGCTTACGTGCATACTTAACTCCACGGAATCCATGAAAAATCAATAGAACTGAAACACCCACGTTCTATTGATAACTATGTCAATATTTTTCACTCGACATTGGCAGAAATAAACCTCCCAGAGAGGTTTGGTTGCCTCAAATAAAAAAAAAAAAAAAAAAAAACGAGACTGTGATATAGTTAAACCCACACCCACTCAAATTAAATAAAGTAAGTAGACTTTACCTTAGATTACTGCGTAAATAAAATTCCCTTTGATAAAACAAACGAACATCTATAAATCACCTATTAAATAACAAAAGTGTACTCAATATCAAAACTGAGTACGCAGACAGTTCAAAGGCTCCATCTGGCAGAAAATAAAATTTCAAAGGAAAGGGTATTAAATATTCTTAGACATTTTACACTGCGCTTCTAGTCCCAAACTAAGCAAAGCTTGTACTATGGGTACTAGACAACGGATATAAACATACTTAAATACTTTTTTTTGTAAATACATACTTATTATTACATAGAAAACACCCAGTCCAATACAAACAAATATGTTTATGCACACAAATGTTTGTACTGTGCGGGAATCGAACCCGCTACCTCCGGAATAGTAGTCCGTCTCGAACCACTACACCAAACGGCCGACAATTATATCATAGAACTCCATATTATGCCGTCAGCATTTATCGAGTTACCTCATGAAACATGAGTGGGGTAACTCTGATGAACGTTATCAACGGAAAAGGTGTGGAACCAGGCGTGATGTATTATTGCCTGTATAAATGATGATGCTGTTTTATACATTGTCGCAAAAGTTGGCCAAAACTTTCATAGAATTCATACTATTCTTCGTAGTCGAGAATTAGTGGGGTTCGCGGAATATTGGACCTATTTAATCGTTCGTTTCAGCCAAATGACGTCCACTGCTGGTTTTCCCCAAAGAATGGTCCTACGCTGCCCGCATCCAGGCTCTTCCCGCGACCTTTACCAGATCGTCGGTCCACCTAGTAGGAGGCCTACCCACGCTACGTTTTCCAGCCGGTGGTCGCCACTCGTGAACTTTTCTGCCCCAACGGCCATCATCTCTACGAGCTATGTGCTAGTGTAATCAATCACAAGCAATTATGCATAGAGTCGGGACTCGAGAATAATATGAAAGAATACGTTAGTAGGAATGTGCAATTAATATTCAGACACATACAAAATATGGGAATCTAAACAGTCGCAGCCTTGAATCTGTGCTTTGAATTAATTTTGAACTTATTTCAAATAATTTTAATTTAATTGTCCTTAGGCTTGCTGTGTCTATGCCATTTCCGTTAGCTGTCTTTTTCCTACAAATAATTTTATATTATGGAAGATTTTTAATCGCAGGTTTCTTTCTCTAATAACAGACTTTAATAAAATATTTTATGATGGATATTACATGTATAATGTGAAACGACCGAAAGTAGCTATGTGGTCTTGATAATATTTGGGAAAGCTTCGGTCCGTATTTTAAATAGGATAGGACATAATATATTGTACCTTGCTACATTAAACAGGAGGAATAAAATCAATTTTCACATTCCCTGATTGCTAAAATAGAAAGACACGGGTCACAAGCTGATTATGACCAAGCCGTGCGTCAAGCCGTGAGTACATAATGTAACTCATTAATAAACGTCGCGTTAAGACCCGTGTTTTTCTATTTTAATTGAAATGGAACGTGAAAGTTTAAAATCCTGATTTCTAAGTTTGAGGATCACGAGGATGAGGCGAAGGTGTAGCTCTATCAGCTGCCTTTCTTTGACCAGACTTTACCATTGATACTTGTCAAAATAATCTGCTAATCTGTATTTTTCATCAAAAATATACTTTTCATAACTAAATTAATACCAATGGCAAACTTAGAAAACAAACTTTAAGTGAATGATGAACGCATATAACGTTAAGGTTTAAAGTTCAATTAGTGTATGAGTGTACTAATTTAAATATTTTTTGTTTCAGGTAAGCAAACCGGCTACCTACTTAGTCATACGATGACTTGAAGAATTAATGTAAGACTGGGTACAGTAGACAGCGCATCAGACTATACTCAAATCAAATCAAATTTCTTTATTTGTGTAATTACAGGTACATATGTACTTTTATGTAACAAAATAGTACATAATAATGTTACAATTACATTAGATGGCATAATGTTTTGTTTCCTTGATTCATATACTAATATATCGTCAGTGTCAAATAGTCGTGACACTCTCAAAAGTTCGCAACACGTCTTCACTATGTTTTCAATCAAAGTTTTTTTTCTTTTTTTTTTCTTTGCTACAATTGGTATAGTCAAAGACTTTATTCAATACTTAGGCCCTTTCCAGTGCGCTTATAAGACTAAGGCTGAGTTGCACCACACAATTTTAACCGTGACTATAACGATAACCGGTGTATTTTGTATGGAGTTGGACAGATTTTTGACATTTGCCAAATTTAAAGTAAGACGGTGCAACCCAGCCTTAGTTTAACTTGTGTTGTCAACTTTTTGGTCACTTTGGGTGTCACGAACTATTTGAAGCTGACTGTACAATTGTACATGCATGTATGACTCGACGTGACACCACCAACAACTGTTGTTGCACAGCAAAAGAAGCTCTTATTTTTGTAGAACTAAGAGTGAGTTTTAGATCTGGTGTGATGAATGTGCTTATTGTGCTTATTATAATACCAAATGAACAAGGAAAACATAGTTGCCCAATTGTAGAGAGCTTAAGCCAATTCTGATCAATAGTTCTTAGAACCGTAAGACCAATCCCAAACCTTGTACATTGATACTATAACAGAGCTTGTAGCTATGAACTGTGATCCTCCTTGAAAGCTCCTTGAGCTCATGAAAAATGCTCGAGCTCAGCTTGACCGCCTATAAAAATCCAACCAGTGAAGATCAAGTTTGTCCCGGGGAAAGTTAAACTGTCATTGGACCCGCAACGAAATTAATCAGAAGAACATAGGAGGAGGATTAGGGTTCGGCTTCCCTCCAGTGCAAAGCGGATGACTGGTGACAAACAAACTGTAGGAGATTGGGATAGGAATGGGATGGGATACCTTCGATTGAGCAGACTCCACAGGACGGTCCAAGCTTGGTTCTTCTTTCACTTTCACAAACACTTGAATTTTATTGAGATGAGTTTAGCGCGCGATTTGGGTTTATTTGAATTGGTTTATTTTGGATACTTATTTAGTAATTAACGCCCAGATAGGTAGGCGAAGCGGCGCGTTGCGATGCGAGAGCGAGACTGAAGGCGGGAGGGAGAGGATAGGAAAAGGACTGTCAGAATGAGTGATAGAATAGTGTGACATGAGTTTGAAATGTATGAGGTTTTAATGCTGGCGCGTACACAAACCTAGATACTGATTCATATACAGGGTGGAAACGCTATGTGATCTCACTCGATTATTTCTAGAGCTCATGAAGCACTTTCAGGATCAGTAACTACTACTACTATTTAGATATCTTGTATAGTTTAGAAATAATCTAATGAAATTACTTATCGTTTCCAACCTGTAATATATTATTGCATTTCGTTGATGATGATTCTTGGGTGGTCCGAGATCAGAAAACTCTATCAACGATATAAAAGCCATTTACACTAATAATAGTGTATCTAACAACGTAAATACTAGTAAATATGGGCAGTTAACTATATAACGAAAGAAACCGCAATTAATCGGGATATAAATATACCTAGTAGAGGTATGGGTAGAGCAGAAGGTTCAGTATACGGAAAATGGCATAAGACAACCACTATTTAAAGAAAGTACTAGTGACATCTTTGTTTACCTATAAAAAATATCATTCTGTTCTTTCGTTTTCCTGGAGCTCCTCATTTCTGATTTGATCCACACCAACCAAATCAAACACTTTTTAGGTGGCCTACATAAGAGGCCCATAGCAACCACTAGGACCATATCAGAATTTAGGAGGTTACTTTAAATTCTTAGAAAACATTTTATTTTTATTTTGAGAATAACACTTTTTTTTTTTGGCTGTGCACAATCTAACCGATTCAAAAATTGAATTAGAATGAAAAATGGGCTCACTGTAGTGGCTTCGTTTATGATTGAACATTTAAATCAAAATAGTCCGTGCCAAATCATCCCATCGATTTTACGACCTACCAAATCATCTAACGTCTGTTGAATAAATAAAGGTTTGTAGGGCGCATGTGTGAGCTTTTGAAATAATAAGTGGTTTCTAAATCGGTATCCTAAAATGATGTGGCTGTTATAGTAACGTGATAATAACGGAATGAAGTTATTTATCTAGGTTAATGTATCCGTGGTCGGGATATCGAAATAACGTTGAACGAAGCGGTTATTTAAGAAGTTATGGATGAGTGTTTTTAATGATTGATATTTTAATATTTGTGTAGTTAATGATGATTGCTGAGACGTATTTTGTATCTACAATGCCACAGGCCAAAGCTTAATTCGCCTGCATCTCTGATATAAATTAAGTGACGATGAATAGGTCGAAGGTGGAAGCGAGCTGCACCCGGAATCCTTAACCACAGAGGAACTGGCTATCTTACCTCCAAGACAAAATGATACTCTTTAAGATTGCCTTATAATGTCTGTCACAGAATTGTTTTCAGAAATTACTTCATGAATACTCGTAGACTCATTGTGCAAATATTTTAAATTTATAAAGAACTCACTCTCAAAGTGTTCCAGAATATCTTCCAAACAATAAAATTATGCACGCAAAGTATTTATGCAAACACGGTGGAGGTGGCCTTATTTCCTTAGATTTTTGTCTCAATTTAAATAAAGGGAGTATCTTGTTTGTTGACCTTATTTAGCAAATCGGATGTTTTAGATTCAAGACTCGTCCCTACGTTTAGAGGTGAGTCTGATGGGTTTTTGTACGGACGATAGCACATCAAGCTTTACATTTTTGTTGCGAAATAGCTCCTATTCCTATTACTTAAGATCCTACATTTAGCTATTCTGTTGTCTTTACATAAAGTTATTCGCTCGTTAACTTTAAACGTCTTATCGTTCGTTCGGTTCAACTTAACTTAATCTTCTTGGATGTCTCAATTAAGTCGAGGCTTGATTAATTTATGTTATTAATAAGATAGCAATTAGTGTGCTTCGGGAGGCACGGTAAGCCGTCGATCCGATTGAGCTAATTGTATAGCATCAGCATCGGGGTAATCCTTGATGTTACAAGTTACTCGTTAGTAGAAAAAGTTCCTTAATGTACATATTCTTTTCTTTGGTTGAGAAGACAATTTCAAAATATGAAGTAAGTAATCAAATAATTTTCTTACTCTATGTTGTTAAAATCTTTCGGTATCATAAAATGTTTTCCAAAATCATTTTGATTTTTCTTAAAAGCCTCTTATTTATAAATCCTAGGCAATAACTTTATTAAAGTCAAGTAGGTAAGCTGTATGTGTATAATAACATACCACCGACTCTAGTCTGCAAATATTGTACCTATTTATGACATGTAAATAAATTGATGGATTTAAAGGCCCGCTTTTCTTTTCATTTCTATTGTGTCTCTTATTTATTGTAAGTTCGTCCTACACAATAACTTTAATAAGTAAACCCTAAATCGGTTTTTATTTTCATACCACCGACACCAGTCTGCAAATATTGTCTATGTCATGCAAATAAATCGATGGATTTAGAAGGCCCGGGCGACGGGCGCTCTTTGTAGCCTGGTAGCTCCTTCATTTGCATTCCTTTTTGAAGCCTAGTTCTTATGCAATCCAGTTATCCCAGTCTCTAGCTTTCATTTGAAGGCCTTTGATGTGAGAACAGCGATAAATTATCTTTTGTGGCGAATAAAAACTATTTCTTTGAGAACTGCTCAAGTTTTTACACAATTGTGCTTCAATCAATCAAATTTATCACTCGAGCAAAATATTTACGACAGCCAGAAAATAAACAAATCAGCCACTTAGATTTTGTAGGTCACATCAAATTAAATAGTAAGAAATACCCTAAAAGTAAAAGAAGACAAGGGCCTTGGAACCATTTTATGTCTACGGCTTCATCAAATTAAACATTGTCTTGACGTTGCTAGAAATATTTGATTGGAAAACGAAACCAATTTTCTTAGCGAGAACCCATCTAGCACTTGCTTATTAGTTTCTGTCTCGCAAATAAAAATAACCAATGAATTTGTTTTCGAGACTATTATGAACTATTGATAAAAGTAGGCTTTGTAGTAAATAGATAAAGACACCAGCCCATAAATATGACGCTTTAGGAATTGGGCAAATACCGCAATGTTCTGTCATTGGGTGCGTTTGACGGAAAAAAGCGCTTGAAAGCAAAATGGCGATCACTAAGGCTGTTTTTGAGGACACGTTTGCTAACTTCCAAAGTGTCTCATTCATTTTTTTTGCAGTGACAGCGCTTACCGCTTAGCGATCCCCATTTTACTTACAAGCGCTTCTAAACGGTTTTTTCACCAAACGCCGTCATAATGAATCTTAGGCTGAGTTGCCACCTAACTTTGACCGTAACTATGACGATAATCGGTGTTTTTTGTATGGAGTTTGACAGATTTTTGACGTTTGTCAAAGTGAAAGTAAGATGGTGCAACCCAGCCTTATTATTTTTGACCGTACTGTACCAGCGACATACAACGCTATTCCCATGGAATAAAGCATAAAGCAAGAAACATAAATCATCGCAAACCATATTACGCTACCAACGACCTACGATGCAATATACATAATCTATTTCCATAATATGCAGATAATTCAATTCTCTCAGATCTCGATTGCATTTCCAATAACATATCTGTCTATCTGAGAATACGATTGTTAGCGTTGGCGGGGCGTTGTCGCATACGAATATTTTCTACGTAACGGATGACATTATTATTTATACGTTCTTGGATTATTTCAACGAGTTGTTTTGGATGCTACTCTGAATATAAAATATCCTGTATATGTAACTTACGTCATCAAATCTGTTATTTTATACTTTTTTAGCTTATCTCGATGATGTTGTTATCTGTCCGTAGATAAAACGAAAGAAAACTTTCATCATCATCATTTCAGCCGTAGGACGTCCACTGCTGAACATAGGCCTCCCCCAATGCTTTCCATGCTACCCAGTTGCTAGCGGCCTGCGTCCAGCGCTTTCCAGTTACCTTTATGATGTCGTCGGTCCACCTTTATAGAACTTAAAAGAAAACTTTAACTTTGGATTTTTATTACTCATGTTTTTTAGTGCAACTGTTTCAATACCAATTCTCATTCCAGTCGAGGCCATTACAAAACTTCTCAAAACAGGTAGTAACTTTAAGAATGAGTGGCTATTAACTGTAGCAATGAACATAAAATTATACGGAATAGCAGCCAATAAAATCATAACTTTTGTTCTATCAAGATTGTGTTCTAATAAAAATATACCTTGGATTTTACGGTCTCCCAATATTAGTTCGGCAGTAACCTGTATTGTGTTTCAAATTATTTCATTTCATTTAATGTTATTGTGCGGAACGTTTATCACTTTTGGGAGACACGAGAAAGCAGTAAATTTATTGTTTATTACTGGCACAATACACAGGTATTGTTCAAGTTTGGCACTGTAGTTTATGTGGTTACATAAGTACATAGCTATAGATCGTTTCATCCACGAAGATGCGCCCTACCAATTTTTGGTCGAAGGAAACGCGGGGTGCGGGGAGTTTGATCCGAGCAATCCAAGCGTCATTATTATAGTGTGCCTGTGCGTGTGTACTCATGGATAAATTTAGAGTGTACCGATAACACTCAAACATTGGCGAAAGAATGGTGGGGCGCGTCTTCGTGGATGAAACGATCTATACGAGTATGTAGGGGAGCGGAACCGAATATTGGATACGTGCGCAATACTGGATACTTCAATTACTGAAAAAGTAACAACGTTATCTTCATGAAATATTTAAAATCAGTTGGTCAATCCAATGTTAGGGATGGTTTCCTCGACGGCATCGCCATATTTCTCATCAATTGGCAATCAAATTTTAAAGTGCGTTTTTCGTTCATCATTTTATTTACGATATTGACTTCACGAGGCAAAAAAACTATGATATGTGATGTTTTTATTTATAGTGATAGTACATTACTAGCTAGGCATAAAGTTATAAAAACATATTATTTAATGCGTTTTCTCGATAATTGGAATAGGTTAAAAATTTCATAACGGTTTTCATAAAAATAGGTAGTTACCTCAATATTGGATACCTGGCTATTCCCAATATTGGGTATCCAGTAAAAGGGTACCTAAATAAATTGTAGCATTTATTATTCTTCTGACAGTGTGGCATGCATACAAAGCTATTATTAAGAAGGAAATGGGATATTTATATATTTAAAAGCATCCAAAGCTTTTCGCGTGGCTCGATCAACATTGTAAAGCTGTGAAAAACCGTTCTAAAACAATAGACCAGTAAATTGAAACGATGCCAGGACGAAAAGCTACTTTTACTCCTAAAATGGAAAAGGAGCTTGTTGACTGTACTGTTTACTGATGGTCAACAGTTGTTATGGCTCGAGAGCTTTCGAAATTCACAAATTAGCTTTCCGACTAGCAACGAATAACAAAATAGTTCAGTTCCCTAATACTGGATCATCATCATCTCAGCCATAGGACGTACTACTACATAGAGACTACTGAACATAGAGGCTTCCATATTAAATCGTTATCCTAATATGGGATATCCGATATTAGGGATATACATTATCCAGTATTAGGGTACACAAAATTACATGATTGATTTGTGCCATTTTTGATAAATATTTATTTATAAAAATAAATAAAAGAGTTAAGACTTAGCTTGGTTTATTAATTTAAAGTATAATGATACGCAATAATTTTAAGTGCAATTAATGAATATATTTTTGATTTTATATTAGTTTTATTTCAAGTTTTCAAAAAATATCCAGTATTTGGTACTTCTCCCCTACATCAACATCTTGTGTTCAAAAGTTGATTATTTTTGCATTCAGCTGTTTCACTTGCTTAAGTTGAAATTGATAGAAGTGTGTGACTTTGGTGACCTAAATTCCCAATAGAGCGTAGTCCACTACGCTTATGCTCAAGCCACAAAGCTTGGAGATAGAGCGTAGTATCCCATAGTGCCACGCTTGCTGGGTTGACTTGATTGAAGCAAGCGTATTGTACAAGGTGCCATGTCGTTACGTTTGTGTTGACTATAGTGCCACTTTGTTAATTCACTAGAGGTATTGGCAAATGGCTTATAGTCAGGCGGCATGGCTAATATTCATACACGATTAATAGCAAGCCCTTGGTTATTAATTCCTTGTGTATAAGCGCCAAATGTCACTGTGGATTAGTCCCATATAAACAACTAGGACAGGAGGCTTTATAAAATTAAGGGATAATAAGGTGAAGGTAAATACGAATAAAAATAAGTCCCTTAAATCTTCGAAAATAAATTATTGCGTCCACCAACCTGATCAAGTTGGAAAGAAAATCTTTTGGAATACTCGGAAAAGTTAGAATTGGGTCAGACTTTTTTATTCGACTTCCAAGTTAGCTTCATAACACGGTCGTAAAATTTAATACTACTTACAATATTAGTTGGGTGCTTAAAATTCTATATAGGAAGGGTATAATTAAAGTTTCCTACCTAATAGAAAAAAGACAATTAGGACACTAATTTTGCCTCGACCCGTTTCTTTACTTACCTGAGAGTTAAGAGGTCCTTTTCACACACTCCAGCTAAGATTAGCGTGAAGAGTCTAATATAATATAGGTATCAATTAACGGATTAGCAAGATGAACTAGCAATGGGTAGGGCACATAGTACGCGTAACTGACGGCCGATAGGGCAGCAAGGATCTGGAGTGGAGGCTGCCTACCGGAAAACGCAGCGTGTGACGTCCACCTATAAGGTGGACCGAAGACATCATAAAGATAGCAGGAAGGCTCTGGACGCAGGCCTGTACCAATCGATCAACATGGAAATCGTTGGGGGAGGCATATTATTATGTTCAGCAGTGGACGTCCTATGGCTGAAATGATGATGATGATGATGTGATAGATATTAATGGATAATTTTTCCCAATGTTACCCTATTATAAACGTCTACAACTGGGTGATCCTAAGTAACAATGAACACAAGAGCAGAGATACCGTCAAACGGTATACTAGTTTTGAATACAGGATTACAGTTCATTAAGCTATGTTCACTGAAATCGATCCTTGTTTCGCGTAGGATTAATCCAATATACCTTTGCGAATTCACGACACATCTCTTAAGCCATGCTTCTAATGGGCTACGCATTGGAATCCCCGATCTGTCGGCATTTACCCCGGTTATCGATATCTAAGTCCATTTGGCTGTCACATTCCTTATCTCAAGGTTGATTGACTGATGATTAAGGTTGGGTTGCATCATATTACTTTAACTTTAACAAACGTCAAAAGTCTATCAAACTCCATACGAAAAACGCCGGTTGTCACGGTTAAAATAAGGTGGAGCAACTCAGTCTAAGTATTTTGTTAAATTAATCAAGTCTAGCGAAGAATTACTTTAACGGTACTAATTGACATGCAAAAGTAACTCTGTTTAATTGTTAAGCACTATGGCGATGAGTTTTGAAGATTGATTGTATCTTGGAAAAGGTTAAAGGTAACCTTTGATCATCACTATAATGGAAAGGGGTGAAGCCTACCCAATTTAATAATTTAGAGTAATTTGGAATGCTTTAGGCTAAAATTTTGTACATGATTTCTCCAGTTGTGTATATGAAAATATGTTTAAATAAATATAGGTAGTTAGTTTCGAGTTTGTTTCAATTTTATCGCTGATAAATTGCTTAAACGGACGGCGTGACCGGAGGGCGCAGCATGCAGGCGGCAAGCGTTCGGCTAACAAACGAGCAATGTTCGGTTCGCGAGCGAACATCGACTAAAACGGCCCTGACGCACTCTCTTCTCCTACTTCATACTAAACGGTCTCACTTTGTTGTCATTTTGTAAACATCGAATAGATTACTAATTCTATACAGTCCACTCGTTATTTCATATATCAACTTCCACTACCCGCACTATCGAAGGAACAGCTAGTAATTATTTTATTTGGCCGAAGACAGTCAATATTTTAACAAAAGACCTGTCAAATTCCTTCAGGTCCTAGAATACAATGACGCGCAGTTGTGCACCTAATCAAACGTGCCCCCTATTCGCAGAATGCAATTGTTTTATCATTTCATTCGTACCTTCCATTACGTTGATGAAACAAACAGCTCTCCACGTCACTCATGCGCATCCGTGCGACACCCGCCCGTATCCTGCGCGCGATTATCTATGCTTCTTAAACTCGTTGTGATAATTCGCGATTTCACACTCAATGAAAGAAAACGATGTCATTGACTTATTGACCTGCAAGGGGTTAAAGATACGAAGGCACCTAAAAACTCTTGCTCTCCTTTCTTATTTTAATTACTCTGTTCTATTCTAATTCAATTTTGACGAACTAAATAAATGTTCCGTTTTAGTCTCAGTTCTAACTTTATTTTAGAAGCATTTACATTCTCAATTGACAAATTCATTCATTCATTCCATATGGAATAATGAAATTCATTCTTAATGCTTTACATTTTTTCGGCGGTCGTACCGCATGCTATGGAGATAACCATTATGTCATTAATTTTGTCATAATTTCATAATTATGGATTATAATGTTTTTTTTCTAATTGATTATGAAACAGCTATTTATCCGTTTCAATCACACATTTTAAGTACCTGTACAGATTCGCGTACGAATTTCTGAAAAGTTTGTTAAAATTCCCTCCATGAAAGTGTACCCATTCGGCAACAAGTTTTGAAGCCCACTCGTATTCAAATTTTGAATTTAGCTGGTCTCACGAAATCACGGACGATTGCAGAGGTTCGGTTCACTCGGGACTTCGGGAGTAGTGAACTCGTAGTTACCCGAATCAGTAACTACTACTCCGTTACTTACTGATTCGGATTGATTTTAACGACCCCATAATATCATCATCATTTCAGACATAGGACATCCACTGATGAACATGGGCATTTCCAGAAGGCCGGTTTGCAGCGGGTTACCTAATTTTGAACTTGTTGAAATTTAACCTTAGTTGATATTGAGAAAATTAAAGGTTACTTTGGTAGAGTTCTTGGGTGCTTAAAGTCGTCATATCTTAATCTACAGACAATAGTTCGTAATTATAGTTGTTATCGCCCACACTAAAATGCTGATTGAAATTGTTTCGTCTACTTGAACCTCTAGTTGAAATAATAATAGTTAAATTACTGTTCATTGACTACAGACGAATTTGTAATTAAAAAACTAAATAATAGCTAACAAATGACAATAGAGAATTATGGGTCTGAATGTGAACATTTAATGTAAAGTAGTTCTTCATGAGTATTTAGAGCTTATTCAGTTACAGTCGTGGTTACAAACAGACTGGTGACTAGCAAGTTAAATACTGAAAGAGACTGACATACTGACATTTAAATGGTAAATTAGAATTTTTAATGGGTTCTTTATATTCGGAGTATTTAAAACAGTTTGCCAAAGGACTTCACATTAACGGGTACAGTTTGTACAGGACTGTTTGGAATTAATTAGTCCTTAACTGTTTCCGAACCTATACAAACAGTTTTAGTGTCAAAAAATCTTATTAACATAAGAAATGTTCACGTTGGGTTCATTTCGGTGGAGTTAATTTTTGTTGCCTTTTTGTACGGATGCGGTTGACTTGTAGTTGTAATAAGCTTGTGTGCTGGTGCTTGTACCTATTTTTGCAAATAAACATCAAATTTATAAAGTTTTTTGTGAGTGGGTTTCCTAATAGACTTTACAAACTTTCTGAATACGAGTGTGAGTTTCTAAGAGAGCGGCAATTTTGCCAACCTTCTGAGAATTCTTCGAAAGGGCAAACATAGATAGATACGCTACTTATCAGAAGAAATATATTTTTAGACTTTTCTTTATTTCTCAGTTACCTTTTTCTGTGTAGCGATCTCTTGACTTGCTGACAGCTTAGATGAAGTCTATTGCATTAGTTGTTATTGGCATAAAAAAAGTGCCACATTAGTTCTTTTACTCTCTGACTACATTGATATTTAAATTGTTATTACTCGTATTTATAACATAGATTTTTGTTCACTTGGCGATTATTTAAAACAAAATCATCATTTACATCGATCTAATATCTCAATAATTCGTTAGTCGTGAGTCTGGTATACAGTTAAATCTGTTTTTTTTTCTGCTCACATCAGCGATCATCCGAATGACAATGGGAACACAATACTTCTCCGCACGTATCTCAAGTACACTTGCAATTAGGTCCGATACAATAGCATATTCAACACAACCTTCATTGTGATCCAGCCAGCTGTTTTCAACGTACACCTGTGTTATATTCCTCCACTATATGACCAAACAAAATGCCTATTTGGGGCGAGCAATCTTTAGCTGAATAATTTTACTACAAATACCAATTTATGGCAGGCCTTCCACTAGGTGGACCGACGATCTGGTGAAGGTCGCGGGAGGTGCCTGGATGCGAGCGGCGTAGGACCGGTCTTTGTGGAAATCCTTGGGAGAAGCCTTTGTCCAGCAGTGGACGTCTTTCGGCTGAAACTAACGAACGTACCTATTTATGGTACTCACCTAGTGTAACAATAAACCAGCAGGTGAAAAACTAGTTAAAAGGAAAATTTAATGTCTTCTTGGACGATGTAAGAAACTCACTTCATGAAAACAGTAAATTTTAATGCCAACAGGTAAATCTACACACATGTAAATGTTCTCTATATCGTTTGTGTCTTTACCAGACTACGCCCAGATGGAGCGTTATTACCACAGTATTCTGAATCAGGGCTACAAGTATGATCATAATTATGTAGTTTATGTGGTGACAAAAAGACTGTAATTGAGAACCATGGATCTTTGAGGCAAGGAACATAAACATTAAACAAGCTTCCTATACTCCCGCAAATTAAGCCGGCAAGTCGAAGCTCGATATGTGATACGAAAAAACAAAATCAAACGAAGTCCGGAGACTGGACTAACATGGATTCGCACGGCCCTCGTTCTCTCTTTGAAAAATATTAACTCGCACGAAGTGTCAGATAAGCCTTCAAATATTGTTCCCGTCGAATAAACTTATTTATGATAGTAGGAGATTGACGTGACTTTGATTAAAAACTGTAATTTTTAAGTACAGTCGACAACACATTAGACTATATACATTTTTTTTGCAAAATAGCCTGTATTATAACGAAATAAGACGCCACTGTGTTTAGCTTAAGCGGTCGTCTGTACATGCCAACAGATCTTTCTCTGTTTGCATCTTCAATCAAAAAACATGGTCTGATTTTATAGTTGAAGTTGGAAATTAGCCTTTATTTTACTTTAATTTAATAAAATTCTTTGATAGAGTTTTAAAAATTGTACTTTTCAGATAAAAAGATTATCCAGACTATTTATTCAATCAAGGTCATAAAAATGTTGAAAAATTTAGTAGACATAATGATATTTAATTAAGTACCTTTTTCTCATTGCATACTAAATACACAAGCTTTTTTCTGACTATTAATTTGAAATTTTGAATAAGCCGATTGAGGTAAAGCTTTATGGAGGACTAACAAAAAAATTATGAATCTGCCAAAAGTTTTAGATAAATAATTATTCTGAAATTGTTTCCAACTATCTTTTTGGCCGGTTTACATTATTATTTTACAAAAATATAACGTAGCCCTTTTAAAATGTTATAATTACTGTTATTATGAGATTGGCCGTCGAAAGAAAGACTGTCACTATACCTATTAAAATAATAATATATGAGAGGTGACACACTGAATCATGCACCTACTACTGCTATTTCTATTTATTTATATTATCAACCGGTAGACAGTGGTGACTGAGTTTGTTGCGGCGCTTCTTCTCAACACTTGCCAAATGTTAGTCTCGATGCGCCTGGTAGGGTAAAAAGATTGAGACATGTAGAGGCTCCTGAGCAAAGTATTTGACGATTTGTACTACTGGTACAATTTAAATAAATAGTCTATATGTTATAGTCAAACCTCGAAGTTCCGGCACTCCTAGGTTTGACTAGTCAATCCTCAGGTCTGACTAGAAGACTTAGTCAAAGCCCAAACATTTCGGCCTTTGACTAAAGAATGTTAGTCAAACCTAGGAGTAACTAATATGGTCAGGCAAAGGTCGAAACTCAATTTAATGAAATCGGGGTTTGACTAGTCAAACCTCAATGAAGACTTTAAACTAAACTATACTTCATTCTGATCTTGAACTTATTGCATAGGCGTTACGGTCGGTTTAGGTGAAGGTACGAGTAACTAAACTTATTTACTGAGGTTGTTTGTCAGTGTTTCTAGATCGATCTTGAAATTACTAATTTTTAGGGTTCTGTTACCTTAAATTAAAGGATAAAGAGTTAAAACGCGACCCTATTACTATGACTTCGCTAAAGGTTGTCGTCTATCACCAGGCACGTAACTAAATATTTTGAAAATGATTCATGAGATTCGTATCTCATAATTTATCATTATTTAGTTTTTTATTCACTTTAAAAATAAATAATTCAATAAAATACTTAAATATTTAAGGGGGGCTCCCATACAGCAAAAGTGACTTGTTGCAGTTTTCTACTCGATATTAAAACGTAAACAGGTGAACCCTTGAAATATTTACATAATATTTAGTTGCATATCTACTTTAAAAATAAATCATAAAATTAAAATAAAATAAATATTTATGGGGGGCTCCCATACAACAACAATGTCTCACGGAACCCTTCGTGAGCGAATCCGACTCGCACTTGGCCGGTTTTCTATTTGCCGTCTACTTTTGACCGAGTCTGCCAGTCGTTTCTAGGATTGACTAGGCAAAGCCCGAAACAGATTATTTTAGTTTCGACGTTTGACTGGACAGTTTAGGCACTTCTAGGTTTGACTTAGTCAAAGGCCGAAATAAGAATTCACTTCGGGGTTTGCCTGAAGGCCTTGGTCAAACCTAGGATAGACCAGTCATTCCGCGAAGAGACTGCATATCGACCTTTGACTATGACATATACAAATAAAGAAATGTTGACTTTGACTACTAAAAAATATAGCGTCCTCGACTTGTATTTACACGAACAAAATGACATAAATAATGGCACATTTTTGCTCGTAATGATTGTGCCAATTTGTTGTAATGAATTTGTACCAGTTTGTTTACTCAATATCAAAATAATAGTACTGATGAGCAGTCTTTATTGTACAATAGTTAAATTAATAAACCAATTTGGTAGAGTACTCGGTTTATTTGTTATTTTTAGTGGTTCTAAAACAATATCGCTAATATTTCCGTGCTTTTGTGGTAAAATGGTATGGTAATAAAAACATTTTGCAGAACGAACCAATTTATTCAACCAATGAAAACATAACAGTATTGCTGTACACTGTTATGAGTGAAAATAAATGTTTTATAGATTTTAATTTAGTTGTATAAAAACTCATTTTTAATTTATTTCAGTTAATTACAAACTTATGCTTATAATCTGTACATTTCTTATGTCACTAAAAATAACAAATTAATTAACTAATATAGGATGCACTTAGTTGGGTACAGCCAATAACGTACGCATCCATTCGTCGTATTATCAACTTTATTAATAATTTTAATATCATACAAATGCTTAAAACTCGTCCATTAAAATTTGTCGTATTATCAATTTTATTAATAATTTTGGTATCATACAAATACTTAAAAATCTTAATAATTATATTGCGGTTTAAAATATTAATATTCAATCTATGTTACAAATCCATTAATCTGTTAAATACTCTCTACACCGATAACTTTACATCACTTAGGCTGAGTTGCACCACCTCACTTGAACGGTAACTTTAACTGTAACCGGTGTTTTTTGTATGGAATTTGACAAAGTTAAAGTATGATGGTGCAACCCAGCCTTATAGAGCTCTTGATTGAAATGCACATGAACGAATGGTACGCGGGACTTATGCAATAAAGTCAATAACGGGCAGCGGCTGGAATCTTTCCTATCTTAATTGAGTGTTATTGAGAAGTCACGCGTAACACACAATATTTTACAATAAAACGGCTATTCAGATATCAATGCAGATTGGAATTTGTGGATCTTTTGTTTAATTGTTCTTTTTTGTTTCAGGTTATACGGTGGTTCCTTGATGCTTATCTTGAACAGCATTTCTATTGGTAAGCATTATTACTGTACGATCCTCAAAATAAGATACAAGTTTGTAGTAGATTGACTAATTTTTTCACAACGAGGAAGCTCTTGAACTGTATCTCACCTGATGTTTCTTGTGCTGTTTCTTCTAAGCACTGAATTATTATGACAAAATAATTCAGTGCTGAGAACTGTTGTTCTCTACTCACTGTTGTGAGGACGACTGTCCTGAAGCAGTGGTAGAGTTAAAATAATACTGGGACGTGTAGAGCTTTTTATAAGCCTACTTTCATAATATACGTAGGTATTTTAATCTGCGAGTCTCATAATGTTGACGAAAGTTTTGCTGTGCTTAATTGAACTTTTTTTATGTTGATTTTTTGTTTTATATGCGCAGGTCGTTGTACTATCTGACGGATTGGTGTATTTGGTTTTTGCCGTTGGTCAAAAATTAATGCGTCAAATAATAGTTCGTGACACCCAAAATGGCCAAAATGTTGACAACACAACCTTATTCCAATTGTAACAAAGACTTGTTGCGTAATTTTTGGCTACTTTGGGTGTCACGAATCTTTGACGCTGACTGTACCGTATTTACAGGCAAATACAGGCGAAGTAATAGGCATGTGTGTGATTAGGAACTAAATTGTATGGTCTCGTGAGTTGATACAAAGACTGTACAACGAACATGATAAAAAAGGATGGATAAAGCCGATATTTATAATTATTAGCATAAGCTGTATGGGTTTTTGTACATTATAACCGTAGATATTAATACCGTTATATTAAATCCTGTCCATCATTACAAAACAAAGGCTTTAGAATCCTGTCACTTTATTATCAACATAAAACTGGTTGGCAATGTTTGGAGTAGACAAAGAGATTTAACACTCGAAAATTTTAATTAATTTATAATAATAACGGGTTGTTGTTCATTAATTTTTGAGCACTTACTGGCCTTGAGATTTTACATGCGTGCAAGTTACGGAAAGTGAATTTCTTAAATGTTTTCCTGACCAAAAAAATAATAAGCAATATCATACATTTTGGGTTAATTTTCATTAATAACTAGCGTACTTATAAAGCTTCAATATTTAATCAAAGTCACAAGAGGAGGCGAGAATCGTGGAAAATAGAAAAATAGCAAACAGAGTGAATTTAACTCTTATCTAAAACTAAGAAGTTACAATGAGAAATTCAACTTTATATTAATTAAAATAAACTCGTTAATTACTAAAAGTAAGTGACCAAGTCTGTCAAAACAAGCAGCAAACCAGGACAGTCAATAAAGAGTTGTTGAGTTCCTCATACTTGTTGGATGGAGTTGGAATTTCCCCGAAATTGACGGCGCTCGGGCGGAGTTAACTTAATTCAGTAAACTCTTGTGTGTTTTGTAATGAGTTTTCTATACACTGCATAACCAACTCGAAACCAGACGTGTAATTTGATTTATTTAACGCAATCAGTGTACCTACCATGAGTTTACGTTAGGTGTGCTCGCTAGCGAGTACGTTAAAAATCTCTATGAAGATTTTGTTTCTTGAAAGTAGCCGCTATGGGCGCTGCACAATATGTCATACAATTAATGTCATGTTTTTACGCAGTCGCTAGCGAGCACACCTAACGTAAACTCATGGTAAGCACACAGATGGAACGAGTTGATTTGATAACCAACACGTTTGATTAAGTGTATTAGTTTAGGAGTACCGTTTTATTGAAAGGGCTTACTCTTGATCACGCAATACCTCACTAAAAGGGTACTTTATTTAAGTCTAACTAGCTTCTGGTTGCGGCTTTTCACGTTATGCATTTCTGTCTATCACATCATCGCAACTGGACTAGGTATTATGGTGAATCCACTCGTAACAAAAGCTCAATAGGTTAACGGGACTATTAGTATGTTTTTTAAATACTTTATTTAAAAAATGAAGTCCCGATTCGTCATTTATGCTTTGCACTGTAAAAGGCTGGGTTGCACCATATTATTTTAACTTTAACAAACGTCAAAAATCTGTCAAACTCTATACAAAAAGCACCGGTTATCGTTATAGTTACCGTTTAAATTAGGCGGTGCAACTTAGCCTAAGCAATCTTTCGTTATACACGGAATACCTTGAGTGATCACGGGAAGGTTTATTAATTTCCTTTCAGCGCTCCGTTAGTGCAGAAGTTTCCAGAACTTTGCGGACAGAGAGTTATGGGTTCCCATAGTTTGAAGAACGTGGATCAACTGTTGCTATCAAAGATTACTGTGCGGCTTACTTGGAAGTGTTGTCCTTACTCGTAGTAGTTCGTTTGTAAAGCTTCGGCCAAACCATAGAGATATAGAGAGATGCCAATGCGCTCAGTTTGAAACTCAGTGTCGCATTAGAAATTTACACACACAAAGTAATCAAAATATGTGTTCATTATCCATTGCGGTATCAGTACTCAACGTTCGAATAATCATTTCAATGTAAACTGTTTACATTATAACGGCGCTGCTGTCATCATTGCTGTCACGAGCAATGTGTTCTGTTTTTGGGCATATTGCTGCGACACCGGCCCCGCCCCCTTGTCTCATCTCCCTAAAGTTTCTGTGATCTGTGGGCCACACCAACGCGTGCAACTCGCGGTCAACGATATCGATGGTGATCACTGCGCGTGCATGGATCGCCGCGACCAATGATGACAGAACGCGTTGATAAGACTCATCGCTAGAAATTCATACACGACATCTGATCGTCATCACGCACGCAGGCTGCGCGCGATGGTTTGGCCGAACCTTTACTTGGAAGTGTTGCTCTTAATAGTTATTTGTAAGGCTTTGGCGATTAAACTGTGTGGTCTTCTTAATTCGGCTAAGACGTGTGAGGTGTTCTGTTACTACACGACGTGGTGTAAAACGTACTCGTTACACTAAGGCTCAGTTGCACCACCTAACTTTGACGATAACTGGTGGTTTTTGTATGGAGTTTGACAGATTTTTGACGTTTGTCAAAGTTAAAGTAAGATGGTGCAACCCAGCCTTAGGAACTATTTGTAACTCTCTTTTCCCTATTATGAAGTCGTTACAGCTAGTTTGGTGAACTTATTAATGAATATGAATAAAATAGAACTTTAACTACATATTCAAAGTCAGTTAAGCTTAAGAACTCTACACACTAAATCCAGCTGGCTTAGTGTCGGCGGCTTTATTTAAAAACGTAACCCTCCTTCTGGCGCAGTCGGGTAAAAACTACACATCGACGACTTGTATTTTCTGTGACCTTTGCTAACATGTCAAAAGTCGGCGAGTTGGAAATTAAATTCAAACTGATAACTTCATTACAAAAGTTTCAAATAGGTACCCCGTTTCTAGAATTTCCTGTAGTTCTATCAAGTATTTAGTAGAACTCATTGGTATTAAATATGACCATTTAATCCAAGCCAGTAATTTCCACAGACCGTGTCAGACAGGGCATTTAGTTTTGTTTATAGGGCGTCGGCGCGTCTGTGCGTCTCTGTTCTATGGCACGTCGTAAATTTTCATGATCACTACTCCAGATACGGGATTGTGGTCGCGTGTCAGTCCAAATTGACCGATTGGGGGCTGGATCACTGAATTGGTAATGGATGCAAAGTGATGGAGAATAAGGTCATGGGTACACGATGCACTTGGCCAAGATTGTTGATGTTATTATGGAAAAAGTATGACAGATTGTAGAAATGCATCATCAAGTGTTACACATACGAGTACATGCCATGCCTTTCTATTATTATGTGGAATTTATAGAATTAAAAAACATTACTAAGCTGAGCTGCAGACCATCGATTTTTAGTTGGCCGATAGTTGTGCCCGATTTTCATTTGTATGAAGAATCGGCCGATCCAATGTGCGCACTTTCATACATACTGATTAAAAGCCCGACCCAACCATCGGCCGACAAAAAGTCGATGGTCTGCGCCTAGACTAAGTCTTAAACAATGTATATTATTATTGCATTCTGCGCATCGAGTTATAGTATGAAAAATATTATAGATATTGTTAACGTAAAAAAATAATAAAAACATTTTTGAGCATAAAACAAAAATCGTAACACGCAACGCAATAAGTATAAACCGCAGCAAAAATTTTATGACGCTATTTTATATTTACTCAATAAACTTATTGGAATTCAAGCGAGCGGCTGCGGATAAATCTATTAGATTACTTTACTATGAATTTTCTTAACGCACGCTCAAACCCTTTCATTGAGGCGAAAAACGGGTTGTCCCTTATGCATTGAAGTTCTATATGGGAGAAAGTGCTCTATTTACTTATTACATTAACAGTATCTATACTAATATTATGAGCTGTAGAGTTTGTTTGTTTGCTTTAGATGATTATCACACTGCACCGAGCTCCACCGCGATTCTGATATGACATATAAAAAATCCCGCGCGCAGACGCGTTGTCAGTGTGTTGTGCCGCGCGTGTTTTCTATACAAACTGAGGTACCTACTTGCATACAATAATTAAATCTGTCGTCCCGCGTACCGCGGCGGAGCGCGGTGCAGTGTAATCGCCTTAATCTCAGGAATTATTATCTCCGATTTGAAAAAATATTTTATTGAGGAAGGCTAGGCTATAATAACATCATCCTACAGCCAATAGGGGCGGAGCAGTAAATTAAAAGGTTGCAAAAACAGGAAATATTATTCAAACTATTTTCACGCGTACGAAGTCGCGGGCACAGCTAGTTTACTTATATATTAACCGTATAACTAGTTTATGTAAATTGTTGGTTATACTGTTGTAGCTTTAACATTAGGCCTCAGGTCTTGTATGTTAATTTGAACCATTTTAGTTAACTGCTGCAGTATACAGTGCGCATAATAATTAACCATTGTATAATTTATTACCGTAATGGCTTAGATAAGAAGGTGCCGACGGTAAGTTTGGTAGGTACGCTTTAATGCAAAATTGTGTGAATGGAGTGAATGGAGTGAAAACGTAAAAGCTTTAAAGTAATCACATTAGATTCTTAATTACTAAATGTTTAATGTTTGACCTCTAAGGTCCAGTTTTTTGATTCATACCTAGTTAAAATAACTATTGTTAAATTTTGCTACTAATGGTTAAATATTAATAAAATGTTAACAAATTGTTGTAAAATGTACTAAAAGTCAAGCTAACCATTGTTCGCAAAACATTTTTTTCTGATATTCAACCACTTGACAGTAAAATTTGTTATTTTAACTAAGTACGAATCAAAAAACCCCGCCTAAGAAAAGCAGACGGATTTAAGTTGTAAAAAAATCTTAAATGGTCTTGTTTTAAGTCTCACGTAATGTTAGGTAATGTAAGCTCCCGTTCCTACCAAAAAAAACTTGTAGTCAATAAAGATGATTTAAAGGCCCGATTTTACTATCGCTGCACATCGAAAAATAGTATTACAGATAGATATTATCCCACTTACTAAACCACTGGAGATATATTTTATTTGGCTCGCAATTTAATGTCATATGAGCAGAATTATTGGGTTATCGTTTCAATATCGGTCTCAAACTCGTAAATCTTATTTATTAAAATGTTATCGGTATCAATTAAGATTTGACCTACATAAATGGTCGCTTTAACAAGTAAACTAATTACGAAATCTTTAGCCCGCTTATCAAATCGTGATGGCAGAGGTTAGGTTGGAAGTTAGACCTCACACCGAGATTTTTGTTTAGGTATTTATTTTATTTATTTTCATCAACATTTCACTGTCATTACAGGAGGTCCTATTGTGACAATGAAGATAATACATTAACTACCTACTTAACCTCTTACCTACGGGAGGCACCTATAGTTGCCAAGTCAAAAGTCATTTCTCAATACGGGTGGCATCTATTGTTATTTTGGCAAAGCCAATACTAAATCACGGTTTACGACAAAAAAACAATAAAATTGCAAATTAAGTGTAAAATGCGCTTGTAATTATGAAACTACATTAGTTGCAGAATATAATATTCCAAATTTCAATACTCTAAGTCTCATACTTTTTAAAATATCTTGATGTAAAGTGGAGCAAACAATTTTATAGGTTAAAATACCCCGTATTGAGAGGCGACTTTGGGTTTTCAAGGGCCCGTAGGTAAAGGGTTAATAATAATTAACATACAAATATCTCCCCACACATAACATAATTAAAACATTTTTTTTAATATACCTACCTATCTATGCTTGTGCTTTCCTGCGGTTTAACCGATTTAGATTTCGTTCTGAAAGGAATTAATAAATTGGAATTTGGATTTTAGTTCGTTTTATTAGTATTTTTATTAACTAGCAATGTATTAACTCATTACTATTTGTATTAACTCGCAGAATTTTCAGCTTAAGAAGAAATGAGATAAATTGTTAGCTTAGCAAAATAAAAAAACTTGTTTTTTTTTCTACATGTCTAATTCCACCACTAATTTTAGAACTTAAAGTCATAGTACCTACTTAAGTCTTCGAAAATCCCCTTGAATAAATACAAATAAACTCTTCCTAAGTAATACGTAATAACATTTTCCTTTAGTACGTATTATTTAAATGACGTCATATAAGAGGCTTAAGGATTGCCACCTGTCGCTTCAGAATTACAATAGAAAAGAAAGGGCATGAATTGGAGAAATCTTCACTTAGAATAAAGGTTACCAATCCCTGGAAAAGCTCGCCCTTTTGGTAAAGTTACGTTCTATACCCGGGCACGAATAAAAATGAAGACATATTTTTATGATACGGCAACAAGGAATTTATTGTAGGTAGTAACTAGTGCGATGAACTGTGCGAGAATGGTTTAGGGTGCCAATGTACACAAGTGAGTAAAAATTATATCAGTAGCATTGCTATAAATCCATTGTATGAACGCAGTAGGTAAGTAGGTCTTGAACTTGGAGAGAAAAGAGATTCTTAGACTTCTCGAATGAATAAAAATGAATCCCAATTTTCCTTGGTCACGCGTGAAGGGCTGGACCGATTTCTTTAATTCTTATTTTTGTTGTGTTTGTCACAATCAGGAGAATGTTCTTATGTAATAAAATTCAAGAAATTGAGTAAACCTAACGGGACTACGTCTGTCGTGAAGGCATGTAGAAAGTAAAATAAAAATATAGAGTGTTTCAATGCATTTCTATGAAAACATAAAGTAGTAATAATGCTAACAGTGAAATATATTATATTCAGTTGATGGCATTAAAGCTCATTTCAGTCGGAAGGGACATAGGTAATACATTCTCTAGTGCGCTGCAGAGATATAAATCATTCACAAAACTAAATAGACGTAGGATTTCACAATTCAGGCTAAAGGCTTAGTGCCTAAATAGGACACGTACTTGACCTGCAATTTCTGAATGACTTGCAATACTTACTGACTTAAGTCCCGATCCAGGAATTTGGATGGTCTCGAAGAATTTTCTAAAATTGAAGCAAACAGAAGCAATTGTAACTTCTCATTTGTATTATCTTTCCCTGATCATCCTGCTGACTTGAAACTCTTGTCCGTCAACAGTCTTCTGTATTAATGGACCGAATATCTTCAGGATATCGTACAAACAAAAAGAAGCTGTGTAACTCGCCGCTTTACTGCGACCGTTCTTTTTGAGAATGTCCCACGGTATAAACTGATCAGCCAGTTTAGAAAGAAAAGATGCACATACTCTGATCAAAACATTTTTTTATATAATTTACTAGCGGCCGCCCGCGACTTCGTACGCGTGGATCCCGTTTTACCCCCTTCCCGCTTTTCTGTTGACATTTTTCCTGAATTTTCTTTGCTATAAACCTCACGGAGCCCGAGACCTTTCCAACGAATGCAAAACCGTGGAAATCGGTTCGTGCGTTCTGGAGTTATAGCGTCAGGGAGGAAAACCCGACTTATTTTTATTATAGTAGACAACAGAAAAAATCTATATTTGTAAAAGCGAAAGGTCTACTAACTCATTCATCACGAAATCTCAGAAACTACAAGTGCTAGGAGTCTCAAATTTTGCATGGGAGTCTCAAATTTTGCATTGCATCCTTTTAGAACGTAGGTGCTCACTAAGAACGGTTTTTATGAAACTCCACCCCGAAGGCGGAAAACCGGGATCCACGCGTACGAATTCGCGGAATTCTTGATCAATCAATCTTGCTTAACACACATACTAAATTAAAGTGCTTGCTTAATGTATAATTAAAGGCTTTGAAGTGTGGAATTTATCGTCTTTTAGTGCCACTTACGTAATTCATATAAATGCTCTCTACTTTTCATTCGTACGTATTTGTAGGTAAATGATGACTAAAGACTTATCTAATAACTGCCAACAAAGGTTAGCAGCCCTTCTTTTGTATATTTTTTTCTATATTCAATGTGTTTACCGTACTCACCTAGCTACGATGCGTCACGCATTTATAGGCTATTGGCGCCTAGCCAAATAGTGAAATGCGTAAAAAACTTTATCTGTTATTCGTTTGTATGCACAAGTGTCCCGGTAGTAGCTCTATAGGAGGCCCGAAGGCTTGGTTTTTATCACTTCACATACAAATTAGGAAGAACGGAAGAGGATACATAGCTGTAACTATACTAACGCCCGTATGATCACAAACATTTATGAGGTCTGCCGTGCGCGTGGACGCACAGGGTGACACATGAACCAATCACAGAGCTCTATTCAACGCTGTGCGTTCGATTTGCTGCTTCACTTAAGCAAGCATCGTTTGTGAATACGGGCGTAATATCCTATAGATCTATGTTTAGGTTTAAAGGAACGGAAGACTATAGATATAGAGATATAGGTTTACGACTGCCAAATGTGGCGTTCGTAGAATAGCTAGGTGTATTTGCAATTTTATGAACCATCAATTTTTGAATATCGATTTATTTGGATACTCATAAAGATAACGGTAAAACGGTATTATGCATATTAAAATATTTCAGTATTTGAGATTTATATGTCTGTCCAATATTATCGAGTCTGAAATTACATAAACAACCAATTATATTCTGTAGTTTACTTATTTTCATAACAAGAAACCTCTATTATGCGTTGTATTTTCTCAAAGAATGTGCAGCAAAATTCTATAACCATCGTCCTAACGAATTTATCTGACAGAAAATTACGATGGTATCGAGTTTCTTCGCCGAGTTAATGAGAGCTTGCTTTATTTATTTAGGGCGGGTATTAAACATACATCGGGTTGTTTTCGAATATTGACAAACATCTTATGAGTAAGCATTTGAGGATACTTATCCCGTATAGATTTTGCCCGCGGCTTTGTCCAACTTTATTTATTACATAGTGGAGCCTCCCGCCGACATGAGTAGTCGACTTTTGACATGTTGTCAAAGGTCACAGAAAGTACCTAAAAGTAATTGACATGATTCTTTTGAAATATAGGCGCCGACACCAAGCTTGGCTGTGGGCGGGGTTGGTGTGTAGAGTCCTTAATGTCGCCGCAAAACTGTAAAGGCAACTGTTAACTGACTGATTTATCAGCACACAGCTCAAACAACTAAATGATTGGTGCTGAAAGACATGTAGACAGTTCTTTTGACGTACCTACTTAATCATCATTTCAAAACTCATCCCCTAAGAGGATGAAAAGGGGGTTCAAATTTGAACGCGCGCTAAGCTGAGTGCAAAAGCTAGTTTCTTCTTGTAAAGGATAATATGCCGAGTCACACTTCAGTTTGTACACAATATTGTGCCTATAAAGTGTCGGTAACTTACTTACTACAAGGACCTGAATTCGGTACACAAAAATAACAAAAGCAATAGCGCAGAATGTCTTTTACTGGCTAGAAGCATTTGTTATTTTGCTTGAGTGCTAAGACAACCGTTTGTCTCGGAATTATTCTCGTGACAGGCCTAAGTTAACAGTCTTGTTTAGGACAGACATTTTCTTTATTTACGCTGTTAATAAAAATTAAGAATACTCTTTTTGTTAAAATACACAGTATCACTTGAAGTAGCTTCAGTAAAAGGTTTACTGTGTTTATTTAATTAAGGTTTGCACTATTACGTAAGGTGCTATACTTATAATAAAACTGGTGTCTGGTATTCTACGGCTGCTCCTTAGACTATTTCTCATTTTAAACATTACATACCCCGGTCAATAGGGTGTCCCGAAATATCTTTTTTTATATTTTCGCTACACAAGACCCCTCAAAAGTTGCGTCATAAGATGTAGATTACCGTAAAAATAATTAAAAAAATATAAAATAATGTCTCAAGGGCTCTACCGGCATTTTTATGTCTCAAAAAATCACTTAATCAGCCCTTCACTGTTTGTCATCTATTATATTTTTTTCACAATTATTTCATTTTATTTTGTAATAACAGTGGCAGTGGAACCCTAAGATATGATTTGCAGGCAATGACAGACAGTTTCCAGTGAGGAATAGGTTTGGTTCGAACAAGCAGAATTCATATTTTGACTTGTTTTTCTCAAAATTTCTACTTCTTCGGCGAGGCTGTTGGTATTATTTCTGTTGAGGTTTTATTGCTGTAAGGTATCGCACCGCACTTTGTTGTTATAATATTATATACTTTTAGCATAAATTTAACAAAAATTTTGCAAATATATGGTAGTAATATACTTTTTGATTTTTTTCAGGTAAAAACTACCTAGCCAAAAATTTTTAAAATATTATATTTAAACAGAATACTAATTGGCATGTTAAATAGTTTTAGCATACTATTAAATATAAATAACATTTATGTACGTTACATACACTTCCTAGCTAAAGTTTTTGTTCTGTACGCAGTTTTTTATCAATGGTGAACTTCAACGGAAGTAAAAAAATATTTTTAGTAATGAAACGCATACATGTCATATATCAAATTAAAGACAATTTAATACACTTCTTTGGCAGGTGTAAAACTTTTAGTAGAGTATAAGACATTTTGTAAAAAAATGATTTAAAAAGTAGTATCACAACAATGTAAAAAAAATCAATGTTCCTTTAATTACTAACTAAAGGTTGATTTAGCGATACAATTTATACTACAAAATATCAAGCGTACACATAGAGCTTTGATTTAAATAAAAAAGTAATGAAATAGGACAAATGGTTTTCAAGTTATGGTTGATTTTCTAAAATTGAATGCCATTTTTGTTAGCTTCCACTTAGATATGCCAATCATTGTTTTATAATAGCGTAATAAAATTATTAACCTGCTGTGAGAAGGGAATTGAGTATCCTCAAATTAAATCGATATCTTGGCTGATCCATGGATTAATTAGGAATACATTAAAATCGCGTGCGTAAATGCCTAATTCTGGTCAAAAAGCCAATTCTGTTTTGAAAGTATTTATGGATTTATTGGTTTTTAAACTATTTTAAACCTTGCTGTGACTCATTGTGTACCCTCAAATTTCATAAAAACGCTATTTTTGTATTATTTATAGTTTATGTTAGGAACCCCTAAAATAGCAATTTAAAAAATTTTTAAGGGCAGGTAGAGGCCTCAAGATGACAGATATCTAATTAAATTTAATGCTAATCGTAATCTATATGTCAAAACGCAACTTTTGATACCTCTTGCGTAACCGTAGCTCAAAAAAAAATTTTTCCCATACAACGACGGGACACCCTACCGGTCAATCCTAATCCTCAGATTATCTACTAAAGACTTATCAACTCATCAATAGTGTTGTGAAGATCAATGGGTGGTGGTGATTCCTCTAAGATTTCTATAAAAAAATAAATCTCTAAACCTAATCATCCTACTGCGCCCACATATTGGTTATTCGATCTTATTCACCTCACGATGAAGAAATTGTATTTCAAAGTAATCAGAGGTATACCTCGATCTCAGATATCGTATCAAAGGTCGGGATGGGGGCTCTTATTTCAACCTCCGTGACGTAGGTGAGACGTTATTTAGCACCCCTGAGCTTCATATATGCAGGGGTGGCACAATCAATAAAATATTTTTGGTGGTTATTTTTCTAACCACAAGTATTATTTAGTTAGTAACTGCTAAAAATGTTGAAAAAATATCCGTCTTAGAAAAACCTGAATATAATTTTTGTTTGATGAATCTGATGTCCTTACGATAATTTATATTGCAATTTTGATCAAAAATATTTTAGTAATATGAATTTTGATTCTGTCACTGCTCTGTCGTTCCACCCTTTTAGCTTCTTTTTGCAATTCGGTCAAAAACAAACGGAACCGTAGTATCTTCATGGCTTTCAATGGTATTGTACACATCGCCGACACCTATTTGGCAACCTCAATAGTGCTAGATTGTTCGCCGCTTTTGGGATAACTTAATTCCGATGGCCTTCGGCCAAAATCCGGCGAGCTGTAGTTATTGACAAGATAAACTAATTCAGCCCAAAGTAATTTTATAATAAAATATTTCACCAAGATAAAGTTGAACAATAAGCCTATATACTTCTTACCTCAAGAAAAATGAGAGACCGTCACTGTCTCTCATCATGAAACGTGGGTGGATTGAAAGAAGAGGCAAAATTCAATCAATTTCATAACTCGCGTTGCATGATTTTAATTGTCAATCAAAACAACCCACGATCGTTCTTAGGTAGGTCTATTTCTTTACCCATTCAAATGTCAGGAAAATAACTTGTTAAACTACACGGAAACGTAAGATGTAAAAAACAGTTATTTTAAATTGGCAACCCTGCGCTAGTTCTGGTTAGTCGTTCCATTTCATACTTAACTTTCGAAATAGGTACTCAGAGTGACGACCACTTTAAGCGTGTAGAATTTAGACCCAATTAGAAGTAAGTTTCTTAAATCTTTTAGTAGTAACATTAACTTAGACGGAGATGAGAATCAACAAGTCTGACTGACACAATTATTAGATAGAGAAACGAAACGTGTGTTTTATTAAAGTGACTGTTGCATTTACCATCGCTCACATGTTTTTAGTGCTTTAAGTGGAAGGTGCAGTAGATGTTTTTCTACTTCTTCAATTTAGGGTTCTATTTTGATCCTAACCAAAATTATCAAACCCCCACCATTTTCTGAACAGGTATTTCCTCATGCAGGCGTTCAGGCACAACTGCCATTTAGGTGTGCCAAGGTCAGACCTTTCAAGGTTTCAAACCGATTAACATGGACGTCAGTAACATAGTAGGAGAAAAGAGGTCCTTGGAGAAGCACGATTAGGCCGACCCCAATTAGAAATGGGAAAAAGGGCTGGGAGAAATAAAGATAGTTACAGCATAGGCACCGTAATTTGTAAAGGGCTGTAACGTAAGTCGACAACTTCTGGAAACTCTCAATGGAATTAGCCATGATGATAGAAATAAAAAAAAAACAAGGTCTTGCCGCCCAAAAAACAAAAGACGCCCGGAATTGGCTTTAAACAAAAATACATATTTTCGGTCTGAATAAGGAAAGTCAACGTACTCGGGTAGCAGATGTTTGTTATCAAATTCCTGCAAAAAAACTTGAATAATCCAGAGTTAACAATTTGTTGGTTTTCTTTCGCGGGAATAAAACACGAATGCTATTTATATTCCATAGCTTTAGGCGTGTTTCTGGATTGTTTACTTTTTGTTACTCGTAGTTGTTTACAAAAATCATAAGGTACGAAATATGGGGTTCATTAAATCGATCGAATTGGCTATTATTTTACGTGTGTTTGATATAAAAAAGTGGTATTTCTGTTACAAATGAAACTCACGCGGGAAAAGTCGCTATCAAAAGTTAGTAGTCAATAAAATCATTTCTCTATGAGGGCGGAGGTTATAAAATCTCGTGATACATCTAATAAAAGTGAAACGAACAAAACCTTAGAAACCATAACAAAAGGTAGAATATCCCAGGTCTCCCCAGGGACAAACCCAGTCTGCATGTCCAAACTATCCCATGATCCTTGAATATTTATTCCATCCTAAATCCGACCGTATCCACCTTAGGAGAATAGAAATACCTTAATACAAGTAAAATCCCGGGATTTTTAATAAAGAAAACATCGCTGCTTCAAATAGTTTTCTAAAGGAGCGCTGTTCAGCTCATGAATAAAGCAAAATTAAATTAATATTATGTAGATACTTGAAGTATCTATCTTTATTAAGGGCTTCATAACAGAAAATCTTAATTATGAATAACAGAGGGGAATTCCACGGAAAATTAACTTTATCCCAAATTTTGTAAAATCTTTTAGTATTTGTAGTGTCTCAAAATGCCTATCTTACTTAAAGGCCGAGGAAATACATATTCCTAACTTTAATTTGACACTGATTATTTCTTTAATATTCAATTGAGCACTTTAGTACTCAGTGAAATTAAAATTGAAGTGGAAAACACTGAAACTTAGACAAAAAAAACCCCTTATATTCTGAAATATGGGTCTATCACATAAACTATCTTTCAGCCAATAAGTCTGTTCGTTCAACCCCAGGCCTGCGAAGGAATTTTAACCCTTTAACTGGTATAGAGAAAAATATTTTTCAATGGTTTTAAACCTTATGTCGTCTCAATACAGCTCAAAATATGGTGGCAACAATTCAGCCACTACCAGGTAAAGGTTTAAGGCTTGTCCTGAGAGTAACTGAAAGAGGAAATGTAAGTGGCCTGTCGTTAACGACTGAATCCACCGTTTGGCCCAACTCTTCAAAAGGTTGAGCAGCCCTGTTTCAGACTATGTACGGAGATATAAGCCGTCAAGCTACCGTAGGAGAGAGTAAGCCAAATATTCCATTTGTCGATTCACATTAGAAAGGTTGGTCCTACAGTGGGATTAATATTTCGAAGATTAAGGCTGGTTTTAGAATCACGCTGACCGCTCGCTGATCGTCGGTGCTGACAAATCAATGTATGTAATTGAATAGTACGAGAGCCCGCGACCAAAATTTTTGTCTCATAGCAATACGGCCAAAACCGCATCAAATCGATAGATACGATTATCCTGAACTCGAAAATACCAATATCAGACATTTTCCGCGTAGCGTTTGATCTGACCGAATTTTCAAAATTGTCAAAGAATTTTACCGAACTGCATCATAGCAATATGTCTGATTTGCAGACTGTAGTTGAATGATAGTTCTGAGATACCGGAAACATTATTTTCAGACGTTAGTGGTGTAGCGCAAACCCGTAAAATCACTTAAAAAAATTAAAAATGAGACAAAAAAAATGTCTCATAGCAATACGTCTGAAAATCTTTTTTATTAGTAAATTTTGGTTATTTGATGCGAACAAAACAATTTTCAGACGGAAATGTGAACGCATTAAATTTTGAGACCGTTTTGAAAATGTTAACAAATTTTACCGATCGGTATCATAGCAATATGTCTGAAAATTGTTGGACATGATAAAATAAGTTGTCCACATGTGCAAAAAATTTATATCAGACAAATTAAGTGTAGCACCTTCTCTATCATACAACTTTTTGATACACTTAAAGTGTCTGAAAACAGGTTTTTGGTAATCATGGCAGCAATACGAAAAGTTGAAAAAAATAATTATCCGTATTGCTATGATACAGGTCGGCTAAATTTGTTGACATTTTCAAAAATGCGCTCAGGCTATATGCTACGCGCAAAATGTCTGAAAACAAACTTTTTCGTAATACAATTATAAAATCTATGTACATTTTCACTATCAGACGTATTGCTATAATACAGACTGTCTTTTTTTTTGACACAGCAGAAATGGCCTCCCACGCAGTTGCTACACTTTCGACCGTTACTACACACCTAGTCGGGTTCAGAATCATACAATCTAACGATTTTATAGGGTTTTTGCCGTATTGCTATGAGACATGGTTTTGGTCGTGGGCTCTCGTACTAGAAGGGAACGTTCTTGAGTGACACTGATCGCTCGGCGCCGACGCTTCATACATTTCGGCTGTCAGAGCTGACGGTCAGCGTACGTCAGCGTGACTCTAAAACCAGCTTAAGTGAATATGAAGATGCACGCTGAAAGTACAAAGTACTCCTACATAGAGATTTCTCCAGAGATATAATTTACCTTGGAAATCTTTGTATCAAATGAACTCGCAACGTATCAAATTGACGTCGTTTACGTCGACAAGGAAAATTGAATATGTGAGACGAGGTACAGTTAACACAATAGACTACATTTTTACAAAATAGCACTTATTCCAAGGATATAAGAGCCTGTGATTAACTTGATGTGCTTTTGTTTGTACAAGATAAACGGTTCGTTGAGATAAAGCATGGGAGCATGTTCGTTTTAAGAATTAGTTTGATGTCGCTGGAGAAGATTTTAAGTGTTTTATACTTTACCTTCACATAAATGGGAAATTGAGAAAATATTTTATAGCGAAACTGATAATAATTTTTTGTATAAAACTACTTAAAAAAAATCCCTACTCTATGTGATGGATATGGCGTAAAGGATTTAATTCTTTTATATCTTCTTATATTCTTTTATCCTACAGTAAAATTTATTCTAACCTCCTGTAGAAAAAAAGAATCTATAAGAACCAATAGTTGGAAATAAAAAGGTGCCATGTTAAATTCAAAATCAAATATCCAACTTATTTGCGGGAACTAATTCATTAAATCTCACGGACTTCAAACTAGCTTAGCTTACAGTTGTAAGTCTTAACAGTATTATAGTGTAGGTAATTAAGTCCATTGACATAAAGCACATTTTAATTCGAAGTGTCCGTCTGACATAAAACACATTTACTCCGAAGGCCGTAAAGAACAAAAGAGCGTTATTCGAGTCGTATCAGTCCAGAAGCATCAGCAGCTCTAATGTAACGAAGCCCGACATCTGCAAATCATTCAGCAATAAAACAACATCAATGACGCCGAATAAGGCAGCAATACTGATGTAAGAGGCAGCGGAAATTATTTTTAATCGTGGTTTTAGAAATATTTTGTGATGAAATTACGTAATTAATTAGAAAACTAAAAATGAAGCCCGTAGAATTACAGATATTAAGGAAATGGTTAAATAACAATAACTATGTATGTATAGTAAACTCAATCTTATTATTATTCTGTGGCTCAATACCAAGTAGGTAACTTAATTTCTGTTACTTACTTATTCACATCTTGTGTTAAAAGTCCTTTGCATAAACTTAAATTGAGTGAAGCAATAATTATATTGATATTTCATTTAAATACATAATAATCAAACTATTGTTTGCTATAATTATTTCCGCATTATTTCAGAATTTTAAGTCTTTCATCAATTGCTTAAAATACGGTCATCTGCTTCAAATTCACTGCAGAAGGAACGCAAGAGAGCCATAATGTGACATCTAATCTAATCAAAGGTGACGACTGACTGACTGACTGACATAGTGATCTATCAACGCACAGCCCAAGCCACTGGACGGATCGGGCTGAATTTGGCATGCAGGTAGATGTTATGACGTAGGCATCCGCGAAGAAAGGATTTTACGAAAGTCCATCCCTAAGGCCTCAGCCTCGAGTTTAGCGGGCAGCGGGGCGGGAGAGGCGGCGGCGCGGGAGCGGCAGGATCTTATGCGTAAAATCAAATAGACCGGTTC
This sequence comes from Ostrinia furnacalis, assembly GCF_004193835.3. Classification (NCBI taxonomy): domain Eukaryota; kingdom Metazoa; phylum Arthropoda; class Insecta; order Lepidoptera; family Crambidae; genus Ostrinia; species Ostrinia furnacalis. Next base: position 133,994 of record NW_021131691.1, read on the forward strand.
TCGAAAACAGCGGCGCGGGAGCGGGCAACGAGCGGGCAGCGCACTCCTTCTTTTGCCCACAATAAATTGAGCGTTAGGAATAAATTTGAATCGAAATAAAATTGTCGCCGTTGTTCAGACATTTCGTTTGCGAATAAAAACAAATATCTCGACAACACAACCCCGAACATAACACTTCGCCGCTAAAGCGCCGCGCGAGCTGCCCGCTTGTTTCGAGAACGGGTNCACAACCCCGAACATAACACTTCGCCGCTAAAGCGCCGCGCGAGCTGCCCGCTTGTTTCGAGAACGGGTCTGCGTTGCCCGCCCCGCTCCCGCGCCGCCGCCGCTCCCGCCCCGCTGCCCGCTAAATTCGAGGCTGAGGCTTAAGGGGTAAAACGGGATCCACGCGTACAAAGTCGCGGGTGGCCGCTAGTTGTTAATATAAATTATTATGGTATGGTAACCCTTTTCCTTTGCTAACAAATGCGTAGGCATAAAGCTAAGCTAGAGTCGAGTCGACGTCAATATGACGTTGCTATTCCATTATTACAGGCCAGTCGCGCCGTCTGACATTATAGCCACGTCCTAAAATACGCAGCGAGATGGTCTTATGGCTGACTAGAATATAATTATCTATAGGATTGCAGACAGCATGATAGCTCACGACCGCCTTTGAGATTGTTCTGTCATACAAACGTGCCGCTGTGATGTATTGACAGTTAGTTTTGCGGGCGCTAATTGCTGTTTAAAAATAATTAAGACTTTTTTTGCAAGACAAGGCAGGTATTTGACCGCAATAGCACCTGATGTTAAGTGAGCAGTCAAGGATAGTACAGATTATTGGGTACTAAAATATTTTAGCCAAATACTCTGTCATTGTCCGTGGTCTTCAGAAAGGTCTTAAAGATCAAATTGGTTCGGTATAAATGTGACAACAAACAGACAGTTGCTTTCTCATGAATATTAGTACGGATGAATTTTTAAAATTTAGTACGATAGTCAGAGAAAATATGAAGGTAGGTACGGAATTAGTTGTACAAAAAATTTTTCTCAGACACTTTGGTGGTGATTATGATCATCACTTGTCAATCTTTCTAAGTTATTAAAATTTCTTAGCGATTAGAGTCGCTTCTCACACTAAATAAAGCGGCTTCAAGTTGTTTATTTATATTTTTGTGAGTTTGAAATTAAGAAGACTCATCGAAGTTACTTTATTAATTTTCTAAAGTGTTAATATCTTATTCATTCCTTTTAAGTTTTCGTGCAAGTGAATTTATGCACTAAAGTTACGAAAATCATTTTACAAAATTTTGTGAAAGTTTAGTTTCTGATTATGCCGCTGGGAAAATGTCCAAACTTTTGCAACTTTGACCATTAAATTTGGTGGAGGTGACTTTTAGTAATTTAGTGAACAAAGGGTTGCTAGTCTAAACTATTGCTAGTCGGCACATCAAATTATTTAAGTAGTTACATTTTTACTACATGCTAGTAAGACATCCTGCAGACTACGGGTTTTAGTCGGCCGATAGTTTGGTCGGGCTGTTGATTAGTGTACGGTTTAGTTCTAGAATGTCCAATTTGCAAAATGTCAAAGTCTCAGTACCTATGTCTAAGTTGTAAAATGTCTAAGTCGCAAAACGTCCATGTCGCAAAATGTCTAAGTTTCAAAATGTCCAAGTCGTCTCAAAGTTCAAAATTTCTAATAGAATTGCTTAAGAAACTTTGAACTTTTGCGACTTGGGCATTTTGAGACTTTGACATTTTGCTACCACTTGACATTTTGCAAATTGGACATTCTGAGAGTTCTGAGACTAAAGGCGCATTACATCGATTTGGTACTTATCAGCCGATTCCTCATTAAATTCGAAACCGACCCAACTATCAGCCGACAAAAAGTCTGAATTCTGCGGTGTATCTAAGATGTCAACGTCTTTCACTTGATTTGCTGTCACCTGTACAAGATTATAAATTAAATAATGATTCAATCTCAAGATTCTCAAGTAATGATCTCAGTCAATACTGCACTCTATGATTACCGAGTAATGTTAAATTATAGTCCCATTAATAAATTCTTGAGAGCGGTAATTGCCTAGACGTGTGATTATACTTGTATTATGTTAAATTGTTGTCTTAAATGACATGAAGTGTGAAATTACTGTTATTAAGTAGTGAGTAATGACGTAATAGATTGGTATTTTATTAATATTGAGTCTTCAGAAGTCGTCTAAAGAATTTTTTGTGCAATATTATGAGTAGGCCTTGCAACTTAATCGAATGGAAAACGAAAACGAATGTCACTTTGTCTAAAAACACGTATTGTCAGAAAACTCAAATAGCTGACCCATGCTGGTCCAATTAATATACAAAGCTATTAATTCTCCCAGTCGCCAAATTCATAATAATTTTTGCCGATAAACCACAAAAATAATAAGTATCTGAATAACCGTGTGATTGCTTCACGTTGTGAAAACACGGAAAATAACGAAAATATCATCAACACGGTTAAATGGACCACGAATAATAATATCAATACAATGCAGGGATCATTCAAAGGGATGTGCGATAATTCCTAATTTATTAGTTCCTCTCCTTTTGTTAGCACGGGAATTTGTTTGTTTTTCTCTCATTCGCAACAGCAAACCAGTTTCGTGCGGTATTTTATGTCCTGTAGCATTTCATGTTGTGGATTTTATGTAACATTGGGACAGTAAATAGTGTAAGTAACTAGATTCAGTCTGCAGCGTCGCTAGGATCTTTGGCTGTGTCTAAAAGTTTTTACGTATCTTTTCTGTCTGTACTTCTGTACATAACTGAAAGAAAAGATAAGGAAAGGAAGGATAAAACTAGGGAAAAGGAAAGGTGTCAAAAATGTAACATACAACATTAATTCTTACCACAGAAATATGACTTTGATCTAGAGATTAGGTTAGAACCTATTTCAGTAGCTTTCAGCATCATTCAGGATTTCTTTGTTTTTCCTTTTAAAAATTTAATTTACTTTTAACTATTTCTAAACATGCAAATTCATTAATGATAATTTAATTACGTTAGTGAATGATCATGTGCAAATTTCAGGAACCATTCCTTAATGACTGACGCATGATATCATTATCATGAGTAGAACTCGTCAAAAAAAAATCTCCTGTTTAACAACTGTTTAACAAGCATTTGTCTATTTCTTATAACATTGTTTACATAGAAAAACAAAATTGTTTATCTGAACAAAAACCTACAACGATGCAAAACATAAAAACCGTCTAGAGGCAGTTCCGAGCCTCGTACTTTGAAATATGACGAACGTGACAAAGTTTGACAATGGCTGTGCTTTTTGTAACTCTTGTAACATGAATGAACCGGTCAAGCGTGTTCGTAAAATATGTTTTCGGTCGTAAATATTGACTTAATGTCTTTTGTTCCGGTGTAACTGTGAAAAACACGCTGCTACGTTTTGTAAGCGAGGTCTTATCGATTTAGAGTAGGCGCACAACGTTGATTTTTCGTCGGCCGATAGTTTAGTCGGGCAGTTGATCAGTATGGGCATGTATGGGAGTGCGCACACTACGCCGATTCGATTTAGCCGATTCTTCATACAATTTAAAATCGGGCACAACTATCGGCCAACTAAAAATCAATGGTGTGAAGAAAAAGAAGAAGAAGAAAAAATGTTTATTCAGTATCATCGACAATACACTTACAATACTTAACATAATTTAATGAGTAGGTAATTACAATGATACTGAAAAGGTATCCACTCAGCATGTGTGCGCCTACTCTTAGTTAATTTATAACTATAAAAAAATTTGGACTAGTGTCTGTCAATCTGTTATGTCTGTTAGATACAGTGGGGAAGATCTTTTGATTTCGATGTGTGGATACTTTAAGAGTACATTAAGCTACACATTTTTATTGCAAATTAGTATTTATAAGTGACTACATTATCGACTCGATTGAATATATCATTATCTTAACTTTAAAATTATAGAACTGCAAACTTTATCATAACGGTACAAGTAGCTATTGAGTTTATAATGGTTACAAGAGAAAAAAAACTCAACCTATTTGTCTGGCCTAAATCCACACAACCCTATAACTCAAAAGAAATGGAACGGCAACATGCGATATTTTCACTACCGCAGAACCTACGCCTCGCAAAAGCGCAAAGAGGAGAAAAAACAAAAGCCTAATTACGAGAGTGTCACGAAGTCAAAGCGAGCGGATCCGCGGTCGAACCACTAGTAATACATCTGGGGGGCTATTTCCAAATACGTCAACTAAAACTTCGCATGTTTCCTTCTCTTTTACGCAAATCAAGATGACAGCGTGAGCGACTGTGACAGATAGAACTGAAAGTACGTAAAAGGTATTACGGAGTAGCCCTACTGGCGAAGCGCCAGGCATCTGAATAGGGATGTCTCTATTTTACATTGCTCTGATTTCTCGGTTCATTATTCAAGGCATAGAAATGAGGGCAAAACTTTACGGTGCCAGCATCTACTACAATGAGCTCGTAATAATTTAAAGCATTAATGTTTTTACGCGCAAGTCTACTTAGGAGAATATCAAGCAAGAATGAAATACTTTGTTGGTAACTTGCAAATTAAATTCGTATCAAAATAAGTTGTTGTAAATTACAGCTCAAAAGAAGGTTTTAATTCGTACAGATTCGAGTGTATTTTAAAACACACTTATCTGAGTGAGTTTTGAATAATCTGAAGTAGGTAAATGGTGATTCAAAAAAATCTCAAGACATACAAATATCCGTGTAAAAACACAAATAATATCATTTGGACTTTATTTTTGTAATAAATATTTCAAACTCTTAATTTTATAATACATTAATTAATTGCTCGATTTGAAATAAAAATCCACCACGAAAAAATATTTTTGCTACTGAAATATAGTAGAGACAGCCCTAACGCACTACTCTAATATTTTACGATACGGCATTCCTTACTATGAGATACGCCAAGAATTACAATGTTTACGTTACGCTGCGTAATTATGTAATTTAGATAGCGTAACTACTGTTTTTCCTATTAACCTTTACCTCCTTTACGGGTAAAGTTTCAATCGCTCTCTGAATGAAAAGTTACGCCGACTAGCCGTCTACGTAAGCGTGGCGTAACTAAGTAGTTATAGAGGTATATTTATATTCAGTAGGTATGCTGCTAACGAGATTTGATAGCATTTATTGGAGGTAAATCTATCATATTATTACGGATTTTGTCTGTGCTATTTATTATTGTAATATGAAACAGTTACAACGTTAATGTATGTTTTATTGGTCTGGTTTTTGGTTTCGCTAATCGAATATTAAAGTTTTAAAAGCTTTATTTCCTTTTGCGATTTCAGCTAATCAATACGGTAGATGACGGTATTTGATCCAAAGCACACGATGCGTTTCAGAAATCGCAAAGATTCCGCCGTATCGCGCGGCGCGACGCCGTACCACTTTTTGGTAAGCGACAGCTCAGGCTGGGCGACACGCGAAAGCGACAGTTCGGCGACTTGACGCCTATTGTTATCAATTTCATAATATTAGCTTGTCGAAAATGACAAGAATAGGCGTTTAATCCCCGTGACTGTCGTCCAGCTTGCGCTTACGCTAAAGCTTCAACTACACCAACGCGCGCAGATCGCCATGGCCGGCGCGATCATAGGCCAATGACAGGTCGCGCGATCCATGAGACAGTCCGCGCGACCTGTCATTCTGATCTGCACGCGTTGGTGTGGTTGAAGCTTTAAGACGACGCGACGCAGCGATACCGCTCCGGCGTCGCACCGCTGCCGCGCTGCCGCAACACATCATGCGCTTTGGCTGTCAGTCAATTGTCATACTTTTTATAGCCTGTCAAAATGATATTCTCCGATAATTTTGTAGTTATAACGACGCTACATTTTGTGACGCTCCTCAGTTTTCCGATAACTCAATTGATTAACTATTTATTGATGTCAAAGCTAACGACTTAGTTTACGGTAAATTGAGAACTAATTGGGGTTCAGGGCTACAATTTCGTCCTTTTAGCGAAGTTGTGTCTTGGAATTAGTTATTATGTATTGGTTAACGGTGTCAACTGCCCCATTTGCGGTTATAAGCGAGATTAAGTTTCTGTACTACCTATATTTTCTTGGAAAATTCAGTTTAGTCCAGGCTCCCTTCGCCCCTAAAGGCAAGTATTAATATCGCTTGATTGAGTTTCGTTTGCTTTGATTTCTACTTATTAATATATTGGTTTGAGAATAATAAAGCTGAAGAGTTTGATTTTTGATCTCAAAAAGTACTGAATTTGAAAAGATCTTTTCTGTGACCTACTACGCGACCAATAGGAGCAGAGCATGAAGAGAAAAACGGGAAAAATATTCAATCTATTTTCATAATGAAGAAAACTTACAAAAAGTTTATTAGACTTACTTTGAACAAACATCTGTACAGGAACCTTGATGGCAGATTGTTTCAAAGGCCAAATTAAGAGGTCCGTCATTGCTTTGACAAATGAAGATTGATGATATTAGATGATGATGAATGGCTGTCGTGAAATAAAGGAACTTTCAATCTACATTATGATTGGCTTTGCCCGGTTTCGTTCTGTTTCATCTCATCTACAACGTTTGTTAATTAGTAATAATAGTTTTTTTAAATAGGTTCTTAATCGTGTACTTATTTTCTATAGGTTCATACGGAAAAAAACAAAAATAACACTATTTTTTTTGTATGATAATTATTTTATTAAGTTTGTTAACCTGTAAACCTCTAACAGTACCTACCTTTTACTTAATTTAAATACACACACATATAAAATACCTTCTAAACTACCTAATATTCCAATAATAATGGTACTTTAGAAGAAGGTTGTGTTTAATAAATATCTTGTTTCTACTATACCGTTTAACTACTACATTAGGTGTTCAAATTATAATTTGTGTGAATAGCTGGAGGCGTCGTCTATCCAGGAAAGATAATTGCCTACCTAATTTAACTATACTCTGCTGTACAACGATGTTAATAGCATTTGTTATACATATAATTGACAGTTTGCCCTTTCTCTAAAGGTTCTCAAAGATAAAATTAGATATACCTATTCTTTAAAATAGTTTTACAAGAATAACATTTATAACAATTACTAATTACTCATTCGGAACTTTTATCTATGCACTGTATTGATATTTTTTAAACATTTTAGGGTCTTGCACGTGCATGGGGCCATTTTCTCGTTCACTAAAGCATGAAAATAATAGACGTAATATTGTATTTTAGATATTTACGAGTACTTATATTTACAGTAAGTACCTATACATAGCACACAAGGAAATCGTCATTCGCTTTCATTGTAGTCGTTTTTTTTTTGTATTATTTGTTACTTGCGAACTAACAATTCAAAGAATATTGTCAATAGAAACGATTTTTACTTACAGTCATGCTCAATACTTACCCAAACGGTAACTGTTAAAGAAGACTGTATTCTATGAAAGAGACAGCAAAATAGACCTTAGCTTCTCATCGGGGAGTTCTAAGGCTATCAGGATTAGGGTTGCCAGGCTTTAGACGGACATGTTTCGCTTTTTACGGACGCGTCCGGCCAAATATTTTCTGGTCCGGTCTCTCCGTTTATGGTCAGGCTTTTTATGTGGCTGCCGAGCCAGTCGAAAGTCGAGCGATCAAGTCAAACCACGACGCGACTGTGCCATTAGACGTATATGAAGTCTTTTAAAAAACCTATGATTAGCTATTATAAATAAGGTATGTCCGGCTTATAGGGTAAAATTTCGAGTCTTCCAGTGACTTGGCCCACTTTTAGCTTGGTCTTATTGGTTTAAATAGGTTTTCTTCCAGTGACTGGGCCCGCCACTAAGATTCTTGAGTACTTAGATATTTCTTGATTTGGTGTTTTAATAAAATATTGAAGGTGGGCCCAGTCACTGGAAGAAAACCTATTTAAATATTCAAAACTGGAAGAATCTCTCCGACTGAATTAAGCACCAAGTCCGGCTGAAGTTTTTGGACCTGGCAACCCTATAGGGATAAGTGGAGGCCGCGATAGGACGATAATAAACCAATTTATGTGGGTCCTACCACATACACTAGGAACGTTATGTTCCCCGGCTAGCTTAGATTTCTTTATCTTTTCGCTACGTATTTTAAGGCTAATGTTAGGGGTGATTTAAGATAGTGTTCATTGGTTTGTACCTAATTAGAGGGCACAATAATGCTCTGAGACAATGATTTACGATTTTCACTTGATGTTGGTAATTAAGACCGTCTCTCTTAGTTAGAATAATAGAAAGGCTTATTATGATAATACGAGTACTTAGTAGGTACTAAAACCTTGTGTATAATAGATGACACATTCCATTTTTGTTTCAAAATATCACCTATTACATAACGTTACACGTTTCGTCTTTGTCGTTTCATTTAACGACTTTTTCCTTCGATTTAATTATGATTTTTTCGTTACATACTATAACCAAGAAAAAATGCAGGCATGTTAAAAATCTTCTTTAAATTGATGTAGCAAATCCTTAATTTATGATGTAGCTTTTGTCCGCGGCTTTACCCGCGTGAAATTTAGTTTGTCACAGATCGTCATAAATTAGAGCCTTTATGTTATTCAGGGCTATAATGAATAATACTGTAAAGTTTTTGCGTGAAAGAGTAACAAACATCCATCCAGACATCCAAACTTTCGCATTTATAATATTAGTAGGATAGTAGGATTATAAAATAAATTATAAGTACAAGATTTTCATCTTAGAGACTCCTAACACAGTACTTTGCTCGACCATTCTTCCAAAGCCTTTCTAGTCTCCTTCACATAATCTTAATTCCATTATGTAGGTATTAATCCCAACAAACACAATATAACTTCCACAATGACTGTAATTACCCTAACCCCAACCCTATTTACATGATTATTACGAATATCCCAGCGGTTTATTAAAATATGGTAATAGTAACTGCCAGTTAGCAGTAACAGTTAGTGGAACGTTCGGGTAATATGAAACTTTGAGTAAACTGACCAAATTCATAGTTCCGAACTTAGCGTCTGGAACGTATGAACGTGGTATATTTGGTACTCATATAGCATTAAGGTTTAGTCACACTATTTGCTCGTAATGCACTTTTAAAGCTTTTTGGTAATGCACCTAAGTACCTACATACATTATTTTTTGAACTTGAAAAACGGTTAAACATACATAAGTCTACAACATAATATTCTGCATTGATTTAGAGACTAACGATCTTAGTGATAATATATCCATAACTTTAACTTTATATTTTGTTGCGTGTACCTATATTTTATAGAGTTCTCTGTACTATTACCATATCTCTGTAAGATATGGTAATAGTAACTACCAGTGATGATGATGATAATGATGATAGATGATAATAATGATGGTCTTTTGACTGCCAGTTAACTGAAAAATTCTCAGACCCTTCTTAGACAAACCTTGCTACCTAACTAATAAAAGGTGTTGTGACTGCATATTATGTTGATATCTCCATCTGTAAACGTGTAAAATAAAAAAAAATGATAGATACGTACCTGAAAGACTATCAGGGGCTTTAACATAAAGCGTTAAAAATTACTCTAAGTCAAAATTGATGCATTAAACCAAACCAAATTACTTCAAGAACGTGGTTCAGTCTCGGCAATAGAAGCACATAATATCACACTCGAACTATGCTAAACTCTCACCTGTCCCCTATGTAATCCCTATTGCAACTATGACATAGTTTAAGTTTGTTAATAGTTTCGACGTAATACGACCAATAAATTGGCTCCTTGTTTCTATTACAACGACCATTAATTGTAATAATATAATAAATTGAAATAAAATACCATGAATTTTGGCGTTAACATGACAAATTGTTATAGATTAGTAAAGTCAAATAAATAATCAAGAATTAATCGAATCATGTTTTCAGAGTAATTATTGAAATTTGGACCCATAATAATATTAAAATTCATATACAGACGCTGGCGCACGTGAACCTTAACAATGTGAGGTCTCATTTAAGTATATAGTTGTAAGTAATACTCGTAGTAGCGAATTTGGTCCAAAAATATGGTGTAACAGTAACTAGTATGATGTGCTGTCGTATGTGCTTAACTTTTTACAAGACGCGCTCTAACCTTAAGAAACAAAAAAGCGTACATTTTCAGTTGATAAAAACTGCAATAGTACACTTGTGTTTTGTTCTAACGTGAAAACTTTAAATAACACTCGTGTCCAAAACCCAATCAAACTTGAGCCGTACAAACTACCCTTACTTCATTACTACCCACTATTTTACACGAAACTTCGACAATGATGTATCGAGCCCTTTGTTGCTATCAACTTCTGATTGAACCCTCGTAAACCAGATCAAAGAACCAATCAGAGGGTTTTAATAAACCCCTTCAGGCACATTTCGTTGATTAAACCCACTTTAATAATACACCTGGTTATCTACAAGGTATTTTAGGTACTTACATTAAATCCCCGAGACCCTTGAGGGCCCTGCTTAAATAGCTTTTAATTTTCTCCCATATTTCAAGTCACACCTTTGTAAGGGATTATTAACCTTTAATTTGCATATTTTGTAGTTACTTTCGCATTTTATTGGTCTCCTGGCGCTATAAAGAGCGTATCTTCAAATAAGCAAATAAAGATGGATCTGTTTGCGTAAATCCCTTTATAGAAGATTCAAAGTTTTAGTACGCATTAAAAGTGTCATCGCTGCAAAGTTTATTATAATTAAGAACGGAATAAAGCAAAGACACTTCGCAAAGAACTCCTCCGGCGTGTTTTCGTTCCTAGAATTTCATGATAATAAAGATATTGTAGGGAGCAATTTCTTTATCTTTTGCCCTATACTAAGACCCTGGTTTCAGATATTTTGAGGTGCCATTGATGTACTTAACATGACTGTTTTCTTTTGGGCCAATACTTTTTAGGGTTCCGTACCTCAAAAGGAAAAAACGGAACCCTTATAGGATCACTTTGTTGTCCGTCCGTCCGTCTGTCAAGACCCTTTTTCTCAGGAACGCGTGGAGGTATGAAGCTGAAATTTATATCAATTACTCAGGTCTACTGTCCCTTGAAGCTGTGAAAAAATCAAACTTCTAAGCCAACGCAATCAAAAGATACAGCCGTATATGCCGCAAATTTTCGACACTTGCAAGGGAATCAAAACCTACAGGGTGCTTCCCGTGAACTCAGAATCTTGAAATTTAGTACGAAGCAACGTCTTATAGCATAGATAAAGGAAAAATTACGAAAACCATAAATTTTTAGTTACATCACATAATATATTTTTTTTAAATAATTTTAAACTTACTACCCATTTCCTCATAAACGCGTAGAGGTATTAAATTGAAATTCATACCAAATACTCAAGTCTATAATACCTTTAAGTTGTAACAAAATCAAACTTCTATGTCAACGCAATCAAAAGAAACAGCAATTTAAGCTGCATATTTTGAAACTCGCAAGTACTCGCAAGGGAATCAAAACCTAAAGGGTACTTCCAGTCGACCTAGAATCTTGAAATTTGGCATGAAGCAACGTTTTATAGCACACATGAAGGAAAAATTCCGAAAACCTTAAATTTTTAGTTACATTACAAAATATATATTTTTTAATAAATATAAACTTATGAATTTCATTTTGCAATAAAAATACCATAGTTATGACTCGATTGTCGTAATGAACGAACTTTGTAAACCTTGCAGGTTTGTACGGAACCCTCGGTGAGCGAGTCCGACTCGCACTTGGCCGGTTTTTACTATCCACGGACTTGCAATGTCATCACTAACCTTTATAGTGTTCCAGAGAAATATACGACAAGGTGAGCCCTAATTGGGATATGTATGTCCCAAAAGAGGTATGTCAATATTTTAGTTCTATTTCGTAAACCCCCGACGTGGATTAAGTGCGATTGCTTCGTTTCAGTAAATTAGCTAAATGCAAGTTGCGTATTTTCAATTGACGGTGCTTCATTCAAAGGGAATGCAATGTATTACATTACTACTATATAGAGCTCCATTAGTTTCAAAGCCAACTTTCAATGTGGAATTCCACTTAACGTATTCTGTTCCTAATTAAACGAGATAATGTTCATTACTGCGCTCGTTCAAGATCCTTGAACTGTATTCGTTTGTACTAGCTGAAATGATCTAATTGCTAATTTCCGCTTAATTGTGAAGGAATACCTGAATGTTTGTTTCGTTTTTGTTTCCCTCATTAGAGCTTGATTACGTAACTTCGAGGTTTGAACGGAGGTTAACGCAAATGTTGCTACCGTGGATTGTGACCGTGAGATGAACAAAAAAATGTTTCTACCATGGATTGATTTGGTAAAGCTGCTACATCAAAAGAAGGCAGGGAATAAATAGGTTTGATCGTCCAATATAAATAGATGGTCACTTACTGAGATAAAATTATGTGCTGTGAATTTTTGAATGGATATGGTAAATACTCTGTGATTATTTATAACTGTGGCTAGGTACGTAGCTAGTTGAACTTTGTTAAATAGTTTGTCTCAGAGTTTGGGGATTCAGACTTTTAAATCAAGGCTCAAACACGCCTAGCTCAGTAAATGTAGCTGACGTAGTATTGTTTTTAGGTAAACTAAAAACTTTAATAGCTATGCCTAAAAACAGAACCAGCAAAAAGTGTTCGTTTACCAAGTAATTTGTGTTTTATTTAAACATCAGTTCATAGGCTCAAATACGTCCTATTAGCTTAATAAATGTTTTTAGGTGAACTAAAAACTTTCATAGCTACGCCTAAACATGCAAACCATACTACGCATAAACCAGCAAAAAGTGTTCGTTTACCAAGTAATTTGTGTTTTTTTTTATACATCAGTTTGTAGTAGGGCCCAGATTTCCCTAAGCTGGCTCGTGAAGTTTGTTTCTCGGGGCTAAAAGTGTAATTTTCGCATTCAAATGCTTCCGTGGCAGAATTAATGTTTTGCGGAAACTTTTGGAGTAGGCGCTCCTGATTTGAGAAGTATTACTTGTTATATTTGTTAATTATTGCGTATGTTTTCATGCGAAATTAGAATTTAATTGGTTTGATATCTACAAAACTTTACAAAACCTGTGAAAGTGCGTGTGCAGCCTCTTTAAGTTTTCATTATCGACTTGTTGCTTAATTAAGTATGATCATTGTAATACTTATAATTCACATGATATTGTGATATAAAAAAAATATTGCCAAGCTGGCTAGATTAGTTAGGTTTTGAAATATAGCTTCATGGAGTTGATAGAGTACTAACACACAAGGTTTGATAAAAAAAGAGTGATCTCGATTGGCTGAACGGTCAATCTTCTAGAACATGATTTGCAGCGTACAAAGTAGTGGCACAGTAGTGGTTCAGAACAGACTACTATGCCGAGAGGTCCCGGGTTCGATTCCCGGCCGGACAGAAATAGAAATGAAATTTTATTTTCTGTGACGGGTCAGGGTGTTACTATGTGTATAATATGTATGTATTTACAAAAAGAAAAAGTATTTAAGTATGTTTATATCCGTTGTCTAGTGCCCATAGTACAAGTTTAGCTTAGTTTGGGAATAGAAGCGTAGTGTAAAATGTCCAAGAATATTTATTTATTTATAGTGTACCTACATCTCAATAAAAATCGTTTTAATGCCCTGTTATTATCAATGAGACGGCTGGACGCAGCCGGAAAAGCGGCGCGATCGTCAAAAACCTTCGCTTTTTGTGCCACGTAAAAGGCTCTATTGTTTGGCAGATATTGTGGCTCGGAAATCGATTTCCGACCGCCAAATTATTCGCATTTCTACGAAGCTGACAGGACAGTATCAATCAGATTATTATAGGTAGGTACAAAAACGATAATTTTCAGGCTGTGGTGGAATTACTAAAAACTTTTGTTTTCAATGGTTATCGACGCGTCTCATCTCGATATTTTTCAATAAATAGGTTTTAACGACTCCAAGAGTTGCCTGCCAGTAAACAATTTTTTATATTTAAGATTTACTACTTTCATTTACAGCCCTGTACTAACTCGGCGGTTACCTAAGTCATCTTCTGTCTTAAAATGAAACCATTTAAAGCTATACTGTGTGATAATTAACTGACCATTAATTATTTCACAATCTTCAGTTGTTAACCTCATTATTAAATTATAATTTTTTTCCTTTTCAGGTGTATTTTCTTGCTGGTGATACTGAATGTGAGTATATTTTATTACAATTTTTACGTGCTTTATCGAACCTCGTAGCTTAATTTATTCGGTACTTAATTACCCTAGATTCTAAAAGATACTCGGTACTTAAGGTTCGGCTAAACCAACGCGTGTTTAGCCGTTAAGTAAAAGTTGTTAAACTGCCGCGATCGCGTTCCAGACATTTACGACGAAAAATCCGCCATTTTCAAATCAGAAACGTCAAAATAACAAGCCCGATCTGATCCCCGAATGCCACGTGCAAAAGCTGCATTGATCGCCGCGGCTAATACAGGACGTGTTGAAGTGAACTCATTGCTACAAATTAATACAAGGCGCATGCAGGCGCTCGCGTTGGTTTGGCAGAACCTTTACCTAGGCGCAGACCACCGATTTTTAGTCGGCCGATAGTTGGGCCCGATTCCAATTTGTATGAAGAATCAATCGGTATAATGTGCGCACTTCCTTATGCCCATACTGATTAACTGCCCGACTAAACTATCGGCCGATAAAGAATAGGTGATCTGCGCCTAGTCTTAGTTAATATTAGACATAAATTTGCCATTTTATGGATCACGTCCAATCCAACTGCTGTCCACGTACAGTGGTGATTGTGTGGCCGAGTAGACAAACGCGGTAAACCAATAAAGATCCGTATTTGCGTGCTCCTGTGTCGGCGATGAATCCTGATGAGTGGTCGCGGTACTGATCCACTGATTGGCCGTGATTTAAGGCTTAAAGGGTATTTTTTGGTTTTGTTAAATTAATTTATTTTACGCAATCAATTATTGGTAGGTATTTATTTAGATATACATGTAATGCACAAAAATTGACTTACTAGGAGTGTCATATTGGACTTTTATTGATCTTCTTAATTTGGCGGAATAGTGTGCCCTCAGTGGCGAAAAAACGCAAGTACATCGAGATAAACCAAAGAAGAAGAAGAAGATTTTCGTAATTTTAAAGCATTACAGCAACACAAATTAATGTTCTTCCTTATAAAAAAAAATCTATGGGTAACAGAGAAACTTTATTATAGTAAAACTCTTAATTAAATAGAAATAATTGAACATTATTTTGTTATTTTATAGCAGTGTGTGTGATATTTGACGCCGTTTAAGTAGGTGTGGTAATGGGATCCCGATTCTGGAATTCGACGAGTTATTTTTATGTTTACGTAATTGAGAGGAGCTTGGGGCTACACACCTACATGTTGTATAATAGGTATTATTTACAAGAGATACTTGTCTTACGTCCGTATTCCTAAATGATGCTTGCTTAAGTGAATCAGCAAATCTAACGCACAGCGTTGAATAGAGCTCTGTGTGTGATTGGTACGTATGTCACCCTGTGCGTCCACGCGCACTGTGAGACGTCATAGTAATGTTTGTGAATACGGGCGTTAGCCGAAGAAGAATTTAGAAGATCACTTAGTATTTGATCCTTGGCCCTTTTCTTTGACCTTTAAATTCTAGGTATTTAACTTCTGAGGAAATTAGATGTTTCAGGCATTTCAGACACTACGGAGCTGACTGTAAATCTTCATTTCAAACAATTGTTACAAATACCCCTATCTCCTCTGCGTATCAAAATACCAAGAGTTAAAACAACTCTAGGCCCTTTGACAACTTAAGGCTCTATTCATTTCCGACATAAATTCCGTTTGAGAATTTAGAGAATTTCGGCCCACACATAAATGCTAAATAAAGTAGTTTTTATAAGGGAATCGTTGTTTTAACTTAATTCTTTGAAGTAGATAAGTACGAGTTTAAGTGAAATTTTCTTTGAATGATTGAGCGCGCTTGGCGAAGAGAAGTGCTTGAGAGCGCTTGTTAGTGCTGAGAAACAAACTATATGTATAGTTGTCGGCGAGGACACGTTTGCTAACTTCAATAGTGACGTGTTTCGTTAATTTTTAAGCAGTGAATTACAGCGCTTACCGCTTAGCGATCGCCATTTTGCTTACAAGCGCTTCCAAGCGTTTTTTTCGGCCAAATGCACCCATTTATGTTGTCTGTAGAGCCTTCTTACCAGATTTTTATAGCATTTTTGCCGAACCTTATACTCGAAAAGTTCGGCTTTTGTAATATAATACGTAATTTTGCTGTAATTATTACTGCTTAATTACGGTTTTGTCCAACGTAATTGAAATGTCAAAGATGTGTAGGTACAGTCGACCGCACAGCAAATTAACTACAAACAAAACAATAAAAGTAATAAACTTATGAAGTAAATCGATATTTCTGTAAAAATGAAATTAATTGCTAACCAAATACTTACTTCCTGGTAAATAGGTGAAAATTTTTTTGTAGACATAAAAAGATAATGACTTATTGGCATGTAGTACATAAGTACAAGTAAATGCATACAATAAGTCAATAGTTAATCTAATATAAAATAATAAAGTACTTATCTTTAAATTTCATTTAATATTCATAATACTTTTACCGTTTTAATAATCATTTAAGCTCAACTGAACATCTTAGCTCTCTACAAGGCCGTAAAAGAAATGAAAAAATAATTTCTCCGTACCTCCGTTCTAAGCCGTTGGATTATCTTAGAAGCATGATTTGCGGGTATTACGAGAATATTTATATCACACATGCTTTCTTCTGAAAGCCTGGAAAATTCAAATTTACTTTTAACAGAATTGGAAATGAGTCTTATGTGTTTTAGATCCTTGAGAGCCTAAGATGAAAATATCATGTTGTTCTAAGATAGGTACTTAAAGTAATACCTTCTATTATAATCACTTAAACAGCGCGCCTTTTGTAGACAAAATTAAGTCTTAAGTTAGTGCTTAAAATCAACCTATTCATCTATTTAAACTAAACAATATTATCGTAGAGCTTTGAGAATTCTTTCACTTTGCAATATTTGATACAATTATGCACATCACTATCGACGACGTTCGATATAATTCCATTCGGCCATTTTTGGTTGCAAAATAGGGAAGTAATTCCAATGAAAAGTTTGTTTTACACGACCTAATCCCACCAATGTTCGATTAGCCCTAGAAAGGAAAATTGTCTAAGCCTGTACCAAATGGAGAATGAGCGAAGCCGCGGCAACAGCTAATGGGCTAATAAATAACAGGCATACAGAGCTTATGGCGGGAATAAACAGAAATAAAGGGATCAGCGGGATCCGTCCAACGTTCCGTACACGTTAGACACAAATGGGCCGAACGGATTAATAACATCAAACTGATCCGAGATGAAATCATAATAAAATATTCACAACGCATCTGGGGGATTATTCTGACGCAACATTGACGTCGGATTGGGGCAAAGAACCTATTAATATCGACATCGGAAATCACTTTTCGAATGGTTCGATTCTTTCGAGCTACGGACGTCGATTCCCAAAGGTTTACGTTCGATTCGAGCATCGAAATCTCTATTGACGCATGAACCTTAACCTTTACAATTTGAACAATAACGAAATGGATTAATGTTTGCAATTTTCGATTTACGATTCATACATAATCAAACCCTCCGACATTGTTACATTTGGAATTGTATTCGGGTAGAGAAGAGAAGTACACGACGTATGTTTGTTGAGCTTTTACTGGAAATGCCGCTAAACAAAAGAAGAAAACACGAAAAAAACATTAGACATCACATTAAACAATTATTTGTTTACGAGAAATAGAAGAACCACTTAAATAAAATGATTGAGTGGAGTTGAGTGGACATTTTATACTGAATTATTTTACCTTTTGTTTCCATTGCATTTTACAAGACCAAGATAAAAAATAAAAGTGCAAATAGAAATTAAAACAAAATAGAGTAGGTATGGAGCTTTTTGTAGAATATTTGAAATGGCTTTAAGTGAATATCATACAATTACTACTTATCATATATATCATACAATAATTACTTAGGCGTAGTGTAAACATTAGGTGTGATATTTAATCACACCTAATGTTTACACTACGCCTTTGTGACTACTCGTGTTGCATATTATCACAACGAAACTGTACTTTAAATGGAGCCATTAAAAACTTCGTCGCGTCTCCTCGTTTGGATGCTACGATGCCGAAATACAAAAGAGGTTCATACATGCAAGTAAGTGCTCTTATGGGATTCGGGCATCAGATAAAAATAGCTTTGGTGTAAATGTACCTAATTAATAGTATTTTTTATGGTTATCATCATCATTATCATCATTAGGTCATTTAGTATCCACTACAGCAGGATGATCACCCTTCCTAATTTACCAGAGGTAAAGGGTGGATTTGGTTTACACTGTTCTACGTAGTTACAGGTTACAATTTTGCTACAAAAGTTAGCCAGTTACTGATTACTCTCGTAACATCAGTCAAATTATTTCCAACAATAGCTGCTTTTACCACAGCGGAAAGTAGTAAAGTACACAAAATAAACGCGCAAATAAAATTTATGCATACCTACCATAGCACGATAAAACAATTCGCCAGCTTAACTCAAAGGACTCACACATTCGGCTTACGAACAAGTTTCGAGCTGCGGCGTACAAAATTCTTATTCGCCGAAAATACTGCATATATTTTCTCCCAAAGTTTTCATAAGTCCGACAACTTTTCAGCGAAGTATTGAACACCTCAAAAGGCCGCTGTACTAGCAAATACCATGAATACTGGATTTTTATTAAAATCGTGCCCGGAATATTTACTCGTTTTGTCTTATCCAATCTACTGTTCGGGATTGTGCAGATCATTTCGTGGGAAATCTTGTTTTACTTATTTATTACTTCATTATGCATGACATAAACATATCTGTCGGTATTGGTCTGGGTACTTACTTCAATAAAATTAATTACGTAACAAAAAGTAGTATCAAAGTATGTTTTTTTCGGTTGTCTATAGTAATAAAATAATAAAATAATAATAATAAAGTAATAAAAGAATATTAATTAATTCGCTGGATAAAATGAATGAAATGATGTGGTCCAAATGCGGCTAAGTATTATTCCATAACATTCTGTTATACCTATTCACACCTTCAGAAGAAGCCGAAATGCTTCTCTTATCTTACTTTAAATTATCTTTACTTTACATTTTAAACTACCTATCCTGTTTCTAAATGTCACGTTTCATTCCTATCTAATATTACATTTGTTATTTCCAAACCTAATCCACCTAAACCAGCTCGAAATAACTCGGTATCTTTTTCACTTAATCTTCCGGTAACATTATCTACTCAGACAGCTGAAGTAGGCTCATCAGCCAAGCTCCTAAAAGCTATAAATGGAGAAACCAGACGACACCGCACCGTCTAGATTGAAGCCACTATTATGGCTTCCCAAGGCGTCACGCGAAGAATTTCATATAAGCAAGTGGGGTGAAGGGAGACGGTAATGAGATACCCATCTGTCTTCTTTAAGGTTTCACCAAAATATTCCTTTAGTAACGACATCTCAACTCGCGTAATTCTTGCTGATGGAAGTTTCTATTTGTACGGCAGTACTTGAGCAAATTTTGTTTTTGTTTTAGCATCGCTTTCAATCCAAAATATTTCCTTTTAAAAGTTTGCCACTACTCTTTGAAGGCCTTTATAAAGTAATTATCAAAGTTCTAGAAGTTATAGCGCTGGTAAAAAAGTCAAAATAATACCTAAGTTGCTACTTTGTTGTCTTACAATTAAAGATTCTAACGATAAAATAAACGGTATTTTTAGTTCCACAATCAGTAATAAACTTTGAACCATTACCTCTGTACTACGTGTGAAACTTCAAGCTACATTTAATATTGATGGGTACACAGTACGTGATAGAATATCATAAAATGAAATTCTCGAGTGTACGGTTATGGGGACGTAAACCAGACCCACACTTAACCGGATAAAACTACAGATAAGCGTCCTTTTAAACACAGACGGGATAAGAAGACAAAAAATATTGACCAAACTAAAAATAATAACAGAGAAAAACATAATTATCTTAATAAGAAAGTACTATTTCAGTTTCATTTTGTTTCGGAACACGGATAAAAGAATAAATTTTCGTGAATAGAATGCAAAAGTGAGATAGTATAGATGAATTGGATTAAATTAGAATTTCTATTACCTCTCATATTTCAGCTACAGCAACAATAATTTGGATTTCACGGCATGTACTGTAATATTTAATGCAGAGGTGGAATATTCTGCGCGAGAGCGTAATTTATTTAGGACAAATATTTAAATACTACAATGCTTTGGGATCATTCAATACTCAATACTCAATCGTTTATTGCATAACCACATTAGCTTTCACATTAGGTCTTACAATTTAGGCAGTTATACAATGTGGACTCATTATTCAGGAATAATCATGCAAAATTAAAATATATCACACAATAAATGTTCTAGTGAAATAGCGTATTAGTATAGGACGATCAGCAACAATTATTATTATACCAGCATTTAGGTACTTTACTTAAATGACAAAGACCAATTCCATATTTTATTACGAACTACAAAAGCTCTAAATCTTGATCTAAATATTATTTAAAAACTTAACTTTAATAAACTTTCTTGTACTTTCAGAATTAATTAATTAAAGTGAGTTAGTCCAACTTCAAAAATAACTTCAATATTACTTTAGACCCTTTAGTTTTCTTTTTAAATCTATTCGCCTTTTAGATGGCCTTAAATCAATCAAGCGTGACGTCATGGACTGAAATCTGCCAATACGGAGATTGATTGTTTTAAATCAACAAAGCCTTGACCTTTTTTCTATTTTTTCCTCTGACCATGCACTTCGCTTTAGACTCTTCTGCATCTTTAATAAGATCTAAATTAATGTGAACAATTATCAAGGACTTTCTTTATTCTCGGTTTAGGCCAGATGGATTAATCTTGATCAATCAATCCAGACACTGACTAATAAGTTAGGTCTAGTGACCAGTCTGGTTTAGTGAATTACGTTTTTCTTGGACTACTTTTCTGTACTCTTTTTTCCTTGCCTTTTTTCACTGATTTTTCAAGGGTTGGTAACGTGTCGTTGTATTTTTAATCATTTGGTCATTAGACAATTAAATAACTAATAAAATATTGCGATATTACGTATACTGATCCGCCTATTTAGTTTAATAAACCACTGAACACGCTATTCAAACCACTGAATGGAATGCGCCGGAAATTTGCACGCAAATGACGTAGGCATCCTCTAAGAAATGATTTTCCAAAATTCACCCCCTAAGGGGATGAAGGGGTCCAACGTTTATAAGGAGTAACAAGAGATTGTTATCCACTGATGAAAGCTAGTCTGCAATATACGAGAACATAGTCAAAGTGTCATGTTTGCGAGAAACACTCTCGCTAAAGAGGCTAACTACCGCCGTCGGATGATCGAAGTTGGTCAACCTCGATGCACGGGAAGCCGTTATTCGGTCGTCCGTCCCGGTCAAACAGTATTTATGGAGATCGATAAACGCTCTTACATTGTCCGGGCGATAGCGTATCAAGCTATGCACTGTGGTACTTATTATTTTATGTAGTTGAAATAGGTGCGATCACAGAAACTAAAGGGAGATGTGACAAGGGGGCGGGGCCGGTGTCACATCAATATGCCCAAAAACAGAACACATTGTTCGTGACAGCAATGATGACAGCAGCGACGTCATAATGTAAACAGTTTACATTGCTTGGGTAGTACTAAAGATTATTTGAACGTTGTGTACTGATACCGCAGTAGATAATGCGCAGTAGATAATGAGCATTATTGATTACTTGTCGTTGCTTGCCTCTCTAACTGACGTAACTGACATTTTGCAAAATTTTCAGGCGATTAGACAGATCGATTCGTCTTACAAAATTGATTAAGATGGTGTAGATAACTCAGTTTCGAAAAAAATGTCAGATACGTCAGTTAGAGAGGCAAGCGACGTTGTGTGTATGAATTTCTAATGCTACACTGAGTTTTGAACTCAGCGCATTAGTTGGCATCTCTCTATATCTCTATGGGTGCGATTTTGCAATGTAAACGTCTGTGTGCCTACCATGAGTTTACGTTAGGTGAGCTCGCTAGCGAATACGTCAAAAAATTATATGAAGATTTATTAAGAGTTTATTTCTTGAAAGTAGCCGCTAGGGGCGTTGCACAATATGTCATACATTTAAATGTCATTTTTTTACGCAGTCGCTAGCGAGCACACCTAACGTAAACTCATGGTAGGCACACTGATGTCTGTGGTAGAGCTAAAGCACACGATGCGTTGCGGCGGCGGTGTGACGCCGGAGCGGTGTCGCTGCGTCGGCTTACATTGAAATATCTGTGGCGGGCACACGAGCGGTGCGCGATATGGCAAAATCTTTTTACTTACGGAGCGGCGCCGCAACGCATCGTGTGCTTTGGCTCTTAAGGTAAAGGAGTTGTCCCAAAATGTATGGAGCCTAGGCCCACAACCTGTACACCTATCAAAAAGAAGGGCTTTTAAATGTACAACAGTTTCTTATTATTCAATTTCTTTTAAATGGCTTAGTTTATTCGCTTAAAACAAAAGATTGTTAAGAAAATAGTAATACTCAACCACAAAAACCATCATGGTGGACGAATGTCATTTTGATGACATCTGTCGCTTTTGACATTAAGTCGTATCTTGGTGGAGAGTGACAGATGAAATCTGACAGCGACTGACGTTTAGTTAGTCTATGGTTCATCTTTTTTTTTTATCTGACGCCATACGCCATCTTGTGTATGCATTTGAGAATGATAATTCATGAATAGTTTTTGATTTTGAGCGGCTAAATTATATGCTAGATATAGTTATTTATATATAACGAAGACCCTGGAACATAACCCTCCCATAGTCTATGAAGAGGAGCATATATTAGATCAGATCTTCGTTATGTTCCAAGGGTAGATTATGATCTATGGACTCCTCATCCAGATCATGCAATAAATCCCGTACGTTTGAGTAAAAATCGATATTATCATCATCTAAATTTTCATCATCTTCTGAGACTGCACCATCATTTAAAGCAGCAAGAGCTGCCTCAATTTCCTTTTCAGATAGCGAGCCAAACATGCTGAAAAGAAAAGCCAAATAAGCAAACCATAGAACAATTTTATGGCATAAACGCATGGTGTAGACATTTGGCTACATACACAAAAATCAAGTCGAAGGCACATTCGGGATAGATTACCAAAAAAATAAGTTATAATAATGAATTCTTACATTATTTCTAACACGTATGTATTTTTTTCCAATCGTTTTAGCAATTAATTCTCACTGAATCCGAAATTAAAATACCACAAATTTTAACACTACCAATTTTTTCTCTTTCGCAATCGCTACGTCAAATATCGGTTAATTTTTTTTCAAATCTACCTTCATTTGCGTTTTTTTTATTTTTATTGTGATGTTTTCTATGATATTAGCATACGTTCAGAAACGCTTATAAAATGTGTTACTTTTTATAATTAAAAAAGTACTTCGTAGACATATGGCAACACTATGCATTTAAGGGTTAATTATGATTTTGGCTTATCGATTACATTTTGTTCTTTGATCCGATCTCATTTTGATTTATATCTCCATCAATACCCTCAGCTTTTACCTACTCACCGCATTGACGTCAGCGTAAAATTATTTATTTAGAAGCCTATCGTACAAAAGATTCATAATTAACTCTAAATAACCCCGCAAAATAGAGTCGGGGAGAAACTCCAAAACACGATTACAAGCTTTGCCAATCGCTTACGAAGTCACAAAGGACAGTAACGAAGTTATTGTCACAAAGTATAAAATTACAGTAGGCCTAAGCTGTCGGTGTATTTTTGAGATTCTTGAAAAAAAAACAAATAATGCAGAAAGAGGTAATTTTACCGCAATAGTACCTGATGTTAAGTGAGATGCAGTATGATGGACATAATATCTGCTCTGTAAATGCCTATTTACTCTCGCCTTGAAAAGACTCCTTGAAAATACAATGAGTTATCAATATTTTCTAATCATTGTTGGAAAAAATGCATTGCTTTGACCTCATCATTTTTTATATTGACATTGAACAAAATTATGCAAAGAAGTCAATTTTGGGGCAAATCCAAAAGCAAACAAGTTCTTTGTAATTTTTTATTTGTTTTTTTTTGCCACAAAATTGTTTTCTTTTTTGTAAATATAAAATCAGCATGTATGGTTTTGCATTTTACAGAGAACTCACTACATTTGTCTGCATTGTGTGGCTATGTTCACTTTTACTGAATAGCTTGCTTCGAACTCACAAGCCACTGTAAATGAGAGTTATGAACGTTTTTATTGGGACACAATTTGGTGCTATACTGGTTCCTATGTCGGGGCCATAAAGTCCTGAATACCTATACTAAGAATAAACTTCGCATCGAGGGCAAGGAACTTGGGAATCATAAAGATGTATTTATTGCTTGCACTATTAAGGAGGACGTTTAATGTTGTTATGGTTAGTTGTTTATGTTGTTACATGTTGTTACATGTTGTAATAATGGTAATAGTTTTTGTCGTTATAATTTTAATAATACCCTAACAGAAAAAGTTAAAGCCAACCATCTGGTATTCAATTAGTTAGTGCTCTAAATTACAGAAGCCGGCAAGTTTAAATTCCACATGGGATAACTATTAGTGTACCTACTAAAGACAAACATTTTGAGTTATTGATTAACACAAACTGTTTGGAATTATTTATGATCGATTTTCTGGTTACGTTGGGTCACGAACGTTTAATTAATTTAGAGCAAAATCATTAGCCGGAAGAAAGAATAAAATAATGTTTCTTGCTTCAACCCTTCAACCAGACCAACGCGTGTAGATCGACGTCGCCGGCGAGATCACAGGGAAATGACAGGACGCGTGAACTTTCATGGGTCGCGCGACCTGTCATTGGCCTTTGATCTCGCCGGTGATGGCGATATGCACGCGTTGGTGTGGTTGAACTTTAATAAAGCATTTATTTTAAATTATGAATAAGCTTTTGAAGATATTTTAAGCTTGTAACACTATAGAAAAGCCAACTTAAATTATTATTAAATGCTACAAAAGCGCAAACAAAATATCAGTAACAATAAAGTTATTTAAATACATTAACTTCAAACATTCAGTATAGCGTTACAAAACAACTAACTATGCAAAACAGTGGAACTTTTGTTTGTCTTAGACAAAGGCACTAATTGTTGCTGTTTTTGGATTATAGTTAACACACGCTTAGAGCGATTTATGGTTACAAAGACGGAGGGTTCTATAGAAGCTGTTAAGGGGAGAGTCATGGATATAACATGTTAAAATAGTTGGAAGAAAAAGTGAGAAAACATAACTCTTCTCCGCAGTAGAGTAAAAGAAGAACAAAAATACAACAAAATAAAAGCAAAAAAAAAAACTAATTTTAGTACTTGACATAATCCACTAGAGGGTCACTGAATAATAAAATCTATCAATGTTAGAAAGATCGGTCGAATAAATAGAAAAATCTTTATTATAAACAAAAACAAAGACGTAAAAAACATAATTACACATGGATAAATTGTTAAAAGCTTTCTTTTTCAGACAACCTCCAGGTAAAATAATTTGTAAATATAATGTGGATATTTGCTTTGAAATCCGTGCTTTACATTCGTAAAGGTTTTCAGAGAAGAATTTAATAACTTCTCGGTATTAAGTATTTATGAACATTTTCTGCAAGTTTTACAGAAAAGCAGACGAAATATTTAACGGAATAAGAATCTGCTTTTGAATAAACTTTTATTTGCAACATTTCTTCAAATAAATCAATAATTTTGAGCTCAATCAATACAAACTTACTTTAAACTGACAAAATTTTTTTTTCTTAGGTCATTAACCTTCGTATACCCGCGCCAAAAAGCATTACACATATACCCGCGCACGGTCTCTCAGACCGAAAGTTGAGCTCGTGTTTTATAGTATAATTGTGTACTGTACTGTACTATAATTTGCTTTAAATTATACGTTAAGGTTATAATTGCATAAAACAATTAAAACAAATTTTATATTTCAGCCATTAAATCAGACTTAAAATTTAAACAAAATTTTACATCAGCCTAAATTTAATAACAAAAATAAACTTTTTTTCTTTTGAAGCCTAAAAAATTACAATAAAATATAATAAATGGAAGTATCCTTAGTAATATAAAAGAACAAAACAGTTTATATCACTAGTGGTTTCAGTGGAATAATAACCGGAACATACCATAACTGCATGCTCGTATAATGACAAAAATACTTTTTGCATCTGACAAATCACCCTCCTGCTCAGTATCGGTGTTGTTCTCTTGGACTTCTAAAATCATCCTAGACCTCATCACTGTCACTCTGGTCATCATAGTTGGAGTCCGAATCTTCACATTCTAAAACAGCGCCTTTATCCTTTCTTCGTTCATTATGACGACAAAAATGGCTAAAACAAATTAATAATAATAAAATACAGTAATACTTAATTGATATGAAATGCCACTAAAATATGACAATACATTTTATTGAGTAATATTGTAAAATAAAACAATAGTAACATACCTGAAGTAGATACACGTATACCCGCGTCGGTCTCACAGACCGAATAACAGCAAAAAGTGATACACGTACACTTGGCAGCAGCGATCGCCCAACACTAAACAATGGCAGGCCACAAATCATGAAGCTACTAAAAACCGCAAAGTCATAGAGTTAATACTTTTTGAAAAAACTCCGAATTATTAGTTCGTCGGTCTGAGAGACCAACGCGCGGGTATAGGAAGGTTAAAACATAAATATACGTAGACAATATATTCAGGTAAAATGACGTCACCAAAATTGCACAATTAATTTGTTCCCCAATAATGTCCACTTAAACGGGCGGTAAACTCATTTGCCTTAAGGGCTTCTGTTGTTTCTGAACTAGTTATTGTTGCATGAAACTGGTTCAAACCGGTCTCAAAGCCACTCTGTCTGAAACAATGGCAACCGATGCACATGATTACGCTTTTGGTATACATATCATTCTTGTAAAGCTTTGAATATTCCTGTAAAGTCTGTTCATTGTTACTGAATGGATAATACCCCTACAAGCCTTAAAAGTTAATTATTATTCTGTTTGATATGCCACATGGCATACTCGACGTTTAACCCGGCGCCAATGACGTGAAAATAATTGCAACGACGATGACCCTGGGTCATATTGACCCACATTTCATCGATCATTTTTCAGGAAATTGTACAAGTAATCTTAAATTTAATTACTGTCTATGAATGTAGGGTTTTTTACTGAGCTAATAAAACAAAAACAAAATGAATACATGAAATAAATATTTTTTTATGAATTTTTAAACAAAACATGAAAAAATCATGTATAGAAACACATTTGAGTCTATATTTTTTGTTTTTGGTAAAGATTTTTAGTAATAATAGGAATCAACAATGTTATATAGTGAAAAAGAGATAAAATCAACTTTTTATATGCAAATACAATGAGATCAGTCTTCTACTTCATCATTCAGAGTCATGGAACTGCTGCAACTGGTGCAGTATGTAATCAATTGGTCTGGGCATGTAAATGTGACATGACGCACTTGCCGGCGTCGTACTAATGCAAGTTCGAGATTATCCGAAGACTGAGTCCACATTACTTGCGTCTTTTTCACAATTGTTGCCATTTCTAAGTTCTGGCTATTACAGCCTGAAATTCTTCAATCTCGGAATCCGACTCTTCTAGCAACGCTTCATCCTTGCTGGGTCATTTAACAAAAATGTCTTATTTTGACTAAAACTTAAAAAAGAACAACATAAGCTAGCACTAAACACAAAATAAGCGAATAAAAGTAAGTCACAAAATCACCGCGCCATCGATGACGCCGGGTCATAATGACCCGTTTTAATTTGAAGCCTGTGTATCTCGCTACGCAAGCGGGGTCACAATGAGTTAACTAACGGAATGGACTTAGGGAGGTTCTATCTCCAGCTATACGAACGCTCGAACCACAAAATGGACACAAAAAAAAATTATGAACGTTTGAAAATGCCTCGGGTCAATATGACCAAGCGTCATTGACGCCGGGTTAAACAGATTCTGGTGCTAACAAAATAATATGAGTACAAAATGTTTTTAATCCCTTTTTCTAAATAAATAAAACAACTGAACTTTTTCAGTCAAACTCTTATCGCTTACATATTTCAGCCCCCCTAGACAAAACGCACTTTTTGATCGAATCGAAAATCGAATCCGTCAAATTCCATACAAAAAAGGGGCTTTTCGACCACTTTTCGACTGGTTTGCGATTATAATGGCACTTTGTCTAGACCCACAGCCCCCATAAACAAAACGCATTTTTTGATCGAATCGAAAATCGAATCCGTCAAAACTCCATACAAAAAAGGGGCTTTTCGACCACTTTTCGACTGGTTTGCGATTATAATTTGCACTAGACCCACAGTACTAATTGTAGCTATAGAAATACAATCAAATCACATCGCAATGAGCTTAAAATAAACACCTACATAATAGCAATCTGAAATAGCTTTTACATTGATACAATCAAATCTTTCTGAAAAAGATACTCCTAATTTCCCCGTTTATAGTTTATGGTGCTCCCACATCATATTTACTTCCTCGCAATAAGGAAATAAGAACTGTAACACCTTTTTACAGGTATCCCAAAACATCGTAGAAATAATTGCTTTTGCGCATTACGTAGACAATTACGCATCTGCAAATTGGTGAATTTGTCGGTTCGGTAGCTTGAGATAAAAGCAATTTGTGAAAGTGAACGTGTGCTTACTGAAATGGTAGAGCATGATTTTCAAGCAGATTGTTTGTAAGGTCAGAGCACTCATGTGCTTTACATGTCAGTGTTTTAGACAGCTGCGTTAAATGTTGGTTTGCATTTAGTTTAAGGAAGCCATTGTTGATATTATTTTATCATCGTGGCGTTTGTATGACGTAAACAAGTCTGTGGTACGGGGAGAAACATGTTATCTCCAAAACAATAATTTTTCAGAATACTACCTATTGGTTTCTTTTGCGTAACTATAAATAAGAAACATATGAATACTATGGTTAAATTTTCCTCATACTTAGGTACTTTCCGTGCGCTTTGAGTTAAGTATCTTACTCAGATCAAATAAAAATATGCGTCCTTTAGTTACGAAATCAGTGTCTAACTAAAAACCGCCATAATGGAGTTATCATGTTTCTTCTCAACTCCACATGACGTGTTTCATCTTACGTAACATAGTCATTTATGCAATGTGCAGTCACGAAAAAACAAATAACAGGAAAAACCAATACTTTGGGTTCAACAGTACTAACTTATGTAGTGGCAATAGTGTTTTGCAACAAAAATGTAAACAGATGTGTTGATCACTGTTGACCTTAAAAGGAAGATGCTGAACTTATAGCACTTTATGCTATAAAAATTCTGGATAGAAGCGTTTTTCATGCTAATTTTTGTCAACAATTTAGAGGAGGCACACACCGTTGATTATTAGTTGGCCGATAGTTGTGCCCGATTTCAAATTGTATGAAGAATCGGCCAAATCGAATCGGCGTAGTGTGCGCACTCCCATACATGCCCATACTGATCAACAGCCCGACTAAACTATCGGCCGACGAAAAATCAACGGTGTGCGCCTACTCTTAAACACCTCACAAAAACTTTGAAGAAATCCTCATGACTAAAGTTTGTTCTAATATCAACAGTAATTAGGTCACGTACTGAATTTAGGACTTGACTGCATGATTTTATTCTCTTTAGTTCTAATAAGTATGACCATAACCGTAATATAGGTGCCTAATGTAACTTGAAAAACGTCACAAGTGATGCATATTGAATCACAATTAAAATTGACAACTTGCCACCATTTGGTCATTATGTACGTGTAGGTATATAGTTACTTATTATTCACTCACTCAAGTTTAAGTGTCTTACAGTAATGTCATTGTTTTAGTCTGTTGGATGATTTTGAAAGTCAGCTAAGTTTCACTCGACTTCATGTTTGAAGATTTTTTATTTACTTGCTTTCCGCCCGCGGCTTCGCCCGCGTGCAATTTTATCTATCACAGAAAAACTTTATCGCGCGCGTCCTTGTTTCAAAGACCGGTATAAACACTATCCTATGTCCTTTCCCGGGACTCAAACTATCTCTATGCCCAATTTCATCAAAATCGGTTCAGTGGTTTAGGCGTGAAAGAGAGACAGACAGGCAGACAGACAGAGTTACTTTCGCATTTATAATATTAGTATAGATAGGTATTTAAAACTTTACATTGCCCACAATATCAGAGTACAGAAGGCGAAAGATTTCGTACCTAGTAAGATTCTGCATGGTGACGTTTTTAAGAATAAAGGACGTAGCAAACTTGTCAACCCGGAAAGGGATCGTAACCGTATCAACTTGAATACACTTGTCCGCACCGTAACGTAAACGCCTCGCTTCGTAGTTGACAGCGCGCGAAAGGCGATACGGTTTTGATCTCTTTCCGAGTTGATAAGTCTGCTATGACCTTATGATAGATGATTAGCACCTACCTACATAAAACCACTGCTCTTGAAAAGTTTTCTTTAGAGCGCTACTAATGCTTCATAAATTCTTATACTTAATAAATACCTACTTCCTAATTATCATAACCATGGAACTCATGAATTGATAGCGTTTTAAACCACAGTTATAATACCCGTGTAAGTCCGCTCGGCTGCGGTAGCACGTGATCGTTTTTATCGGCGATCGTCAATACGTGCGACGTTACTCGACTGGCACAGGACAAATAAGTGCAACAGCTCACTTTAATTACTTAAAGGTTAGATAATGAAAGCTAAACGATCTAAATATTTTAGTACAGTTATAGTGCATGCAAAAATGTCTATGTGTTATTTGCACATTTTGATCTTTAGAGGTCCACTACGCCATATATCTTGAGATTGGAAACGAAGCAACAAACGAGATTAATTTCTTTATTTACTATTGTACTTGCACATACTGGAAAAGAAAATTTTTTTAGTCACTTTTTAAACCAACACTGTGACCATAACTTTCAATACGTACAATACATCATCATCTAACTTATGGATATTTTGTCGTGTTCTTCTGTCTCTCACTTAAAAATTAACCTTTTCGCCAAGCAGAAATTTAAAGTAGATGATGCAAATAATGATTCTTATCTCAAGAATTTGCATCCTAATATTGCGTGCTTCTCAAGTAATTTAAGTACAGACAGCTTCATATAGTTCTTGACACCCAAAGTGGCCAAAAAGTCGACAACACTCATCCAATTGTAATAAAAAAGTATTGCGAGCTTTTTGACTACATTGGGTATCACGAACTATTTTACGCTGACTGTACCATTTGTCATAATTATGACAATCTGGCCGTTTTCTTTGGACTGTGCGAAGGGTTCAAATGGCTCGCAAGCCGCGCAGTGGAAGATAACAGATTTTCCCTTTCGGTAAATAAAAGTAAGAGGTTTCCCGAGTTCGATATGAGGGTAGCGTTACACTTGTAGATCGCGTGCCGATAAAATGTCACTATTGCCTTGATACTTCAAATGGATAAGGCGGATCTTTTGTAAACAATAGCTGTATTTAGCACTATTGTCTCGGGGTAAATTATGTATTTTGTTCTATACGTGATCTGTGTATCTACCATGAGTTTACGTTAGGTGTGCTCGCTAGCGAGTACGTCAAAAATCTCTATGAAGATTTTGTTTCTTGAAAGTAGCCGCTAGTGGCGCTGCACGATATGTCATACAATTAAATGTCATTTTTTTACGCAGTCGCTAGCGAGCACACCTAACGTAAACTCATGGTAAGCACACTGGTACATCAACAACTGTATCTATCTGTACTAATATTATAAATGCGAAAGTTTTGATGTCTGGATATTTGGATGTTTGTTACTCTTTCACGCAAAAACTACTGAACGGTTTTGATGCAACTTTACAGTATTATTATTTATAACCCAGAATAACATAAATAGGCTATAAATTATGACGATCTGTAAGAAAGTAAATTTCACGCGGGTGAAGCCGTAGGCAAAAGCTAGTTTATTATAGTTTATAGTATCTTGAGCTCTGTGTACGAAATTTGACAGGTTTTCTATAAATAAACAAATGTTATTATAATTCACTTTTGTTATTGGCAAATCACTCTTGTTTAATTTAAAAAGCTTCTACCCAGAGGACTTCCAGAGGCAAAAAATTTGTAAATTGTATATCTTAGCCATTTGCAATAAATGACAAACACGATTACATTATGTATTTGCTGTACTTTGTATAAGATGATGAAAAATGACATTTCGTTTTACTTAGCCGGAAAATGAAACCGAGGTCGAAATAGTTTCGTCTGGAAATCCAGTTTCGGGAGCCTGTCACTTGGGAGTTGTTTCCTAATCCTTATCCTATAAACTCAAAGAATTATCAGCATTGAGAGCTACTGAAAACTTCTTACTAACTTCGTTACTTACAGTCACAAAGAACAGACAAGGTACATTTTATACAAGATGATTTTGTAATCAGTGTCCAAATTTTAGGAGTGACACAGAATCAGTAACTTAATCAATTTATGTTTATTCGATACGTTTTTTTTTCACATTTCATTATTTTTATCCGCTGCGCGCTGTTTCAAAATTGGCCCAAGTGGATAATTTACTTCGTTCATAGAAAAATATGTACACACAGTTAACTGCAAAGTTCAATAGACATAATGGTGCGCGAAAATAAGCCTTAACCTTTAAAAATTAAGGTTATGGGCACCCGCGAATTAGATTTTCAATATTTTTTTCGCAAAAATACTACGATTCTATAAAAAAAATTGGATACTGATTGCAAAGTCACCCTGTAGATTGTCGACAACAGCTCTTCAGATTGAAATACATTTTAGTTGCAATAACTTTTTAAAAAAATAAAACCGACTTCATTTGAAGTTCGTGAACACAAAAAAAAACTAAAAATTAAAAATATTGCGTATAAAAAGTTCATCCCCAATTTTCCACCCTTGGAGGTGAAATATTTTCTTCAAATTCGCATGAAACCACCCTTTTGATAATACCTATTCAACAAAAAAATAATCGTTCAAATTGATTTATAATCGGCGGAGATATTGCGTATAAAAAAGTTCATCCCCAATTTTCCACACTTGGGGGTTGTTTTTTCTATTATTAAATTTAAATGGGACCACCCTTGAGGTATTACCTATACGCCGAAAAAAGATTTGTTCAAATCGGTTCATAATTGGCGGAGTTATCGCGTAACAAACATAGAAAAAAAAAACATACGGGTCGAATTGAGAACCTCCTCCTTTTTTTTGAATTCGGTTGAAAATCGTCTCTATTACAACTGCATAAGATTGATACGTTCCTTGTAACTCACTTCATCTTCACATCTGCACCATGTTAGCCAAATTAAGGTCAAAAGCAATGATCCAATCCTGCGTATATCAAGTTTCTCGAATTCCCATGGATAGATTCATGGACTGATCCACAGAACATTATGGACTGATCATTGTAATGAAACCGATGAAGTGCGAGTTGCGAATCTTTCACAGAAAATTTAGTATTATTCCCCATGTTTCAGTATTCGTTCATTTGTTCGGTCAGTTCAGAGTCAGACCAATGACGTCCACTGCTGGTCAAAGTCCTCCCCCAAAGTTTTCCACAATGAACGGTCCTGCGCTGCTCGCATCCAGGCTATTCCCGCGACCTTTACCAGATCGTCGGTCTACCTAATAGGAGGCCTGCCCAGTATTCGTTCAGTTCAGTATTAAGCATTTATTACCTGTTTACCTACTATGAGTTACCTTAAGACGCCTGGACAAATACGATAATGATCAAAAAGTTATGGGCTCTATGAACTTTAAGTTCCGTAGGTATTACAAAACAATACTTGAAGCTTTATTCAATCTCAGACATCGATTCTTGTGAATAGTCTAAATACTGAAATCAAATATAGAGCTCGGTCTGTAATATAGCCCTGAAAATAATGAACACTAAACACAAATAGAGCTTAGCTAAAATACAAAGGCGCATCGATACTAACCAATGAATAATTTCGGTCAATACCCAAATCGCGCAGACATTGGCACGTATTTTTATCTGATTGTGAACTATGTCATTGACCTATTTGGCACTGGTACAATGATCCGCCATGCGTGTCCCAGTTAGAAAAAAATCTCTCTTCGTTACGTCAGGAACAGTTGGTTCGATTCTGGTTTGACGGGAATGAAGGCTGGTTTCACATCGATTGACATAATTGCAACATTTATAAAGATTGAGTTGTTTACAACGGGTTTTATTTAAGGTACTTAATTTGCAAAATATTTAGATCAACCTAATTTTATTCATCTATCTCATGCCAGTATTCGAGTTGGGGAGAGATGAAAAAACCCAAATGTAGGTACTTATCAATGGTTATGAAAAACAATGTACCTACGTACAGTTTGTTTCATGAAACACGGTTTTGGGAGGCTTAGTCGATCGTATTTTAATTGGAATGTGTATGACCTAAATCCCTCTTGATTAACATCGATGAAACAATTAAGGCTGAGTTGTTTAACCTTATTTTAACCGCAGCAATAACCGATGCTTTTTGTATGGAGTTTGACAGATTTTTGACGTATGTCAAAGGTAAAGTTACATAGTGCAACTCGGCCTTAGTGGGTCGATATCAAACAATTTTATTTTAAGATAGACAACTTTATCGCCGGTAGAGCAACCGGCGATAAAGTTGTCTATCCGAATGAGTTTAAAACGTATGCCATGTAGACCAACCTTTAGTCAATGGATTAAAAACTAGTAATGTTTTCACAGTGATGTTCGCCCATTTGATGTTCCGACAGCGCTTTGGGTTGTCGTTCCAGAATTACCGCATTCCCATTTTTTACCGAATCCGATTTCGTCAATTGGCGAATCCGAATGTACAGTCAGCAAACTACATTATTTATTGCAAAATAACACCTGTTACTATTGTACGAAATGCCACAGAGTTACGTTGGATCTGGCATTCGAACATTGCCGCAAGGTGTTTATTTTGATTTGATTTTTATCCGTTTTTTACAGATTTGATGGATGAAAAGTATATCAGCATTTTCCTATTAGTTTTTATTGGTAACATTTCATTCAATTAGTCTGTTATACTAATATTATAAAGAGATATTTGATTGATTGTTCATTTGTATTGAATGGGCTCCAAAACTACTGGACCAATTTGAAAACTCTTTCACTATTAAGATCCTACATTAATTCTGCTGAATATAGCACCGGCTCAGTTAGTTCTATTAATATTTGTATTACAATCCCAACTAATATTATAAATGCGAAAGTAACTCTGTCTGTCTGTCTGTCTGTCTGTCTGTCTGTCTGTCTGTCTGTTACGCTTTCCCGCTTAAACCTCGCAACCGATTTTGATGAAATTTGGCATAGAGATAGTTTGAGTCCCGGGAAAGAACATAGGATAGTTTTTATCCCGGTTTTTGAAACAGGGACGCGCGCGATAAAGTTTTTCTGTGACAGACAAAATTCCACGCGGGCGAAGCCGCGGGCGGAAAGCTAGTCTTTTTATAAACCACGAATGGTTTGTTAAAACAATTCGGGTTTATTGTACGGCTATAAGCTTATTTCGGTGTATCGTCCGTTGAAACGCTTCCACTAATCTGCGATAAGCCATGAGTCCAATTGAGGTTTGTCAGATGCCTATGACGGCTTATTAGTCTGTCATTGGGCTTATAACCCTGTATTTTTACACCGCTTTTGATCCAAAAACCATAGCAAACACAACTTTTCTAAAATAAAATCTGTCATTCGGGTCTTAAAAAAATATTTGGCATAAAAAATTTCGTTTGTAAAATTGTGACAGTTTTAACACCATGTAAAATCATGGGAACCTCCCATTTAACAATTCCAAAAATTACTTCAATTGATTGGTGGGGTGGTACTCTACTGGATTGACGAAAGATTATCTGCAGCGAAAAATTACCTAATAATCCTTATTCTTACTGCATACTAATTTTATTACTTTCATACTTACTGTTCGTATAATGTTAGTATTGGTTATTATGTACATGTTTTATGTAAGCTACTACATAGCCTATTTCAAACACTGCATACTCCGCCGAGAAATTTGAAACTTAAAGTGCAAACTTAGGTTCAGTTTCCCTAACGTTGTACAGATAAAACAACGTAACGTGGGTACGTTTACATCCAAAAAGCTTTTAATACGTTCAGGCAATAAATCTCTAGTTGCTAGAGTGCTTCGATGGTTTAAAAGTTTTAAATCTCTTTTTTATCTACCTTTTATGTGGTGCAAGATAATATTAAAGTTGACTAGCTGAGTTTCAAATTGTTAGTTACCTCTGATTTTGACATGGGTATGCATCTTTAATCAGTTCTGGTTTGTAATTACTGATTAACTAATTAATTGATTATGCTATTATGTATTTCTGCATTATTGATGGTCTGTGACCGTGTGTACCGTCCTAAATAAGAAACATGACCAAGTTCCTAACACTATGTCTATTGCAAGGTTGCACCATCTTACTTTAATTTTAACAAACGTTAAAAATCTGTCAAACTCCATTCAAAAAACACCGGTCATCGTTATAGTTAGGGTTAAAGCTAGGTGGTGCAACTCAGCCTAAGAAGCAACTTAATTCCTTGCACTGAATTCTCTCTATCGACCTGAAACAGTCGTCGTTCGTCGTTTCAGCCAAATGACGTCCACTGCTGGACAAAGGCCTCCCCCAAGGTTTTCCACAATGAACGGTCCTGCGCTGCCCGCATCCAGGCTCTTCCCGCGACCTTTACCAGATCGTCGGTCCACCTAGTAGGAGGCCTGCCCACGCTACGTCTTCCAGCCCGTGGTCGCCACTCGATGGCGATGACTCAAAGGGCGATGAAGCGGGCTATGCTCGGAGTGTCCCTGCGTGATCGAATCAGAAATGAGGAGATCCGCAGGAGAACCAAAGTAACCGACATAGCTCGCAGAATTGCTAAAATCAAGTGGCAGTGGGCGGGGCACATAGCTCGTAGAGACGATGGCCGTTGGGGCAGGAAAGTTCTGAAACAGTGGTAGGTAATAATTAAAAAGTTTGCAGTTCTTTCCTGAACTATCACGTTACATAGAATACGAATAGAATTTTATGAATTTTTCTCTCAAAAATAGTTGTTCATTTTTGAGCATCAATATTTGGTGTCAATTTACAGATTATGAAAATGTGTGCGCCAAATTTTGCAAAAACAAAACGAGTATTTTACAGTGCTCTGGGGAGACTATTTATCATTGTACTAGTTTATAATCTAGCCCATTTGGAACTTAGGCCTTTACCGCTATTGCCATTTTATAGCTAATATTCGAGTAATATTTTATATCGCGGTAATTTCGTCGAATTTTACGTAAAATATAATAGCAACCACCACACCGATCATTCCACTCTGACTCCACATTTGTGGTAACAGCGGCCATAATGTCACGGGTTTTACCCATTTATGGTGACCATAAAATATACGGGACCATTGATGTGGGTGAGATTGAGCCATGCTCTCGGAGTTCTACAACTTAATAAAGGTATAGACTAAACGTGTGGGTTTGCTGTGATGAATGCGATCGTTTTGTTATCTAAACAAATGTATAAAAGCGACTGTTTGTATTGTCAAATAACAGATTTTTATAAAAATATAGTTTCAATAGAAGTCATTAAAGAAAATATAAACTGTCTGTCCGACATTTCCGGCTAGCCACTAAAGCGGATAGTGCGATTTCGTCGAAATTTTCAGAGCTGATGTTATTAGGTCGGTAACTAAAACACACATAACAATCGAAAGTCCTGAAATTGTGAATAAAATACTTATATTGTTGCAAATTTGGATTAAAAAAATCGTTTTACAAACATCAAAAATTTTGACGTACCATCGGCAACAGTGTTAACTATCCATTGCCTGTCATGTCGTCTAGTTTTCTCGCAAAGAATCACAGTGTGTACCTACAACAATTTTATTTACGTACTCGCAAATGAAACTATTGCTCAAAGCGGAGATGCGTATCATCTAATACAGACCCGCTTCAAGGTCGCCTTTAACAGCCTTAGCGTGTACAGAGCCTTTATTGTCTCGCTCATTGTCAGCCAAATAGTAGGAGGTGCCGATAAAAACCATGCGGTGCTGCTAAATGACGTCACACACGGATAAAGGCGATAACCGCATTCGATATCAAGCACAGATTTCATGTTCGTGTTTGTGGTTGAACGACACCAGCGCCCATTACCAGGCATTGTTTCAGCGGAATGTTGCTAGTGTGGTGTTTTAATTCGCGTGTCGTATTGTACTTTGTTTTTTTTTTTTAAGAATATCTGTAATCTATTTTATTTATTTTACCAATGGTCCTTGACCCTCACTCGGCATGGGGCACACTGAAAACCAGCGCCGTGGCTTTCGTCACCGTGGGCCACGGCATATTATGCTGAGTGGGGTCCCGTTGCAGTGGGCATCTTGTTGGTGAATGGGTGGCACTGCTCAGTTTACTCTTGTTTTTTTCTTCTTCCATTATTACGTACCACAGTCATGTATATGTGATTGCCTGTATTTGTGTGATGTCCATTGTAATAAATGTATCTTTCTTTCTAATTTGTATTGCACCAATTAGGTACTAAAAGTCGTATTGTGGTTAATTCCTCGAGCAAAGCAAAATGTATGCTTGTGTTAAGAGTGAGATCACCACAGTAGTCCAGTGGCGGCGAAGTTTGACCCAAGCGTTCCTCGGAGTGAGATCACCACAGTAGTCCGTAGTCCAGTGGCGTCGAAATTTGACCCATGTGTTCCTCGGATCTAAAGTCGGCCAGTTGGACTCTGGCACCGTTGGGTTAGAATCATCTGTCGCATCGATTGTTTTAGAATTATCTGTTACAGACATAATTTTTACTTGGGTTTAGCTTCATGATGTGAATTTTTAATATGCTTGAAAGTGTCGAAAGGTTTACCTTTGCCTCATAGCTTAGTGGTCCGAGCAGTTGCCTGACAATTAGAAGGTAGTGGTTGAACTCCCATGTGTAGTAGTAGACGACGATTTACTGAAAAATGACCATGAAATCTTTGTCATTATTTTCCAGATATCTTTATCTGAAACTTGTGAAAACAATTTGTAGTTCAACTAATAGAATTTTAATATACCTACTGTCAGAAAATGGAGAAACGGGGCGAAATCTCTACATTTATGAGGTTTCATTCTATTACTCGTCGAAGCTAAGTTTAGTTCCTGTTTACTTGCGGTTAATTTCGTTTCCCGACCCAAGACAGATTAAACCATCCCCCAAAACTATCCAACCTTTACGGGTCGGGATTTGATTGGCGGTCAAAGAACCCTTTATAATAGTATTGCAGTGTTGTTGTCCTTCTTTTTAACAGCACATCAACTTCCCGAAATTTCTTTTTCAATGGATATTGAGACTTGTTAGAAAGAGGTAAAGATCAAAATACATTGAAGAATTCGTCAATAAATTATGCTACTTTATAATGCACTGTCAACCTTATACCCTCTTCATTGAATGTCATACGTGAAATCAAAGTAAAATTTTCTACGTGCCACATAAAAACTTTCAGTGACCTATTTATCATACTTACTTAAATTTTTTATCGATTTGTATTTTTTGATTCGAATCAATTCTAAAATCGATTATCCATGTATTAGTTAGGATGAATCGCCATCCTGAGCTGGATTCTGCTATCTTAAGTGATAAAGTTTTGACGTGAAACTTATTTTATGTAGTTCCGATCGAGTCCACTCGTAATTTGTAAGGGCATTCACCTTGTTTTTCTACAACGCCAGAAATCTAAATTACCATAGTTAGCTGAATTGTGCCAGAAAAATTTGTAAAAGTAGTTCAAATTGGGAAAGCGAGGAAATTAATTAAGGATTAAGTTTAGGTAGAAAGTCTGAGTAAGAAATGAGAGGAGAAAAGTTGTCAAAAGTTTCATATCTAATCACTATCTATAAATAT
Organism: Ostrinia furnacalis; assembly: GCF_004193835.3. Lineage (NCBI taxonomy): Eukaryota > Metazoa > Arthropoda > Insecta > Lepidoptera > Crambidae > Ostrinia > Ostrinia furnacalis. The sequence goes on from NW_021131691.1 coordinate 174,049, forward strand.
TTAAACTGAGTGAGGTTATAAGATTTTAACTTTCTCGTTCCATTTCAATTTGAAATAATAAGACACGAGTCTTAACGCGACGTTTATTAATGAGTTACTCGTACATTATGTACTCATGGCTTGACGTTTCGGCTGCGATGCTGCAGCTGTAGTCTGCTTGTGACCACGGCTGCAGCATCGCAGCCGAAACGTCAAGCCGTGAGTACATAATGTAACTCATTAATAAACGTCGCGTTAAGACCCGAGTCTTACTATTTTAACTGAGTGAGATTAATTTTAGAGTGATAGTGAAAACTAGTCTAGCTAAAGTCCTAATGAATAAAAGATCTGACTATTACAATCACGGAATCTGCAATAATGTTTGAACACTAAGTAATTACCATAAAGTTGTAATTACTTAAAATTACAGTCGAGCACATCATACAACATTCATAATTGTGAAATACGAAGTAGCACTTAGGTATTACTATTGCGCAATATAGCATGATTGTAATAGAGACTTTCGTAACTTATAAATGAAATATTAATAAGGAGAACCAACGACCTCATAAAGGTAGCAGGAAGGCGCTGGTTGCAGGCCGCTACCAACCGGTCAGTATGGAAATCATTGGGGGAGGAGGCCTATGTTCAGCAGTGGACTTATTATGGCTGAAATGATGATGATAATGAAGCACGTACAATTCGTTCACCCATGTGTCAAGTACAATCGAATCAGCACAAACCAGAGATCTAATATCCAATATTTTAGTACTTATTAACAGTAATAAACTTACCTAACACTGTTTACTAACAAAAGAAATTGAATTCAGCTGGAATATGTATCTTACGCCCGTATTCACAAACATTACTATGAGATTTCACAGTGCTCGTGGAATGGTCACACGCGAACCAATCACAGAGTTCCATTCAACCCTGTGCGTCACTTAAGCAGGCATCGTTTGTGAATACGGGTGTTAGGAAACTTGATATCCATAGACAATTAAATACCATACCAACAGTGAGATTAAGCGGTTATCTCCAACTACCCTAATTGCTGACCGCAAGGATTCTGTACAAGTTCTTACTAATTTCCTTCGAGCCGTAAGCATAATGGCGCAGTTACAATATTTGAGAAATTGACCGAGACGAAGCACGAGCACGCACACCGAAGTATGGGCGCGTCACGGCGAAACTAACCGAAGTGCGTGTTTACACTATACGTCTCAACTAATTTCCCGCATAGTGTACTTGCGCCATAACGGGGGTGCCCATAAAGGCCAGATGGTGCCCACAAGGTGCTTCGAGTCTATGGCATCCCAGCGTAATATGACCTGGAAGCGCACTCTGATTTGAGTAATCGTTACTTAAGAAGGACCTCCGGTTCTTATTAAACGGTTAATGAAACACTGTGGGTAGAGAGTGAAGTATAAAGTACCTACTAGCTTTTGCCCGCGGCTTCACCCGCGTGAAATTTAGTTTGTCACAGATCGTCATAAATTATATCCTTTATTATTATGTTAATCTGGGTTATAAACAATAATACTGTAAAGTTTCATCAAAATCCGTTCAGTAGTTTTTGCGTGAAAGAGTCACAAACATCCAGACATCCAAACTTTCGCATTTATAATATTAGTAGGATTAAGTTAAGTAGGAGTTTTGTTAACCTTTAATAGGTTTGCCAATGGAAGTACATAATAATTTTCTAAAACTGGGAAAAAATCTATTTGAGCACTATGTATTGTGTAAGGTCTGTGTTACAATGTGAAACCTATTCATAGCATAGTACGATTATTTAAAATACAAAAAAGGTAGGTAGGTATGTCTTTGTTTAAGCTGTAATGTGCCCCTACATAATGCCAATGTTTTTTTAAGAAACAGAATGAACGCAAAGTTATGATTTTAGTAATAGACAGTGCTTCAGTACTTACTGTTTATTTCTGGACACGCGTTTAATAAAAGCTTAATATGGGGTAGTGTGGATGAAGCTTTAGTTAGATAAATTTGATTTAAAATTATCCATTTTAGTAATTTGGCAACAGAAGCGAATAATATAAACATTACAAAAAGAATTATTTCAGGGTTGATTTGGGTTTCATTGAAACAACTGAATTCTTGTTTCATCAGTGGAATTATGATAATTAGTGGATTAGCATTACAAACGCAGTTCGCGGGTAACTTGACCTAAATTTGTGATTCATTAAGCCTAATTAACTTCAGAGAGACCAAACTTTTAGATGGGTTTAATTTTTTTTTCTGCAAATTGAATTTTCGTCTTCAGTAAAATTGACGCATCAAAAAAGTACAAGTATGTTTATATCCGTTGTTTAGTACCTACCCATAGTACAAGCTTTGCTTAGTTTGGGACTAGAGGCGCAGTGTAAAATGTCCAAGGATATTTTATAATTTTATTTATTTACTAGCTGTTGCCCGCAGCTTCACCCGCGTGAAATTCAGTTTGTCACAGATCGTCGTAAATTATAGCATAAATGTTATTCTGGGTCTTATACAATAACACTGTAAAGTTTCATCAAAATCGGTTTAGTAGTTTTTGCGTGAAAGAGTAACAAACATCCAGATATCCAGACATCCAAACTTTCGCATATAATATTAGTAGGAAGTAGGATAAAAGGCAGTGGGCGAGGTACATAGCCGATGATGATGGCCGCTGGAGCATAAAAGTCTTCGAGTGGCGACCACGGGCCGGAAGACGTAGTGTAGGTAGGCCCCTTGTTTCGTACCGAAATATATTTATTAGTTTCTTAATTTTAGTTTAAGATAAAACAACACAAACTGGAAGGAATTTGCTCTTTTCTTAATTGCATTTTTTAATCACAAACTGGCAACATTCTTTCCAATCCTAAGAGGCTCGCGATTGCGATTGCGACGCCCCCCAGTGACGCAAGAGTTTTGAGTTCGGAAGGACGCCCGTGCGCATCAGCGGTGTGTTCTTTAATTCGGCAACCACATAAGCGTTTGTCAATTTCCAAAATCAAGTGAATCTAATGAGTGCGGGATCCAGCCCCTATGGAACTATGGTCTTTTCATCAATATGTACTAATACTTCACAAGCAAACTGCATTTCGGAGATACGCCGGGCTCGGCTAAGCACGCGCCTGGCACTGTGGAAAAGAGGTTTGTTCGCCGTTTGTTTCGTTTGTTTTGAAAATTTAGTATAGCTAACACCCCTTAAGGTGGGCGATCTGATGAAGGTCGCGAGAATTACCTGGAAGCGCAGGAACGGTCACTATGAAAATCCTTGGAGGAAGACTTTGTCCAGCTGTGGACGTCATTTGGCTGAAACGAACGGACGAATCAGATTTTTTATCAATTTTAACTTTAGGCACAACTTTAGGGGTCATCCATAAAGTACGTCACACGTAAAGAGGGGGGGGGGTCTACAAAGTGTGACATCGTGTGACAACGGGTGGGAGGGGTCCTTAGTTTTGCGACATCACATTTCAATTGTTTCAAATAATATTTAATTTTGATATAATGTTGATTTCATAAAAAAGTACTTAATTTAAATAGAAATAAAACTAATTTCGGAACTGCTGATTTCATTTAATAATTTTTCGATGTGAAATTGCAAAACATGTGACGTCACTGTAGAAAGGGGGGTCTCAGAAATGTGACCAGCTGTGACAAGGACGGGGGGGGGGACTCAAAAAATCATGAAATTCGTGTGACGTACTTTTTTGGATGGCCCCTTAGCTGACTCTATGTATAAATAAACTGTAATGTTGTGTGTACACATGTAGGTAGTAGGTAGGTATGTAAATGCAAATATTAACATAAATGGAGAGTATCTATTGAGTTATATATCACTCTGCTTAATGGATTCTAATTAAGTGATGGGTTCTCCATTCATGAGTACTGTAATACGCACGTATTATAACTTGATGTGACATATTACAACTATTGCAATAATGAAATAGTTTAATATTGATATTGCATACTTCTGAACTTGTATTTTCATCAGAAAACGAACCTGACAAAGAAAACTTGACATTAATTTGTTCAGCAAACAAAATAAAATAAAAGTTTGGTCAAAAGAAAAATGTACGGTTTTTGAAATTTATTGCTGGTAGGAATTCTTGTTTGGTTTATTAAGTAATTTGTTTTAATAGTCAAGTTTATTAAAATAGATTTAAATAATGTAAAAGTTAAAATAAGTCACATTAACTCGTTAATCTTGTTTACAAGATGTAAAAATATGAGATGAAATTATATCACTTAACTACTTACTTTCAAATAAAAATTTTGAAAGTGACCCGAAGAACTGTCGAGTGTTTACATAATAATATTTTTGTCAGCAAAACTTTTTATAGATTGCAATTTTTTACTTTGGTAAACGGCAAAGAAAATATTTTTGACGTGGTGAGCTTACTAACCATTCTTTATGGCTTTGTTGACTTTGGCTTACAACGCGTCGGTCTAAAAGGTTTTTTCTTCAAGTTTAACATTGTTCACTTCATTGCCTCTTTTTTGTTAGCACTTAGCTGCTATAAAAGTATTTTGCTTAATTTTAGATACCATCTAAGAGCAAAAAACAAACAATCAGCATTTAACTTTGACCTTCTGGTGGTTTTGCATAATGTCATTGCTTTAAATGGCATTGTATTAAAGTTGTTACACTTACTGTGGTTGTTGCTGATTTTTGTCGAAAAAAAAGGAAAATAAATAATAACTGAGTGGTATGTTTAATATGCGAATACAATATTACGAGTATACTGTATTCGCATGAATCCTTCATTGCATGCTCATTTAGTATTGGTTTTTTTAAAATCATTATTTGTATAATGTTAGTATTCTATTCGACAAAATAGACATAAATTCAGACTTGCTTCAATGAATAACTTAAACTTTTATCTGCCAAGTCTAACCGAGTTTAATCTAACCGAGACTATTTATAGACTTGCCAGAAATAAAAGAAAGTATATTCATGGAATTCTTAAAAAGCAATTTGTGGTATTTTTCAGCAGATTAATGCATTAGGATTGCATATCAGTAAAGTGGGTTTAAAAATGCATTGTTTTTAAAAACAATAGGCACATAAACGGAATCACCATTGTGTTATGACGAACAACAAAAATTCAGTATGATTTTTAATGTAAAGCATTTTTTAGTGAAATCCATTTATTGTCCCGAAGCAGTGGTAGGTAGATACTGGGACGTGTAAAAGTGATTTAAAAAGACTATTTGCAAAAATAAATGAGTTTTATGAATTTGCACAGCTAGACACAAAATTTGATATCATTATACTTAATAAACATGCGTTGTCATAATAGTGATGTGACGCTCGGGCTTTGAGAGATACCAGTGTACCTACCATGAGTTTACGTTAGGTGTGCTCGCTAGCGAGTACGTCAAAAATCTCTATGAAGATTTTGTTTCTTGAAAATAGCCGCTAGGGGCGCTGCACAATATGTCATACAATTAAATGTCATTTTTTTACGCAGTCACTAGCGAGCACACCTAACGTAAACTCATGGTAAGCACACAGAAATGAGCTGTCTAAAACCAATACCAACTCGGCATAACTGCTTCCTGGCTTGATCGAAGCAGGTTTTGGCAGGCAGCAATGTCAGTCTGTAGTTTCTGCAGTTCCACAATCAACATAAAATAAAAGTATAAAAGAAGGAAATTAATTTTGACATTATTAAACGGCAGTAAATTAAAATTTTAATACTTGAGTTCATAGAAGTCTAATTTCCTATATTTGTTGGAAAAAAAAAATAACACTTAAGTTTTCGTTCCAATTCCCAAAAAAATACCATCTATTGCAACAGTTTTAGGTGTCACAGTGTCACACTTGATATACCGTCATCTGTTACTCATTGATTCACGCAATATAACTGCATGAACGGGAATTAACGGTCATAATGTACTGAGAATATTTGTTTTGACTTATAAGGAAACTGACTTTTCCTGCAGGTAAATTATTCACAACTGGATTACCTAATTGTTAGTGATGCCATCATTTTAAGAGCTATTGATACATACCGAGTCATTTGGACGAAATAAAGCCTAAGATACACAGTGGGTAAAAAATTTCCTGCAACGCGTGTCGGCGATTTGAGGGATTTCATATGACATAGTGAATCCCTGGCTTTAATCCCAGTGCTTTGACAATTGCACTAAATGCGTTTCCGAGTCGACTGCTACGCATTGTTTCAGTGTAAAGAGCTCTAATTCCGTTGTGCGTGTGAACAACAGTCCTTTCAATAGGCAAATAATAGCTGCGGCCGGACAAATTTTTTTTAATTGTTTTTTGTCAGTTGTGAATTCATGACGTCATCTTTTCCTATGTTTATAAACCAATCCCTACTTAATACTATAAATGCGAAAGTAACTCTGTCTAGACAGACACAGACAGACGTCCGTGTCGATTTCACGCCTAAATCACTGAACCGATTTTGATAAAAATTTGGCAAAGAGATAGTTTGAGCCCCGGGAAAGGACATAGGATAGTTTTTATCGCGGTTTTTAAAACAGGGACGCGCGTGATAAAGTTTTTCTGTGACAGACAAAGAAAGCTAGAGTACCTATTATGCATAAGAATTTTGAATAATATTTTACTTATGAGTAAACACTACGAAAAGACGACAGAACAAAATGATAGCTACAATAATTTCGTATAAATTCGTATAAATTATCAAGTAAAATGACCATTGGGTACAAAGTGACAAAACTCGTCATCTTATTAAAATAACTTATTATACAATTTAGTGATGCGACCATGAATGACAACTATCGATACTTATATGAGTCAGTTCTAGTGCTTTTGACAATTGTACTAAATGCGTCCCCGCGTTGGCTGGCGCCGCATTATTCCGGAGTAAAGAGGACTAACAGAAAAGCACTAATTCCTTTGTGCGTGTGACATCGGTCCTTTTACTGAACAATGTCAGCTTTGGTTTGAATTTTCGGATAGTATTGCACCTAAACAATTTTCTAAATGGGTTTTGACAGTTTTGATGTTAAATATCTTTAACCTTTAAGTATAGTCGTGAAAAAATAATCACACTCCCATGGACGTCGGGTCTCACAGACCCTTATCTAAAATTCTTCATAATTTCATATCTGAACCAATTTGAATTTATCAAGGAGTTGATATATATCTAATAACTATTAATAAAGGATCTAGTCGTAAATGTAATCAATTTTTAATCATTATTTAATTATTTTTTGGCAAATTTAAAAAACATAGACATTTTTCAGTGTTAATTGACTTGGCATCACATATAGGCTCCTTAATTACAATCGATTAATAATAAATCAAACTAATATTTTTTTCCTTGCTAATTAATAACTGTGTAACATAAAAACATAAACAGAATTTCTGAAAGACATAAAATAAAAATTTTGACAAGGGTTAAACTTGCTAAAATTATAAACAGTGGCCTAGAACACTAAAGACAAATTATCTCTACAGGCATGTGTCATCTTTCTTTGAGAGCTTTGATAGGCAAAATATACACCATTCAGAATCGGAATCTGCAGCAATGGTACCTTCTAAGACATCTAAACTCAAAAGAAGGATCGTCTACAAGTAAAACCTTACTTCTGGAATGTTACTTAGATAGTTGGGCTAATAATACAGTGTGAGTCACGTTAAAGTGTACATATGAAAATAGATGAAACTACACCTATTTTTATCGACAAAAAAGAGGTCAAAAAATTTTTGAGATTTTTTTTTTATTTTTTATAGAATTTTTTTTCTTCAAATTACTTATTGTAAAGAAAACGTAATAACTTTTAAACTAAGCGGTATATCCTGATAAAATAAAAACAATAATAATGCTAAATAACAGGCAATACTAAAAAAATACATAAAATACACAAAAAATGCCAACAAATAATAAAAATTGATACTTTTTGAAAAAAATCCGCTTAAAAATTCGTGTTTTTTTGGTTATTTGAAAAATTTCTCCAAAAAATGCCCCTATAACTGGTGGTTTTTATTACTTTGTATTATTTTCTATCGTATTATCTTTGTAAAACCAAAAATTGCATGTCTCTATCCCTATCACAACATTTGCTATGATCGTTTGAACAAAGGCCTGCCACAACATTATTCTCCGCTACAGGTAGAGACAATTTTAATTTTAACTAAAATGCTTATTTTACTTCGAAATCTTTTGTTTTTATTTGAAATCTAACTTGTCTTTATCAAAATTACAAATCTAGAGCCATTTTCAGTTTTGTTGTTAACGAAGCGTTGAATGGCGCGCCCGGAGAGGCTTAGTTCAAACGATCATTGCAAACGTTGTGATAGGGATAGAGACATGCGATTTTTCGTTTTACGAAGGTAATACGATAGAGAATAATACAAAGTAATAAAAACTACCGGTTATAGGGGCATTTTTTGGAGAAATTTATCAAATAACCAAAAAAACACGAATTTTTAAGCAGATTTTTTTCAAAAAGTATCATTTTTTATTATTTGTTGGCATTTTTTGTGTATTTTATGTATTTTTTTAGTATCGCCTGTTATTTAGCATTATTACTGTTTTTATTTTATCAGGATATACCGCTTAGTTTAAAAGTTATTACGTTTTCTTTACAATAAGTAATTGGAAGAAAAAAAATTCTATAAAAAATTAAAAAAAAATCTCAAAAATTTTTTGACCTCTTTTTTGTCGATAAAAATAGGTCTAGTTTCATCTATTTTCATATGTACACTTTAACGTGACTCACACTGTATAGCTTATGTACTAAGATACTTTCTACCATTATGTATTATTAAACTCAAACAATTTACAACATATTATATTGATATACTATAAAAAAAATATAGTTGACAAGTCACATCCATACAAGCATGTTTGTATGGAAATTATAATCATCGGGTCTCCCAGGCCCCGATAAAATTTTGGATGGTTATTACTCACGTAATAAGTACCGGAAGACGTGATTTTATGCCTCCTTGGTCCAAACACAGTTAAAACTGAAGCTACTGAGATAGTCGAGAGCAGCACGTGACGGGAAGGTATTTAAACCGAGAAATTGAAAAGGTGGGTGGGCCTCTGAGACCCGACGTCCATAGTTAAAGGTTAAAGCACTCTTCACGTGTGTAATAAATATCAATGAACACTACAGATTATTTTTATTGTGCATTTTAAATAATAATCAAATTAAAAGTGAATTTTGTGAAAAGTCGAGATACAGTTCAAGAATTCTTCTAAGACATTGAACAGTACGCGCGTGATTCGTATTTGATACGGTTAGTGGAGCTGTTACATATTCTTGTCACATCTCTGAAACAACAGTCACGTAGGTGAGTGAAAATACTTTCGGATATCGAAAACTAATTTAGGATCATTCATTTGAGATACTAATTAAGTTTGATATGTTTTGTTTGTCACTACATAAAATCATTACATTATAAAAATAATACTTGTTTTGACGGAACATCACACATAGGTAACGTGATTAATGAAAGTTTATTGTTTTATGAATAATAGTAATTAGGTACTATGCCTTATTTAAAAAACAAATTATTAGTTAAGTTAAGTAAACAAGGCTTAGTTGCATCACCTTATTTTAACCGTACTAAATGACCTTTAACCGGTGCTTTTTGTATGGAGTCTGGCAGATTTTGGATGTTTGTCAAAGTTTAAGTAAGATGGTGCAACTCAGCCTTAAAGTACTATGTTCATTTTAAAAGCCCAATCAAAGGATGATGGGCACAAATGTATGGAAAGTGGTACCCGCTCCAATAGCCATAACCAATATATATTTTAAAAGGCCTTTAGATGTAGGAAAATGTTTGCTATGGGGCCAGTTCTAATTCACGTTTTGAAAGCAGTAATTCCACTTAGTATTATAATGAAAGTATAACACAATCATCCATGTATACGAGTATGTATTATGACTACAATCTAATAATATAACTAAAAGAAGCATTGAAAAGGAAAGGATTATACCTACGATGAACTACCCAAGCTTTAGCCCTTTATTCGCTTTCATCATCATCATCATGATCATTTTAGCCATAGGACGTCCAGTTGAACATAGGCCTCCCCAATGATTTCCACAATGGCCGGTTGGTGGCGGCCTGCATCCAGCGCCTTCCCGCTACCTTTATGAGGTCGTCGGTCCATCTTGTGGGTGGACTTATTGGGTCTTGTGGGTTTATTCGCTTTAGCAACCCATAATAAAACCCTTAAGAAGTAATAAAACTTTAACCCCTTTATTAATAAAAGTTACACCCTAGTTGTACTCTGGCTTAAATTGTCATTTGGTATGGAAATGTCATTTTAATCCAAGGTTTTTCCTAGGTGTAACTTTTTATTAATAAGGGGGTAGTACTTCTTTAAATAAAAATATTTATTTCACAATTATCCCCATCAATAATTATAGAGTTAAGGAAGGATGCTGGAGCAGTAAACCCTTCCTGCCTCGCATAACCTAAGTACCATACGATGGACACGTATGATACATCTTCTTTTTCTTCCTCGGTCCCTCACTGATGAGGATCGCGACCACAGATAGTGTTCCTCCACACACTGCGGTCATAAGCTGTGTGAACCGCACGATGCAAATTCCCGCCCACCGTCTTCCTCACCGCGTCCGACCATCTCGTCGGTGCCCTGCCGCGAGCGCGTCCCCCTTCATACTGTATGATACTTAGGTTACACAAAAAGTATCTTTATCTTCGAACGCAACCAGATCTGAGGCTGGTGGCCATAGTAAATGTTGTTCGTCTTGGTAAGACCTTTCAAATGACACTACAAACATAACTATTGGAGCCGGGTATCATTCTGCAAAAAAGTATGTATATCTTCGTACACAACCAGATCTGAGGCTGGTGATCATAGTAAAAGTTGTTCATCTTGGTAAGACCTTTCAAACGATACTAGACACGTATCTATTGGAGCCGGGTACCATTTTGCCCATTGTCCTTTGTATCACACACACACAGAACTTAATTTACAACTGCTTTCATCAAGAACAGAACATTACAGTAGCCAGGAAATGAGTAGCTAGTTCCTAAATCAGTAAACAAACATGGTCGTTCAACCATGATATGGGTATTAGTAGTGATTGCGGTTCCCCAGTGTTTGTCACTGTGTGTGTGAATCTACACACCAAACCCAATGTCGGCGGCTTTATTTCAAAAGCATCATGTCGACGACTAGCACGATGTGTTGCCCGACTTGCTGTTGCGGTTATCATAGTGACTGTCGCGTTCATAGTTGATAGCAACTGCTATCTGCTACTAAACTACTCTACTACTACTCTAACCACTGCTGCTAAAAAAGTTGCCGACAAAGTTTTCCAATTTAAATGAGATGTCAAGTCGCCGACACTATAGACGACGTCTCATGTCGACAGGGCTTGTTGTGTAGACTACATAAAGGTAATACTCACTAGCTTTGTGGACGTCCCGAGATTGCAATGAGCTTTTTAAGAAATTTTATCGTAATTTCAAAAAGTCGTGCAAAGAGAAAATATGAGAAAAGATGAGAAAATTGTGTACTACAAGCGGAATGAAGTATGACCTTCAGTTATACCAAAGGCATACTAAATTATGGAAAGCAAAAATTACTGGAAACCCAACGTCAGGGGAAACTGACCACAAGCGATTCGGTTTCATGTAATGAATACGCTACGTTATTTTCTCAAACGATATCGAATGACTGGTACTTACCTAATGCATAATATCCTTACTTTTGCCTTTCCTTTAATCCTCATGTTACTTTATTCCACCTATGTAATTGCTGTTTTTTTCATAGTCATGAACCTTATTGTTTTAATCCATTATTAACTCTATTGTTATTTGTTTGTTTAAAATTTTTGTATTTATCACTTTTTTAACTCCAACAGTTCGTCCTAAATAGCGTCCATGTTTCCTAAAGATTCTGCTGCTTTTATAATAAATGGTTCTACAGCATGTTACATCCTCATAAAACTTCAGCATTTTAAATCTAAACTCATTAAGGCAGTTAATATTGAAGGCGTGTGTTCCTTTTTATGACACGGCAACATTTGTATGGATACTTAAATCTATTGCGTTATAGCGGAACTTTAAAGAATAAAACTGCAATGAAACTGACCGGGGCGCTCGTAAAACAAGTGAACGCTTCAGTTTCTAAAAGCTAAAGGAACGGAACTATTTTTACGTACGATTATTTGAGGAAAAGACATAAAAAGATGCATTAAAAGTTCGCGACACATGCACTGACAACGGTTCCGTGCTCAAAGTGGCTTCGAAATAGTGTTGGGATACCGGTGATTTTCCCATGTCGAAGCTTGCTATTAAAAATAACAAATGAAAAGCTATGCAAAAGATAACAAAATTCCAACAACATGGGGGTTGCAGTAAATATGTTAAGTGTCTGATTTTTTTGCATAAGAACTAATGCATTACCTAGTTGAATGTTAAATGGAATTGATGTGGTGGAAGAATGAGATTGAAGCTTCGTCTAAGGGTAACTTTTTAATCATCATTAATAATTTACTTATATTCTTTAGAATAATATAGTTTACGTTATAAAAGATGAAGTAAAATGAGTCACAATTTGAAAAAATCAACATCATAAAGTTAAAAAATATGTCTTAAATTTCTTTGAAACAATTACCTACATATCAACGAAAGAGCTTAATCTTTGTCTCAAAATTTCAGTTCTTAGTAACTCAATCCTCGACCATTTCCTATAATATCGATAGAATTCCCATCCCTACAGCGGCTCTACTTTGAAGTCGTAAGTTGGGTCTTCGAAAATCCCCGTGCATCGACTCGCCCGGGGGAGCGTGAAGATTCCTAGTGGCAACATTTTCTCCACGGCCGCTTTCTCGATAGTATCTGTATGCATTTCCTTTTTCTATATTCTTGAGCAACAAATGTTTGGTGTAAAACTTGGCCATCGAATAGTTTTCAGAAAAATATTTATTTGGAAAATAGAAGGTATCTTTATATCGTTACCTTTTAACGTACTGAAATGTTCGCCATATTACGGGGCATGTATGTACCTATTATTATCACTTGATGGTTACTTTGAACTTATGATGTCTTAAACTTTCTTTACTTATACATCTGATAAGGCAAAAAGTCGGATATGTATAAGGAAATACACAGCAAAAATGTAAAAGCATTTTAAAAATCGGATCAGAGATTATCCACCAATACAATGCCTTTCACCTCGTCATAACAATCTTTTACAAACTCAATAGCGCCACATAAGATAGAATGAAAGTGCCGAGTCTTCTCCAGAAAATACCTAAAGAATCGACATACTGTTTAGTCAGATACTTCCACAATAGCCCAGCAAAATAAGCAGAAAGAACCAAACACAATGACCTATTGTTCGATATAAAAGAAAAAACGAAGTAAGGTCAACGCACGGTGAAGACGCACTAAGAAATGAGGGTAACTGGGGTAACTTCCTGACAGTCAAGTGAAGATATCTCGACTTATTCACGAAATTTCTTAGAGGAAAAAAGTCTTTATCGGTTATGTCAGCATAAACTTAGGCCGGGGCGTATCAAAGATTGGTCTAGCTTTGAATATAGCTAAGAATATTCGCGCCAAATTTGTGTTGGTGGCAAAATTACCTATGCTCGTATACGGTACTTTTATCGATACATTTTTTGGAGAGGCAATGTTCTTCCTTAATCAATTTTGAAGCGCGTCGTTACATTGAACTGATTGGACTCTGAAAACAGTTTTTTCATTAAAAATTTTCAAATGAGATATTGTAATTCGATTCTTATTAGCTTTCTTATAACACCGCAATATGACGTAACCGGGGTACATATTGAATATTGAATGATTGAATTTTGTATAAATTCGGCCCTACCAAACGTAATTATTCCGAAGAGCTTTATGAAAGATATTTTTGGGAAGTCCTCAAATAATTTTCCATGAATATCGAGAGGGCTGCCCGCTGTTCGAAATGTAATTTATACATTTTAGAATTTCTATTAGATTCAATGAAATATAATTGAATTTCCAAATAGTACCCGTTACGCTGTTAAGTATTTATATTTATTCGGAGGTTGGTTGAATATTCATTTAAATGACCAGACGTTTGTGGTGGAGATCTAAATTAATGAGTAAAGACAATTATTCCACTAATGGTTATGAATGATTAGTTACCATAATCTAACCACAAAGTCAGGATAATGTCCATTTAAAGTCGAAAATCATTTTTAAACGCATATTTAAAACGACAGATTTTGGATCAAGCGTTGAACTCCACTTTTTCCTGGCAGGGTCTACAATTGCATCGTTAACCGTGACGAGGAAATTTTGTTTATTAAAAACTCGGAACAAAATATCCAGGATCGACTTTCAGGAAATAAAAGACACTTTATTTAAGTGAACTTTTAAAAAGGTTATCGCTATAGTTACAAATTCTTTAATAACTGTAATATACGCCAATTGATTCTACCTTGCAATTTGTTACAAGCATGTGATTTTAATGTCAATTACACTTCCATTCAACAATTTAATTCTGGTCTTTATAACTTGCAATATAAGATCTTACTTTGGTCACATGTTGCATTGGAGAAGATATCATATTTTATTAGAATGAAACTCTTTATTGAAAAGGTTAGATAAATATGACAGAATGAACTTGGACTCTTTACTAATGATCGTGAAGAGATAAAGTAATTTTCAAATAAAGCAAATAACCCGCGAGTCGTCGGTCCACCTAGTGGGAGGCCTGCCCAAGTTTGGCTAAAAGGAACGAACGAACCAAAACCATTAACTCAATAGAACTCAGTGGTCGCATGAGACCGTGGTGACAATTGATTTCTATGTCTCGATTCGCTGGTTTTTGAAGGTCTAGGAAGGTGGTTGTAGACCTTATTCTAAGTCTGCCTGGCTATCAGCTTATTTTAGTCTGTCACCATAAAAACAATGTTAACAGCTTGTTGTGTTCCGGCAGTTGGAGGTAAGATTGCCAGTTCCTCTGTGGTATAGGATTCCGAGTAAAGCAAGATCTTCCTCTTTGTGCGTAAAAATAAAGCCAATGAACTGCTGTCATAGTGACATTGACGTAATGTCAATATCACACTAGAAACGTTGGAATATTGGGATGCGCGCGGATTATGAAAGTTTTTTTTTTTTTTTTTTTTTTTTTCTTGGCTATTATGAAAGTTAAGTATCCAGTGTTTTATTTATGACAATAGATCTACCGGCTGCTAACAGTAGGTATCTACGTAACACATTCTGAAGAAAAAGAGGCACATTTCAGGCCTCTTACAGTAACCTAAAGGAACAGTCAATCCCAAAGTAACCTAAAAGTAATAGTTTGTCAAGACTTAAGCCCACTCTCAAGAGGCTGAACGTCAGTTTACCGCGGTTTTTGGGGACTTCATGAATGATTCATGTGTAGGTACTGACTAAGTGGGATCTCTTGTAAATCATTCATACATTTGAGCTAGCGAAGGGTTAGGGCGGGAAAGGTTTGCTAATGAAAAGAAATAGTTTATGTATGTTATTGGACGACTTGGACGTCTAATAGGGTTCTTAAAGTATTTGCTTTGGAATTGAAATTGAATAATTTAATCAAACATTCAACAGCATTAGCCTTGATAGTCTAATGCCCGTTTTCACCATCGATACCTAATTTTTAAGTGACCCTCTATGAAAACAAAATACCTGTTGTGTGTTACTATAGGGGTCACTTAAAAATTAGGTATTCATACAGAAAACGGGCAAAAAATGAAGAGTTGGACAATTTAGAAACTTCTGTTGATATGATAAATTTTTCCTCCTGTTACAAAATCACGATATAGTGTTAGCTAACCATTTCAAATATTTATCCCGTTAAAACCTCACGAATAAGCTAGCCATTTCAAAGTGTTAGCTAGTACCTAATTAACAAAGTTTTTATTCACACATTCATCAAACACATTAACAGAAAACATACAGAAGCCTTAATTATATTGTGAACCCTCGGCATCATGGTAGTCAAATTATAAGTAGCAGGATTACTATCCAGCCCAGTTCTTAAGGACAGCTTAAACAAGCAACTTTGAAAAGGCCAAAGGGTTACGAACATGCATCCTTTGTTTCGTCGTGTATAGTTGGCTGTGAAAACATGTGTTAAACTTTTGTAACTGCTAATGCATTTGAAGTAATAAACGTGTACTAATCACAAACTTTGTCAAACGTTTCTCAGTTATCTTACTAATATGTGTGTTACTCTTTCACGCAAATACTACAGAACCAATTTTGATGAAACTTTACAGTATTATTGTTTATAACCCAGAATAACATATAGGCTATAATTTATGACGATATGTGACAAAATAAATTTCACGCGGGTGAAGCCGCGGGCAAAAGCTAGTTGAATAATATTCTAGCTGAAGTCACAATTGTTACTCACCTCACGCTTTAACATTAATTAGCCAAATTCCGAAAGTTTTTTTGTAATAAGTAAGTAAATAATTTCTGAATCTAATGAACATATTCTGAAAATTCGTTCACTTTTGAAAAGCTACTTTATTCCTAAGTATCATCACAGGCTATATTTTTCTGTGAAAAACAGTTATTCAGGCAGGCGAAGCCGTAGGCAAAAACCTGACTACAATAAAATTGTAGCTAGCTCGGAGCGTGTGTTGCCACTGTAATAATGTGTTGTGATGTGTTTTGTTTCTATGTGAATGTGTACTGGCAGCTGCCTGCCTTTGTTGTGAGCTAGCATTTTCAAAGCCTTCGTACGCGACGTTGAACCCAACACAGACTGAATTGAGATTATTCTAACGCGAACATTGTAATTGATTCAATAATAGAAACGATGTTACATGAGGTTATTTTTTATTATTAAATTGCGTATTTGCCACACTGTTTACAAAATGTCACGCGCGTAATTTTTACACGGGTTTTAAGCTTATTACGGCAGTTATTAGAATAAAATTAAAAGTTAGTAAACTGAAAAGCTGAAACTAGTAGTCACAAAAATTTAGATAAAAAAAAACTAATTTGTGGAAAAGTGGAAAATAACGAAAGGAAAAGCTTAGTTAGCTACATAACTTTACTTAAATCGTAACAAGTAAAATAACACTTGAATCTCTTACTTTAAAATTTTAATTACCTTTAAAATACAGGCTAACAAAGCAGTTGGGTGAAAAACTTAAAATTTTGCACTGAACTGTACCGAACCTCTTGCCTTATAACCTTTACGTCATCTCTTACTGTAACAAGGGATTATGAGGCGGAGACACATCGGAAATTGCTTTTCGGGACGTAAAGCTCCTTAGCGGAACACCTATTGAGAACTTTTACAAATGGCAACTAATCAGGTTCCTCCTGGCTGGTGATTGACCGTCAGATTATCTTTATGATTGAATTATTAACTAGCGGTCGCGCGCGACTTTATTTATTTATTTATTACATAATTTGACCGTTACATCTTTGATAAAGTACTCAAGAGGATTCAAGCCTCTTGATTACTTTGTACGCGTGGATCCCGTTTTACCCCCTTAGGGGCTGAATTTAGCAAAATCCTGTCTTAGTGAGCATCTACGTTCTAAAAGGAACCCCAATTTGAGACTCCTAGCACTTGTAGTTTCTGAGATTTCGTGATGAGTGAGTTAGTCAGTGACCTTTCGCTTTTATATTAGAAATCATAGCTAGGATGAATTATGATTTCTTTATGAACGTTTATGCTAGGATATTGTATATGGTGCCCCAAAATTAGCACGTCACACTAACAAGGGAGGTAGTTGGACCTCCGATTCATCGAACAAGCCCAACTAATGTCCATAGAAAAGTTTTGATAGTATGACCAGTATCGAGCTATTTTTCAAATTAATTTGTATCACAGTATTTTTAGAAAGTTCTTTATTTTGCTTTTTTACGCCTTTATCGAAAGTTTCAAGGGAATAACATTATTTAGTCGATAAATAAGAACAGTAAAAATCATATTTTCCAATAGTATATCTTTAACGCCACTTTATTCCTAATTCGGATGTAAAAGTCACTTAGGACGACTATTGTGATGGAATTACAATGGGATCCGTATGATTTGAGGACAATTCACAAATCGGACCACAATGCATTATGGACCTTAAGGATGTCTTTACGGTATTCGATTTGGACAATCGGTCCATTGTTAAGTGATCCACCAAGATTTTCCAAGTGATGGTCCTTTTGAATTGATTATGAGGTATTCACTTACTTTGCGGGCCGTTTTTGTTTAATTGTTTGGAATCGAGATCGTATTGGAGTCTTAAGGTATGTTTACATTGACGTGGGGAATGTTATGGCCATATTTCGGGCGTATGGAGGGCGTAGCATCTTCAGATCAGCTCGACGTCATCATATACGACAATATACGTGTATTGCAATTAAACTTTGGCGCGCTTTATCTATTTAAATTTTCATTTTGAAAAAATGAAAAATACGTGTCGAGTGTTTTTTGATAAGGTAACTGACTAATTAAAACTCTTGCTTTTACCCAGGAAACATTCATATTTTACCATACACGCCCGTAGTTACCAGAGTGCTCCGAGTAGCAAAACGAAAGCAAAACTTGGAACAGAACGCAGAGGCTGTGTTTTTTATGCCGTATACACTGGTCATGCCGACAGTCACCTCGTAACGTACCGTTTGTGGCAACCCTAAATTCAGTGCGTCGCAAGTGCCTTTTTGAGAGTCAGTTTTCCACGGTGCCAGTTCATGAATTCGAAGTTTGCAAAGGGAAGAGCTTTTCGGCAACATTTTATGCAATTGAACCACTAAAAATGTTGATTCACAAAATCTTACATCACAGTATGTTGCTATTGTTGCTATTGTGATTTATTAGTAATAGTATAATATCTGTAGAAATAAAGCTAGGTAAAAAAGTTTTGGATTCAGGCCCAATGGTTTCAGCCAAATGAAATGAAAATTTCAGGCCCAATGTCGTAACGGAATGAGATACGTGCAGAAAATATTCATATAAAGACAACTACTATAACTATACCCTTATATCAAAGATTGGATTGATAGTATTATCTTCACCGACTCCCAGTAAGAAAGAATTCTTCGTAAAATATGATTAGGTACTAATAGAACGTAAGAAATGTGTAAACTTCTAAAAATACGTAGGAATTTGAATTTTTTATTTCTTGAGTAAACAGCTAAGAGAAAAGAAATTAAACATCATAATAATTTTTTTAAGAACCAAATATAACATTGGGTATACTACATCATTATAATTCTCAACAGATTTAGATTTTAGGTATACCTTTTAATTTGTTTTCAATTATCGGCTTACCTGTACTTTTACAACAGCCAAAGCTTTCGCTGCTACGTTTACCTGTTTTTGGATTATCAGCCACAAATATTGACTTACCTTTGTTTTAGTAAAACCCTAGCAACTATAGCGTTTAATAGGTTTCGTTGCTTTCATTGTTAATCCTTTCACATTATCCAATTTTTGGCCAAATACATTTTGCTTTTCTAAGAAAATATGGATAAAAACGTATCCTTTTCTGAGGTAAAGAAAAATAACTAATAGGCTTTCGTTCCTCATTGAAAGTTCCAGGAAAAATTCCACTGAGGAAAGCACATAAAAATGATAAGTGTACTTGGCTAGAGCTGTACTTAAGTCTTCCTTTTTGAATAATAGTCCGTAATAAGCTGTACTGAAACCGCAATTTCTTCTAAATGTCAGTGTATTTGTCATTCTGTAGGTAGGTATCCCAAACTACCAGGTACCTTTCATTATGTAAGAAGGGAAAGTTTTCCAGTTTGAGAAGAATTCGTTAGAATTCTTTCACGTGATAAAATGACGGATTCTTTTCTAAAAAAACTTCCGGGATTGTGTTTCCCGCAACGCGTTTATTTACTTTGAACATGATTTCGTTTCCTAGTACGTGTGTTGCTTGCGGAATGAAATATTTATTATTGAGTCTCGCGTTGTTAATAACGCTTGGCTGTGCATGCAATTTTGTTAAATACTGGCATGCTGATAAAAAGTTTAATTCCATAAAACAAAATAAGGTTTAGGAATATGGTTCCACATTTTGTAATGTTGCAGTATTTTACCGCTGAAGTATTTCGTATTTGCAACCAGTATTTTTTAAATAAAAACAATTAAATAGCTCAATGGTGTAGTTGTTGGAGATATTTTATGATTAAAGTAGTGGCTAGTTTTTATCCCCGTAGACCGCTGGAATACTATGGTAGGTACTTCTAATATTATTTGGCTTAAATGGAAGAGTCCATGTTAAGTACCGTTATTCGTTACCCGTATTTACAACGGGTATAAACAATATTCTTGAACAATCTGCGAAAATACGTCCCGGTGCAATATTTTAACATTCGTGCTATTCATAGAAGGATATTCTGGCCATCAATATCGTTAATGGGCACAGATACCTACCAAGATGAAAGGTTCCCTCAGCCTCTGTCCTACTACTATTTTTACTTATCTTAATGCACTGCTTTGTGGGATCGTAAAGGGGAATAACCGTATATTACTATTTTCATGTTTTGCCTATCGTTACAACATCCCCGATAAGATATTATCGTAAAAATAGCCGGCGGAATAGTAATAGTATAAGTTGAGAATAAGGAACTTATGTTGACATCTTTTCTTCGTACGTAATCACGTGAAAATATGTTTACAGTTTCACTGGACTTTAAACCTTACTATTACGGAATAATTTACGTTTAACTCATAAGAAATTTAAAGGTAGCGGGAAAACGCTGGACGCAGGTTGCTACTAACCGGGTAACATGGAAAGCATTGGGGGAGGCCTATGTTCAGCAGTGGACGTCCTACGGCTGAGATGATGATGATGATGATGATGATGATAACTCATAAGTATTGTAGTTCTTGTGACTAGTACAGTACATCATTATTATTCTGTGCTAGTACCACAGAATAGTAATAAGTACTACGTACAGAAGTTTTAC
This sequence comes from Ostrinia furnacalis, assembly GCF_004193835.3. NCBI lineage: Eukaryota > Metazoa > Arthropoda > Insecta > Lepidoptera > Crambidae > Ostrinia > Ostrinia furnacalis. The sequence continues at coordinate 194,894 of NW_021131691.1, forward strand.
TTCGCGAAAGTATTTAAAAAAATTTATGCTCAATGTCATTAACAATATGGTGTAATTTAGCCTGTATCAAGAGTCAAGCACCATTTTGTTGACAAACGTCAGTGATCGACACTGCGCCGAAGCTATAGGGCTGACTTCGGTAAAATGATGTGACGTGAGGTGCCAAACTGCGGAAAATGGCGGAGGAAATACATTATTTAGCATGAATTATCATGAATAATAATAACTACTTATTTCTCTCAGTGTCTTGAGGCAACTTAAAAAAGTACATTCTGTGTTTTTATTATTTAGGCAGTTAAATACTGCACAGTATTTAGTACACCATTTTCTTTATTTTCTTCCGTCATACACAAGAATACGCGTGCGTGAGTCAATGTTCGCTCGTATGTGAGGCCTTGTCGAATAGTATCCTGTAGGTGGGCCATCGTGCGTGTTTTGTTTTCGATGTAAACTCGCGGAGATGAACAGGCCTGCTAGTACCTACTATGTAGTTTCTTAGTGGATTTTGGTATGTCAATTATTCATTTTTAACGTCCTATCCTTAGTAACCCTCAAAATGTTAGCTATAGTAAAAGTGAAAACTTGATCCTTGATAATTACCAGGATCAATAATAGCTTAAATATTTTTTTTTGCTATACGGGCTCTATCTATGGTCATGTAAGTATACAAGTGAAACTAAAAAAACTTGTTACGCTTAATTTGTAACAGTATTTTATCATCAAAAAATTCACCGTTTTAGTCAACCAGACGACCCTGGTTTATTTGGCAAAAATATTATGCTAGCTAAAATTGTATCCAACAAATTCGTCGGAAAGCAGAAATATGAGAGCGTAGGTACGTGTTTTGCGGCGAGGTGTGTGATAGTAAATATTAACATGCTATACGCTGTTACAATAAATAACCACATAAACGTTGGCACAAAATGATGTAAGCATTTAGTGAATCATGAAAACAGTAACGAGGATGCTTAGCAAAAATTGAACTAATTAATTTCTCTGCTCATCGTGAAATACTCTACACATTGACATCTTTGGATTTAGCCAGTAAAATTATCATTTTGATGTAACAAATAATTCCACATTCAGTGTGTATTACGGAAAGGCACGAGAAAAATAGGCACCCAAAATTAACGATGATAATTTTATAATTACTATCAGGGCTTTTCCCAACAAATATCTAACTAAAGTTGTGGTAAAATAAAAATGTTTTATACTGTCGGAAGTATTTCGAGGTATTTCACGGTCTAGTGGGTTGCTACACTGACTGCAAAATCAGCGGTTACGGCTTCGATTCCCTTAGGGGCAAAATGTAATGAGCACGAATAACATACTTACCTTAATAGTTTGAATATGATATGTATAATATGTCTATCAGTCTTCTTCTTCTTCTTAGTCGTTACGCTCTTGGCAGAGCGGTCGTGGTCACGTTGAGGCTTTGTTTACATCGGTTGTAGAGGCGGATACAACTCTCCCCACGATCTCCCTCCATCTCTCTCTATTGGCAGACTTTCTGGTGCATTGGTGACCTGCCACGCGATCGGGTTCCTTCGACTTTGCCCTGGACGACCAGTCAGTCTATCTCTTACCTATTCACGCAAGATCTAATTTAGATAAAAGGTACCTAAGTATAGAGATTTTATTGTAATAGAGTCCCGGGAAAGAATAGGGTATTTATTTATCCCAGTTCTTGAAACGGACGCGCGTGATTGCGTTTTTGTGACAGGCCAAAATTATTTTTCCACGGGAAAATTCTAGTATTGAATATTATTATACTCGTAGTAGTATTCCAATTTTCCGCTATTCCAATTTTGCAATATAATTGATACAGCAAGGAGTAATTTCTAACAACTGATGCTGCAGTCAATTCCTCGAAAAGTAACACTAACAATGCTTTGTTTTCTATGCATTTGGTTTTGTTTTCACCAATTTATGTTACTGTTGGATGCTGGAAACTTTCACGTTTCTATGAAACGTGTCTGATAGAATTGTGAAATATCCTGGAATATATTCCTGGAACTAGAAACTGTAGGAAATACTATCCAATGTAAAACATTGAAAATAATTATGATTTTGGTTGGCAAATGACATTATTGGGAAATGATTTAATAAAAGACGATGGTAAAATGTTGGTATAGCTTAAAAAGTTAGGAGATAGCCCTGGTTATTGATTTGAAATCATAATTTACGATGCTGCGAAGGTGCAATCAGACTAATGAATGACATAAAAAAATCTTTTTTTTATTAGTTACTTAGTAGGTACATTATTTCATAAAGTTGATACCTTTAGCGACACGAAAACTGTTACTCGCGTATATTTAGACACGCGCGTAACCGCACGTAACTCACGTCAGTATTTACCATAGCATACGCGCACATTTCAACTCAGTTATTACGCACTAATAAACGCACCCGTTAGTTCATGTACGGACGGCATGTCAAGCTAAATACTGAGGGGTCTTATTCAGTTGTAATTGGGTTGAGTTTGCAACAAAAAAATTATGTTTGATATGCTGTCGTTTAGCGTAGAACTTGGAACAAAACTACAAGCATTGCGAGAAGCTAATTTCAGCCAATTTTGTGTTACTTACTATACCTACCTATTGCAGTTTTCTGTGTTTCAATGATAATAGTCTGTTCCAAAATAACTGAGAAATGCCAAAGCTTGACCTTTTAAACTCATTTCCGACACCCATCATGACTTGGGTGTAATGCGCCGTGAAAAAACGCGTTTATCTATCTATACATAGAGCTCTCCAAAGAAATGCGTTCTTAATGAACTTTCTTCATGCGGTTTGTGCACATAGCCACTGTCAAGAACCCATAGTTCACACTATTAATATTTGGAAAAAAATATGTTAATAAATTCAAGACACCTGAAAATTGAACCTTTAATTTCTTACAATGAAGTCTGATTTACAAGTAGACGTATAAACTGAAAAGTATTGCATCTTATGTAGGAAATAGAGTCGATTTTACAACCACTAATTTAATAAATGCTGCCGTCTGTGCATAACCGCGTAATACTTACTGACTAAATAATGCTCGCGTCTAGATATAACTGCGGTGTTGCCAGCGCAATCCATTCTAAATGCATTAGCAAATAAGGCCGTGGTACAAGGATTTAGGTTTTAGAATATTAAGGCTGGTTTGCACCACCATACTTTAACTTTATGGTCAAAGTTAGGTGGTGCAACACAGCCTTAGCCTCGAAATTTAAATATTGAGAGTAATGTCACAGGTACAGAGAGTGTCAAATATTTCAATTGTGATAAAGAAGTGTTTCAAACTTATTGTAAATTGTGTAAATGTAACTGGCCGAGTAGATATGAATGATAATGTTTTTTGTTCTTTGTTTTTTTTTTTTTAAGAAAGCAAGATTAAAGCAAAGGCATGATATGCCATACAGCAAAGTTTATAGTGTTAATTAATGTCAAGTTACTAAAATTTTAAACGCCTATTCAGTTTAATAACTCGGGGCGTGTAAAATATCGCTACAAAATTGAACTTTAATGAAGATGCCATAGAAACTAATATCACTTCGAACACTGAAAATAGAATCTCTAACCACAGGGCAACCTCAATCTTCAAAGTGGCTGTGAGCATTTGAAATTGTTAGAACTAGAGTGGTTTGAGGTTTTCACGCACCAATTTGTAAGGACTTAGTTGTGTTATAAACCACTTACTTATCAGAATACTATTTTAGTTTCACATTCTTAGAACACACCTAAAACACTATTTAAGTGTTCTTAGTGTTCTATTTTCTTTCTTCAGTGGTCCTTAAACCAAATTAGGAATAGCTCTTATGCAGTCTACTTGGCTTGGTGTGTCAAGTCCTTTAGATTTGCTGATTATTTTTCTAGAAAAAACTTATCTAAAGCTAGTCCCTAAACTTCTACAAACCAACACCAAATAGTTACAATAATTTTAATTTTATTTCAACTTAATAAGAATGTTTTTTAAACGCATTGAAAATTAAATTTCGACAGAGCGTTGCTTACTTCAAATGTGTAGTTATTTTCTAAGCTTTTTATTTTATTTGTTTATTTATTTATTTGTTTACTGATTAATGTAAAATGAGATTTAGCTAGCCAACCGAGCTAATTCCCAACTTTAAAAGTTTAGAACTAGCGTGTACAAATTGTTGAAATAGACATGCAAAATCAAACTAGTGGTTTTCTTTTAGCAAAAAAATTTTCATTGTGTTTTTGTTATCAAGCTGGTAATTTCTAAAACAGATATTCTATATTACGCATATAAATCTACATACGTGCATTAGTAGATCGCAATTTCTGTAACACTATATTGCACAACATGAACAGTCATCACATCAACCGTCCACAAAGTAAAAATTAACTTTATGTTACACGTATAAAGTTCCAAATGCACTGTGACCTTTCTGGCCACTCTACTTGAAACTGAAAGCATTAAGCTTGATATTCTGGCAGCTCGAGACCACGTTAACGAACTAATCAGAACGTACGTTACTAAGCTGTCTGAGATGGCACCTTAATTAGTCCCTACTTTAATATTTGTTGCAACCCTAACGCCCTTTTATAACGCACGTAGACTTTACGAGTAGATATTCGTGGAAAAAATATTTCTTCAAACGGTTCGTTTAATATCTGAGTCAACCAGTTGAAAGTTAAATACTGTGACATCTCAATGGTTGTATTAGAATTTCCAACGATAAATTTAACGGAAAAATTACACGACTACATAAATGTAGTACGTAATGATAAGTGATCAAAAACGCAGCTGCATTATGACTTTATGATATGAAACCATTACGTAAGAAAGCTGAAAATATTTTAAAATTACTCATGCAGTAATTTGGTATGAGATTTCTCTCATTACCAAACTGCTATCGCCGTTTATGCTTTTAATGTTTCAGTTGTATCCAGAAATAAAAATTTTACTGTTATCCAAAACCGGAACAGTGATAGTATCGGAAAATAAATAAAAAAGTGATGTTAGATTTGCGTTTGATCGTATCACTTTTAAAAAAGCTTTGTTAACAAACGTGCCAAAACCATTTCAACTCGCCAATCTAGATACAGCAAATTGTAATATCAGTACGAAAATATTTTTGATAAAAGACATCCATTTTGAGATGAAGAGTTGTGCCATCAAAGCAACATTTAAAAAAAATCGTTCTTGTAGTTTTTTAAAACAGAGAAAGTCTAAAATGAACGTATGCTCTGTATCATTCCGGCAAATCCGTGACTAGATTTCGTCAATTTGCGGTTCAGAGAGCATTCGATGCTCTATATTTAGGAGTGTCATCGTCAAACCCGTAACAAGGCAGCAGCAAATCAAATAATCCAGCTCCGCGTAACACTACAAAATTCAATTTAGAATTCTGCCGGTTGGAAGAGCAATAATTTTCACTTGTGCAACCACAGTTCCAAGTTGGAAAAACACGCCGATTGGATCGGGTCGGGTGTGTCCACAATTTAATTTGCTGGATGATTAAGCTTTCTAAGAAGCGGTAAATAGGGTTCACATTTTAAAACAAATTGTTCTATCTACAAATGTAATTCTGGAAGTTATACCTGTTTTCCTTTTATTACTTATACTAATAGTTGCTTCTTCTCTTGTTAGATCTTCAAAATTGTTTTTGCTATTATCAATAGTAAGTAATACATACATAGGTGCGTAAGCTGGGACTTCAAAAATAAACTATCCTTAAAACTTCATTTACTTCAATTCTATTTTATAGGAAGTCAATCTAGCAATCCTCTGCCACAATTTATTGGGCACAGGTAGGCAAAATCCGAAATAACTCCAGCTCGAAATCCCGCAAACAAAATGTCCCAGCTATACTCGTAACTTATAGGTAAGTCAGACGCAATCCTTTCTGATCAAGTCATCCAGGCTATGAAATATGCATAGTGAACGTTCGCCGCGGCACCGCCATTTCCATTCGCGATTGGTGCATCTGATATAACTCCGAACACGATGTGGGTAGTAAATTTTGTATAATATCTTCACACTTTACAGTTCGTCGCCGATCGACAATTCACTTCCGGAGAAATTCCATCACAAAATCGGACGTAAATTTTAAATTTTCGGTAACCTCAACTGAACTCAGAATAGATTAAATTATTCAAGTCATTTGAAGTTTGGATCCTTTCAATTCTTTCTCCTCTCAATTCACAGGAGTTTCTAGTATTCACGAAGTTGTGGTGAGAATTACAAGATAAGAATTTCTGTTGCGTACCTATGAAAGTCTCTTATTTCAATAATTCCAGCCTATGCTTTTTCTGTGGAATGGTAACATAATATCAATGTTGTTTTCTTATGGCAAATTTTGATCCCGAATGAAGCGAGATGTAGTATAATGTACAATGATTTGTATGAAAGTGTTACAATAAAATAATTATCCTATTTAGTTGCGTTTAGTTCCAATAGCAGAACTGGAACGAGATTTGTAAAGTGATTATCCCAATAGATTAAAAGTAGTAGTTCTAAGTAAACGCCATCCATTAGGCAAGAGCACCTACTGAATAAAAAATGCTTACGTACTTAGTTACATTTAAGTGGTTAGTTTTAGCTTCTCTATTCCCAGTAGCCCATTGTAATTCACTTCTAACTCTAACTATGCAAATATTCAATCCTCTGGTTTTGTCCCGCGCGATGTATAATTTACGATCACCAAACCCAATAACTCAAACCATGCACTATCGTGTGCTAGATCCTTTGTGCTATGGGACTCCGAATGTTATTACGTTATAACAATATTAAGGCTGGGTTTCACCATCTTACTTTATCTAGGAACTAGAAACACTAGTAGAAGTGCAGAGTGCTGATAGAATTAAGATTTAAAGAAAAAGAAGAGAGTGATGAGAGATAGACCGTGTATTTTCAGAGAGAGAAGTGAAGTGACAGATATAAACAAATAGTATAAAAGTCACATTCAAATATAGCTATCAAAACATAGAATGTAAGTATGTACAGCCAGTTCTGGTTACATAAAAAGCAGGTTTTTACACTTTAACTGTAACAAACCCTCAAAAATCTGTCAAACTCCACACAAAATACACCGGTTACCGTTATAGTTACGGTCAAAGTTAGGTGGTGCAACTCAGCCTAAGGGTGATAAATTAACTAAAGTAATACATTCAAATAGGTCCTCTGTTAGGACTCGGGAATCTCAATTTCCGATTGTATAACCTAAGTTTGCTTTATGGTTCAGGAACATCGAGTATTTATTAGGTATACAGGGTGTTACTTTGCATTCTTGCCATATTTACAGAGGTAACTATATTACTGATACTGAACACAAATCCGTTAAAAAATAATGCCCGAAAATTTGATTTTTAATTTTGAATATTTTATTTTATCGACAATCTGTTAAACACATCACTAACTATCGTAACGCATGCACATCACTTTTTAGCGATGGCGATGGAGACTTTTTTTACTTTTTATTGTATTTTTAAAATATCTATTGCAATCTATTGTCTTTAAAATGTCTTTTTGACACTTGTAAAAAACTGAGAAATCCATCAATCACAATAATCACGTTATAAATAATACAAAAATGACTGAAGTGTATTAAAACAACGAATAATTTAATCAAAATGGTGCTTGGAGTGTCTGCAAGACGTCTTAAACGAAATGCTTGATGACGTACCCTTAGCGTTACACCAAATGCTCTACTACCAGCAGGATGGTGCTCCCCCACAATAAGGACGTCAAGTGCGCGAATAATACGTTTGGTGAACAGTGGATTGGACGAGGGGGTCCAGTAGCTTGGCCACCACGATCCTCGGACCTAACACCAATGGACTATTATTTTTGGAGTGACTTGAAACGACCTGGTATGCGCAGAAGAGATAAAAAAGTGTAAACGTGTTACGTGAAAGGATTGTTTCAGCGAAACTGTGAGACAAAACGTTTATGTGTTGCGAAAACTAAAGCGAAATACCTACGCTTCGCCGTGCTAGACTGTGCCTTCATCAGAACGGAGGACACTTTGAACACTTGCTTCGCAGTACGTAAACTTTGTAAGTAGGAACTCATAAATAAATGATTAATTGTGAATAAGGTGATTTCATTTCATACTTAATTTATTAATTTGTAAAAATAGGGAACAATGTTATAAATTAAATAAAAGCCTAATAATTATTACGTATTTTTGACGGTCCTAAGCCCGTAAAGTAGAATCTGAGAGTAGAAAGGAAAATCTAAAATCAACTGAAGAGTATTTTAAAATAATTGTTATGACTGGATAAAAAGGCTGGTACCCAGAGCCGTAAAACATCACAGATTAATAAGAACTAGGCCACGCCCACTAGGTTTATTCCACTTGCACCTGTAGAAAGTGCGAGACAAAATTGGTTTATTCCAATTTGTACTGCAAAAACAAATTTACTAAAATCTCAGTGTATTTTCTTTATGGGAGTCTCTTGTTTATCTTAAATAATAGGTATTGGTCCCTACTTTTATCTCTGTGAATATGGCAAGAATGCAAAGTAACACGGTGTATATTGATGTCGATAATTATGGAATAGCTGAGTGGAGTGTATTCCTGGTAGAGAGATATAACGCGAAGAGAAGAAAGGAAATAGTTTTTTGGGCTAATCAAAGTGTATATTGACATAAGTATTACCTAAGTACAAGATATCAAAAAGTAACAAAAGATCCTACTAAAAGACCCTTAATGTACAGTCGCGGAATGAAAAGGTTCGTCACCTTAGTGTCGGTTTTCGCTTGCACTAGGTACTGTAAGAGTCAAACCTGCCAACATAACCGTGCAAGAAACAATGCTGCTAACATTTAAATAAATATGACGTTTGCTTACGAATGAGGTTTTGCTTGTTTATTTTTCTATCCCATCAGTGCATTATTGTTACAAAATGTAGTTTTTTTTTTTCAATAGATAATGGCAGGTTGAACCAACAAGAAGGTTTTAGTTTATAAATCTTAATAATCTTCTTGACCAAAAAAAAAAAGTTAAATCGTCAAACAACTTTGATCTGAATAATTTGAACTTTATTGACGAACAGTTAAATATTATTTTCTCTAACTCGAGATTATTCTGTAACATAGTTTCAAAAGGTAATATGTGCTCGCGATTCGTTGAAGGAATCAATTTGATAACTGACGAACCTTTTCATTCCGTGACTGTACCAGCGAATCGAGAGACAACAAAATCAATTTTATTGTTACCGCGGTCTCTTGCGACCACTTAGAGTTCCATGAGTTAATAAAAAAAAAACTGGATTTCCGGTGAAACTTTTATTAATGAAGATAATTTTCTTCAATGTATTTTTGGGATATTAACTTCTAGGAAGTGTATTTTATACCAAATATCTTGAATATGCTTTAATGAACCTGCCCCTTTCCGGACGCTTTTATTTTAACTGAGTTTGTTAGTCCGAACTCAAAATTGTAATATTATTTAAAAGTAAAAAAATAAGAATTGAAAGCCGTAAAAGTCGCGTTTCAAACATTTATTCTGTAAACCCATCTAACCTTGTCATCTTTGGAATACCTACCGTAATTTAATTGTGTTTCGTAATGTAATTAGAAGCTCAGGCAAAGTCTGGCTTAAGTGCTCTCCGTTCCTTGTTAGATAAGTTTTGTTACTTTGTCATGATACCAGAAATGTATACGAGTCTGTTACGTGAGTTCTAAATATGTGAGTTTATAGGTAAGATTTTAGTATGGCGTACCTTTATCGTGATTGCTTTCAAACCAGGATGTTCACATTGTTCACCATAAATACGACAGAAGACTACACTAATATCTTCTTCTTTTTCTTCTTCTTCTTTTTGTTGATGGCAATGAACTTGTATATTTTCGCCACTGAGGGCACACTGTTCCAATGTTATAAAGCTGAAGAGTTTGTTTGTTTTCTTGAACGCGCTAACTAATCTGAAGAACTAGTGGTCCGATTTGAAAAAAATAGTTTTGTGTTGCATAGCCCGTTTATCGAGAAAGCTTTAGGCTAATATAACATCACCCTACAGCTAATAGGGGCGGAGCAATTAAGAAAAATGTTGCAAAAACTAGAAATATTATTCAAAATATTTTCAAGCATACGAAGTCGCGGGCACAGCTTATAAACTACTGGAATTATTGAAATAAGAGACTTTCATAGGTACGCAACAGATCTTGTAATTCTCACCACAACTTCGTGGAATACTAGAAACTCCTGTGAATTGAGAGGAGAAAGAATGGAAAGGATCCAAACTTCAAATGACTTGAATAATTTATTCTATTCTGAGTTCAGTTGAGGTTACCGAAAATTTAAAATTTACGTCCGATTTTGTGATGGAATTTCTCCGGAAGTGAATTGTCGATCGGCGACGAACTGTAAAGTGTGGAGATATTATACAAAATTTACTACCCACATCGTGTTCGGAGTTATATCAGATGCACCAATCGCGAATGGAAATGGCGGTGCCGCGGCGAACGTTCACTATGCATATTTCATAGCCTGGATGACTTGATCAGAAAGGATTGCGTCTGACTTACCTATAAGTTACGAGTATAGCTGGGACATTTTGTTTGCGGGATTTCGAGCTGGAGTTATTTCGGATTTTGCCTACCTGTGTCTAATAAATTGTGGTAGAGAATTGCTAGATTGCCTTCCTATAAAATAGAATTGAAGTAAATGAAGTTTTAAGGATAGTTTATTTTTGAAGTCCCAGCTTACGCACCTATGTATGTATTACTTACTATTGATAATAGCGAAAACAATTTTGAAGATCTAACAAGAGAAGAAGCAACTATTAGTATAAGTAATAAAAGGAAAACAGGTATAACTTCCAGAATTACATTTGTAGATAGAACAATTTGTTTTAAAATGTGAACCCTATTTACCGCTTCTTAGAAAGCTTAATGATACAGCAAATTAAATTGTGGACACACCCGACCCGATCCAATCGGCGTGTTTTTCTAACTTGGAACTGTGGTTGCACAAGTGAAAATTATTGCTCTTCCAACCGGCAGAATTCTAAATTGAATTTTGTAGTGTTACGCGGAGCTGGATTATTTGATTTGCTGCTGCCTTGTTACGGGTTTGACGATGGCACTCCTAAATATAGAGCATCGAATGCTCTCTGAACCACAAATTGACGAAATCTAGTCACAGATTTGCCGGAATGATACAGAGCATACGTTCATTTTAGACTTTCTCTGTTTTAAAAAACTACAAGAACGATTTTTTTAAAATGTTGCTTTGAAGGCACAACTCTTCATCTCAAAATGGATGTTTTTTATCAATGGCTTTTATCAAAAATATTTTCGTACTGATATTACAATTTGCTGTATCTATATTGGCGAGTTGAAATGGTTTTGGCACGTTTGTTAACAAAGCTTTTTTAAAAGTGATACGATACGACAAACGCAAATCTAACATCACTTTTTTATTTATTTTCCGATACTATCACTGTTCCGGTTTCGGATAACAGTAAATTTTTATTTCTGGATACAACTGAAACATTAAAAGCATAAACGGCGATAGCAGTTTGGTAATGATAGAAATCTCATACCAAATTACTGCATGAGTAATTTTAAAATATTTTCAGCTTTCTTACGTAATGGTTTAATATCATAAAGTCATAATGCAGCTGCGTTTTTGATCACTTATCATTAGGTAAGTACTACATTTATGTAGTCGTGTAATTTTTCCGTTAAATTTATCGTTGGAAATTCTAATACAACCATTGAGATGTCACAGTATTTAGCTTTCAACTGGTTGACTCAGATATTAAACGAACCGTTTGAAGAAATATTTTTTCCACGAATATCTACTCGTAAAGTCTACGTGCGTTATAAAAGGGTTGCAACAAATATTAAAGTAGGGACTAATTAAGGTGCCATCTCAGACAGCTTAGTAACGTACGTTCTGATTAGTTCGTTAACGTGGTCTCGAGCTGCCAGAATATCAAGCTTAATGCTTTCAGTTTCAAGTAGAGTGGCCAGAAAGGTCACAGTGCATTTGGAACTTTATACGTTTAACTTATGGTTGAATTTTTACTTTGTGGAAGGTTGATGTTCTGATGACTGTTCATGTGCAATATAGCGTTACAGAAATTGCGATCTACTAATGCACGTATGTAGATTTATATGCGTAATATAGAATATCTGTTTTAGAAATTACCAGCTTGATAACAAAAACACAATGAAAAATTTTTTGCTAAAAGAAAACCACTAGTTTGATGTTGCATGTCTATTTCAACAATTTGTACACGCTAGTTCTAAACTTTTAAAGTTGGGAATTAGCTCGGTTGGCTAGCTAAATCTCATTTTACATTAATCAGTAAACAAATAAAAGCTTAGAAAAACATTTGAAGTAAGCAACGCTCTGTCGAAATTTAATTTTCAATGCGTTTAAAAAACATTCTTATTAAGTTGAAATAAAATTAAAATTATTGTAACTATTTGGTGTTGGTTTGTAGAAGTTTAGGGACTAGCTTTAGATAAGTTTTTTCTAGAAAAATAATCAGCAAATCTAAAGGACTTGACACACCAAGCCAAGTAGACTGCTTGAGCTATTCCTAATTTGGTTTAAGGACCACTGAAGAAAGAAAATAGAACACTAAGAACACTTAAATAGTGTTTTAGGTGTGTTCTAAGAATGTGAAACTAAAATAGTATTCTGATAAGTAAGTGGTTTATAACACAACTAAGTCCTTACAAATTGGTGCGTGAAAACCTCAAGCCACTCTAGTTCTAACAATTTCAAATGCTCACAGCCACTTTGAAGATTGAGGTTGCCCTGTGGTTAGAGATTCTATTTTCAGTGTTCGAAATGATATTAGTTTCTATGGCATCTTCATTAAAGTTCAATTTTGTAGCGATATTTTACACGCCCCGAGTTATTAAACTGAATAGGCGTTTAAAATTTTAGTAACTTGACATTAATTAACACTATAAAGTTGGCTGTATGGCATATTATGCCTTTGCACTTTTCTTACTTCCCTACAAAAAACAAAGAACAAAAAACATTATCGTTCATATCTACTCGGCCAATTTAATGTACACAATTTACAATAAGTTTGAAACACTTCTTTATCACAATTGAAATATTTGAAGCTCTGTACCTGTGACATAACTCTCAATATTTAAATTTCGAGGCTAAGGCTGTGTTGCACCACCTAACTTTGACCATAAATTTAACGATAACTGTGGGTCTAGACAAAATGCAATTATAATCGCAAACCAGTCGAAAAGTGGTCGAAAAGCCCCTTTTTTGTATGGAATTTAACGGATTCGATTTTCGATTCGATCAAAAAGTGCGTTTTGTCTAGGGGGGCTGGTGTTTTTTGTATGGAGTTTGACAGATTTTTGACGTTTGTCAAAGTTAAAGTATGGTGGTGCAAACCAGCCTTAATATTCTAAAACCTAAATCCTTGTACCACGGCCTTATTTGCTAATGCATTTAGAATGGATTGCGCTGGCAACACCGCAGTTATATCTAGACGCGAGCATTATTTAGTCAGTAAGTATTACGCGGTTATGCACAGACGGCAGCATTTATTAGATTAGTGGTTGTAAAATCGACTCTATTTCCTACATAAGATGCTATACTTTTCAGTTTATACGTCTACTTGTAAATCAGACTTCATTGTAAGAAATTAAAGGTTCAATTTTCAGGTGTCTTGAATTTATTAACATATTTTTTTCCAAATATTAATAGTGTGAACTATGGGTTCTTGACAGTGGCTATGTGCACAAACCGCATGAAGAAAGTTCATTAAGAACGCATTTCTTTGGAGAGCTCTATGTATAGATAGATAAACGCGTTTTTTCACGGCGCATTACACCCAAGTCATGATGGGTGTCGGAAATGAGTTTAAAAGGTCAAGCTTTGGCATTTCTCAGTTATTTTGGAACAAATTAATATCGTTGAAACACAGAAAACTGCAGTATAAGTAACACAAAATTGGCTGAAATTTGCCTCACGCCATGCTTCTAGTTTTGCTCCAAGTTCTACGCTAGACGACAGCATATCAAACATATATTTTTTGTTGCAAACTCAACCCAATTACAACTGAATAAGACCCCTCAGTATTTAGCTTGACATGCCGTCCGTACATGAACTAACGGGTGCGTTTATTAGTGCGTAATAACTGAGTTGAAATGTGCGCGTATGCTAGGGTAAATACTGACGTGAGTTACGTGCGGTTACGCGCGGTGTCTAAATATACACGAGTAACAGTTTTCGTGTCGTTAAAGGTATCAACTTAACACTATCCTTAAGCGCACTAATCTTATACATAATAATAGCTTCCCTAACTCACAATCCACAATTAACATTTTCCGTATCCTGCAAACGAACGATTAACGTCCGGCTCAAAATATCTTGTTTTAAAGAGTATGTATAAAATAATGCATGTAAAAATAACTAATACCCTTACTCTAACCAGTTACAAAGGTAAACCGAAGCCGAAACTTTTGATTGTGCAGTTCTCCCACTGTAACGAAAACTTGAAACTCGCTAACTAAATGTTTTCGGTTTGTTTCACCCTTTCCGGGGCTACTCGGGCGAATCCTTTAGGAACCAGGAAAGTAATTGAAGATGATACGTGATTGGGGAGGGAATGGGCTAGCGTAACTAAATACGGGCTTACTTTTGGATTAGGCAGAGTTGCCCAACCTTTTTGACGGACTCTTGAGTTGATCTTCGAGAGAGTGAAAAGTAGTTATTCTGATTTTATTCAAACGTGTTCCGTAGAAGTTTTTGACCGCAATTAATTTTAGGGATTAAGCGTAACTTACCAGTCTAGTGTATTCATCCTGTTCTTCGGTAACGGGCTTACTTTTGGATTAGGCAGCGTTGCCTAATCTTTTGACGGACACTTGAGTTGATCTTTGTTAGAGAGTGAAAAATTGGTTACCTACTGAGTTTTCAACTGATTGAAAAGATTTCCCTTCATTTCGTTTGTTTACAAAACAAGTTATGAAAGCGTATTGGAGTGGAGACCCCGCAACAACACCCGCGGAAGGGGAAGACCGCCTAAACGATGGACAGACGACATCCGGCAGCAGGCTGGAGTGAACTGGATGCGTGTGGCCAGGGACAGAAGTCGGTGGAGGGCTGAAGAAGAGGCCTATGTTCGAAGGCGAACCCAAAGGCTGCTATAGATAGATAGATAGATAGATAGATGACTGATAATAGGTAGGTATGCGTATTTTGCTTGTCGGTTGATTATGTAAAACCAAATCCTCGATATTGAACTACGCGCATCCCTAGTGGACTTCATTTAATTGACTGTCAATACCAACTGCATCACCTGGTCAGACATCCTTGAAGACAATCGCACATAAATCGACGTCGATCCGGAACGGGTCCGGACCGGATTGGACTGACAATCGCTTGATGAAGATCCTGAGAGACCCTAACAGCTTACAGCAAATACACGTGAATGATAAGCTTCGTGTGGTTTGTGAGTTATGCGATGGTATAAAATTATATAATTACTAGCTTTCCGCCCGCGGCTTCGCCCGCGTGAAAAAAGGACTGTTTTTAGGGTTTTCCCGGAAATTATTCGAAATTTTGTCGCCGTAAAAACCATCTATGGACTTCAACGAACATTAAAAAAAAGAATTGGTAAAATTAGTCCAGGCGTTATTGAGTTATTTTCATTTTTATATTATAGAAGATTATTATAAATTCTAATAAAGCTTAAAACTAAACCCCCGTAGACCCGGATAGATTTATCTTTTTGAATTGGTACTAAAAAGCGACGACTACAATATATGAATGAATTAATATGAATATTCAAGTTTGTTAACTACAAAGTGTTAAGCTGAGTTGCACCATCTTATTTTAACCGTCACTATAACCGGTGCTTTTTGTATGGAGTTAGACAGACTTTTGAAAGTTAAAGTAAAATGGTGCAACGAAATCTTTTGCCACATCACTGGTAAGATGTCCAAGCTGTTTTTTTTTTCATAATTGTAAACTGTGTTTGCAGGCACTTATAGTATATTTTCTTGCAACACAATCGTAATTATAATAACACCCCGTCGTTTTTTTTTTAAATATCATTGTATATTTCTAAAAAAAGCACCCGCAAAGGTTCAAAAATTACCGACAATCGCTTCTTTAAATATTCCCCGCTCAAAGCCCTTTGCGTTTCCCGCCAGATTGTAAAATTTACATAAAAAAAATCCCCCACTTTTCTCACTTGATGTAGTTTTAATATCTCGAGTCAAAGGCGTCTGAGAGTTGGAAGCAACAATCGTTTATGAATGCTTGGACTTTAATTTTCTTTTCATCACTGTGACCCTTTCAGAGACTGAATGGGCGCCGCTACAGTCAGGGTTGGCGACTTCCTGTAATAGTTCCACGCTTTTTTGTAAGAAAACTGTTCCTAGAAAACTTTCTTTTTCAACATTTTGTTAAAAACTGGATCTAACGTCCTAGTTTCTGGTCACTGGAGAGTAATACAAGCATAATTAAATTCAAGAAAGTGTGAAATATTTATATCAGCATTATTCTCGTGAGCATGACTTTTGTAATTATACCATTTACTAATTCAAAAATAAATTATACGTTTTTACGTTTTCGTTTTCATCCTAATGACGTCCACTGCTGGACAAAGGCCTCCCCCAAGGTTTTCCACAATAAACGGTCCTGCGCTGCCCGCATCCAGGCTCTTCCCGCGACCTTCACCAGATCGTCGGTCCACCTAGTAGGAGGCCTGCCCACGCTACGTCTTCCAGCCCGTGGTCGCCACTCGAGAACTTTCCTGCCCCAACGGCCATCGTCTCTACGAGCTATGTGCCCCGCCCACTGCCACTTGATTTTAGCAATTCTGCGAGCTATATCGGTTACTTTGGTTCTCCTGCGGATCTCCTCATTTCTGATTCGATCACGCAGGGAAACTCCGAGCATAGCCCGCTCCATCGCCCTTTGGGTGACCTTGAGCCTTCTTATGAGGCCCATAGTAAGCGAATTCAAAAATAAATTATATTAAAAAAATATTAAATCTAAATTATTTTAAACCAAGCTAATCAGTTTGGCTGAAAAAAATTGTAGTGTTATAAAAAGATGAATAATTACACAGGGCAACCCTAGTGCCCGTTTTTATGCCGTTTTGATCATTAATCCGACCTTTTGAAGTCTCTACGCCGACATAATTGATACCCACAAAAACTCCATGAAGTAAAAGGATAGTTAAATCAGAATAACGCCTTAAAACAGGCTCACAACATTTCATCCTGAATGCTCGAAGGCTTTTGATGGCTAAAACATAAAGCTTTCCGACAGTTACGAAAATATTACTTTATTACAGCTGAATTTCTACAGAGAAGTGATTTATAATGGAATAGGTCTCTGCTCGCATCTTAATTCGCGTGGGTTTCGTTAAATGTAAATTAATGATACTAAGTTTCGAAATCCATCTCGTAGTTTTTTCGTAAAGGAGTAAAGTTATCAATCCATCGTCTCGATTCACAGTTCGCGTGGACGCACAGGGTGACACACGAACCAATCACAGAGCTCTATTCAACGCTGTGCGTTCGATTTTCTGCTTCCCTTAAGCGAGTTTGAGAATACGGGCGTTAGTCTCGAAGCTGTGACAAGATTAATGTTATAATAGAACCTGCGTTTTTAACATCTACCTACTTCCCGAGAAACTACTTTTTTATGATGATTCACAATATAAATCATCAAAAATTTTAACTTCTTTTTTGTTGTCCGCAGATCAAAAATGAGGCTGACAATCTCACTTCGCTTCTTCCACTTCTTCGTGCTGCTCCTTTCTGCGACGTTGTCGAACGGCAACGACAGCGAGCTGTTGACCTCTGCAATCGATTTAGTCGAGTTCGACTACACCGACAACTGTGCCGACAGGGCGTCGGCAACGTGGGACGCGCTCATTGGCAGCCCTAAGGGCTTGCAAACTAAGGTTAGTGACACACTTTTTCTTTGAATACTATGCCATTCATAAATGTTCAAGTTCACGTGACTAACAAAATAAACGAAGTATCTACATTGCTGATGCTTAACCTAAAAAAAAAGTTAAGAAAAAATATTAATTTATTAAAACTGTATTACGTTACGTAGGAACTACCTACTTACTATAGCATAGTTCAAATCTAATGTTGAACTAAGTTTTTAAATCAACTTATCTGACAAAAAGTGAAAGATAATTTCTTTTTGCTACCTACGAAGTCTACAGTTAAAATGTATTAAATAAATGTTAATTCACATGGAATCGCAATATAAATTAAACTGAAACGAAACCTAATAATTATGAATATTACGCGTGAATACACTATCAAATAATATTGGCATGATAATATTACGCATTGAAACATCACGGATACGAAACCATTTAACAACTTCTGCGAATTTCGTTTAATAGCAACGTTTATGTTGCACTATCATTAACGCGTGGCAAACGAACTGAGCATTTTAGGATCGAATTCCACTCCCTCGCAGCCTAGTGTTGTAAAGGTATCGACATTACGAGGCTGACCTACAAAGACTTGAGCCCTGAAGTCTTTAAGACTTGAGTCTTAACTCGTGGAACCCTAAGTGGTCGCATGAAACCTCGCCAACAGGTACTATTGTACTGTAATATTGGTACCTATGAGGATTGAGGAGCTCTACCTACTCATCGTCACTGTATGATAAATAAGTGCTGGCTTGGACTTAGCGGGCCGGCCTCGTTTTCTTTTTTGTCCAATAGGTAGTTTGAGCCGAATTGCTAGACCCAAAACGTGTTTGCATACATATTTTGTTAAAAATTTGGGACAGTCGCCCCGCCCCCATTAGAATTCGCGCGCTGTAACAATCTGTAGTTTTCATTAATAAAGCGTATCAAAATAAAAAACATGAGATCTCAAATATAATATCAGTAACCAATAAATCATTAACCCTCGCTGTACGAGGTGGGGTGTGACACACCCCAGTCCTTTAAAAATAGCCACAATTTTAAAAATTTGCAAGTGCTGAATTTGAAATTCCCAGTAGCTGGAATTATGACACTGCTGCTTCGATCAGCGTTGCAAAATCAGTCCAGCGGTGACTACCAACTGAGTTACATGCCTTTAAAGTGCGTGTGGGTGTCACACACCCCACCTGGTACGGGACGTTGTTAAAAAGTTTTAAAAAAAATTTAACAGTTTTGGTGTAATTTATATATTTTTACCTTTGTCAATTGAATAAAATTCAATACAAATAATATTATTTTTCGTGATTTTTACGGTATCTGAAATTTTCAAGAACTTTTAGTCAAATGAGATGANTCAGTCCGCGAATTCAACAACAACAGTGCACAACTGAACTCGACGCAAAACGCGATGATGTAAATCCCGTCCATCTGCCGCCATTCACTATAATTATGCTGGCGGCGGGTAATTACTCTCAATGTGCGAGGAGTTTGCCGCGAAGATCGGCTATGTAAGCCATCTTCGGGCGCACCAGCGCCGCTAAGACAGCTAAGTCGAAGTGGTCACCATGACCGAAATCGGTCGGATGAATCATCATCATCAGTAGGAATCACAGGCAGGCATAGCTGCAAGTCTCAGATCAAGTCCAATACTTGATCTTATTTTTTTGATTGAATTGTGGATTTTTTAGATTATCCGTGTCAATGGGTTTAAATAAACCGGCTTGTCATGTAGCAAAGGTCTGAGATTTTTCTTGTCAGTTCGCACTCATGTGTTACCGGACCTAATAAGCGAAGAACACTGAGGGAGGTACTTTGTTGCCTTCCAGAGGTTTTGGTTCCCATTTGCATTCCGAGACATATTTGCCAATCTCTGTGTGAGTGATTCGCTTCAAGTATAGTCCAATAGTGTGGGTTGTCTGCCAGACGAAGGCGGGGATTTTTTTCTTGACAGCAAGAGGGACCGGTGCCGCTCGCGATCAATTATTTACTAGACCAAGCAGCAACTTGAATAATTTACTTAATTAACTGTTAATATAGTTAGTATTAAGTTATTCAATCAATTTATTAGTATGTCAACGGCATTAAAGAATAAATAGAATAGTTAGTTCTTCTGTTATATCGTTTACTGATGGGTCAAAAATGGGCCCTAACGTAGGCTTTGGCGTGTATGGAGAACAGCCGAAGCTTAGGCTATCTCAAATCCTGGGCAAATTTGCCTCTATCTTTCAGGCAGAAGTCTACGCCATTATTAAATGTGCGGAAGCTAACCTGCGAAAAAATTATGCCAACCACATAATTTAAAAAATTATGCCAACCAAATAACTCAGTCAGGCCGCGCTGATGGCCTTAAACTCCAACTTAATCACCACAAAGTTGGTAGAAAACTGCATGAGTCGACTGAATACCCTAGAAAAACGTAACAGAGTAACGCTGAGATGGGTTCCAGGTCACGCGGGAATCGTGGACAGTGAAAATGCCGACAAACTGGCCAGAGCGGGAGCGGAATGAACACAATATGGTCCAGAACCCTTTTGTGGCATTCCCAAAAGTCTCGCTCGAATGACCTTGGAGAACATCTATTTAAACAAATCCTTTAATTTAAGGCATGGTCAGACACGCCAGGATTAAAGCTCAGATCATTCCAAAGCTCTCATAAAAGCCTATGACCGAAAATGCTCTTAGCAGATCATAGGACTGAGTAGGATCAAAATGCGCATCTTAGTTCGAGCCTTCACTGGACACTGCAGCTTAAACAAGCACTTTTCCACTATGGGACTGTCCGAATCAAGAACGTGCAGGATGTGCCAAGAGGCAGATTAAACGCCACTACACATTCTCACGGACTGCGGACCTTTGATGCGCAAGCGGAGCTTACACCTGGGCAAACACATCCTAAGCCCACAAGATGCAAACAAAACATGTCACCCCCCAAAAGATACTGCAATTCCTAATGGATGCAGGACTCGGAGGCGAACTGTAAGGAAAATAGCGGCGATCACAATAGATCGGTCCAGTCGCAGTGATACTAGGACTTTATTGAACTAGAATAGCCTCTCAACTCAATAAAAAAGCGTTCGAAACACAAATTAGTACAGTATAGGAGAGGAATAAATTGCAAATAGTTTGTACAGTATCAGTATCGGCGCGCCGACAGCTGGTCGTCGGCGGCGGCGGCGTGAAAAAATTCGCGGCGGCGGCGGCGCGCCGGCGTGGCGCCCACCTCTACCTCGTACACGGAGGGTTAATAAAGCAGCTCACAAAACTTTGCTTAGAATTAACTTTTTTGTAGTTCGTTCAGTAAAACCTCAATTAGAACCGAATATAATACGAAGATGTAGGCCAAGAAAGGGAAATGGACAAAATAAAATAAAAGATCTACCGCACCCTTTATGTTGTATAAGACACCCAATATGTGATGCCTATGTATGTATCTACTATCTTGATATTTGTCCCGGATACAACCTTGAACGCTACATGAGTTTCTGTTACACCTAACGTGCTTCGTAAAAAGCCGACCTTACTATAAAAATATCAAGGGCACGAAAACAAGTGACTCTCGGTAAACAACAAAGAAGATGTTTACCAACACCCAGGGGTTAGAGTTTTGTTTTGAAGATGATCGCGGTCGTTTTCCCGAGGTTCAAATTATACGGGTTAGTAATTTGAGGCCTCGTTAATGAATTTTAGAATACAAAATTGGAGGGATAAGTCAGCAAAAAGTTATACAGATTTAAATCACTGTCGAATTCGAATGTCATTTGTTTTTTTCCTGGAATCGATAGAAATGTGATTTAATTTATCAATAACAATCTAAATAACGATTCTGATAACGTCCTGTTTTGCTTTCAACAAATTCAGGTAAATGTAGTAGGTAATTACTGAAAAAAATACTTATGGAATACGACCAAAAAGCTCAGTTATTTTTATACCTTAGTTACTTAACCCTATGGGCTAAACTGTACGATTTATAGATATTTATTTTCCGCAGTTGGAGCGGGACAAAGAATACAAGATCTTCGTAAAGAAGAACCTTGAAGAACTTAAGACTATCACGAAGCACTCGCTGACACAGACTGATGATTTGATGAAGCGTAAAGTGCACCTTCTACTGCAGCCTGGTGATGTTTTGTTGGACACCGACCAATGGATAAGAGTGAGTATTATTTATTTTCCGTCCTACAAGTAAATGATTCCTGACCTCATAAAGGTAGCAGAAAGGCGCTGGATGCAGGCTGCCACCAATCGGCCATTGTGGAAATCATTGGGGGAGGCCTATGTTCAGCAGTGGACGTCTTATAGTTGAAATGATGATGATGATGATGGAGTAAATGATACCAGCACGGCTTCACCGGTATGGACTTCTATCAATTAAATGTATGTTGATAGATCAGACAGTCAGTAACAGTTGCTTTTTAAAACTATTTATTCTAGATTGTACCTATACGTACCTACATTAACATATCTACATTTCACATGCAGCAATTTTATAAATTGGAATTTGACTTTATTTTACTAAAAGAGCAATTTGCAGTTAAGCATCAAAGCTACAAGAGTTCATTTTCTGCCATTCGCATGTATTTTCATCTAAAATTCAGATCAGCATTTCAAAATTCTGAAACCGTTTCATTTACCTGTGATAAATATTACGAGTACACGGTCTTACAATCAAGATGAGTTCAGTAGTCTTACTTGTGTAGGACAAAAAGATTCAGGTTTCAGGTTTAGCTTTGATAGACTTACCTATTTATTTCTGTAATGATTAAAATTAAAGTTGTCCACACATTTTGAGCCTATGAGGTACCTAATGAGATGAACCAGTTTAATCTTGGAGGAGTATTTCAAAATAGAAGTAAAAGTGATACTATGTTCAAGCGTCAATTTTGAGAGGAAAACTGATGAGTAAGTTATAATGTAGCCAAATTTTCAGTTAGGTAATGTGCTATCAAACAATTTAAACCGGGTCAGTAGTTATTATAAAATAAATAAAAGTCTAGCATTTGTCTAACTAATGCGACTTTCAAAAATTTCATTGACCTTAAATCAGACTTCTACTGACTGCTACTTCAATTACACCATTCCGTGCAACAAATCTACTGGTTACAATTTTCATTATGAGATCCTGTAATAAAATGATTTGGTTATTTTTATTGCTATAGATAGGATAACGTAATTCCACATAAATCCTGCGTTTTATTTATGAGATGGCAGCACGGGCGCGTCCCGGGGGATATATTGCTTTCCCGTTACCTTTACACGTACTATCGGTTGGTAATTGCTTTTAAAGGTATAGGCTTAAAAGTTATTAAAAGTAGTGAATCTTTATTATTAAAAAAATATATTTTGTTGAATTTATTTACTGATATAAATTACATAACAGGTGTAGGTAAATAAGTATAACTCCAAGATTCTGGTTTCTCATCTTACATTACAATAATCTCATGAGACTTTTATTCAGGGCAGGCGCAACCAAAAATATTACTTATCAATGTTGGCAATATTGAAAACTAGCAGTGCCCGCGGCTTCGTACGCGTGAAAATCATTTTTGCTCTGCACCTTGTCACGACCACCTTTTTATAAACCTTTTACACACTTTTTTGTACCATAGATTTACCTAAGATTAACCTATTAAGAAAAAATAAACCAGTGTCAAATTAGCTTTTGTTTGTTTCACTCGCACCTATTACTCTTAGCGTGATGGTATATAGCCTATAGCCTTCCTCGATAAATGGGCTATCTAACACTGAAAGAATTTTTCAAATCGGACCGGTAGTTCCTGAGATTAGCGCGTTCAAGTAAACAAACAAACAAACAAACTCTTCAGCTTTATAATATTAGTATAGATTAGATTGAGCTAAGCTCATTCAGTTCCTGAGATATGAGAGCGGTGCGGGAGGGTTTGACATTAACGTATTATGATGTGACATAGCATACAAATCTGAAGCTTATTATCTGAAGTCTCGCTGGCGTTTGACGTTTCAAAAACACCGTTCCATGCTCCGCTCCTATACCTCAGGCACTGATTGAGGTAAATGTTAGACCATAACAAAATATATTTATTTACAAGAACTTACTAAAACAGGCACTCGCTTTATTTATAGCCACGAAATTATATGACGCTTTTTGCGTGATTTTAGTAAAACGTGGAGTTTCAAACAAATATTTTTCATTTGTCTAAGAACCTGGTTCATACATAAATTATTAATGTTAATTCTAATATTAGGCTAGACCCCTTGAGAGGAAGTGGTCGTAAATATTATATGCCTACGTAGGCGGGCCAACTTAGAAGAGGAAATCTAGTTAATCTTAGATGTGAGTGCTGAAATCAATAATTTATTAATAGAAAATGTTGGTTACAGCTGGTGACGTTTGCGGATAAGGCGCAGAATAAAATAAGGTTTGCGACCAACTACGACTGCGGGTCGAGAACTTGCGCGTTGCGAGGTAAGTTTAAAAGTAACCTTTAATATGAGCTTTTAGAGTTCACATTCGAGCAATAGAAGCACATAGCTC
Organism: Ostrinia furnacalis; assembly: GCF_004193835.3. Classification (NCBI taxonomy): domain Eukaryota; kingdom Metazoa; phylum Arthropoda; class Insecta; order Lepidoptera; family Crambidae; genus Ostrinia; species Ostrinia furnacalis. The sequence continues at coordinate 219,269 of NW_021131691.1, forward strand.
GCAGTTCTGATGGCCGCTGGGGCAGAAAAGTTCTGTGTGTGAGTGACGACTACTGGCCGGAATACGTAGTGTGGGCAGGCTTTCAGGTGGACTGACGACCCGGTGAAGGTCGCCGAAAGTGCCTGGATGCGGACAGCTCAGGATCGGTCGTTGTGGAAATTCTTGGTGGAGGTCTTTGTCCAGCAGTGGACGTCATTTGGCTGAAACAATCTATTAATCTGGAGCCTCAATCTATGAGCAAACTGAGCATGTAATATGGATATAGACGCATGTTTATAAAACACTTTAGATCTTGTTTTCAAAACGCGCGCTATTTCACTTCATAGTATCAATAATTAATCACGTTGATCAGTAATACTAATATTTTTTGATATTCGGTTTTCCTTCAATAAAACACCCACGGATTCCAAAAGAAAGCACTTTGATTAGACTCTGTTGCAGTTTATTCCAGAAATTCATAAAATAAAATCTACAGACACGTTTCAATAAAAGCAAACAGGCCTCTTTTGAAGCAGTTTCCTCTCTTTGTTTTTAATAAATGTCTGATATCTTTTATGATATAAATTCTATCTTTGACAGAGTTCCACAATAGTTTGGCGAAGGAACAAGATGAAGCAGTGTTGAAGAAAATGAAACAATCATGGGAGAGTAACCTGCCAGACATCAACGAATATGTAGAACAAATCCTGCCTCTTCTAGGAAATGCATCGAAAGGTACAGAAAAACAATACTTTTATAACTACCATTATAACAATTTTGAAACTTCGGAGTCGTGAATTTTGGGGGAAAAAAATTCCAATTATTACCAATTTAGAAACTATGGTTGTTTTCACTGTTGACACTTAATTAATTTTTTCCTATATTTGAGGATAAAATTGATCTTGAATTTCTTCCTATACCATGCTATGTCTTCGTATTAACACACTTTATTTTACTTTCATGCTCTTTTAACACCCTTTATTTAACTTCTATGTAATCTAAAAATACGTAGGTAGGTACTGTTGACTTTTATGTAATTTAAGGAAACATTTATTTAGCTACTTTAACTAGCTTAGTCATAAGTTTTTTCAGTTTTACCATAATATCGTTATAGTTATTCCGTTGTTATCTTAATAAACCAACATAGTAAAATACATACATTATTTATTAACCAAGCCATTATTTCCAGATTACAAGACTGTGGAAGAATACTGGGATTCCTTAGTAGAATACGAGGGTGCCATATTGAAAGCCCGCGAGCTTTGGGAAGGGGTGAAGCCTTTGTACGTAAAGCTACATAAGTACGTGGCCTTGAGGTTATTGGGCGACAAGGAGGTTGGGGGCAACTTACCGGTTCATTTGTTAAGTGAGTATATAAAAGACTTTCCTTCAAGGTTTATTAAACTGCTAAACCTAAATTCTAGCATGTCATCGAAATGACATGTCGTGTGATAACGACCTGCCGGTGAAACACACATCTCCCAAAGTATAACTAGAAAAAAATTACTAATTTTATACGTAGCTGTGTGTTGACACTGTTTTTTTTTATTTTAGTGTTGTGTGTAAAAATTATTAAAAAAGTTCAATCTCCGTAGGTACTTAATTACCTAAGTAACAACCCAACATAATCAAACATAATATTGATCCTTGATGGTTTTTAGCTGTAATTAACCCAAGCTTTACCTTGTAAAGTTTTGATATTTTGTTACGGTATTAAACCTTAGATCTCTTTTTTTTCTTCTTCTTTTTTAATTAAGATTATATTATTAGATTTTTGTATTGCATAAATTACTAATAGTCCCGTTAGCCCCTCGTGTTATTGTTACTCATACACTTAAAATTCCTATCAGTCCCACTTACATAAACGGTATCGTCAGATCAGACTAAAGCTTTACACAGCAAATTTTGGCCGTTACCAAAGAAACTAGCAGTAACGATTTTCCATGTCAAACATTAACATAAATATCGTCACTAACCCGCCCCAGGGATGTTACGCCGTTTTATTGTAGCCAAACTTCCCTCAGCTACAATAAACTATCCCTAATTTTCTTGTGCCAGAGAATGGTAACCTTTGGCACGCAAATAAGGATGCCGCTAATGAATAAATGGTACTAAATGGATACTTAAACTTTTATAGAACGGGTAGCATGAGCGTGAATAAATGAATCGATGCATAATATTAATTGGTTTTTGTTAAAGTTTAAAGGTATACGCGCACTATTACGGGGCTTTCGTGGGGCGTGAAACCGCGGTAAGACTCGGTTGTTCCTGGACCGTGTTTCATACAAAGAGCTCATGCCACGTAGGGTAGTAAATACAACGCCGACTAACAAAATACGTGTCAAAATAATGTCAATTCTTTCACAGGGTCGCTAAATGGTGACGACTGGTCCAATGTGATAGACAGTTTGTTGCCCAAGCACCCAGCAGTTTACCAGAAAGTTACCGCGAATCTTCAAATAAAGGTATGCCAAAGTCAATTTACTTCTTAATCTCAGTAAAAATAGATGTTTCATATACCTAACTGTTTTCTTTCAACAGAATCTCGGCGGAGAAAACGCTTTCAAAGCGGCAGCTAACCTCATCAAAGAACTGAACCTTGGTGAGATCAAGCCAGAGATATGGCAGATATCAGTGTTCAACAGTTCCTGCCCTCCCGTCCTCGTTGACTACTGCAAACCCAACAAAATGAAGGTGGTCACGTGTAAAGACGTCAGTATAGGAAATTATTTGGATGCGCACGAGACTGCCATGAAGATAGCTTTCAAGAAGATAACTGCTTCGTACAGCAACAATACTTTTGTCCTGAGGGAAGCACCACGTTACTCGGGTAAGTCAATATAAATACTTTTTACAATTTGGTTCCTCATGCATTCGTATTCGTAATTCGACAGACAATCTAAAAATTTCGGTTCGGAAATTGTTATAGGAAGTAAAATTTATGTAAAAACAACTTTATTTATTTTAAATTCATGTCTACTATTTAAATAAAATTCAAAATCTATTTTGAACTAACGGTAATTAATTTATAACGGTAATTACACAACTGGAGCTTTTAATGGCAAAATTCTTATTTCTAGTAAAATAGGTATTTAAATTTAAATGTAACATTTGAACCCCGGTTCAGCAGAATTTAGAATAAAATTATCTAAACTAAGATAAACTTATCTGAAGATTTTAGGTATTTAAAAATACTATGAAGCTTAACATTTGCATGAAATCTACCCGAGTCTTTAAAACGTACGACCCGTGCACGCCCTATAGCAGTGTGCATATACCTTTAAGCTACGGAACCCTAAAAATACATATCGTATAGGTATCTCTGAATATCTCAATCTCTATCATATCAATTAGCTTTTCTTCGCCGCCTATAGTCAAAATATCATAGCATTTTATACGCCTGTATGAACAGCTTCCTTCTTTTTAATGTTATTTGCAGTTTTTACATCTTCTAAACGGTTGACATGTTTTGTTTTTCAACATTTACCGTGCCATTAATGTAAATCCTAAGATTTACCAACGAAATGGTGGTAAGAGTTTGAATCACATACCTTTTAGGACATTTACCATTAGGAATTGGTAAATCTTAGGTTTTACTGGAATATCTTAGGATTTACTGCAATTCGAGCTTTTACAGTAACAGATACATAATTTGGAAAAGATAAGAGAAGGTAACTTGAGACTGTAACTGATACTGTTGTTATAACTCCAACTTTTCAATTAAAGTTGAGGATTGACTAATTTAGCCCTCGTCCTTATGAAGTAGCATTTATCTTTGGAATTTCAAACAATTCTTGGAAGTTTTAGAAATCAGAATCTATTTAGGTATCTACTAGATTAGTTAATTAAAATTGTAGTTTACCTAAGACTTTCTTAAGACCAAACCCTTTAATAACTTTAACATTAGTAAAGGTTCTTGTTAAAATAAATTCTTACTTTTTCAACTGATTCATTTTATAGTTAATTTTGGGGACTGTAGTAGTTACCTATCTTTATCTCTACTAGATTGCCAAGTAGGTAATAATTTTAAACTCGTAATTGTTATTACTGTTTTCTGTGTCAATTAATTATTTCTATTCTATTCTATTTAATTACTATTGTGCAATTTTCAGTTTGAAATATTCTGATCTGATAAAAATCTAGATACTAAAATTATTAAAATCCCTGGAAGATACTTCTGTGTGGTCAGTCGATAGTAACATCACACTATACATTTATGTTGCAAAATAGCCTTTGTCAACGAGATAAGTCAACGAGATTAGCTTGATGCAATCGTTTCGTGCTAATTCTTATATTTTTTACAGCAATATACGAAGCCATTCCAGGGTTCTTATCGTTGCTGGCATTGAGCCCGCACGCTTTGGCGAGGAACGACCTGTTTAACATCGAGCTCTTCAATCTGAACAACAACCACCATCGCATGGTATTGCAGCTAATACTCGCCCTAAGGGACTTAGCTAAGTAAGTAATTTGTGACGAAAATTGCATCAACATTACACACACTGGGTCATTTTGAAAACAGTTTTGTTACAGTCACCATTGATCCCACAGCTGTTTATAATCACCAGTAAAAATCTGAAAAATTTACAAGTGTCTAAAGAAATAAATTATTTTTCTAGTTTGGTTCAGATCATGACAATCTCTTATTTAGAACGAATAAAAATTGTGGATTTTTCATGAAAAGTGAACTATTCGATACCTAGTCCAAAGTAAAATCAAATTGATAGATAAGTTGTATGTAGATACTCTCAAGATTCACGTTAATTTAAAACTCGATTCTGAAAATACTTCGCTCACATTATTGGAACGCGTGCGACATCATTAGGAAGAGAAGCAGTCATGCATTCAATTATAATGATTCCAATAATTATGTAGGCAATAGCAACAAAGGGCTTCGATACAATGGTATGCCGTATGAATTGGGTGTTTTCGAAGGAAATTCAATACGTGCTTTCAATACAAAACGAATGAAACACTTTTCAAAAACCTTTGATATAGTGAAAAGAATATGGTTTTAAATGTTTACTTATCTTGCAGGTTAAATTTCTACCTGGCAGCTGATGAATGGAGACTCAAAGTACTGACGGGGAATACGCCTTCTTCGAAGACAGCTGCAAGTTGGAGCGAATTTAGAAGAAATTTCTCCCAACTTGAAACCTCGGATATAGATTTGTTAGGTGACCCCTATGTTCAATTCAACAAACCTTTTATTGGGTAAGCGTGCTACTAGAAACCTTGTTTTTGTCTAAAATTTTATGTGAACACATTGACTTACTGAGGGAAAATTATATTTAATTTTCAGGAAATTCATGGGTCTCATCCTAAAATATCAGATATATCATTCATTCGCTGAAGAACTCGAGTCTGATGATTCTGATTTGATCAAACATATAGCTGAACACAGTAATCGATTAAGGTACGAAGACATTTTACTACTTACTGCATTCAATTTACAGTTTCGTTTACCTTGCGTGATTCATGACACTAAGGTTGAATTATTTTTTCCAGTGACGTAATGTTCCAAGGCTTCAGTGTTAAATGGCCTGAACTCGTCAGTGATCTGCTATTCAAGAAAGAAAACGGTCTGGAATACACCGGTCTAATTGACTACTACCGATTGTTAGAAGAATATTTAGACGATCAATTCGATCCTGTGTTAAACAATATCGAATCAATAGACGCTTATTATGATCCTGCTGAACTTAACGTAGACGAGAAAGACCTTACGTACGATTTCGATGCAAATTTTGACGAAAATAGCGCTGTCGAATCCGATGAACATATACCAGATCTATCTGAATCGCCGAAAATCAATATCATCGATACTGGGGATGAGGACGGGGTAGAGACAACGACTGTCAAAATGTTAGAATCAAAACCTAACCTGACTGAATCTTACAACATGTATTGGTGGATAGGTATAGCAGTCGCGTTGGCTGTTGTCGTGATACTAATAGCAATAATCGCAAGGAAAAGACATAACCACCGAAAACAACTGGAAAAGCAAAGAAGAGAGAACTCGCGTGCCTGATTTGAAGAGTATCGGTTCTAGTAACCGATATGAAAGAAACAATTGTGTGAACTGGTGCCAATACTGTGAAGTGAAATACATTCTGCAGTGTTGTTAGTTCGTTTTTACATGTTTCGTGTATTCTGCTTAGTTATGATGAATAATTTGCATGTTATTATTTATTTTTAAGGTTAAATGCTGCATTTTAACTATACGATATCATCACAGAACAGCATTTTTAAAGTTTTATGCGTGTTCATTTTTTGTATGTTCGTTTTTGAGTACAAAGTTTGTATTTATTACTGAGCTAGATAGAAAATATGGAATAAATATTTTTGTACATATCACGATTTGCAAGATAGTTTATAAAAGATTGTTACCAAGAGTGTCTATTAGTTGTAATATTATGTAATATAGATAGATGTAATTTCGCCGTGCCTTACGCGTCTCAATTTCTAAAGTATAAGATCCATTAAGAGACAAAATTTGTAAAAAGATAAACTATGTAATTTTATAAAATTCTCTATTTACTCGGCTGTATTCTGTAAAACAATTTCCATAACATTTTTTGTTATCACATTGTCTGTAATTTCTTTCATGTTTTATACCTCTTACAACTTTTTTGAGACCTATATCGCAGTAATCAGGTTTAGAGTATTTTAATTAATGTCGTTTGTATTTTATGGATATTTGTTACATTATATTTTAACGGAGCTTTACCTTTAGTAAAGCGCGGATTAGCAATGATTGTGTCAGAACCGACAGCGGGGATAATAAATGTTTTAAACAATCCAGTCTTTTTACCTGCTTGAACTCTCGGAGATGTCACTTTTGTAGCAAAAACAAGACAAGGAAATTTCGAGTTGACGCAGTAACTGGCTGGGGTAAGTATTAGTTTTATTGGCGAAGAGCCAAGATGATTCGGCGATACACTGAGGAATATAAAAGGAAACATTCGTAAAAATGTCGTTCTTGAATCTCTATTGTCTACTAAACTTGGATGAAGTTTGGTGATTTTCATTTGTTTATTGCAACTGGCCGGCTACTGTGCCGGTTTTATTAAAACTGTCGTTAGGAACTAGGAATCGTGGTATCGATTCTTAGAGGTATTGAAACGATTCTTCAAGCTAAGGGCGTGATTATGCTGAGATGCCGACGCAGCGTGGAGAAGAAAATTTTATATGTACGAGTATTTGTATGATTGAAGAGTTCCATAAAATATAAATTAGGGCCCCGAGCCAGTAGAAAATATAACTTGCACCAATATAATGGTTACCTATAAATCAAAGGTTTACGTATGTGTAGGTACCTGTCTCTGATGCTTCTTTTGAGGCACTCCTGTCATATTTTTTGTTACTACTGGGAGAGTCGGAACTCGGAACCCCCAAACAGAAAATATTGTCTCGTGTAAAAAATATATCAATGAGCTGGAATTTTATTAGTAGTTATAGGTTTAAATGACATAAAAATAGGTAAGATGACACGTAGTCGACAGCACATTGGATTACCTACTTATTAGGTAGGTATACATTTTTATTGCATTAATGTTTCTTGTTACAATTACATAAATTACTTGCTACAGTAAAAAAATAGTCACTAAAAAGGAAACATCGTTAGGGACCCTCCGATTGATGGATAGATCTGCTAAGTGATTGATAAGTTCCTGAAATTGGCAACGAAATTGCAGTTCGGCTGGAACTTGCCAAAAAAGTTTCGGCTAAATTATGCCTACTGATCTAATCCTGTAAATTCTATCACTTAAACTTTACTAGCTTGTGCCCTCGGCTTTGCTCGCGTCGATTTTGTTATTTAATTTATTTGTTTGCAATATTGTAGTTTGAAAGGTATTATTGTATTTCCCTGAAAAAAAAAGCAGTTCTTAAGCTTTCTTATATTTCATAATATCCAAATACGAAATCCCGACTCAAATTGGTGGAATTATATTATTCAAAGCTGTTATTTATAAATACACATTTTTTTTTATTATAACATAGTTTTTTAAAGAAGAAAGAATGAAAGAAGCTTTCTTTAATATAACCTAGCTTTTACATACCTAATTAGTGAAAGATGCGTGATTTTCTACTTTCTCAAATGAATATGTGTTATACCAACTATTACACGTTCCTAAAAGTAAAGCTAATAAATTTCCCGTTCAAAGGGTATTACTGCCGGCGTTTTCAATGAATTAATAATCCAACCAGAGCGTTTTGTTTGTGAACGAAAAGGAAACCAATGGAACGGAATTAGTTCGTTTGAATTGAAGGTCTAATTCACTAGGATTATTTGATATTCATCATCATCATCAACAGCCCTTTACAGTCCACTGCTGGACTATGAGCCTCCTCCACTATAGTGGAGGGTTTTGCCATAATCTCCACGCTTGGCAGGCGGGTTGGAGATCGCAGTTTAAAAGATTGATGTTTTTCAGAGAGCGCTGCTGCCCATTCTCTGTTTGATGTGTAGTCCCTAAGTCGCCTCTTACGACACCCGCGGGAAGATATTATTAGGTATATATTAAAAGGGACACACTAAATAGTAGAAAGTTAATTGAGGTATTTGAAATAATTAAGTATGACTAATTTGTAAAAGGAATAAAATCAAAATACGATTGTTAAATGGGTTAGAAGACTGAAAACCATATTATGAAAAATGTATTTTGCGACAGCTTTTTTACTGTAGGTAACATTACGAAAATAATTTCAAGACTACCTTCTGTTCATGTTTGATTCCATTATGTCAGTAGTAGGACATAATATTATTTTTCCACGTTTTCATTTTGAGAAAAACTTTCTCATATTCATGACATGACATGATTATTATTATGTACCTACCTACTTCTTAAATAACATACATACCTACAAACTGTGGAAACAAACTAGCTCATCAGACTTAACAAAAAGTCAATAAAAGTTTTCAGTTTTAGGCATGACAACTTCCTTTTTCCGTAAAAAAACATCGATGGCAACTCCAAAAAATTTTTGAACATTTGTTTGTTTCGTTAACCTAATCAATTACAAAAGTTTCCAAGGTTGTCTCGACAGACAAAGATTGGACAGCGCGATAATCCAAATAGATGACGATGCCAATTAAAACTTCCTCGATTTTATAATAGTCGTGTCAATAGTCGATAATTTTAATGTCGATAAATCGATTTTAATTAACTTTTGCTTTAGACCATAGTCAAGCCAATTTCTAAATATGCCATTTTAACAAAAACCTACCAACTTGACAAAATACAGTAAAAAATATTGTAACTATAATGTTTCATTTTTTTTCTATACTTAATTTATTTTAAGTTACTGGCAACATTGGCATTCGCGTGAGTAAAATTAGTGGCGCGTGGTGCGTGGCCCTCTACGCACTTCAGTGGGATATCAAGTACATTAGAAAAACAGTTTGTGGAGTGCTATAGCCACAATAGTGAGGTGGTGGCCAAAACAAAAGTGTAGGTAGTTTGTTTGGTGTATAAGTGTGATTGGTGAATTTTAATTTTAATCAAGTTGTGAACTTGTGATTGTTATAAAAGAAAGATAGACTATAATTTGCTTCGGGAAGTGCGGTCTGTTCCAGCCATCTCAAGTGGCTGCGACAGGCGACACAATAGAAGATCAAGATATCGATATCGAACAATGGACAACATTATTCTGCAGAAATCGGCGCTCACCGTCAAAAGGGTAAGAATATTAATAGGCTAATGGTATTTTATTTACGCTCACTTCATCTTGACGAGAAATAATGATGAAAATTTAAATGAACAAAATCACAAACTAAGGATGAGCCTGAAAAAATGGTGTTGTTAATATTTTTGCGGAGTTTTGGACCTTTGTTTAGGTATTTATTATCTGTCAGTTAACAGCACACCAGGTTATAGGTACTGTTATAAAATACAACCTATTGAAGCTGAATGAAGTCCACAGTTGGGCAACGACTAACCATCAAAATATACACGTTCTCTCTCATGTTTGTAACACGCGTTTTATGACGTCACTGTAGTGAAAAGACTTTACAGGTAAATTTAAACATAGTTATCTACGACAAAGGTAGGTTAATATTTGACTTCGTTCGTTCGTTCGTTCAGCCAAATGACGTCCACTGCTGGACAAAGACCTCCAAATTTTTCCACAATGAACGGTCCAGCGCCGTCATATCTCCGAAACTGTTTACTACCGCCCTGGAAGATGTCTTCAAGCTTCTGGACTGGAGCGGATTTGGCATAAATATCAACGGCGACTAATATTTTGACTTATTTAGTGAGAAATATGGCTGAATAATTCGATCATTATTATTCGCTTTATTATTTCTTAACAGCATATTATACAATACGGGCCCTTCCCACCCTTGCGACATTATATGCGTAGCACGTTGCTTGTTTTTGTTGCGGCCCTCAGAGCGACAATAACTAATTAATCTAACATTAAATGAAAACGTTGATTAATTACCTACTAGGCTAATGATTTGGGATTTGGTATGAAAGGAAAATCCTATTTTCAAAGCACTGTACAGAAAAACGTAAATAGAGTTTTACTTAATAATAAATTTATTGTCACGCACCTAATTGATTGCGGTTCATTTGTCATTACATCCTAAGATAAATATAATTCAGATTATTCTAACTTGAATACAATTTTTAGGGATTTGACCTTATTATTCACAACTTCAGTTCTTATGTCTTTGAAAGTTGGGTAACAATAATGGCCTAAAGGTATCTATAGAAGTTTCCAGTTTTATCTCTTACTTCGATTCTAATGAACACCTTAATTTACTACAGAATATAATACGGCTGTACGAGTATTTTATAAAGCAAACAAAAGCTCAAGCGTATAAGACATTAAAATGTTGAAAACTTAATTAAAATTATGAATGTATAATTAAAACAGTGTCGTAAAGAGAAGTGGCGATAAAATGAACTCCCCACTATAACTGGGGTGAAAGCCAGGTGACGCCAGGTGGGTGCCCTGATTTAAACCCATATAAGTAAATGACAAAGTAAGCAGCCTAAAATATTGACAGTGAAGGATGAAAAGATATAGAAATACAACATTTAAAACGTATTGAAAACAAAGTACACTCACCCCCGTATTCACAAACATTACTATGAGGTCTCACAGTGCGCTTAGATGCATAGGGTGACACACTAACTTCACTGCAATCACAGAGCTGTATTCAACGCTATGCGTTCGATTTGCTGCTTCACTTTTAGCAAACATCGTTTGTGAATAACCTGGACGGGCGGTTAGCCTGGGTTACACCATCTTACTTTAACTATGTATAAAAATCTGTCAAACTCCATACGAAAAACACCGGATATCTATGATTAAATTGGTTTATGGTTAATTATAATAAAAACAAAGGTAAATACTAATTTATTTTATTATTAAATAACTTATTAATTAGTTGGCTGTCAATGATACTTGAAAAACAAAAATACCTACTTGTACATTTCCCGGGAGATGTGCGATTCCATTTTACGTATCGTTTTACTGATTTCTGTTAATTAAATTATTCATAATTTTGTTGTAAAAGCCTGTAATAAATATTTTATTGCTTTTAATTTAAATTTTCGTCATAAACACCAATTTTGTAACGCTAAAACCAACCACGAAAAGAAATTCGATGAAATTCTTGGCTTAAATATTTTCTATCGAGTTTTAAAGTTTTGGATAAACAGACACCTACTTCGGGAAAGTATCGGATTTACCCGTCGGGTAATTTTAGTAGGGTAGTTTTATCCGTTGAAATAAGTTTTCCAATCGCCTAGGAATTTAAAACTATAGTCCGCGCTAATTAAAACTGTCAATTTTTCAAATAAATAAAGTCGAATAACATAGACACCGAGCTGTCCCTATTATTGATTGCACAGTGGTTAAGACACTGAGACAGTTCAATCTTTTTTTGAGTCAAGTTTTTGTAAAATTGTCAGTTTCATGAGTACTCTTAGGTTGGATTGCACCATCTTATTTTGACTTTAACAAACGTCAAAAATCTGTCAAACTCCCATAGGTACAAAAAAACCGGTTATCGTTATAGTTACGGTCAGATTTTGGTGGTGCAACTCAGCCTTAGTAATAATAAGATTAAAGTAGGTATTTATCTTAAAAAATTATGCCATTATTAATTGAAATGAAGGCAAAATATCATACACCTCAGAAAAACTGCTAGAACCTAGATTATACTATAAATTCAAGAGGCGTGGTTGTCTTGTCACGACTAATATTATCCGTGGCCTTTAGATTCCCCCACACGTAACTTTTTCATTAGGAAACTAAATAATGACATCACACAATTTTCTGGTGGCACTGCGGTAACAGACAGACTGGCTAACTTTGCAAAAGAACTGCTAACAACCTTCGTGGTGGACACTAAAGTTGACATATTGAGTTTGCACAAAAGATTTCGGGGGAATTAATGGAAAAGGCCATATCTGATCGAATTACGAATGGGCTAATTCATTTTGCTGAATTGGCCAGCAATATTATGGGCTGGTTAATTTAAATTTGCGTCTTATTAATTACAGGGCACTTTATAGGGTTTGATTTGTAATATTAGACTGACATACCGATAATTATATTACAAGCACTTTAAAACTTATAAAATTAATAAAAAAAAGTCATTAAACTCATTTTATTTTTGCAAGTAAACTTTTAAAAACACTTTTACACGTTCCAACAATAGGTAACCCTACCACTGCTTTGGAACAATAAATAGGCCAGCGAAATGTCTTTCTTTTTAACCCTAAACTCCACAGTCCACGGGCAGTCGCTGGTTTCAATTTTTAAACAGTTTTTCTTCTAGTGACTGGAACCACTATCAATGTTTTATTAATAAACTAAACACTAAATCAACAAAAATCTACATTGGAATCTTAGAGGTGGGTCCAGTCAGTGGAATAAGAAGAATAAGAATAAGAAGCGTTTATTTGAAGAAAAACTATTTAAAAATTCAAACCATCGACTTGGTCCGTGGACCAAGCTAAAAGTGGGCCAAGTCACTGGAAGACTTTTTCCTTGGCTTTTTCTTTTGTTAAATAAATATTGTGTTCTATCGCATACATCCTGTTGACTGCACTAAAACCATTTGCCGCTAAGTCATCTCATTTTCACAGTACCCTATCGAGATAAAAGGATTTCGCCCCGACAGTATCTTGAAAGGAAAAATAATAAAGACTAATGAGAAACTTAGAGCCGTGCTCAGTGGCATTAAGTCGTTCAGATAGTCATCGTTAATCAAACCTTGGACCTTACTAAGGTAACTTTAAGGTATATTTTTATATTGGATATAAATATCGATGTGTGCAGAAAACTCATTTGATATATCTTAGTCTGCAAGCAAAAGGTTCGAGTAACATCTTATCATATACATGTACATAATATACGTAGTATCCCATCCCAACTAATATTATAAATGCGAAAGTAACTCTGTCTGTCTGTCTGTCTGTCTGTCTGTCTGTCTGTTACGCTTTCCCGCTTAAACCTCGCAACCGATTTTGATGAAATTTGGCATAGAGATAGTTTGAGTCCCGAGAAAGAACATAGGATAGTTTTTATCCCGGTTTTTGAAACAGGGACGCGCGCGATAAAGTTTTTCTGTGACAGACAAAATTCCACGCGGGCGAAGCCGCGGGCGGAAAGCTTTAAATTTAAAAATTTAAATTTAATTTAAGTATTAAAGGTTACTTATAAACGGTTCTCCACTCATAGCGGGGAGCACGGCAACATGTATCATAAACAATGTTTCATCACCTATGTTTATGGACTGTTTATAAACTGTTTACAGAGATGATGAAACATTGTTTATGAACAGTTTATAAACAGTGTTTATCAATAAATGTTGCCTAATGAATACATGCTAAACCAAAAACCTGGGGGTCAAAGAAGCTCTTCTGGTACAGAGGTAGCGAATATTTGGTCAAGATGAGATACTATGATATTATGATTATTATTACTTTAGGTTTTCCATATTATATTGACTTGAGAAATGTTGGGTTTCTTATGCAAACTTCCATTCCCAAACTTCCACTTCAAGTATTTGTTTACCACAAGGGGTCAAATCATAGAGAAGGACAATGTTTGTCCTTTGACCTTGACCTTTTTCATCTTACCTTCGTATTTACATGTTAGAATAAGTTTGGCACATTGACAGTATCTCAGCATGGGAAAAATAATAATATGTTGAAATGACAATATTATTCTGCAGTTAATATAATATCCGACGATTGAAAAATTTGCCTTATGCTTAGGTAGGCACTATAGACTTAGATTTAATATCTGATAATTATAATAGGTACAGTCATCACAAATTACAAAATTTATTTTCCACACAAAAACCATTAGTAGAATCCAAAGCAATTTATATTGTTCGTTTAAAATCCCGAGTTCGTGAGAAACTTTTCCGCCATTTCATTTCATAACTGCTAAGGAAAATAAATAAGTTAAAAGGCGAGAAGTGAAAACTATTGGTTAAAATTGTTATAACACCGATAGCTAGATTTATAGGTTGTTCTAATTTTAACTGACTTAAAAAAGAAGGTTCGACTGTATGTTTTTTTTTTGTATGTATGTTACCACAGAACTACGTCGATTAGTACCGATTTCCAAAATGTTTGTGTCCCAAAGACTAATCGTTCGTTTCAACGTCCACTGCTGAACAAAGGGCTCTCCCACGGGTTTTTAAAATGACCGGTCCTGTGCCGCCGCATCCAGGTGCTTTCAGCGAACTTCACCAGAATTTGGGTCCATCAAATTTGATAATTTTTAAAATTTGTAAATATGTAATTTGTAAAACGCTTTCAGCTCTGATATTAATTTCTAATGAAATTAGGGAATACGAAGGTTCTTGTAACCAAAAATTCTTTAAACTGGCATACATACTGTCTGGATACAGTTATTAGATATTGCTTACACCAAACATTACCTAATAAAAATTCGGTAAAAAAATATATCTTATTTCGTCTTAAGCTAGAATTTACTTATTTTCATCAAATTCTAATTCTGATTAATACTGTAAATAGTTTAGCTAATAATATTACCTTCTACAGAAATTCAGTACCAAGGAAAGTAAATATTCAAACTTCCATAGTGATAGTAGTCTGTACCTAGCTATTATGCAAAATTGGATTCATCTAATGGAAAATCTCAAACTTACATATTTTGCTGGTTAAAGTATAAAGTTTGGAGTTAAACGTGAAATCCTAAATTGCGAAATGGAATAGCTTTGTAAGCAAAATACGTGTTTGCTACAAGTTTTTCCATGAGTTGAACATTTTGCAGGTACGTGTAATGGAGTAGTATAAAATATATGTTACAGGAAATGTATGAATTCTAGGAATTGTATACTATTCCTAGGAAATGTATACAATTCCGAAGCTATTTAGGAAATGTATAAAATATTGCTTCAGAGATTTTTTAATACGCACATATCCTAGGAAATGTATACTTTTCCTAGGAATTTTATAGAATTCCAATATTGTATTAGGAAATGTATAAAACTAAGCGGCACAAGCGCAGTCGCGTGATCGGGTGTCCCTCGGTACGCCTAAAATTTCATTTAGCCAAACCACATTGGNCTAAGCGGCACAAGCGCAGTCGCGTGATCGGGTGTCCCTCGGTACGCCTAAAATTTCATTTAGCCAAACCACATTGGCCGATAGGTACTTTTAACTCACAATTATTATTGTTTAGCCTGACAGTTGTTTTCGCACTACCATACCTTTCTTTCGGCATCACGCATATTACGCTGAAGTATTGGAAATCCCTAATTTTAACATCTCTTTTATTAAACTATTATTGACATGAAGGTTTTAGTACTCCTGTAGCTGGATAACAAAGTCTCGGTTAGGTTAGGTTAGACTTGCGACCTTGTCACATACACAGCGGCCGCGGCGTGGTAGCGCCATTTCAGTTTCGGAGAACAAAAAGTGGCGTAATAAAAATAATTTTGTGTAAAAAAAAATATCTTAATTACATTTCCGATTGCTGTTTAGGAAATGTGTAATTTTCCTAGGAAATGTGTCTAATATAATTTACATCACACATTTCCGGGTGATTTTAGGACTTATACACAATTCCTAGGAATTGTATACAATGACGGATTTCATACATTTCCTGTAACATATACATTACTAGCTTTCTGCCCGCGGCTTCGCCCGCGTGGAATTTTATCGCGCGCGTTCATGTTTTAAAAACCGGGATAAAAACTATCATAATTGTCCTTTCCCGGGATTCAAACTATATCTATGTATGTCAAATTTCATCAAAATCGTTTCAGTGGTTTAGGCTTGAAAGCGACACAGACAGACAGAGTTACCTTCGTATTTATAATATTAGTAAGGATAAGTAAGGATTATTTTATTCAAAACTTGATATAATAAAAATAAAATGTGATAGTACGTTTTTTATAACAAGGTGAATAGACGACCTCACACAAGTTGCAGGAAGGCTTTAGATGCAAACCGCTATCTATAGGGTAATCTGGAAATCATTGCGGAAAAATGTGGCTGATATTATGATGATGATGATGATTTTTATAATATTGTTTATTTATACTACTAAAGTCTTTATGAGACCAGGTTACGGATCTCCGAATTCAAGACAAGAAACTCTCAACTACCATTCATCACAATACTAAAGTGTAAAGTTTTACCAAACTTATTGTTCACTTTTCACGGTTCATTTACGAATTCGCAAATTACAAAACTTTCCAAAGTATCTACATTACAATGTCCTCAATTGTTCAACAATACGGTATCGTAATTAATATTGGAATTTATTCCATTTACCGAAATGTCTCTTGCCCCGAGAAAATTGGTTGAAGTTATACAAAATTGGCAAACAGAAGTTGCCCGGGGCAAACCGGGACGCTCTACGGAGATTAATTTTATTCCCAACTATTTGTTTGCGGAGACCACTGCTTATATCTTCAGCTTCTTAGCTTGTGAATAAATAATGCGCCGCCCCCCTTGGGCGGCTTTCATTTCATTTCGGCGGACATTTCAGACTTGTGTACAGATCCCTTATCTGTACACAAGTCTGAAATGTAGTGAACGTACTACGGTACATCAACATATAGTGTAGAATCTTTTGTGGTTACAATAAGGCCGTTTTTGCAACAAAAATTCACATTATGATGTGTTGTTCTAAGTAATATGGTGTATGTGTGTGTGTACGGAATTGTACCTTAAATGAGCTTAAAGCTTGAAAGTAAGCTTTATGGAGTTTGCTTCTTGTTTACAAACAGTTATAGTTAAATAAGAAAATTTTGAGAAATCTGGTTTCATAGAAAACAAATGTCACTACTCACGTTAACTTTAATATCTAATATAAAAGTTATTTGATGTCTTTTTAATAATTATCGAGTATTTTGAAGTTATTAAAAATTCACAGTCCAAACCGAAAAGCAGTCTAAAAATACTTTTCAAAATAATAAAAGCAGTTTTCTTCTCAAAAACTTTTTGATTTCGAATTTCCGAGAGCCATTTCTTAAATTAATATTCCAACCAGAAGATTTATATTTTACAAGAAACGCGGGTATTTCTTACAGGAATCTGGTCACCAATTCACTTAGGGACATTACGAGATTGCTGTTCATCAGAGGTAACCAGGAATACCTACGAACTAGTATTTGAGACGTAGATAGAAAAATAAGATTTTTAATGCCTACAAATAAAATTAAACCATACAACAATAATTTTAAAAATACATTACACACCGTCAGAGTTAGGATGAGTTGCACCACCTAAGTTTGACCGTATCTAACTGGTGTTTTTTGTATGGAGTTTGACAGATTTTTGACGTTTGTCAAACTAAGGCTGGGTTGGACCACGGTTGCACCAACCGTGTTACAACCCAGCCTTGGAATATTAGGTATCAGTGTTGTCGATACAACTTATTAAAGTGCAAGATAGTTTGGGATTGATCTTCGATATTTATGGATACCAATCCTTACGGTGTCTTGAAATAGTTCACTTATTATCTAATAATCTATTTTAACCATTAACCATTTGTATTTAAGACAGCTATAAGTATTTATATCATCCAAGCCCTCGATTCTATCATTATCCTACAATTTCTAAGGTACTTTTAGCACTTTATTAGGTACGATCTGACCAAGATCAAAGTAAAATAGATTTCACCCCATATAAAAGAAAGCGAAGCACAAAAATCTGTTTCATCCCTGTTTCAATCATTGCCACGTTGACACACGTATGAGGGATGTGGTTACTAACTTTAAGTAGGTAGCTATCGATATTTTTTTAAACATAGTAATTGATCAGTTTCAACTAATTGCATTTTAAATTAGGACCAGTCAGGTATGTAGGATGTTCTTTTTTATGTTGATTAATTTATCAAACGATAGTATGTTGGATGTTGAAGAACTAATTATTCTAATCTCTTGAAAGTTCAATAAATGTTATCAATTTGTATTTTAAACGTTTCCATGATGAGATTAGTTCTGGTAAAGTAGAGAGTTTAAGATTCAATTTAGGATCAAAATATTTTTTATAAAATCCGATTTGTATGAAAATTAAAATAATTAAAATGAAGATATCAATTTTCTGACTTCACCATACCATTTATATGCCCATGTTAATATGGGCTAGTGTCAGCTCATATACCCATTTACCAAACACCCTGTATAATAGTACCCATTATTATCTTATACTAGCTGACCCGGCGAACTTTGTTCCGCCTTAATGGCAATAAATAACGGGATAAAAAGTATCCTATGTCCTTCTCCTGGCTCTAAACTACCTTCCTGACAATTTTCAGCTAAATCGGTTCAGCCGTTCTTGAAGTAACGAAGTAACGAAGTAACTAACAAGACTTTCTTTTATATATATAGATTAATGTCCAAAATCACATTATTTTGTTTTCTATTTTATAGTATCTTATAACTATCGATATTTATATTAAATGGTACATCCCTCATCCGAAATAGCGGGCCAAAACAAACTTTAATCTAAAACTAATAATAACTTCGCCACAGCGTCCGTTTCAACCGGAAACGGATGCTGACGGATAGGCTTTGAGGCGCTGGCATTCAGGACTATTTCAAATTTTCCAGTAACGTGTTTGATGTATTGAATGTAGTAGGTACCAACTTGTATTTATTTTGTGGTTTGGCCGGTGAGTGAATCCGGTTTTCTTAAATCTATAACTACGTCTCTTTTCCACTTTCCTTAGTTTTGGTAATAAAAAGATTCAGTACTACTACCACTCATACAGGTACATACGGAAGACCAGTGTCGGGGTGTGCCCTTTACATATTTTAATTTTTTAATGACAGAATCAATTATAATTTTCTGTTGCTTCACTAAACTGTTTTCTTTCTTTCTTTCTTTCTTATTGTCTTTCTTTCTCTCTTTCTTTCTTCCTTTCTTGGCTGTTATCTGTCTGAAAATATCAGATTTAGAAAGCTCCTCAAGTCTGATATCAAAACTGTAAACCGAACCGTATAATTATTATCATAAGTATCACCAAAACTAATAAACCTTAACGAATGCTCATAATCTTATCGATTCGACCTAATATAAATTAATAAAGAAATTGTGTAAGAATTATAATCTTCATAATTAAGTAGGCTGACACCATAACCAATAATGCAAAGGCCATTTAATTACTTACCTAGCCACTTAATTTTACCTCTGAAAACCCAATTACTTTTCAATTAACTTTGCAATTATATTTTTGATTGCTTTGAAATTAATAAATTATTATACTTACTCAATCGAGTGTGACGTCACTCGCTATTTGTTCTGTGGCAAAAAATCAATTTAGTTTTCAATGTTTGAAATTTGTTCCAGGAAATATGTAGCTTTCTTGAAGGAGGCATTTAAATACGTGTAAAATTGAACTTTATATAAATTTATGGATGAATGCATCCTTCAAAAATAATCTAAAGTAACATAAAAACAAAAATGTAAAAGCAAAGTTGCCCCAAGATTTTGAAGGTTTTTTGATTTGTTAATACAAGCTTATGCGAGGATTTTAACATCAATTTAATACCTTTTTTTCCCGCGTATCCGGAATATTCGGATTAATAAATTCAATCCCGTTTCCGGGCACAAATCGTTTGGGATTGTCCTGTTAATATTTAACGCAATAATCACGGTTCCTGTACTTTATTTTGGCGTTGCTTATAAATATCTTTTGACTGTTCGCACGAATTTCGTGAAAATGCCGCTCATTTATGTCGCGATAGATAGAGACAGAGATACGAACAGATCGCGTTGACTCTAGTTAAAAAGTTTTGGACTAGACAGTTAGACAACTTTTTACAGATACGAGTACTTACTCTTACTAAAACTAAATAGGTACCTACATTAATTAGTTTACAGTGCATCGAACACTGTGGTATTTTTTCATTTGGTAGATTAACGATGAAAGTCCAAAATTAAATACGTACTCGCATTGCGGTGAAATCATGCACGTGAATTTAAACTTCATCTACCAAATGTTTCCTTTTCAAAATTATGCATCCTTTGCGAATGCTAGTAATCCACAGAAGAGAAAATTCATTCAGAGAGATGGTTCTCCTTAATAGTTTTTTTTACCGTACCGGAAAACGCAGCGTGGGACGTCCACCCACAAGGTGGATCAACGATCTGATAAAGGTAGCAGGAAGGCGCTGGATGCAGGCCGCTCGCTACCAACCGTGCGATGTGGAAGTCATTGGGGGAGGTCTATGTTCAGCAGTGGACGTCCTGTGGCTGAAATGATGAGATGGTTCACGTTGATGGTATAACCTTCAATTGCGACCAATTTCAAAGTCAAAAATCGTCTAGCTTTATTAACGAAACTGTATCGGTAGGCAAAGCAATAAACCGTACAAGCTAAGGCTATCCCGGGAAGTGTCTTCGCGACACTACTGTTCAATTTATCCGAAAGGGTCGGCGCTTAGGTGGGATTTATAAGGGACCTTTTAAACGACTTTTTTCACACCAACGCGTATCGTGGTCACAGTCTAGTTTAGTCTGATCAGCGAAAAAGTTAGAGCGATAGGCTTAATTTAGAAAATTGAAGTTCGGAGACTTGGAACTTTTTGTCCCTGAATATTTAAAATCGATTACTCTTAGGCTGAGTTGCTCCACCTTATTTTATCCGTAACAATAACCGGTGCTTTTTTATGGAGTTTGACAGATTTTTGACGTTTGTCAAAGTTAAAGTAAGATTGCGCAACTCAGTCTTAAAGCTCCATCCCAAAATAAATAGGTACTTACTTCACTTACTACCTAGTCTAAAGCGCGCTCTACACTCGCGGCGCGAAAGGCCGCGAAAGCCGCGAAACGCGTGTGTAGATGGTTTCGCGGACTTTCGCGCGTTCGCGTTCACGCTTCGCGCCGTTCCCCGTTCGTTGTCGGTTTTTTGTCCCGCGACAAAGGTTCGCGCTTGGTTCACGGCGCGCGATCGCGAACGCAACTACACTCGCAGTTTTTCGCAATAGCTGAGAAGACGCCGTCGCAAGTGGTTGTGCATTATTGCGTACTTACTAACGTTCTTTTTTTTTTTAAATGAGTAGGTACTAGGCATGGAATAATGAACTTGAGTTGAAATTTATCGAGTGTTTTCAATCCGAACCAATACTTTGACAGTCCAAACACAAGGACCATAAAAATAAAAATAAGACCCACTATGAATGACATTTTGAATATTCCTGTGGGTGAATTGAAAAAAAAAAGGACTCACTTATGTCCAGTTATAGAACCTATAGAAAGAAAGTTAAGGATTCCACTCATAGTGGGGCAAGCTCAAGTGAAATATATAAACCCATTAAACATTTTTTATTTGAGTCTTATTTTTAATACATAGGTAATTGTAATACGATATAGCACAGAGCGTCACCGCAGCAACAATCACGTCGTCATCCATTGAGGCCGCGAACGAGACTGCGAGGTTTCGCGAGTGTGGAGAGACACATATAAACGCGAAGTGCACGGCGCGAATCGCGGCGTGAATTCACAGCAAGAATCGCGCGCGAGTGTAGAGCGCGCTTGTTGTCTCTGTCTTAGAGAGGCAAGGCACGAGAAACCGGCCGCCCCGCGCACCGCGACACTTTGCTCGAGCGCTTGGCTGTGACGGACGTTCTCTCGGTTCAGGGACTGTGATATTTGTGACCTAGATCATTATTTCTGGCATAGGCATATTTCTTTGTTACATTAATTTGATTTGTGGAATTATTGGTTTCGGTTATGTAATAAATCGATATCTGCTGGTGCCGTACATTACTTTTAAAAAGCACTCTCACCTCTGATCTTTAAGACTAGTTTATCATATTTTTAAAACCTGGCACCTGGTGATCGCCATAATAATATTTTATGAAACTTTGATTCCTTTTATGTATAGAAAGTCTACAAAAAAACTCATGAAAATAAGCCAATAATGTTTATGATGTCTAAAGAAACTATTGTATAGAAGACCCACGCTGAACTGTCCCACCAAACTCATTGACAGGGGGGCGCTACCATCGTTCAACTATATGTATGGTTTCCAACATGGCAAAAATCGGAACCAGCGATCCGGTATTGACGGTGGCGCACGGTGGGCTGATATTAGAGCTTCATAGACTTAGCGTCGCTCAAAAATCAAGTGCCTAATTTTGAAAAAATAAATATGCCAATGTGTTCCTTTACCAAAAAGGAATATTTTATGTTATGTAACGTTTCTTGATAAAGTTATTATTTAATAAGTTATTGACAATTTCCTTTTTTTTTGTATGGAGCTCAACATTTATTTTTATTTTATTCGTTATTCTCAAGCTTTCTAAAGAAATTGACTTTTGTATTACGTAATGCAACATATAAGCTATGTTATCACCAAGTGTCGCACTTCGGAAATCTTCGGAACAATGTCATTTTGGACTTTAAAATAAAAAAAATAAAAAATTTAAATAACTGCCAAATTTTGTAAAAATAACTACGCCAATGTGTTCCTTTGCCAAAAAGAAATATTTTATGTTATGTAACTTTTCTTGATAAAGTTATTATTTAATAAGTTATTGACAATAATTACTATTTTTTTGTATGGAGCTCAACATTTATTTTTATTTTATTCGTTATTCTTAAGCTTTCTTAAGAAATTGCTTTTTGTATTATGTAATGCATCATATAAGCTATATTATCACCAAGGGACGAATCCCGGAAACCCTCGGAACATTGTCATTTTCGACTTTAAAATAAAAAAAAACTAACGAAAAAAATAACTGCAATGTTATGTACTTTCTTCCGTACTACCCTAACGAGGTGAAGAACTAAGCACGTTTTTTATAGTGGTGTTCCCAGGAGGCCTAATCCACATGATTACTAAGGTTACTATAATATAATATTTGTTTTATGGAAATTAAGCCAGTTTGAAGTTAAGTTTATTGGTTAGACCACAGAATAATAATAAGTACTACGTACAGAAGTTTAACTTCGCGAAGGTATTTAAAAAAATGTATGCTCAATGTCATTAACAATATGGTGTAATTTAGCCTGTCTCAAGAGTCAAGCACCATTTTGTTGACAAACGTCAGTGATCGGCACTGCGCCGAAGCTATAGGGCTGACTTCGGTAATATGATGTGACGTGAGGTGCCAAACTGCGGAAAATGGCGGAGGAAATACATGATTTAGCATGAATTATCATGAATAATATTAACTACTTATTTACCTCTCAGTGTCTTGAGGCAACTTAAAAAAGTACATTCTGTGTTTTTATTATTATTTAGGCAGTTAAATACTGCACAGTATTTCGTACACCATTCTCTTTATTTTCTTCCATCATACACAAGAATACGCGTGCGTAAGTCAATGTTCGCTCGTATGTGAGGCCTTGTCGAATAGTATCCTGTAGGTGGGCCATCGTGCGTGTTTTGTTTTCGATGTAAACTCGCGGAGATGAACAGGCCTGGTTAGACTCAAGAGCCACTTTCTGAATCTACAAAAGTAAAGCTTGCTTTCTCAGTATCAGCCTCGTCATCAAATTGATCATTTATAGTGGACTTTTTGGTGGTGTTGAAAACCTTTCTTGATGGCAATTACGTCTAAATTATTCATTTCTTTTGATATGGCTTTACAAATATCACATCGCTGCTTGTGCAGAGCTGCCATTTATCAACGATATTATTTTTCTATCAATCAAGTGAGAATCAGTTATTACGAGATTGTTTTGCTTCCAGAATTACGATCTATTAAATTTTCAATTTCCGCGTCCATTAAGTTTTTTTCATTGATAACATTAAAATAGGTCGACAATAATTAAATGCAGCTTATTTTGAATTAAAAAAAAATGGGTCTCCTTCATACATTTGAAAAAGAAATGAGTCGATAGTAAAAAGTGGAGCTAGAAACCTTATTTTCCCTTATCCATTTTATCTGGAGACATCAAACCGAACGTTCATTTGGGCACTTACAAGTTGCCCTAAAACGCTAGAATCATTATTTTCGCAAATTTTGTTTCGCAGACCAAACTATACTACGTACATGGAGCTCTACATACGTATATGCCTGCAAGAATACAAAATTATTGCTCACGGAAAAGATATTTACTTCCAATCAGAAAGTACTACACCACGCTCGAATTTTGCAGGAGAGCAACTAATGAAGATATTTTGCACAATTTATTTTTAAAATCTGATTCTCAGATATAGACAATAATATAAACTTCATAGAAAACACAAAGTTTTATCAACAGAAGCAAAAAGTTAATTAATAAATGATCAATTTGATGATGAGGCTGATACTGATACTGAAAGAAAGCTTTACTTTTGTAGATATTAGCCTATTTCACGGTTCAGAAACTGACTCTGAATAACCAATAAACTTAACTTTCCATAAAACATATTTTAATAATCTTACAAGTGGATTAGGCCTCCTGGGAACACCACTATAAAAAACGTGCTTAGTTCTTCACCTCGTTAGGGTAGTACGGAAGAAAGTACATAACATTGCAGTTATTTTTTTCGTTAGTTTTTTTTTATTTTAAAGTCGAAAATGACAATGTTCCGAGGGTTTCCGGGATTCGTCCCTTGGTGATAATATAGCTTATATGATGCATTACATAATACAAAAAGCAATTTCTTAAGAAAGCTTAAGAATAACGAATAAAATAAAAATAAATGTTGAGCTCCATACAAAAAAATAGTAATTATTGTCAATAACTTATTAAATAATAACTTTATCAAGAAAAGTTACATAACATAAAATATTTCTTTTTGGCAAAGGAACACATTGGCGTAGTTATTTTTACAAAATTTGGCAGTTATTTAAATTTTTTATTTTTTTTATTTTAAAGTCCAAAATGACATTGTTCCGAAGATTTCCGAAGTGCGACACTTGGTGATAACATAGCTTATATGTTGCATTACGTAATACAAAAGTCAATTTCTTTAGAAAGCTTGAGAATAACGAATAAAATAAAAATAAATGTTGAGCTCCATACAAAAAAAAAGGAAATTGTCAATAACTTATTAAATAATAACTTTATCAAGAAACGTTACATAACATAAAATATTCCTTTTTGGTAAAGGAACACATTGGCATATTTATTTTTTCAAAATTAGGCACTTGATTTTTGAGCGACGCTAAGTCTATGAAGCTCTAATATCAGCCCACCGTCTGGCGCCCCGCTGTCAATGTCATGTATAGGACAGTTCAGTATTTTGGAACTATAATATTTATTTCATAGGTACTTACCTACAATTTATGCATAGGTAACTACATACACCCTTGGTGCCGAAATGATCATAAAGTTTGTAGATAGTAAAATTATTTTCATAAAAGCCACGATTAACTTACTATAAATAATTTATTCTGCAGTAGAATTAACAGCAAATACAAGCAAAAATGTTTGCATATTAATTTTCATGTTCTATTTTCGTTGGTAAGTTATGTCGGCGCGCGTGCCGTTGCAATATTTTGGGGGATGCGATTTTTATTACACACTCGCTGCAACAAATTTCTACTAGATTTAACAAATTGCATAGAACCAATGGATTGTTGGTGATCATGGTTGTGGTTCATAAAGTAGGGATTAACAAACCCTTATTCATATAAATTGTATAAACAGTAAGATGCCACAATGTTGAAATTTTACACGTTACTAGCTTTTGCCCGCAGCTTCGTTCGTTCGTTCGTTCGTTTCAGCCGAAAGACGTGAAATTTAGTTTGTCACAGATCGTCATAAATGATAGTCTTTATGTTATTCTGGGTTATAAACAATAATACTGTAAAGTTTCATCAAAATCCGTTCAGTAGTTTTTACGTGAAAGAGTAACAGACATCCTGACATCCAGACATCCAAACTTTCGCATTTATAATATTAGTTCCTACTAATATTATAAATGCGAAAGTTTGGATGTCTGTTAACCTGTTTCGCTATGTGCCCAATGAGTACCACATATTTAAAAAGATAAAACTTAATATGTTAACGCGGGGCATATCGATGAAATATCGTCATTCCGATTTAGACACTTACTAACGATACGTTTACATCAATTTTTATTTGACTACCTACAAAGGTGTCAAACATAGACTGTGTCCCTTCGTAGCCCGTAAGTGTGATCGGCGGTCACATTGTACGGCACTATACGGTGTACAGTGTAGAAAACTGTAGTGGCATGGACAAAATAGGCACTCCAATGACAATACACAAAATAGGAAGGTTTAGAATACTCTCTTGTAGCCGTATTCTCAGTATAATTCAATAATCAACACGGTTATGGTCAGCGCTTGGTTGCGGACAGCAAAAGCTCTGATCAGTCGATAAACGTTTTTAGGTAGAAAGGACAGAAAAATCCTATTTATAGCCTGACCAGGAACATAAAAACCCTCGCCATGTTGCGGAAAACTAATGGTACTAATTTCTTTTAATGGCAACAGTAACTGAAAACTTCATTGACATGACACCTTGCATGTCAGTCTATTGTTGTCAAAGTGTAAACAAACTTTATTTTAAATGTGTGCAATTGATTTTGTGAATTAAATTGCTAAAATATTTTTATAGTCGTGAAAGAAATGTGGTTCGTATTTGTCGAAGAGAAATACTAAGGGTTCGGACAATATTTTCATTGAATAATGTTTCCGACAAAGGTTGTCAAATTGACTGACATGTTTATCGTATAGTACAGTCCACTATGAAAATTAGCTGTAGTCTGTTTCAACTACCTATTTTAAAGTTTTTTGTCACTTTCTAAGTTTTGAATTTTATGGAATTGGGAAAGAAGTACCGAGTTTGAAGCGTTCATGAGCAGACATTGCAGTTGAATATTCAAGTTCTGAATTTGATTATTGATGAATAATAAAATAAATCCTACTAGCTCGATTGATGGTTTCATTTAATTTATTTAAACCAGGTTACCTTTAATAATATTTTTCGTTCATTTATGAAAATATCAAATTAGCCCGTAATCCTTTATCCTGATACATAAATTTAGCCTATTAATTTAACACATGTACGACTGTACTCAGTGTTGCACTATCAAATGCAATTGAAGCGCCTCTGTGCCAGGGTTTTTATGTTCCTGGTCAGGCTATAATACACTCTACAAAGATAAATTCCTTCCTCTCACAGGACAGGCAATGCCTAGTGCGGAGGTCTTCTTTTGATTTGTACCTACTAGTTGATCTGGCAGTAAATATTTTCATTTTAATTTTTTTTTTTCAGATATTAAAACCGTTAATCATCGGTTTTGAATATCTGAAAAAAAAAATGAAAATGTTGATGTAAAAAATATACCTAGGTATTTCAGGCTAATATGCTTGCAGGCTAATAAGAAGAAAGAATTACACGAATTAATTCCACCAGCCCCCTTCCATCATCGGGGAACCAGACGCAGGTTAGCGTACCATCCCTATATTGTTGACATTCCACCAGCTCGCACTAAGCGTTTCGATGACTCTTTTATAATGCGAACAGCTAGGGACTGGAATTCGTTGCCTGCTGCTGTCTTTCCCGAAAACTATAATCCGGGCCTCTTCAAGGCGAGAGTGAATAAGCACTTACAGGGCAGATATGTACCATCCTAGACTGCATTCCACTTAACATCAGGTGCGATTGTGGTCAAATACCTGCCTTGTTATGCATAAAAAAGGCGTGTAAGATTCTGCATACTCAAGAGGAAACAAAATTTTTAAGACTGAATTTTATATAAAAACTTCTAGGCTAAGGCTGAGTTGCACCATTTATCTTTGACCGTAACTTTAACGATAACCGGTGTATTGCTGCCGGACTTGTGGACTCCTTTCTCCTCTTGCATCTCCGTCAGCAGGGGTACGCCGTGACAACAGAGGTCCCCGCTGAAAATCAGTTTCAAGACAAGCCCTGGCGGTCTTGATGTACGCTGAGCGGGTGCCTTTTTATCAGAGGGGCACAAGCAGTTAATTGTCCACTTGTTTATTTCTCTCTCTTCTAATCTATGTCATGTCTTAACTGCTTGTATACCTTTCTTGCAAATAAAAAGTTTTCTATTCTATTATATTTTGTATGGAGTTTGACAGATTTTTGACGTTTGTCAAAGTTAAAGTAAGATGGTGCAACCCAGCCTTAGAAAAAAGTTCTGCAGTTACTGTTCCTATTTATACTATGGTGAAATTCAACATCACTCGCCGGAAGCAATCTACCTTGTCCTTTACGGATCAATGGGCCAGATTTAGGGATATGTGGTCAAATTAAAATAGTAAATAAAAAGTTGTTGAACGACCCCATACTGAATCTATTTACTAACTTTAGGTTGGGATACTACTAGCTGTTATCCGCAAATGAATTTTAAGCAGTTTAATTACTTTCTTGTTTATTATAAACATAAAACTAACAGAAGAGAACTTTATACGGTTAACAAAAACACTTTTGAAATAGGCGCAGAGATGTTAATTGAAACTTATATTATTTTGTTTAAGAGCACAAAAATGTATCTTAAATTTATTTGTAAATACTTTACCATTTTTGAGCAATAATCCGAATCCATTACCAGATTATTCATTTCTCCCATATTCTTTTTTATCTACATTGAATAGAGCTGAAAAAACAAATTTTGTACGCATAATAAAACAGTTGGCTGTAGTAATATTTAGGTGTTTTGTTTAGATTTACAAATAAATTTTAATCGGATTTACTTGTATTTGGAAGTTGAACTTTTGAATTTTTAATCAACGTTACTTTTTTACCGTTTTATTCAAAATGTTATAAACCAAACGATAAAATAAATATAACATATCGGTATCGGTACGTGTTTCGGTATACTTTTGTCATACTTATATATTGCTCCAATATTCTTTAGACGCATTAGACGCCGACGTTATTGTGTGCCTTATATCTTTTCAAATGATTGGTCCTCTCACCTTTTATGTAGGTACTTCATCTATTGGCTCAATTAGGATTGAGGCACGTTCTCCTCATTATTGGACATATTATTTCGGCTCATTGTGCAAAAATATGAAGAAATAATAATAATAATCGTAATAAAATATCAAATGACTGTGATGATGACATTAATCATAAGTAAAAAGAAAAATTAAGAATAAAAAAGAAAATCTTGTAATTTGAATGTATTCTTGTAAAAAATAATCAAAACAATACCAAAACAAAAACAAACTCTACTAGACTTTTCTCATACGTATTATTTTGTGAATTATAAATAAATTAAAGGCATCGCACTAATTAAATACGAGTACGTACGAGTAGTTGTATAATATGTGAACGTGAAATTGTGAACTCTGTCAGTTTATAATATAACGCGTTAGATTGTAAACTAACAGTGGGTTAGGTTAGGTTAGATTGAAATTTTACTAAGTCAGATTATAATCTGACGGAATTTACAATTTTACGGTGACATATACATCATCATCATCTCGGCCATAGGACGTCCACTGCTGAACCTAGGCCTCCCCCAATGCTTTCCATGTTTCTCGGTTGGTAGCGGCCTGTGTTGTTAACATCGTCATTAAGGTATAAGGGATCTTCAACGGTAGGTAAATAACTTCTTAGAATATCAACGTTAAAGATATATTTAAAGTCTAGAGTCTAGACCCATTTTTTCTGGAAAGGTCGCAGAAATTTACGGGTACCCTCAAGCTAGCCTCTTGAGTGCTTTTGTCTCTTTATACATTGCATTAGTTCCACTCATTAGCTCAGCTGTGCTTAAAAGCTCTTGGGTGCTTTTGTTCTGAACATCTTGGGAGCTTTAGAATAGGAAAGAACGTGGCACAACCCGTTTGACAGATTTACGAGGCTATCTTTAAAATTAAGAAGTTGTAAAACGTTTAATAAAAGTTTTTGTTATGTTTTATAGGGAAGACGTGTTGATAATGGAACTTATAATGCTTGGAGAAAATCATGAAATCTAATGATTTTTCGTTGGTTCGTTTTCGTCGTTCTTTGGTCTTGGAGAAATAACTTTCTGTGTTTATGTTCATCCTTCAATCAGTATACGATGCATTTATGTCATTTTATAAAGGTTTAAACTTACGTCAGATAGGACTAAATATGTTGCAAGCAGCGATTTTTCTCTGGAAAATTAGCTGTCTTGATTTGGATAAGTTAATTAATGTAATTGAGCATTATTTCCTTAAAGTTTCAAGTTATTTCCTGAGAATTGACTTTTTGCTTTTCATAATAGGTAGGTACGTTAGTCGACTTCTTTTGGTTGTGACAAGAATACAAATTAAAAACAATTTGTAAGGACCACTTGAACTTAGGACAGGTTAGTACTAACGTTTTATTCACCTGCCCTAAGGTCCATCATTAATCTTAATATTCGCAAAGACCTTTCTCAAGACTCCCGTTAACATTATTTCTGAATCCTTTTCGTGGCCATCATTCATCATTATCACTTGAATAAAATACCTAAGTGCTTGTAGGGTATTCAAATAAGAGCCTAAGTTATTTATCTTGTGGGAAGGTAGTTTTTTTACTTAAAATATTAAAATCTGGGGAAACGTACTACATTGCTATGATAAACGACTATTCTCTTACTGAAATCTTAACCCTAGAGTAGTCGCGCCTTTCCGTGGAACGTGAGTGCTCGCGTATGAGCATTTTGCCACCCAAACTTAAAGTCCGGTTGTGTGTCAATTAACAGTTTAAAAATATGAAAATCAGTTAAAAATGATAGAATAAAGCATACACTATTAGAAAATAACGTTTATTAAAGATTTGTGGTTAAAATTTAAAGAAAAATATATATTTTGGAAATGTTAGGAAATATTTATAGAAATCTTAGAAACACTATTGTTTTTACCTACATACATCATCTGATATTAAACTTATTAGCACACTTAAAGGTTTTCCTTACATATAACATGTGCTTCAACAAAACAGGCCTGTCACATGTGCATTTAATGTGCGTTGCACAGTAAATTTGCACAGCTATTGCACCCTTGGCACATCATCTTCAGATTCTGCCGCTGATTGTTCTATAACAGTATTGTAATGACTATGTTTACTTTCTTTATAACTTTAGTACCTATACATTTTCCACTAATTTTAGTGCACCAGTTTCTTGGAAATCCGACATGTTCCTTGTTTTTTTAATTTTTTGTATTTTACGTGAATTTTACCGAAAACGACATGAAATAAATTAAGCACTAATAGTAATTATGAATTTTATGACGTCATTAATGTCAAAACAACATTATACGCAATAAAAACTAATAATCTTCCTACTACACTAAAAACCAGACACACAAATTTTACTTACGTCAGTAGTCGCGCAGTGAGCAATTTGCCGCAAAACGTGACATACGTTCAACAATCGTTCTCTATTGCGGTCATCTGCGCACTAAATTTCTTCTAATTTCTAATACATGGAGGTGAAGTATGGGGAGGCAGCTACTGAAACGCTTGACTTTAACAAACGCATCGAGTAGAAAATAACTCGATTTTTTGGCCGAGGGCGGCAAAATGCTCATAGCGCGAGCACTCTAGGGTTAAGATAAACGGAAAAATAAAGAACTTTATTTACCAGTTACTTATAATTTAATAAGAAAAGTGGTCACTCATTTACTACAGTATTTGAGTGTGAAAAAGAGTTTTTGTTTTTTACCCATTCATTAGAAATGGAATATAAATGCTGATTTTATTTTGTGCAGATGTCAACACTGGTCAACTATTCCACTTAACGAAGCGTGAATCTATAACAATCGTCCAATCATTAAACTACAACAGAGTGCTTTTATCATTTTTCAGTGGCGTATGCAAGTCTAATAGAGAGTGAATAAGCATTTACTGGGCAGGGATGTGGGTACTACTCTAGACTGCATGTCACTTAAAATCAGGTTAGCATTTTACTGTGGTAAAATTGATGTATAAGTAAGAAACTTGTAGCAAACGTAACACAGGGTAACACTTACTTGACTTAATGTCATATTCACCTCGATGGGGCATAGGGCGTCCACAACATTCCTCCATCGCGTTCGATCTTGAGCTTCGCGTTTGATCTTGCTCCAAGCCTTGCCGATTTTCTTCACCTCGTCAGCTATAGTGCGCCGCCAAGTTTGTTTGGAGCGACTACGTTTGCGTTTTCCTTGGGGGTTCCAATCCAGAGCCTGCTTGGGGATGTGATCGGGGTCCCTGCGGCGAGTGTGGCCGATCCAGTTTCACTTGCGGCGCTTGATCTGCTGGTCAATCAGAATTTTTCGGGTAACACGGATAGAATATAATTATTTTGATATTAAGTCCATACATCTCCTCATTCTTTTACTATCGTAGGTCCATTGACCCGTGGTGTTAAATCTAGCAATCTAGCTTCCATATTATGCATTTGTCGTGGCTCAATTGGACACGGCTTGGCTATAATGTGCATTTCGAAGCCCGCTTACAGAGACATGCATTTTAAAATCGATTTGTAAAACCAAAAAAAAAAAAGATTTTAAATTATTAACACAACTGATTTTAAATGGCTTTAATGGAAATAAGCGAGCAAGACAGAAATTCGAACATCCAGGTAACATTGTTCCGCAAATTAAATATTGCCTCCGAATAAAATAAAACGAATCGACTGGGAAAAACACTGTTTTGCATAATAAACTCAATGGATAATG
This sequence comes from Ostrinia furnacalis, assembly GCF_004193835.3. Lineage (NCBI taxonomy): Eukaryota > Metazoa > Arthropoda > Insecta > Lepidoptera > Crambidae > Ostrinia > Ostrinia furnacalis. Next base: position 252,264 of record NW_021131691.1, read on the forward strand.
GAATCAATCAATTCCAATCGAAAGCTGTATCGTCTACAGAGAGAAATATCGTAGAATAAATGTAGCACTGATACAATTAGCCATGTTTTCAATTTGTATATTTCAGGTAGAATAAAAGGTAGCTTTTGTGCCTATTTTTGGTACAAAACAAACTGTTCGTGGAGTCATGCTTTATCTTTTAATTGAATTGTATTTCTGAGTAAGTACTAGGTCTGGAATTATCATAAAACAGAGAGAAAAACTTTTAATCATTTGTTACTTTGGATGCGTTCTGCGGTCTGCGATCGGGCCAAATGAACGCAGACCTCACCTGTCAGTTTGCGTTCTTTTCTTTTGTTGCACTGTCAGATCGTATCGATACAAAATATAGGAGTATAGAGATTGATAATATTTTTCAGACTTGATGCGGGCTGCGTTCACTTTGGCCTGACCGCAGACCGCAGAACAAATCCAATGTGGCAAATCCTTTAGATATTTTTTTATCTCTGGAAAAATAATAAGATGCATGGTCTAATATTGTTTCAAAATAATTCAAAATTATTCCAGCTTTATTTCCGCACCATAAAACAATTCCAACGCTAGCCATTTCCCCGGTTCACACGTAACGTCTCTAATTTCACAACATTCTGTTAGGGTCGAATGTAATCGGGTTATCATAAAATATAACCGCCATTTATCCCACAAATAATGTCGTAAATAATATCCGACGTAAAAACATTAATGAAAACATAGGGCCAAGATTGTCCTTCGCTGTAATGAATGGGGAATGAAGATCTATGGACTTTGACGATTATACGGTATGTGAGGGTATGAAAGCATTAAAATATGATTAGGTTTAGATATTAGGATATAGGATTAGGTATAATTTACATATTATAATCATAATTCATCTAGGATCGGCTCTTCTAAATCTATCAAAAAAGAGTTCTCACCGATTTCAACATAAATAAAAAAAAGTTTATGCATATCTCTAGAAATAGATACCATTTATTAGTGATAGACCTTATTTACTTATATTGTAATTTTGTCTATAGATGTAGACTCCACGAAAGCCAAAGTAAAAGCCTAATGTTGCAAAGCCTAAAAGTTAATTCTAAAGCTTTAGTTAGATTGCAGTTGGATTTCCGATCCATACGTTTGCTTCCAATAGTTGAAACATCACTTATCGGAAGGTCGATCTGTATTTAACTAACTAGTGCGCGTCTCCCTTTAACAAGTTTTCTGCCCCAGCGGACGTCAATTCTCAGTAACCGTTGCCATGAACTGCCTATGGAATTAATGCTGTCAATTCTAGAATTGTGCTTCAAATTTTCGACTTGTCTCTTGTCAATTTGTTTTTTGAGTTTCATTTTTACATTCAATTTTAAATATATATTTAATGTCTCATTCTTAATACCTAGTATATACGGGATTATTCTCATAATGGGATTTCTGAATAGCCAGACTCCAATTTGACCGCCATTATACTCTAACCTATTCAGTAAAAGCTTAGGTAGTGATAGGATACGAAAAACAGGAGATTAGATCTGGAAATCGAAAGAAGCAATCCTACATTACAATGAAAAGTGTTTGTTATGTTATGATTTGGGACACGGCTTTTTCCCAAACTTAGCGCAACATTTATTGCACTACCGTGCGCGTAGACGAGAACAAATTCTCGTGATCTATTGAATGGGCCTATTCTGCTTTTTATTCCAACATAAGGCTGGCAATTAATTTTCAATGGAATTTCGGCTGGCTTACTGGAGTGGAGAAATTTTATTGAAATATATTTGACACGTGAACTCGCGATTCCAAAGCTGCGATTCCAATTTATTTAGATTGTTCATTTTGTTCCCCGATTTATTCCTGTAAATTGGCTATAAAAGTGAGGGATTTTAAATATTTAAAAATTTTATTGCACTTGTTATCATATTTTAAACATGGAATCGTTACAGAGGCTTATATCGCATTGAAATTTCAAGGCGAGAGTGAATAGGCACTTACAGGGCAGATATTATGTACCATCCTAGACTGCATCCCACTTAACATTAGGTGCGATTGTGGTCAAATAACTGCCTTGTTATGCATAAAAAAAAACGCAATACGTAATATTCACTCAAAAACTAATTTTAATCTAAAGAACTTGATTCTTTATTAAAGTTTTATAAATGATAACGAGCTTTCCACCATTATAATTAAAACCTTGAAAATATTTTCCTTATTCCCATGAAATCCAAAGTCAAATCACTTTTGTATTTGTTCCCCTGTTTCGGTGTTTATGTCCTTAACCCTTCATTCGACGGAATTTTTTTTTAGTTAAATTTATAAAACAGTTACAGATTTCGTTTCTTAGCTTGTATGGGACCCCAGAAAAAATACCCAAAAAAATCTAACTATTTCAGTTTCCCGAAAAACCTATGTCCAGTATACTGGACATTGCCAAGTTCATAAGAAAGTGACGCTCACCAACCATGTCCAGTATACTTCCCGTTGTCGAAGAGACAGAAAAAAGAAACAAGTGGTTCCGTAATAAAATATTAACTATCATCATCATAATTTCAGCTTTATGACGTCCACTAATGAACATTATCCTCCCCCAATGATTATCAGGTTGGCAAGTGGGCTAACAACCAGCCAATCTGATAGTCGTCCTGTATCCTGCGCCTTCCTGCTACCTTTACGGGTTCATCTGTCCACCTTGTGGGTGGATCTCCCACGCAGCGGTTGTCGGCACGTTGCCTCCATACTAGAACCTTGCTGTAGCCATCAGCCATCAGTTCTGAGTGATGTGCGCCCTGCCCATTGCCACTTCAGCATGCTAATCCATAAGGCTATATCAGTGATTTTAGTTCTTTTATGGATCTCCTCATTAGATGTCGCACAGAAACACCAAGCACAGCCCTCTCCATGTCATGCTGTGATAAAGAGAGGGTTTATTGTGAGAAGTAACCTTTCAGTAGGTATCATTATGTGATTACTGGTAAAACACTTGGACTTGTTGCTGATTTCTTCTCCTGCACTTAGACCGCCATCAAGGTGGCGTTTTGTGCAAGCACTTCAGCACCAAGGGTCAATACGAAAGCTCTCTGGAAAGACTACAGCACTGCTCAAGCTTCAATCAAATCGAAAGCCTCCTCATAGACCACGTACGCCAAGCGTTATGGCAAGTAATACTCTTTGGTCTTCTGTATAACCCTGCCGCAGCGTATGGATGTGGTTTATGGTTACAAAGACTTCTCGGACACCGGCATGTAATAACCCTCGCATAGAAACTTGTAGATATGGCTCGGAAGCGTGATGGGACTATAATTCTTCAGTAAGGTGTTATCCCCTTTCTTGAATAAGGGTACCACCACGCTTCTGCTCCATGCCTCTGGCATTATTCCCTCGAGTAAGACAGAGTTAAAGATTTTGCTGTCTATATTCATGCGTTCTATGCAAAAACTGATGGAAAAGCAGGGTGAAAAGAACAATTTTCTGATGAAAACCAGTATTTATATGAAAAGGAGTAGTGTTAGGCGGCACCAATGCTACTAAGGCTTGTTTTTTAGAGTTGAAACTCTGAAAAACTGTACATAGTGAGGCAGAAAATATATTATGTGTGGATCTCTAAAATATTATTATCGAAAACCACAAAAGTTAATTTTCTAACAATTTGGCAACGGGAAGAATACTGGACATAGTATTTAGCAGTTACTTTACTAGTAATTCGACGACGGGAAGTATACTGGACATGCAAGTTATAGGTGTCGTAAAACGAAAACAAAACTCTGTATGACAGTAAATACATTGTAAGTAGCTTCGCAGGTATCCTATCTATAGTTTTTAATAATATTACAAGAGTATTAAGCCGTAAAATAATGAATAAAATGCAATTTACCGAGAGCCCGCACAGCGGGCCCTTCCTCCCCGTCATATTATTGGAGATTGCTCGCGTCTCATCGATATTGGTGCCTTGCTGATTTTAGACAGCATAGTTAGAAAGTTTAGGGAGCAAATAAACACCTTGAGTTCAAGATATACGGTCAATTTTTTTACGGAGATTTATTTTCGTTCAATGGGAAGTATATCGCACGTCGTCGAATTAAGGGTTAAGGCACTTCCTCATTGAAACCATTGTTTCTTTAAGCTTATGCAGTAACTGTTGTTCTTTTATTTAATTTGAATTGATTACCTTAGTATTTAATTAGGTTTTATATACTTGAGCAGACGTTACTTAATTGATTATGATTAGGTAAGTAATCCCCGTTTCAGTCTTGATTCGAGAATGCTAAAAAAATATTATCAACATTTCAGTCACAGGAGTAACTGTAAACCTCCCCCAATTATTTCCATATCGCCCGTTTGGTAGCGACCTGCATCCAGCGCCTTCCTGCAAACCTTTATGAATAACTAGCTGACCAATAAATAAGCAGACTTTTTTTATTTCGAACGGGATAAAAAGTATCCTATGTCCTTCTCCTGGCTCTAAACTACCTCCCTGACAATTTTCAGCTAAATCGGTTCAGCCGTTCTTGAGTTATAAGTGGAGTAACTAACACGACTTTCTTTTATATATATAGATTTAAACTTACTAATAGTTAAAGTTTAATTACTTGAACAATTTATACGATAACCACCTGACCTAATAATATTATCTTTATTGTTAATTTACTTTTGTTTGATTCAAGAACGCACCTTTACCCTATCCGATACCCTTGGGCAATTCCAAAAGTTATAATTACCTTAGCGACACAGAAGTTATTGTGTATAACTTATGCATTATTGTAACTTATATCAGAATTTATGAAGTTCGCTCGTTCAATGGAATTTGATGAAGTTTAGGTAGCAGTGACGTAACATTTGCTTAATTAAATAGAAGGAAGACTTGTGTAATTTTAATAATCAAAGTTACTAATGATTCGTTCAAGTTCGGCAAAATACAATATAATATACTGATAGAAACTAAAAGATAAAAAATAGTTTTTTTTTTGTTATTACTAAACCGCTGTTTAATAAAAGCGTTTTGCTAATAAGTATGTAACCATTGGAGCTTGAACAAACTTTAACCATTAGTTGAGTTGACAGAGGACCAAAAAACTGGCTCTAAGCCATAATTTTTTATGGTCTCTTTTACTATAAAACTGGCACAGTAGTGTTACATAATTATACAGTTTGCACAGATGACAGCAGATTAGGCTATACATTTTTGTTGCTACATCGCCCATAATATTTCAACGGTATAAGTGACCACTTTAGGTTAATGTGCTCGCCTGTACAAGCGTTATTAATAATATTTAAATTGATTTATTAAAGACAGTTGTCAAGATTACTTGAACGTTAATTAATTAAGCCAGTCGATAGTAATTTTACGGACCACTAATTTGCTTAAAGACTGGGGACATCGGCCACACCCAGGATATAACAGCCTGTTCAGTTAATTTAATATTTGAAATGCTCTTCAAACCATCGTTGATTTTTGACGGTGGGGTTGCAAAGAGGATTGGGTGACATTGTCATGCTAGGCATGTGACCCATGAGAGAAATGTAAGCCTCCTGTAAAATAAGAATCTATAAGGGTTTTTTGCCATTTGGCTACGGAACCCTAAAAAGGTCCGTGCTCCTGCAGTGGTGATTAAAAGATCTGATAATGATAATGAAAAGTAATAATTTACTTCTCTCAGGTATAATTATTTGACTGTTCTACTTAATCTGTGAATCAATGTCGAAACCAAAACAAACTAATGACCTTCGTTAGAAATCCTTCAGATTACTCTTATTTAATTAAAAGCTTAGCAAAATTTATCTGTTAGAGTGAAAATTTACTTACTACTAATATTATAAATGCTAAAGTTTCTGAGAAAACTGCCCGTTTGTTCTTTCATCACGTTTCCTCTTATTTTTGTTTACTATAATTTTATGTATTTGGTAAAATTTAGGATACATCCACAGGGTGGACCGACGAGCTCATAAAGGTAGCAGGAAGGTACCGGATGCAGGCCACTACCAACCGGGCGATGTAGAAGTCATTGGGGGAGGCCTATGTTAGGCTGTGGACATCCTGTAGATGAAATGATGATGATGATGATGATAGGATACAGATAGATCCAACAACGATGGATATAAACAACTGCTAGTTTTCTACTGAACAAAACAAACAGTCACTTTTCCCTTGTAGCATTTTCCGTAAAAGTAGCGTTTTTGCAAAAGCGTTGCGTTGTTGAGCAAACGACCCATTTGTTTTTGAAACTGTATCGTCGGAAATTTCATCCTCAAATTCTTTCCTACACAGGGGGACCTTGAAAAATTAATATTATGATTGGAAATGAAAAATATTGACATCTAAATAATCATAAAAATAATTATTTTGTTTCTTGAAGTAAGATTTTCAAAATCAGTTTCAATGTCTCCTTTTTTAAGTTCAGTGGAGATGTTCAAAGGAAGATTGATTATGATTACAAAAGAGTTTCAAAAAGTATTCCTGTAAAACTTTGACCTCTACTACTAGAAGTGTTCGATCGCTGTCCAACATCAAAGTATGAATATGATTGAAGGATTCCCGTAAAGGCGAGGATATATGACAGCATTACAATCGCAATTGTCTGCGCTAAAGTAAACTAGTTGTAATAACTAGACTCACAACATAATAGTCCAGTAGAATTAGCTTTTAAATCGGAAATAATTCCTACAAAAGATTTTATTGTTTAAATGGCTTCATTGGTTGCCCATTAAGACTCTCCTAAGTTTTCGACTTCGACGGAGTTGTGCTTAAGTGGTGGGGGCCCCCGAACGGGACATTTTTTCGGTTTTCCGGTTATACCGCGTAAAGGACTTACCCTATCAAAAAGTGGTCTTCATGACGGTTGAAGGGCACTTAATCCTGCATTGAATAAGACCAAATTCATATGTTTTGGACAAACCGTTCTCGCGCTAAAGTTCGGCAAAGTAGAAAATATACGTATAATTAATGACCCTCTCCATGTCCAATGGTTTGTTACCCACAGGCTTCCAAGTCTTGAAAAGAGCCACCTCAACCAGTGTAACCCTATCAAGGCTTACGAGCTTGATGCGCCTATCCTTGTTCGTCCCAGCCGTTCCTTAACTGCGGTTGCTGCACCTCTTCCTGGCACTCACCTGAACGACTCTGTGTTACCTACTGTGGCTGCCCCTCTTCATTCTTTCCTAAATTCTTATGTATTTTAATCAACTGATCCTGCCGTAGTGGGAATACAAGTCGCTATTATAAATTCAGTACACGCTTCTTGGGAAAGCAACGGACCAACTCCAAAATGCCCATTAATATACTTTTCGGATTCATTTATGTATTATGCCGTTGGAATAAATCATGTCTGAAGTACGTAAGACTATCATTTTGTAAGAAATTTGGTATTTAAAATTTTCAACTGTATAAAAATAAAAAAATTGCCATTGTTAAGATTTTCCGACGAAGTTTGTCAACATGCTCACACTTGAGTAATGACTTTGGACTATATTTTATGTCAGAAAATATTTTAGATACTCTTGGCTCTCTTCCTTAATTTCCGGTTCTACTATTCATTAATAATTAACAACTTTAGAAGTCCATTGTTGGGTATCAGGTAAGTGCAGAGGTAGGCTCTGAATGAGAAACAGCTTATTTCGACAAGGGATGATGGGCATATTGGGCGTTAAACCAACAGTAACAAAAAGTACACTAAATTAAAGCTTAATACTAGTACTTCATTTCATAGTAAGACAACATTCCTGAAATACGCGGGGATACGGAGATAGAGGTTGTTGAATATGCAAAGTTTCCATAGTATTTCACATCACATTAGGGTAATAAAAATAGTATTAGGTCAATTCGATTGCTTTTATCGATCATATTGAGAGTATTTTATCATATCATACTATCGATTCTATCGATTTAGTAAGTATGTATACCGAATAAATCATAATCGATTATTCGATTGCAATAATCGATTATATTGCTGAAAATAAGGAATTGAATTAACAATCAAATGATAGTAATGATGGTAATCAATAAAATCGATTAATCAAATTGTTAATCGATAAATCGTTATTTGGCAATATCGATTAATAATCGATCCGTGATCGATTATGCGACAACACTATAGCTTAACTGGTAGAAATCCCATTGAAACATGACTGTGTTCATGTCATTTCTCTAAATGGTACCTAGGTATGGTCCTACGCTTATAATGTAGAACATGTTTTAAATATACCATTTGTTGGCCCCACACCTGAACTGTTGGACATAATAATGGATAAATAACTTAATTTATTTAAAACGTAAGTAGATAAGTATATTAATTACTAATATTTGTTGTTTGCGCAATAAAGCACCTATTACTATAACACGTTATGTCAATTTCCAAGAAAACCCGGGAGTTTTTGGTAGTTATTTATATGAAAATATATTTCTGATATTAAATCCTAACAAATAATAGTAGTTACATTTCTGTTGGTTTTACGCCCAGATTCCATAGAAAAGTGCCCATCATACTTTGTTTGAGCCCAATTTCTGAACTAAGTCATCCAATTTCTATAATGCCTTCATTACCTTACCACAAATATTTATCAAAAAACAAAAACCATCGAGAAATTGTGTGTGAGAAAGAAACCGTAAATCACTTTGATCTACTTTCATGGTTATTAATGAATAATAATACCAACCTTGCCAACCTATTTCAGTAAAGTGAGAATACCTCAAAGCTTTATTCTTAAGTTGACTTTTGCCGCAGCCATATAATTATCTCGGAATATTATTAAGTCAATAGACGAGGATAAACAGGTCCTTGAACTTTAGCCGCCGAACAGTCGGCATTAGGTCGTAAGGCTCCCCTTACACTCAAGTAGAGCTACGAAAACGCACTTGCCCTTACATTTTAAGGCTCCCAGTACACCAAAAAGGCCCTTAGAAAAGATTTCTCTCGATATCGATGTAAATTCGTAGATTTCGGACGCAAATTGAATTCAGATTCAAGTATGATTGTATAATTTGAAGATTCTCGGAAAGATTCTGATCTTACGATCTCCTTTGTTCAGTTCTGGAAAGTTTAACTTTTTTGGATTAAACACCGTGTTAACATAATAATGATAATCCCTTGCCGATTTCAGACACAATAAGAGCCAAATCATACGACGCGTTGGGGCGGCGATGCGACGCCGGAGCGGTGTCACTGCGTCATCTAAGTACTTCTTATAATAAATCTGTAGAGAGGTCAATTCTGTACATGAAATATATTTTCAAAATAACTATCAGGGGGTGATTAGTGATCGATACTGATGCCAAAAATGCAATCAGTAAAATTTGTGTCTGTCTGTCTGTCTGTATGTTCCTTATAGAAACAAAAACTACTCGACGGATTTTAACAAAACTTGGTACAATTATTTTTCAAAAGTACTCCTGGGCAGGTTATAGTATACTTAGAAATTCCCACGGGAACGGGAATTAGCTGGAAAATCCTTTTGTATGAAAAATCTAAACCGCTTAAGACGCTTGAAAGGACAATGACCAAAAATGTATGGAGTGTGGTCCAAATGTCCACCACTAACGAGACCTATGTAGTAAAATAGTCTGCTAAATACTGATTTATTATAACCAAACCGCAATCAAAAATATGCTGTCATGATTGAATGCAAAGTCTGTTTTTTACCTTTTCATCCGAAAAATGTTCTTGATATCATTCTATCCATTGCACATTTTGGACTAATCTACGCATATTATGTCATGTCGCATGTGGCGCGTGGTTATAGATGAATTTTATTAAATATTATACTAGCTGTGCCTACGACTTTGTACGCGTAAAAAAAAGTATGAATAATATTTCCCATTTTTACAACATTTGTCTTTACTGCTCCGCCCCTATTGGTTGTAGGGTGATGTTATTTATCCTAAAACCATCCTTGATAAATGGGCTATCCATAACAAATAGAATTTTTCAAATCGGAACAGTAGTTCCTGTGATTAGCGCGTAAACTACTACAATTTTTCAAACAGTCGTAACTTTTTACTGACAGATTATTTTTTTTTCGTCCCATACTGAAAGTTAATCCCTATTTGATGGACTAAAAGCCCATATAGGTCTCATTAGTGGTGGACATTTGGACCACTTTTGGTCATTGTCCTTTGGCATGCAGGTACCTTAGTAAATTTAAAGCTTAGTTACAACAGGATATTTACAAATCTATTATAGATTACAAAATTCCCACGGGAACGGGAGTTAGTGGGAAAAAACATTTGTATGAAAAAATCTAATCCGCGAAAGATAGATGAAGAGGGTAAAACGGGATCCACGCGTACGAAGTCGCGGGCGGCCGCTAGTTTTACATAAAAATATCTGTGGCTGGCACACGAGCGGTGCGGCACTGCTTCGCGTGATATGACGAAATCTTTGCGATGCGACGCCGCAACGCATCGTGTGATTTGGCTCTTATGCGCATTGGATGGTGGCAAACATGGCTGGAATGCTCGACTTTAAGCATATTGCATCTCCTACGAGCTATGAAGGAAGCAAGCAAACTAGTTATTAATGTTAACGCGTGCATTGATTGAGCTTTACCGACAGTTTATGGTGGGATTAATATTACATGCCCTAACTATCTTTGAACCGGAAAGTTTAAATTTTCAACATGTTTCAGCAAAGCAAAAGTAAGTACTCGCTATAAACTTGTTTGAAACCAACACAGCGTACCCACTGCTCCATTTTAGCTTTTTGTTTGAATATGTGACTATCTAGTAAGTAGGCAGGTATTTATTACATTTATCAATATCAGAATCTATCTGCAAGTAATAGAGGAAACAAATTACTACCAAATTCAATGTTCTATTTTGCTTTTCATAATAGATCCGAAAATATCCCCCAAATGTATTACATCTGTGTTTGGAGCTTATTCCATCACGACATTGTATACGATATGTCATTACAATCTTACGTTGAAACAAATACGGGAACATAAATAAAAGGAAACGTTATTACTTATCGACGCTTACTTCGTTCGGTCACAGAATAAGTAATAGTACAGGTACAGAAGGATTACTCCGCAAGACGATTTAAATAAATGCGAGTCTTGCTACGACGCGATACAGCGGAATTCAGCTCGCACAGCACTACGTACCTACAATTTTATTCACCTACAAGTTTTGTCTCTTTCTATCGCGTGCCTCTGAACTCTTCTTACGCTGTTAGGGTTGCTGTCTAGTGAAAAAATATTATTCTACTTATTTGTAATGAGGTACGTAGGTAAGTATGCATTCATTATGGAAAACCTTGGGAGAGGCCTTTGTCCAGCAGTGGACGTCATTTGGCTGAAACGAACGAACGCATTCTGAGCAGTAGTCATAGTAGGTTAGGTTCCTATACTATCCTAAGAATTATTGATTACCTACATGGCCAACATACCTTTCAGCATCTTTGGGAAGCGAAAAAAAAAAGATAAATCCGGTAGATTTCTTTTCGAATTTAAACACCCGAACGCCGCACAATATTTCTTTCTCTTTATGTCCATTTTTAAATAATACTTCGATCATAGAATTATAATCATACTACAACGCACGCCAGCGTCCTGACGGGCGCGCGCGTGACACTCGACTGATATAATACCCGCCGGCGGGGCGCTTCGCTGTAGGTAATTATCGGATGTACCGCGCGGAGTGAGCCAGGCCTGGTTCGGTTGAGAATAAAACATTTATCGAGAAATCTATTGATACTGGTATACCTCGTTAGCCTATACAAGTGTAGGTAACATAGAAAGACGTAGATAAAACATAGGTAGATATAATGTGGTTAACTTGTAGTTAAGTTGTAAATGACCTCATAAAGGATGGCACTAAATGCAGGCCGCCACCAACCGGCCATTGTGGAAATCATTGGGGGAGGCCTATGTTCCGCAGTGGACATTCTATGGATGAAAATGATGACGATGATGATGAACTTCTAGTTGGTTTGTCTTGTGGTGATTTAGTTTTTAGGTACAATACCTGGGCTCGTAAACATGTTATTTTCAGTCTTGAGTTGGTAGATAAAATATAATAATAGATAATAGGTTCTCGGTATCCAAAATCCTAATATTAAGCTCCAATAGTTATACTTTTGTGAATTTTCAAAGCTACATTATGTTCTGTCACGAAACTTACTCTGTGTAGAATCCAAAGATTAATTTTAAATCAAAAGATTAAGACCTAAACGATTTTCTAGTGACTATGCCTTAACTGGTTCAAATATTGAAAATCAACCAATTATGGCCTTAACTTTATGCTTGGGATTTAATCGAGTTTGGACCCTTAGGTTTCCAACCTATTTGGAGTTTCTATAAAAAAAAATTCCCTAAAATATTGCAAAATCACCTCCATTTCCAAAAAATATGGCCGATTAAATCAAAGTTGCTTTCATAGTCGTTACAATGATGAGGGGAGCGCTTTTTTCCCCCCAAAATCAATACAAAGTACCATTTTCAAAATGATACATCATTTGTAAAGGAGCCAGCTAAGTTATTGTGCCCATCCCCAAAATGGGGGTGTCGGCTTCACTTATCACGGCTTAACAAAGATTTATATGCTGGCTTGTTTTATTTTTGTTGCGTTTATGATATATCTTCGGCCAAACAATTCCGCTTTACGTTTTCTGTTCGGCCATTTGTTACGAACATGAAACATTACCTATTCAATTAATTATAAGGAAACAGTATCTCATCAAAAAGCGGTATGCATGATGTTTTATGACTTAATCACAGATTTAATGCCCTTTGTACCTTGGCCCATATCAGGCTGAGTCAATTTAATTTGGTATCTTAGTTGGATTACCAAGTACTTGCAAGATTACCCTCAGAAATCTGAATGTTTAAATATTTGTAATCATAGCCCATTGTCCAGTATTAATTTTATTGACCATTGACAGATGACAATTTGTGAGTAACGCGCGAGTCTTTTCGTGAGTGTTTAAAAATAACGTGGAAATCTAAGTTCAAGTTAAGTATCCAGCGTATTATGAAATTAGAAAATACCTATAATTTTCTACTTTTAAATTAAGTTTCTATTCACATGTGAAATGTAATATATAACTGTAATCCTGTAAACAACCACGTGTAAGCAAATAAACATCGTTTTACAAATAGAGGTAAAAAGCGCTCAGCTTACATCAAAATTTTGTCTACGAGGGCGTCTTCCCATAACCGTATTGTAAGTGTGTTGACACTGTTCTTATCCTATAACGCGCTGAGAAGAGAAATATTCACGGGACTGGAGCTGCAAAATTATGTTTACTGGCGAGAGGCAGATATTAAAATAATAAAAAACGTAACATTGTTGTGACAAAATATTTTTACATTTTCACTCTTTTACATCCAAGTTCAGAAATTAGGTGTATCTAAATTATAAAACATCATTTGTTGGATACACAGGGCAGATATCTGCTATCCTGGACGGCATCTCATCTTGTTCTGCATTAAAAAAATTACGATAAATAAAACTTATAAAAATTTTAAATCTTGCAAACAGGTAATGCTTACATTGTTCAAGAAGTGTAGGCAGGTAGGTAAATGTGATAAATAATTTTATTGTTAAGACATCGAGATCCTTTAAGAGAATGCAATCTCCAGCTTTGGGGGTTGATTGAACTTTGTATGAATTTATATAGTTAGTAACCTTAGCTTAACTTAACTTTAAACTTTTTAGTCAAAAATATAAAATATTTTTTTACCAAATTCTGCACGTTTTTGCTGCCTCAGGCCAGCTAGACACATTTAGGGTTCTACAACCAGAGCCAGTCAGCAAAAATGATAAAACTGCGACAATATTTCTTTTTGAGAAACATGCACTTTATGTACGAAAGTGGTCCCAACAATGTACGTTTTGGTTAACTCGGAATGCTTTGGGCGGTCCGAGAATGGCGGATGATATTACAGAATAATATTATCTCGGGGCTTAGTCTTGGACGGGTTTCGTATGCGAAACCGTACAATATTCAAGGTACTGGCTACTAGATGGACTAAATTCTACAAAATATACCCTTTTGGCCGAACAATTCTCAAAATTATTTTAAAAGGTTTAATTAATGAGAAGATGACAAGGTCAGTTTTTTCGGATATTTTATGAAAGAATAAATAGACGTCATTGTCTTCGAATCTTTGGATTGAACGAATTATAATGCTCATCATAAAATAAATGACTCATCAATAATAATTTAAGCAAGATTATAGATAGTCATTAAATAGAGGTATCTCTAAATCATTGATGATTGCGATTTATTAGATTAGTTAGATCTCATACGATGACATTTTTGGTGTCACGTAAAATCAGACTGTAGCTGAATTTCAAACTGGAGTACGGTGACGGTAAACGCGATTCCAATCGTCCACAGAGGATTTAGGAAGATTTCTCATTGAGCGGTCGGAACGGATCTTGCAATTTTATATTTTCCTGTTAAAAATTAAATTGTAAAGAACTAATTTAAAAACAAACTACACTTGGCTTGGCTATTCCAAATGGAAGAAGGAGAAGCACCTGAACTGTCATTTGCTGTTGTCCCGCCCAACGCGTGTCTACCCTTAAGTTGCAAAGTCGCTGAGACGTGGACCGCGGGCGCGTGATTTGAAACCTTTACCTAATTCCTGTGGCTGCCTATATTAGTAGCTATTTAGCAGTTAACTTTTCTGCGTGTACCTGTCATTTGCTGTTGTCCCGCCCAACGTGTGTCCGCCCTTAAGTTGCAAAGTCGCCGAGGCGTGGACCGCGGGCGCGTGACTTGAAACCTTTAGCTAATTCCTGACGTGTACAGTCAAACTGTTCCGTTTCGTCCCCAATTACACTCGGCAGGATTTCGTTATTCAACTAGCTTTGGTTATATCGGATTTTGGGTATTGATTTATGATGACAGCCGTAGCTTCACGTCTCAGCGAATCAGGCCCGTATTTATAAGACAATGCTCAAAACTTATTCAGTTTGACTGTCTGTGATTATATCTTGTGAGTGGTCTAACTAATTGAAGTTTAATCACTCAAAAACCTCAGTCTCGGTATACTTGATATTTAATCGAGCGTTTTGAGCTTTATTCCGTGTCCATCAGCTCCATCATAATCATCTTAGTAGAAATGACAAGACAGTCCGCAAGATTAATTTAATCAAAGTTACCTATGATGTAACTGAATCTCATTGTCTACGATAACGAAATGAAATCGCAACAATGTTAGAGCACAATTTGAGCGTAATTCACATTATTCCTAACAACAACTAACAAACACACATAAAAGACATTTTAGACGTAAAAAATACTTAATTCAAAATGTTTTACACTTAAATGTCTTTTTTTTTTCAAGAATATAGTAAGGATTTTCCACTATAAACCTCTGCAGATAAGTGATACACGGGAAACAAGTCATTAAATTTCTGAGAACAACTCCGCTAGTGCTACAGAGTGGATAGACGCTGAAAGTACTACGAGGAAAACGTATTTAACTACATAGGTATATACCCATTAACGCCCTCTGTACACACGTGTGTACACTTCTTTAAACTTTAGTTTTGAACGCAACTTCTAATGTTAAGCCAAATTACTTGATAAAACCTAATCTAGATGTGGATACAAGGTAAGAAATATAAAAAAGTTGGAGGGTGGTGCAAAAATAAATGTCTAATTAACATTTTTTTCCGACCTTTTCTCAAAGTGACTGGCGCCGGTTGTGAAATAATACTGATATAATATATTTTAGCTTTATTTTGATTCAATTCTACGTTTCAAGGTAAGTTTACATTGTAAATTATTATTATAAGCTAAAACAATAATAAATATATACATATAACATACCAAAATTGTTCAAGAATGTTGGTGTACACGCTTGTGTACAGTGGGTGAATGTATACTAAGAAAAACCTTTTTTTTTCAAGACCAGTTTGATGATTGAAGATGTCACATAGATAACGTTTATCATCTCAAAACGAGTTTCAACACTAGAGGAAGCCATCGAATCCATTATGGCAGCTGAAGATGACGATACGGAGCTAAAATTTATCATCGTACCACCTGATCCTGCTGTTGTTAGTGATAAAGAAGAAGGAGCATAAGATGATTTGACTTCCTCGGTACTTTGAGATATACCAGGTACTATCGAGCTATTACGCGACCAACCTTCAGATGAAGAGCCGGAGTGGGTCAATAGCGATGAAGAAACTCTTTCAAGCCTTGGTCCGGCTCAAAAACGTGCTCGTAACGAAGTTGCTGAAAATCCTACTTGGAGAAAAATATCACCCATTTTTTCTACTGCTCATGAAATCACCCAAACTAGTGGATATGGCGGTCTCAAATGCATGGCGCTTATATGTACTTACCGTGTAAACCAAAAACACAACGTACTTGGATCAATTGGCTTTTAGGCGATCTATTGCCAGATCGTATTTACCCAATAATAAAACGAAGACGCGGCCATCATCGTCAACATCATATTTACAGTCAAGCAATGGAGGGCATAACCGTATTGTAAACCCTCTTAGGTGTGTTATTTGCCATAGTAGGGGCGTTGGTGTTGCTCTAAATGCCTGAAAACGCTTTGCGTAGAGCGACCTTGCTTCGGGAAATTTCTCACCTGATCCGCCCATTGTACACACCTGTGTACAGGGTTTTTTTTCAAGGTTTTTAATTTTTTTTCAATATTTTTTTGTGTTTATAGATTACTTGTAATCCATTCAGTAGCAATAATAAAAAATATTATGAAAATATATCGTGGTTTCACTATGGGCGTTAATGGGTTAACTTCATAGCTTCATGCAATATTTCATGATAACATGGTGTACATGATAGAAAGTGGATTTAACTACATTGGTGAATCATCACTATCATAAACAAATGCTATCGTGAAATATTGCAAAATGTATTTACATGGTCCCTCTCGAATTTCTGCTTTGACTAAAAATCTTTTCCATTGAAACTACACCTAAATTGAGGTTGCCTTTTTTAAGATAAAACACTACTATCAAAGGCTAATAGTAATACTGTTGCGAACAGAATAAAAAAATGTATGCGACACACCGTGAACAAGGACTGCCAAACGAACGCTAAAGTTATACTAAAGCGCTATGTCCCTCGTGTCCAATCACACAAAGTAGTCAACATCAAACTATACGAGTACATATTATTATACTGTAATTCTTTATACTACGCCCGCGACTTCGTTTTACCCCCTTAGGGGTTGAATTTTCAAAAAAAATCCCGTCTTAGTGAGCACCTACGTTCTAAAAGGAACCCTCATGCAAAATTTGAGATTCCTAGCACTTGTAGTTTCTGAGAGTTCGTGATGAGTGAGTGAGTCAGTCAGTGACCTGTCGTTTTTATAATAGTACCTACACTAGCTTTCCGCACGCGGTTTCGCGCGCGTTGACTACATTATCTACATATTTTACAGAATCCTATTTTTTTTTTCAAAATAAAATTTAGCCTATATTACTGTACCTGTGGATAATGTAGCTTTCGAATGGTGAAGGAATTTTTAAAAACAGTCCAGAAGTTTTTGAGCCTATTCATTACAACCAAACAAACAAACAAAGTTTTCCTCTTTATAATATTAGTGTAGATATAAGTGGATTCCAAAATAGCACTGTGATAGGTTAGGTTAGACCTCTTAGGGAGCTTCTATGTAGCTTGATGCTGTTACCAGAAGGTCCAGAACCTTCATGCAAATCATATTATTCTTCATCACAGCGCTCCTACATCAATCAACGTCATATTCCGCGAAGGCAAAGAGATTTGTAGATCCAAGGCTTTTAGTGCCGCTTACGGAATCCAAAGCAAGCTTGGAATGTCACTGCCATTGTAATTTCTGGGTAGATATAATTTGGAATCCTTAGATTTATGTTGGTTACAATATTACAACGAATCACTAACGAGTCAAAGGTCCAGAACACACGGTGAAACGCAATTGCAACTTCTAGTTACTTTTGAGTTGCATTTCAAACCGGTTTCAAACTAGTCGCGTCATGTGTGGTCTCTCAAAGGAATCTATGGCAGAAACTTAGATGCAACTCAAAAGTAACAGTTTCGTTGCAATTGCGTTTCACCGTGTGTTCTGGGCGTAACGGCCAATTAATTTCAATATTTTCTATAAATGTCATGACTTTACATGTTTTAACTACAGAAAATAAACATACAAAATAGGAATTGCTCAAATTAGAATTATATTTTACTACATACTGTTGAAATACGTGCCTGCCACTCAATGAGAAATAACTTTAAACATTGGTGGTGCAAATATTCTATTCCGACAATATCATATTTAGTTTCCACGGACGTTTCCAGTTACCGCGTTAATTCTAAAAATAGACAAGAAATATTAATTCCATTTGTTTATTTCCAAGCTTAAGAGTATTTTTACAAAATTGAATAGACATTTCTTTTGTAGGCAACGGACAAAGCACGTTAAGTTAAACTTTGTGGCATCGATGGGAAAGGTTTAGGTACTATATTACTACTAATGGTTACTTATAGTCTGATGTATAATAGAATCGACTGTAACTACTTCACAAATAAGTATCAAATTCAAATACAAATTTTAATCAAATATTTGACAGTAACTTAAAAAACTCTAAACATAAAAATTCCAGGTTATGTGAATAATCAGCGCCTATGTATTTATAACCCATCAATCATAAATTCATGTCAGATATTACCTATTCCGTAAAGTCATTTAGTACAATGAGATGACTGGCAGGACTAACTTGAAACCTAAGTTAGGGCCTGGGGATAGATTTCAGACTAATGCCTTATGCATCAATCACAGTAGATACGTTACGATGTTAGTAATTACACAAAATTGATTGCTTAGTAGGGCAAGGATAGTATAATGTGCTCGTGTGATTATTTCACTGTTTAAAAAGTTATGTTTCTAAATAAATGTTTGTTCCTTCGTTTCAGCCAAATGACGTCCACTGCTGGGCAAAGTCCTTCCCGAGGATTTCTTCTACGACCGGTCGTGTGTCGCCCGCATCCAGGCAACTCCTGCGACCTTCACCAGCTCGTCGGTCCACCTAGTCGGGGCTCGAGAACTTTTCTGCCCCAGCGGCCATCAGCCCTGCTAGCTATGTGCCCCGCCCACTGCTACTTGATTTTAGCAATTCTGCGGGCTATACATGTAGTCATGTACCTATGTATAAATAAAGGTACAAACATACATACTTCTAAAACATATAAGGATAACACAATCAACTTAATGTAGAAACTCTACATTCTATTTTTGTCTAAGATAAATACTTGTAACTACTAGTATTATTATATATCTGTGCTCGTAACTAAACGTATAATTCAATGAGAAGGTTCTCATGAATAAATATTTTTTTAGGCTCAAAAATTGACTTATCTTTATCAATATTTCATAGCTTATGTAAGTAAAAAGAAAAACTGTATTTAGTTTAATCTTTCAAAGGATTTTTGTGTAAACATCATGAAGCTTTCTTGAACTAAAACTAGACTAAAACCATTCCAGACTAAAGCCAAAATATGAGATTATTTTTTGTAATTTTATTCTGTCTGAACGCGAATTGTATGCAAAACTATAATTTTCTCCGAATGTCTTTGCAAATTACAAAAAAGGTCTGGCAATCTGGCAAAAGTATTAATTATGAGAAAAATTGGCTTCTATATTCGTACAATAACCCCATGGGTAATATAGGGACGTCCTTGTGATGAAGTTTCAGCTAATATAGTAAAAATAAAACGGCAAGTTAAAAATAATAATAAATATTACATGGGCAATTTTACACAGCCACATTTGGCGCCATCTAGTCCGAAATTATACTTTATAATGTTTTTATCGAGCAATCATCGATCCCACGACCTCTGTAAAATAGTCTGTAGGTATGCATAATAATTATGTGGTAGTGATGTTTTATTATAAAAAATATAAAGTAATTATTGAAGAAAGCATAAGTTATTGAGTTGGATTACAAATTATTATTTGAATTTATTCAATCTAACTAACTTTGAACTCTATTCCGAACTATTAGAACCGGTCGTTGTGGAACTCTTTTGGGGGAGGCCATTCAGCTGAAACGCACTAACAAACAAAATCTAACTTGAAACCTTTACTTGCATAAATATTTATTTTAAAATTATCATCGTCTGGGTGCACACGTTGACTCGCGGGCGCGGGCGCGGGCGCGGTGACGAAATATCAAACATATGTAGTGATTCCAAGTGTTCACGTACGAAACGCACGTGCGGTCTAACTAGCGGGCAAGCTAGCGACTGGCGCGCGCGGAGCGCTCGCGGTAATTTCAACGCGTGAAAATGTTTGTGTGTGTTCATGTCAAACTAGCGGCGGCGCGCGCGTTTCACTCACGACGTCAGGTAAGTTCAACCAGTTTGATCTTGTCGCTAGAAACGATAGCACGTTTTTATCATGTCGTTCAATACAGAAGAGTTTATTAGTGCTATTCAGGCTAGAACTCCTATTTGGCAAAGTAAACACAGTCATCATATGAACAGAAATGTTGTTTAGTTGATAACGATAATATTAATTAAATTAAATAATAAAGAGGAACCTTGTTTGAATTTGATTTTGATTGAAAATTATAAATTACTTACTAAGAAAATCTTTTTTTTAAACTCACCTTATAGTTACAAGAACTTTGTTCCGCCTTAATGGCAATAAATAAGCAGACTTTTTTTTAATTTCGAACGGGATAAAAAGTATCCTATGTCCTTCTCCTGGCTCTAAACTACCTCCCTGACAATTTTCAGCTAAATCGGTTCAGCCGTTCTTGAGTTATAAGCGAAGTAACTAACACGACTTTCTTTTATACAGTGTGAGTCACGTTAAAGTGTAAAATACACAAAAAAGGCCAAAAAATAATAAAAAATCATAGTTTTTAAAAAAAATCTGCTTTTAAATTCGTGTTTTTTTGGTTATTTGATAAATTTCTCCAAAAAATGCCCTTATAACTGGTGATTTTTATTACTTTGTATTATTTTCTATCGTATTACCTTCGTAAAACCAAAAATCGCATGTCTCTATTCCTATCACAACGTTTGCAATGATCGTTTGAACTAAGCCTTTCCGGGCGCGCCATTCAATGCTTCGTTAACAACGAAACTGAAAATGGCTCTAGATTTGTAATTTTGATAAAGACAAGTTAGATTTCAAATAAAAACAAAAGATTTCGAAGTAAAATAAGCATTTTAGTTAAAATTAAAATTGTCTCTACCTGTAGCGGAGAATAATGTTGTGGCAGGCCTTTGTTCAAACGATCATAGCAAATGTTGTGATAGGGATAAAGACATGCGATTTATGGTTTTACAAAAGTAATACGATAGAGAATAATACAATGTAATAAAAACCACCTGTTATAGGGGCATTTTTTGGAGAAATTTATCAAATAACAAAAAAAAACACGAATTTAAAAGCAGATTTTTTTCAAAAACTATGATTTTTTATTATTTTTTGGCATTTTTTGGGTATTTTATGTATTTTTTTAGTATTTCCTGTTACTTAGCATTATTACTGTTTTTATTTTATCAGGATATACCGCTTAGTTTAAAAGTTATTACGTTTTCTTTACAATAAGTAATTGGTAGAAAAAAAAATCTATAAAAAATTTAAAAAAAATCTCAAAAAATTTTTGACTTCTTTTTTGTCGATAAAAATAGGTCTAGTTTCATCTATTTTCATATGTACACTTTAACGTGACTCACACTGTATATAGATATAGATTATGCATAAAATATTATATTTTTTATTTTTTACTATCATACAATAGTCAAGTTAATTTATTAAAATAAATCTGCCTTTTACTGAATTCCATATTAATCATAATAATCATTTCAGTCACAGGACGGCCACTGTTGAACGTAGGCCTCTCCCAATGATTTTCAGATAAGCCGGTTGGTAGCAGCCTGCATCCAGCGTCTTCCTACTACCTTTATGAGGTCATCTGTCCTTGTGAATTAGAAGTGTAAAATGATAAGCAAATTAACGAATCCAGGTGGAGGTCATCGCCACCGTGATCGTGTTAATCTATTAGTGTACACTACCCTTTAGTCCAAGCTCGTAAGATTGAAAGTTAAGGCTGATGGATAATAGCAATAGCCGAATTGAATCGATCACACAACCGAAATAAAAGGCGAGACTCACTGGTCTTTGTCAATGGTAATAAAAAACTTTTTCAGAACTAAATCGATTTGGAATGTAAATTCATCGATATTTCGGTTATGGATAAGGCATTTTAACGCGCAAGTTCCACAAAAAGTCAATTTATTTTGAATCGGATGATCTTTGAAAGTTGAAACTCAAATGGAAATGAAAGAAAATTGAATGTACGAACGAGCAAAGTTGCGATCGTATTGGAACTAAACTCCGTAGGGACGAATTCACAAACAACGGTATTTGATTTCAGGATATAAATACACAGTTTAATGGATTTGCCTAATTTGTAATCTGAGACTTGAGACCATTCGTATTGGACTTGGTAGACCTTTTTTCAGCGTTAACACATAAGTACGTCGTGAGTTGTAGGGGCTTATCCAAGTCCAAAACGATAACTTGGGTTTGACTTCTGCTAGTGACAAATACATATTTGTACCTATACGTATACAGTTCATGTTGTTTTAGAAAATGAACAGTTTCTTATGATTACCTACATTTTATTGATGTTTGAGTTTGTATTGAAATATAATGATCGTTAAAACTCTAACAATATTTTGAAACATTGGCACATACACAACATATTTGTGAACTCAACTGTTCCTAGTATAAAATATGTAAGGCAATAAACATGCTCTTAGGTAAACATCGTATTTTCCAGTAGCTATTTACTCGCAATATAAGTACTGAGTCTTCCAAGAACCTTTCATGTTTTCAGCAAACATATCTTCATAAGCCTTTCCTTACACAGCATTTAGCGAACGGTTCCAGGATACATTACTGTTGTATACTTATTTGTTTTTGCAGTATTTTCAGCCATTTATACTTAATATTAAAATCTTAGAAAATATTAGTAGCAAATGATATTTTATGTTGCCTCCATTAAGTACATACATGAATGTGGTAGACGCTGGCTGCCAGCCGATTCCAACCGGCCTTTGGTGAAATTATTGGGGGAGGCCTATGTTCAGCAGTGGACGTCCTATGGCTGAAATGATGATGATAATGATGTTAAGCGGTAGACGTGATTTGAAAAAATCCTTGAACGAAAATCGTCTTGCTTAATGCAAAATCATTTTGAGATAAGTTATAAAAAAATATACTGTTGCAGTTAAATTAAGTGGAGCCATTCGTTTCAGCCAAATGACGTCCACTGCTGGACAAAGGTCAAAGGATTTCTACAACGACCGGTCCTGCACTGCCCGCATCCAGTACTTCCCGTTCTTATTAGTAATACTACTCCACTTCATTTTATTGCAACTGCAATAGATGCTATTTTGTTACAAAAATGTATACACTAAGGCTGGGTTGCACCATCTTACTTTAACTTTGACAAACATAAAAAATCTGTCAAACTCCATACAAAAACACCGGTTATCAAAATCAAAATCAAAATTATTTTTATTTGTTTAGACTAATTAAATTAGTTCTTGCAAATCGTCAAATGCTCTTAAGGATCGTCATAGTTACGGCCAAAGCCTAAGGCTGAGTTGTACCACCTAACTTGGACCGTCTTTAACGATTTCCGGCGGGTTTTGTATGGAGTTTGACAGATATTTGACGTTTGTCAAAGTTAAAGTAAAATGGTGCAACCCAGCCTTAGGCTGCGTCAAAATAAATCTGTCATACTCCATACAAAAAACACTGGTTATCGTTTTAGTTACGGGAAAAGTTAGGTGGCCTTATTGTATAGCACTGCAGCTCTAAAAAACTCTTGTACCAAATAACGAAAAACCCATTTACAACAACAAAGTATCACATGCTGGTATCCAATACAGGCTAATACTATGACGAGGCTAGACGTAATATCCACGGCAGGAAAATGTGATCCAGCTCATACATTATGCATGCGCAGTGGCTACAGTAAATACAGGGGTTTGTATGTAGCTAGCGACATGCTTTGCGGGTGTCTGATTAGGCTGATCGCGGTTTATCTGGGAAAACATTTATGGAACGGTTACCATGGTAACACAAAATCAAATAGGGATGTTTCCTGGGTCAAAAAGCAAGAGTTTTAATTAGTCCGTCAGTTAACTTATCAAAAAATACTCTACACGTATTTTTCACTTTTTTAAACTAATGAAAATTTAAAGAGATAAAGCGCGCCAAAGTTCATAAGAAGAGGCCCATGACGTCAATGCTTGCATAAAAGTGCCGCACGCTGTGACGTCGTGCGGAACTTCAACGCACCATAACTATGTAATTATTTGTTAGATTGACAAATAAAAATATATGACGTGTCCAATATTTTTTGATATTAAACATGACGGACTAAAAAAATTTTTTTAGGAAACTAGCCTATTGCATATAGGTAGTGGGTAATTCAGGTATTGTTTCAACCAAAGGATGTCCACTGCTAGATAAATGTTGCCTCCAAGGATTTCCACAATTACTGGTCCTGCGCTGCCCACATCCAGGTGCTTCCCGCGACCTTTACTAGATCGTCAGTCCACCGATCAGGAGACCTAGGGATGGGCCTTATTTTGACCGTAACTTTAACGATAACCGGTATTTTTTGTACGGAGTTTGAAAGATTTTTGACATTTGTCAAAATTAAATTAAAGTAGGATGGTGCAACCCAGCCTACCCAACCACAAAACTAACGACTAGAATAGAAACCACATTTCTGCCTGAAAGCTAAAACTGGTACTCTATTTTGTTCTGAATTCTCAATACTTACCCGTAACTGTAATATTACAGCCAATTATTTTGATGTGTCTGAGCCCAAGGTCTGAGCACATTACTAATAGATGATTACATTACATTACAGTAGGTTCAGTTCAATAATTTAAACACAATCCGACGGTAGATGAAAATTCATGAATCTTACACAAAATCTGCCGCGCACGAATTCAAGATTCGATTCAAATGCAAATAAATCTGAGCATCCATAACCAAAAGTTTTCATTATTGAGTGACTACTCTAATGAAGTGGTTACATCTTTGTTGATCGAAGAGTTACACAGAAAAAAACAAACCGAAGTAATTTAGAATCAAAATCTGTCGTAAACGAATGGCAATTTTGTCCAAGAGGAAGAATAATTACTATAATTAGGTATTATGTGGAAATCAAAGAACAATTTAGCAGATTATTATTATGGTGGTACCTTTATTTTATTTATCTTACGAGTCCGCATAAACAGAATTAGTTACCTAACTCACGTTTCAAAGATACAAAATGTAATACATTGTAAAACAAAGTGCGATATCATATGCACATTTTAGAGGACCGCAATAAAAGTATTATTAACGTTAGTAAAACCTTCAAGTATTGTTCTATCTCAGTTTTATGTTACGTTTTACGACTGGCTTGTTACGGTCGATTTATACGACTGTGTTAAACTAAGAACTAGTTTGTTCCCTTTGAAGATGCGCAGTAAATATTCATTGGGTTCCAAAACAAGTTTAATTGAAAGATAATAGAAGTGAAATTACTATTTGAAACAAAAACATCTGAATTAATCAACAATCACTGGAGACCAAAATCGCACTTAAACTTTATCACACTAGCGGCCGCCCGCGACTTCGTACTTTCTTAGGGGTGGTGTTTCGTAAAATTATTTCTCAATGAGCGCCTACGTTCTAAAAGGAACCCCCATGAAAAATTTGAGAGTTTCTGAGATTTCGTGATGAGTGAGTCAGTCAATCAGTGACCTTTCGCTTTTATAGACACAGATGAGATTCAAATTCGTGTAACGAGCATTGTAAAAGACTACCATCAACATTTAAAAAATCACCTTATTATCCGGTTACATAATTTTCAGGAACATGTTTTGAATTTCAATGACCTCTGACTGTTTTTCCGGGACCGGAAAGTCGAGAGAAGGAGGTAAGGGCACTCATCCGGAAAATACATTGCTGGTCGGTAGGTACTCCGGTAGATGCGAGGGCCTGTCTGCCGCAGGACCCTTTAGTAATTCGATACGAGATGGGTTAAAAATCAATGCTTGTTTAAAGAGGCTAATTTAAAGCCTGTGGCGATGTTTGAACGAGGCTCAGCGTTGTCATGACAGCTTTTGATTCGCTTTTAGAGCGCTTTCACATTTAGGCGATTTAGCAGCGCGACAAACGCGTGACAGACGCGCTGTCGAAAATTTCAGCTGATGCCTCCTTTCACATTACAAAAACGTCTTATTTTAACCGTAACAATACCAATAACCGGTGCTTTTTGTATGGAGTTTGACAGATTTTTGACGTTTTTCAAAGTTAAAGTAAGATGGTGCAACTCAGCGATGCAATGTGAATGTTTTACAGTGAGTACAACGCGTTGTGGGACTTGTGGGGCGTGGACTGTTCTCACTTTATTGTCTTTGAGCGAATAGGTAGGAAAGTCAGTTTTATGAGGTGTGCAATAAAGTTTATTTTTACAAGCTTTTTATCTATATTCCAGTAACTAAGAAGTTTTTTGGGTAAGCTAATTTATTGCCTTTACTACTCTTTTTACTACCTCCTCCCTTTAACTAAATTGGGCCTCTTTACTTTGCTTTTACAAATACTAACTGCACGTGTCTCAGTAAAATTTTCTATTTCTTCTTTACTTTAAGCGAACTCCGATTTAGTGTATCGTCTACGTAGTTCCAACGGTTCGGCCGAAGCTTTAGAAACAAATCTTTGCGAGTTCTAGACTGTTCCGAATAAACTTGCCTCGAACTGCACTGAAATAGTAGTTCCATTTCAACTCTTTCAATAACGTGTAGCATAAAGTTTACTGCCCATTCTGGGTTAGAAGTTCCTAAGAATAAGGAATTTAAGTGATCCCGCATTGCATGTAGGATTTCCTTCAAAGTAACTTTATGGGCTACCTACTTACTTCTATTTACCTCTATACGATAAACTTCATTCATTTTAAGAACAACTTACTTCCGTAAGTATATCGTACATTCAGAGGTATAATGGTGCGACTGCAAAAAATACGAATTTGACTTCTGGTCTGTAAAAACCATTATTTAAAAATACCTAATTGCTGTTTCTGTAAAATTCAAAAATTAAGATGTGCCATTAAACCATTGTGTGTGTGATATACTTATTTATTTTGAAGAATGGTATATGTACCTAGGATACTTCAATGTTCGTTAAGTCTAAAAATGCCTCACATTTACAAAACCTTTAATCCTTAAACGGTGTTCTAACAGTTCTTTCTCCACCCTCAAGTGCGACTGCGTAAATAAAGTAGTTAACCGACAAAGAAAGTGCCGTCAAAGAAAAACTTCTCCAGTTAAATAAACCGCCGACTGCGACGCAGTTTGTTATGATGACAACTGCAGACTTTAGCATTTAGAGTTTCTCTTTGCTGTTTTAGTACTGAAATAACTTTCTTGATCGAGAACAAAAAAAAATCATTTGCTTATTTGAAGAAATGTTTTTATAATTGTACTTACGTTGAGAGTTAGGATTACGCATGTAAAACTGCTTTTACTATAACTACTTCATCATCATTTCAGCCATAGGACATCCACTGCTGAACATAGGCCTCCCCCAATGACTTCCACATCGCACGGTTGGTAGCCTGCATCCAGCGCCTTCCTGCTATCTTAATCAGGACATCGGTAGACCTTGCGGGTGGACGTCACACGCAGCGTTTTCGATTTCCATGTTGATCAATTGGTATAGCGGCCTGCGTCCAACGCCATCATCTTACTAATCTATACTAATATTATAAATGCGAAAGTAACTCTGTCTGTCTCTTTTTCACGCCCAAACCACTGAACCGATTTTGATGAAATTTGGCATAGAGATAGTTTGAGTCCCGGGAAAGGACATAGGATAGTTTTTATCACGGCTTTTGAAACAGGGACGCGCGCGATAAAGTTTTTCTGTGACAGACAAAATTCCACGCGGGCGAAGCCGCGGGCGGAAAGCTAGTAGGTATATATTATAAATGTGAAAGATTGTAAGTTTTGTTTGTAAGGTCGTCGTCGTACACTCTTTCAAGCTAAAACTACAGAGCAGATTTTGATTGAAATGTGAGTATTACTGTGCAGTGTGCATAGGTACCACTTCAAAATCTATATCTATATCTATTTTATAAAAGAAAGTCGTGTTAGTTACTCCACTTATAACTCAAGAACGGCTGAACCGATTTAGCTGAAAATTGTCAGGGAGGTAGTTTAGAGCCAGGAGAAGGACATAGGATACTTTTTATCCCGTTATTTATTGCCAATAAGGCGGAACAAAGTTCGCCGGGTCAGCTAGTAACTAATAATACTTATGTATTAATCTCATGAACCCACAGATTTTATTTTGATATGCTATCAACGCTATCATGTACCTACATTTATGATAGATAATAGCGCTTCTAATTATACATTTACGTTGTAAACTGGCTCTTCTTCCAATTACAGAAGATGCTAATGTCCCTTAATGTGCCGTTAACAAAATGTAACCCTCTATTTAATTGGTACTAACTAAGACGCAGGTTCGAAGGAAGTTCCAAGAAGTGCGAACTGCGGATTTAGATATCCGATTGGCCAACTTCTAATAAGACGCGATCAGACTAATGGCTGATGTGGCCAGGTATCTTGATTGATTTGGGATTTGAATCACTTAATTTGGGATTTGATTTAACTTTGTTTAACTATATTCTACGCACTATTACGCCCGTATTCACAAACGATGCTTGCGTAAATCGAACGCATAGCGTTGAATAGAGCTCTGTAATTGGATCGTGTGTCACCCTGTGCGTCCACGCGCACTATGAGACCCCATAGTAAAGTTAGGGAAGGAAGACCTGATAGTTGCCGTGCTTTTCAATAAGTTTTAGCTATAATTTAATTTTATAAAAACGTTGTTGGTTTTGGAAATGGGATTATGAAGTGTCAGAAATTCACATTTGGTATAAATTATTCTCTCCACTCAGTATTGACCGGGATTAATCGAGGTAACCTCATTGGCCTAATTCGTCATATCATGGCTGGAAAAGAAAATATATTACGAAGCTACTTTTCCTCGATATAGGTACACCTTGTAGAGGTGCTAAAAGATGCCCCAATTCTAGTCTTTCGAAAATGCCTATATGAGTTCCCACTCATCACGCGCAGTAGTAACCCTCACAGTGGTAGAACAATCTATAATCTACATAATTTATAAAACCGAAAGGTTACTGACTAATTGACTCACTCACTCATCACGAAATCTCAGAAACTACAAGTGCTAAGAGTCTCAAATTTTGCATGGGGGTTCCTTTTAGAACGTAGGTGCTCACTAAGACGGGATTTGCGAAACTCCACCCCTAAAGGTAACCTTTCGAACTAAGCATCACTGACGCAGCGTCTTTAGCTTTGGTCTTAAAGGTAGCCTTTTGAAGCGAGTTAGGGACACGGAGTTGGTGGCACAAGACCAAAGCTAAAGACGCTGCGTCTGTGACGCTTAGTTCGAAAGGCTACCTTAAGGGAGTAAAATAGAAAGAAAGAAAGAAAGAAACATTTATTAAAATGGGATCCACGCGTCGCGGGCGGCCGCTAGTAGTAGAAATAATAGTCTTTAAAATCTTGCCACTTGGTCACTCTACGAATGGTGTTCTCGGACGTCTCCTCAGACATCGCAGACATCGCGAGATAATTACGGGAACTCGACAAGTTCGGTTCATTAGAACACGGTTAGATCGATGGGTTTTGTTGGGAGTTAACGGAGGTGTCATCGGACCAATGAGATTTTGAAACTGATTGATTTACTGTTAACTTTTGGTTTAACTTAATTAACTATTAAAAGGTAACATTTAAGTCATTCGGAGATTTGTAGGAGAACCAGAGTGATGGACATAGCCTGCAGAGTCGGTACAATCAAATGGCAGTGGGCGGGGCACATAGCTCGTAGAGCTAGGGCAGGAAAGTTCTTGAGTGGCGACCACGAGCCGGAAGACGTAGCGTGGGCAGGCTTCCCACTAGGGGTTTTTTTTAGAAATTAATAAGTAAAGTTTATCAACTATCCTTACTACAAAATTATTCACTGTTATATTCGTTAGTTAGAAATATGAGACTACCAGTAAAATTGACATCGAAATCTTATTTTTGTAACTTCTACCACTACGGCGGACCTCGCGCTGACACATAACTTCATCTTTAAAATAAAAGGTAAATGTTCCACAATTAACTGCCACTTCTGCAGTTACCTTATCTTTTGTGAAGTAGTCGTTACCTGAGTTGTTAATTTTAAGAAGAATTCAACAGATTCGTTTAGGAAACTCAGTGTCTTAATACTTAAAATTCTGAAGCAATCTATGTGCAAAAAAAGATAAAAGCTAAAGTGTATACGGTGTTTTAGGTTTTTAGCTGAAAAACTCGATTAGCACGTTTTATGTAGAGTAGTGAGTTAACATCGGAAAGTTTGTACCGTCACCACTTCACTGGCGAAAC
Organism: Ostrinia furnacalis; assembly: GCF_004193835.3. NCBI lineage: Eukaryota > Metazoa > Arthropoda > Insecta > Lepidoptera > Crambidae > Ostrinia > Ostrinia furnacalis. The sequence goes on from NW_021131691.1 coordinate 282,698, forward strand.
TCCACCCAAACGACACCGTAAAAGCTTAATTTACAAGTTAAGACTGTAGTTAACCACTTAACCAAGTGTCGATGTAGGTACACCGTGTTCTTCAGGTCCATTTACTTTGGTAAATACCTACTTCTACAGCTAGTAAGACCTGGTTTAAAAAAGCTTAGAAGTATCATCAAAAGGCTTATTTCTTCATTCAGCTTTGCGATATTTATTTGGGATTATGTTGCAAATGATAGTTGATATGGTTAAAAAAGATAATATCATGATTTCTGTCAGTTGTTGCTAATTCAGGTAAGGTATAGTCTATCGGATAATTTACGCAAAGGTACCTACTCGACTTATATACATATAATTTGTATGAAAGAACTCATAACAGGAAATAGAAATGTGTCCAATATGAACAAAATGTATGGGCTGAATACCATATAGAACGTGTATTTTATTTGATGTTGACATTTCACTCTCATTTACTAGCAACTCCATTTATGAGCCCCAGTTTCCAGGAATGATACAATGATAGGCCATTACCTATACGCCCACATTATCATCCGCCCATTGGTTTTCTCAAAGCAAGTATCAGGTTGTTTCCTCCCCTAAATACCTAAAATCCCTTTGAGATATTGAGACTGAACCCATTTACGTAGCATCTGTTATTTGATTACTTGCCGAGGGTTTTCCCACAAAATGTCCATCGTTTTTCTGTTTTAGTGGAATTTTCTCTATTGATGATACCTGCGATCAGGCACTTAAAACGATTTTGTGTTGCTGGTAAAACGATTTACAGTAAACAATACCTTTTTTCTTAGAAATAAGGTCGCGTTAAAGTTTGGTCTGTCACTTGACTCTTCCTTCCAAATAGTTATTAAATGTTTCCGCGAAAAGGGACTTTTAATGTCAAATTTAGGACAGGAACATAAATTCCTGTCCAGTCATGTCCTTTACTCACTAATATTAGTAACGCATTGTCGTACCTTTAGAAAATGGGATGCTAACCTTTCCTTTGAAGGAAGACATAATTTATGTTCTAAAACTAGAACGTAATCTTACGTTACACTAACATGTAGGTAATTTCAAAGGAAATGTGCTGAAAGATCTAGAAATTCGTTGTGCTATAAATCTCAAAACGGACACGTTCATACTTAATGTAAAGTCGACGTCCTGGACAAACGACTTTGTTTCCTATCAGCTTACTGTAGAAGTGGAAAGAAATCCTAGAAACTAGAATTTTATAACTTCTAAGAGCGTCTAGCGAAGTCCTATTCAAGAATAAAAACTGTTAAAATATAAAGCAACGCAATAAGTATGTTTATACCATTTATACAATTTTAAAAAGTAAAACGCGCGCTTTCATATTTACCATTTCATTCACTAGTTAGCACCACTGATAGGTAATAAAGACTCTAGTATGACACTGACTGGTTTGTGAAAAACCAATAGCTCTTTTTCAGCGTGAAGTGCCACGCAAAAAAACATGTGAAACACGCAAAAATTCCTCTTCGTTAATGCAATCAGTAAAAGACACTTATACAGTGTGTATAACGCTTCTTTTGATTATATCTTTGTTAATTTGTATTGTTAAAAAAATATACTTAACAATATAAAATTGCCAAGGTGTTTAACTCACAACAAGTAAGTATTTGTTATTGTCCGACAATACTAATTATAATGATGTACCTAGCCGTGTTGTTTCAGGCATTGCTCAGCTCTCTCAATGTTTATTCAGGAACAAGATTGCACGGGATTGTGTCCACTGTCATAATAACATAGATTTATTTGTATAGCAATAGGGATACGCAAATGCGTGACGCAAGACAAGGGATTAAAAAAATCATGATGCATTCCCAAAAAGCAAATATAGGAAATAAATTGTTTACACAAACGGACCTATTTCCTGTTAAAAATTCCCATACTTTATTTATTCTACCTTTAGTCAGCAAACGATAAAAGCTTAGAAGAGACTAAGAAAAAAATATAAAAACAACAAGATATAATGTCGTGATCAGAATTCAAAAAGCTTGTTATACCTAAATAGAAAAGACGCCAGTTAGACTAAAAGTCTGCACAATGACTACCTACTAAAAAGTAAAAGAGATACTTAGACGACACCAAGTGACAACTAATGAACTGGACGAATAACGAATAATATAGATTAAACTGCAAGTGAGCAGAACTTGTTTAGTTATTGCCTACTTCCATGGCAAACGCAAAAGTTAGTGGTGTTGCAACTGCACTTCTAGAAATTATAAAAATAGTAGTGGTGCAACAAGCGCGTCACAGTGGCGCCACTGCAGCGCTTCCTCACGTCTTTAATTTAAGGCGCCCAGGGATATTTGAAAGAAGTCCACAGCGCTTTTTCTATGTTTTTCACCGTCCAATTTTACTCCGTTCCGAATTTATTTCTTGCTTTCCAACTTTACTTTCCCTAATATCTGCCATTGACACCATTAAATTGCTTCCATTTAGTTTTGATTGGGAAATTTATCTATCAGCCCAGGTATTCTTAGTTAGTCAATGTATAATTTAATTAAAATGTAAATTAATCGACTCCTAAACGTATTTAACGTCTGCGCTGTTAACGAGATCGTTTAGTTTATTAAGTAATGATTACTTAAACTTACTTAAGAAAACTTCATGGAAGATTTTCGTCGTTGGAACTAATTAAAAGTTTTTATTTGATGTCGAGACATTAATGTTTTGTTTCTTTAGTATGCTCATTTTGTTTAAAGTCAATCTTCTTCTTCATCATCATCAATGATGATCACTATCATAATCATTTCAGCCACAGGACGTCCACAGCTGAAGATACTCGTATGCCTCTTCCAATGACCTCCACTGTCCACATCGCACGATTGGTAGCGGACTGCATTTCCAAGTCAGTCTTATAGTTGAAATAAAATTCAATAGGGCTAATTGACTCTGAAAATACATGAATGAATCAATAAATGTGTATTGTTTTGCGTGGTTTAAAATACATATTTTTGATCAAATTTAATAGGTAACTGATTTTATAACCATTAATGAAACTTATAAATGCTTAATTTCATATCTTACATTCTTACTGATGATGTTCCCAAATCCGAAGCAAGTCTCTCAGCAAATATCGCCAGGGATTTTCAGTAAATCTAATTTCGCCCTAACAAATCGTTTGCGAGATAATATAATAGTCTTCTCAGACAATAGTGAGACGCCCAAACCTTGTAAAACGTTATTTGGGGATAAGTGAGCGGTACAGCGAATAGGGGATTTGGAAAAGAACATTGAAAAATAAGTTTTTGACATCTCTAAAGACTTGTGGACTCGACTGGTGGATGAGTTCCTCCGTGTTTGAGGATACCAGGTGAAGCTCGCTTCCACCTTCGGCCTGATCATCGCTTACCATCAGGTGAGATACAGGCCAAGAGCTTCCTCGTTGTGGATAAAAATAAACTAATTAAAGACATGGAAAAGATATAGGTATGCATCAATATCAGTGTGATAGTATGATGAAGTAGAATATCATCAGCTTTAGGATTCCCTCTAACCTATATGCTTTAAATTAATTTACCTTTTTGTCACAAAAATCAAATTATACATTGCGGATCATTAATTTTATCTTCATTTTGGTTTTAAAAATAATATTATAATAATATCAAAGAAATGTGCTTTCACGTAATTTTTAATTCTGTTCACGTCACCCGCTGTATTTACAACCTATTAAATAAATACATGACAGTATGACACTGGCATGCGTAGTATTTAATATCGTGCATTCAAAACCCTGCTACTTGAATATCTGCCACGTTACTGAATAGTGGATCACGGTTATACATTTATCTGGAATTTTTATTTCGAAACAGATAGGTACATAGAAGGTACCTACATTTACAAGTTAGTTCAAACCTTCAATGGTTGGGTTTCTTTGGACCCCAAACTGTAAAATGAAAAGGAGTTTCAGTGGTAGGAAAGAGAGGTGGGTTTAGTCCGTTAATTATATTTAGAAGTTTCTTACAAGCCATTTTTTTTAAATCAAATATTATTATTTTCCTTGGGGGAGGCCTTTGTCTCGCAGTGGACGACGTCCTTTTGTAGAAAGGATGAACTCTATCAGGAAATTTCGGATTAACTATTGCACTCTGACTGCACCCTTTAAAATATTATTGATTTTTATTGTGGAACAATAAATTATTATAATGAATCGACAGTTAAATATAACGATATTTAACTGTTAACGGTTAACGAACCTAGCTTTTGCCGGCGGCTTCACCCGCGTGAAATTTAGTGTCACAGATCGGCATAAATAATAGCCTATAATATGTTAATCTGGGTTACAAAGAATAATACTGTAATGTTACATCAAAATCTGTTCAGTAGTTTTTGCGTGAAAGAGTAACAAACATCCAGACATCTAGACATCCATACATCCAGACATCCTGACATCCAAACTTTCGCATTTATAATATTAGTAGGAAAGATACAGTAAAGTATTAAATGGTGTCGTACAGTTGCTTTAGTTTCTCCGAATAAGGTAAAGGTAAACGCCCTCACCACCGTAAAGTCATCCCCGCAAATTTGATTTCGGGAAAAAATTCCGGAATTTGTTTTGCGCCAGAGTCACGTTTAATTTCCAGATAAATATCAGCTGCTGAAGCTTCGTGATGAAATATTCATGAAGACAATGTAATTTGTTGCCGATATTGGCCCGTATGTGAGCCTACATAATTCAAGTGCTGTACGGCAATGGCAGGAGGTAAATGAGTTTTTGACTACCTACCATTTTTGTGGAGGGTTCCACGGTATGCAATTGGAGTTGAGGTAATGCAGTGTTTCCTATTCCAAGATTAGCATAGGAAGCGGTTTGGGAATCATAAGGAGTGCGTTTTGTCGTTCATTTTATTTTAAAATAATTTTCTTTATAGGATTATGTGTATCGGCGTATGTAGAGGCTGGAAAATGTTGACATTGCTGGTTATATAGCTCTAAATCTAGGTTATAGGTTTTTGTACCTCTTCAACATCTCAATTATGTGTAAAATGTGTAAAAACTAAATAAACTCGTGGAACAACAAACGAAAACAGTCATTTTAAAATTCAACTATCGGTCATGCGAGAGTGTAACTTCCCAAATAGAGAAAGAAAGGGAAATTTAAAACCCTCTAAAAACATGACTGCAAAGCCACCCGGGTGGAAGTGACCGAGCACAGTTCAAATTGATGGCACGGTTTTGTATGGACGAAAAATAAAAAGTAACCTACGGTTAAAACGGTGACTGGAGATAGTTTGGCTTGGTGGTCCGTGGACTGTACTAAAAGCCAGCCGTGCCGGTTTGAATCTAGTGAACTCTTAATCATCACTGAAAAATTGGTAGGTACCTAGTTCGTAATGAGTTTTATTTAGGTAAAGAAAATCCAGGATTTCGATCCGAATACTGCAAAAAACTTTTGGAATGAACTGTAATTCCTCCGGGACTGCGAGTATCTACGGGCGACGGTAATCACTTACCATCCATGACAAAAAGACATTTTAGATTAGTTATTGGTTCAAAATATGCTATGCAGTGTCTCATGAATTATGCAGTAAAAATGCTCAATATTTTATGTAGCTGCAGCTGTTCAAAATCTTAAATTAGCTTGGCAAAAGTGCTATAACTTAGAGTTAAAAGAGAGCTAAAAAACGCCCCCTAGCGTTCAGTAATGGTTACCAAATTGCGTGAACGTGTTACACTAATGCAGGAGCAATAAAGACAGTGGAAAAATCCAGTGAAATTCTTAACAATCTTGTGAAAAATAGTGACGTTCCAATGTCGATGGCATCTCATTTAGATATTCTGACTTTTGAGATGTTACATTCATGTATTTTCGATTGTGTTTAGTTTATTTCATGATGAATCCTGACCTAGGCTGACTATTTTGTAGTCAACAGGGTAATGTTGGTTTCAAAACCATTATAATAGTACAACAAATCAAGGTAAAGACTGTGGCTGTGGCATTTTATTATGTTATAATAGAGGCCAGATTACAACAAGAATGGGTATTCTGATGTAGTGTAGTGTAGATTGATAAGCTGTCTTACATGAAACCAGAGGCGGAACAATAATTTTACTGTCATCGTACTTACTTTACATATTTTTTTAGCTAATTTGTTTAATTTCGCTAATTGTATGTTCTTATATTTATTTTTTATCGACAAGTTTCTTCTAAAGCGCATCACTAGCAAAGTATTTGACGATCCACCTCGCTTCTTTGGGAGTTATTATTTGCATTTATTGAGTTAAGGGATTGTTACGGGTCTGAGTGTACTCTTTTGTTGTTAACCGCTGCGGGCGCAGTTACATAAAGAAAAGTAATAACGTTTCCAAATTTACCCAAATGACATCATGGTAATACGTATTTTGTTTTTAACCGACTTTAACAAAAGGAGGAAGTTCTCGATTCAATTGATATTCACTCAAAAACTTTTATGTATTTTCTCTGGAATATTAGTATCTTGATAACAAGGTTTGAAAAATGACAGAAAACTACCTTAACAATCAGTAGTTGTAGTTGTATTTATATTACTACGTAGTAGTACGTAGTAGGTACTTATTATTATTCTGTGGTAGTAGTAAGTGTAGTGCGTGGATAGTAACCACCTTAAAATAAAGTGAATGTCACCACCAAGTTCACTTCAAGAAAGTTTAACATAATAATCACAGCACAAATGTACACTTTATTTCATTCACATCAAAGTCCAACTCCAACGACTCGAGACTAAAAGATAATATAAGTGATTCAAATTACCACAACAAAGAAAAGAAGTCAACCGTTGTCATCCTGAAAGGATTGCTCAAGGATTTACTTGAGACGTTACGGTCCATTTCACAGAACGCACTTTAAACATATTGAATGTGGGAATCGTTACTAAGTAAGCTTTCAGCTCGTAGATGTAGTGGGGTTAAAAATAAATTGAGATTTTGTGAGAAGCGTTGAAGCGTTTCATCGATGTAAAGTGGAAGAAATCTCTGTCTCTTTGTTATTTTAACGACTCAATAATTTTAAATAGCTCGTAGATATTATGATGGCCGTTGGAGCTGAAAAATTTTCGAGTGGCGACCACGGGCTGGAAGACGTAGTGTGGGCAAGCCCCCCACTAGGTGGACCGACGATCTGGTGAAGATCGTGGGAAGAACATGGATAAGACAGCGCAGGACCGGTCGTTATGGAAATCCTTGAGGGAGGCCTTTGTCCAGCATTGGACGTCATTTGGTTGAAACGAACGAACGAACGAAAATGATTAAATGGTATTGAATGTGGGAATCGTTACTAAGTAAGCTTTCAGCTCGTAGATGTAGTGGGGTTAAAAATAAATTGAGATTTTCTGAGAAACATTGAAGCGTTTCATCGGTGTAAAGTAGAAGAAACCTCTGTCTCTTTGTTATTTTAACGATTAAATAATTATAAAAACCTCGTAGACATGATGGCCGTTGGAGCAGAAAAGTTTTCGAGTGGCGACCACGAACGTAAATGATTAAATGATATTGAATGTGGGATGAAATGGTTACTAAGTAAGCTTTTAGCTTGTAGATGAAGTGGGGTTAAAAATAAATTGAGATTTTCTGTGAAGCGTAGAAGCGTACAGTCTAAAGTGGAATCAATCTTTAGCTTCTAACTGTCTCGTTATTATTTTAACGATTAAATTTTAATGGTATAAGTTTTGATTGATATAAATAGACGTGATAATATTTGAACTTATTATTTGACTTTTTCGTGATATCAGTTATTCGGCGAATCAAATAAAAAAATATAAATTTCCAGTTAAAGCTAAATCTTCTTCAATTACTAAAGGTCTCTGTCTGCTTATTCACAAACTTTTCTCGAGAAATTTTGTTAAGTGATATTCTTTCTGTAATTTAATATTGTATTGTACTGAATTAACTTTTATTCAGTCATTAATTTTTACTTCAGTTTCTTAGACACCTTTTACTACAAATAGAATTCCACGTAAATTTTACTATTTGACTACTATTTGACTACTATTTGACTACTAATTGACTACTATTTGACTTTTTATCTTAATCAAACTAGGTTCTAGTAAGTTTGTTTGATGCGTTTTTACTCGTAACAAAAGAATAATTCAACAATAAATGTTTACTTAGAAAGGTTGCATTTTAAAGTAACAACTACGTGGATAACAATGTTTCCTAGAAGATCTACCTATTTATCGTGCGAAAAGCGAAAGGTCACTGACTGACTCACTCATCACGAAATCTCAGAAACTATAACACCTGTAAACTTAACATTTGGCAGGTACGTTCCTTAAGGGGTGTAGACGTCCGCTAAGAACGGATTTTACGAAACTACATCCCTAAAGCCTTGATCACACGTACCGAGTAAACGGGCGAGACAGTGCTACTGTCTTCATACCAACCAAATAGTACAAAACAAACACCGAGTAGGTACTCGGCCGAGAGCACTGTCTCGCTCGTTTACTCGGTACGTGTGATCAAGGCATAAGAGGTAAAACGGGGTCCACGCGTATGAAGTCGCGGACAGCCGCTAGTTTATCAATAAATGTTTACTTAGAAAGGTACATTTTAAAGTAACAACTACGCGGACAACAATGTTTCCCAGAAGATATTCAATAATAGCTTAGAGGGAAGTTTTGCCTTTGAGCAGACCCTTTGGAAGTTTAAAACAATTTCTTGGGATCAGCTCAATGTTTAAACTAGATACTTGTAACTTAAAAATACACGTCCGAGACATGAGAATAGATTGTATAAGAGATATCTTGTGTTGTTTTGGTTTTTCAAAAGTAAATAAATCATCAATTTTATCTTTAAAATGTGTCATTATTCCTTTAGAAATAAATTTGAGATTACTGAGAGGATTCAATCGCTGGTTTGCTATTTTGGCATATTATCTTGTTTGGGAGATTGCAAAATTGAAACTCTTTTTTATGAGGTATTATTTTTGGGTTTTACTGGTCAGACTCAAAGGCGTTCTGTGTCTGAAAATGTGTTAATGATGGTGATATTTTTTATGACTTGAGTCAAACACATTTTCTCAAAATAATTGTTTTTTTTCGACGAGACATAAACCATATTGATGTAGCCTCCACAATGAAAGAAGCAACCAGGTCAGTTTGTAGTTAACAGGTTTTGGAAAAAGGAAAAAACACAAACTACCCTTAATTTTTGGTCGTCGGATCAATAAAGTTCCTCTGACCGTTTACAGAAAATAGTAAAAGAGAGTTACAGGAACTTTTCCCATAAAACAAGTAAAAATGAAGAAAACTTTTCTGAAGCGGTATTCACAGTTCTCGAATGAAACTCGCATTTTTATAGCTCACTATTTTAATATTGTGAGATTTAACTATGATTGTAGAATCTACTCCTAAAACGTTATTTCACAAATCAGAAGCTATTCTCCATGGTATAGGATACTTTTTGCCCCGAGCGCATTCAGAATTTCAGATTGCTTAAGAGCATTAACAAAATGCGCCATCAAAATCGAAAATGCCTTTATTTGTCGGAGCTAAATTAGTACGTAATATTCTGATCTTGAGAAGCCTTTAATATTTTATATATTATTCTCTATCAAGTTTCGAGACAAACATATTTTGGCTCAAACATAACAAATGACAACCGAAAAATAACACATTTTATCAGACTCGATCTACAAGTTCCATTGAAAATCTCCAATTTCCATGATACAAATTTTCAGTATCGAGAAACCATAGTACGACCCCAATCCGCCATTGACGTGCGCGTGTATTTGACAGTAGCGCGCCCGCAACCAGTTAAAAAGTTCCGCCCGTAACATGTTTGATGTTGGAGGTAAAATGTTCTGCTACCTTCAAGAACGATATGGGAAAAATTTAAAAATATAAAATTGATAAAATTCTGAGGATTACTCATCGTACGTATTTTTATTTCAGTTAATAATATCAGACATTAAAAATAAGAAGTACTTTGTGACGTCATCTCAAGTCCGCCATCTTGACAACTCTCAGTTTGATTGCGATCGCCGAGGCATCAACATCTCTGTTCGACAAAGTGATATGTGGATTCTTGAAAAATGGATACTGAAATACTGGTAAGTACTTATTTCAGGTAGGTACCTACTTTTTTAAAAATCTCGTCGAATATAAAAGTTGCAGTTGATTGAAAGTGAACTGAAAAGTGATTAAATATACTAATGCCCGGTTTCACCATCAATCCCTAATTACGTGACCCCTATAGTAACACTTAACAGGCATTTTGTTTTGAACGGGCATAAATAATATTTTAAAATACCTAATAGTGCATGTAAATTAAAAATTGTATCTCTTCGGTTTGAAACGAAATTATCAAAGTGTAGTTGAAATTGCTTTATCAATATTTTATTTAATAGTTTTGACTTTATCGACCTTACCCTGCCTTGCCTTATTCAAAAATGATTAAACTAATTAGGAACAGTGCAAGTTAATTAATTACCAGTTTAAAACAAAGTTGCTAGTCTTGGTAGGGTGTTCAGTTTACTATTTCTACTGAAATTCATGCCTTAATTATTCATAATTTTGATTCGGAGTTTTATGCAAAAAGAAATAGCATTTTGTATTTGGATAATGTTTGTTTGCACACTTAAATGCAGTACCTACTCTTCAAAGATTTTGCTGTTGATAGTACCGCCCGTATTCACAAACATTACTATGAGGTCTCACAGTACGCGTAGATGCACAGGGTAACACACGAACCAATCACAGAGCTCTATCCAACGTTGCGCGTTCGATTTGCTGCTTCAGCAAGCATCGTTGGTGAATACGGGCGTTATGTTATTGTTAGGCCAAACATCTATACTTATAATAAATCTGTAGAGAGGTCAATTCTGTACATGAAATATATTTTAAAAATAACTATCAGGGGGTGATTAGTGATCGATACTGATGCCAAAAATGCAATCAGTAAAATTTTTGTCTGTCTGTCTGTCTGTCTGTCCGTCTGTATGTTCCTTATAGAAACAAAAACTACTCGACGGATTTTAACGAAACTTGGTACAATTATTCTTCATACTCCTGGGCAGGTTATAGTATACTTAGGAATTCCCAGCGGGAAAATCCTTTTGTATGAAAAATCTAAACCGCTTAAGTTAGACGCTTGAACCTTAGTAAACTTAAAGCTTAGTTACAACAAGATATTGCAAAATTCCCACGAGAACGGTAGTTCGCGGGAAAAAACATTTGTATGAAAAAATCTAAACCGTGTAAGATAGATGAAGGGGGTAAAACGGGATCCACGCGTACGAAGTCGCGGGCGGCCGCTAGTCTATACTAAATTATAAAGCTGAAGAGTTTGTATGTTTACTTGAACGCGCTAATCTCAGGAACTACCGGTCCGATTTAAAAATTATTTCAGTGTTAGATAGCCCATTTATCGAGGAAGGCTATAAGATAAATACCATCACGCTACGAGTAATGGGTGCAGAGAAAAAATGAAAAATGTTGCGAAAACGGGTTTTCACGCGTACGAAGTTGCGGACACAGCTAGAAAAGACATTTACATAATATTATTATGTAATAGGGGACTATTCCCACCGCTGCAACTCCTGTGTAGCCAGGATCTACAGCTTGAACGCCAATAAAAACCCAACCAGTGCAGGTCAAGACAAAGGTAATAAAACATTCAAAATTCATTCTTTTCGTACAGCAAATCTTTGCCAGCCCAACTGCGACGAAGGCCGAAATGTTTCAAAAATCTTTCCACCGACCGTAACCAACAATATCGTCGATCCTAAGTGAGAGCAACTTCTCAAGTTGAGCTCAACTTTCAAACTTAGTATTAAAAACGTTTATACTCTAATTATTTTAAATGTAATTAATAACCTATAAGTTTCAATAACTAATTGACAGTTTCAATGTGTAGGGTGTAATCAATGGTACAAATAAGTACAAAAAAGGCTCCTCGGTCGAATTACTCAGGTGCTGCTCACCAGTTCTGTTAGATTCCAACGCATTTTATATAGTCGAGTTTACGTTACATAATCTACGTTGTGACGATATTTGATGATCTAGATACTGTTACATTCAAAATGAAAACGGATTACAATTTAATTTACAGTATGTACTAACAGCATCACTGGACTGATGTCGTCAGTCTACCTTGTGGGTGGACGTCCCACGCTGCGTTTTCCGGTACGCGGCCTCCACTCCAGAACCTTGCTGCCCCATCGGCCGTCAGTTCTGCGTACTATGTGCCCTGCCCATTGCCACTTCAGCTTGCTAATCCGTCGGGCTATGTCAGTGACTTTAGTTCGCTTATTCAATACAAACAATCAAATCTTTCCTCTTTGTAATATTATTTTACACTCGGCATCAAATAAATCGCACCTCCCGTAACAAGCACTTTTGAAAAGTATGCATCCCCACTTCCCACCAACATTGGTACCATTTGAAAGCCTAGTTCTAAACTTCATTTCATTAAAGGAAAGGTTTTTTACCCCAAAAATGTGTCTTTAGAAGGGTCCAGAGTCACTTCTTTATAAAATAGGTATATACGCTTGAGCCAACTTTTATGGCTATAAAATAAACCTGTTAAGTTGGGATTAATCGCTATACATACATCTGTTAAAGAGGACACGTGAGATCATTATTTGGTTTTATAACCATAAAAATTGGTCTAATTGATCCCAGAGGTGAGCCCAAAGTGAGGTCTCTTTTCAAGTCACATTTATGGTATATGTTAATCATTTATTTAGAAATTAAATGTGTTTTTCTTTAAGGATATTTATTGGGCTTTCAAATAACACCAATATTGTTGGGGCACCATAATTGTATCAGAAGAAAATCTTTAAAGTTCGCGTCGCGGAAGGTGCGATTTATTTGATGTTGAGTGTAGATTAGTAGGTACCTAGTGCAAAACCAAAAGGTTTATTTTTATTCCACAACTTGCCGCCTCATTCTGAAGATAAGGCCTATAAGGTGCAAATAAGAATTGATGGCGACCTGTAACTTCCCCTCTATTACTTGCAAAGCCTGCTCAGATTGAGGTCGATTGTCGGGATTGTAAGAAAAATGTATGGGTATAACGGTAAGAGTGGTTTTATATGCTGCACGGGTGGCAAGAGCAAGGTCTTGTAGCGTTTTATAGAGAGTAGACGCGTTTTTCTGTAAAACGACCACTTTGTTCCACTACTAGAGCGTAGTTCTTGACTTAGGCAAGCAACGCGTATCGCACCGGACTGTAAAACCATATTTAAACAATGTTGTATTAGAAATCTAGTTAAAGTTAAAACGAAAATAGTAAGACACGGGTCTTAACGCGATGTTTAATAAATGAGTTACATTATGTACTCACGGCTTGACGTTTCGGCTGCTATGCTGCAGCTGTGGTCACAAGCAGACTGGCGGCTCGCGGCGTCTTCCGTTCTAGTTAAAGTTATTTGAAAACATACTCTTTATAAAAAGTAATCAAACCCAATAACAGATATTTACTTTGACCTTAATTCAAATGAATTTCTATTAAATATGATACCAGCTTCTACCAGCAAATATTTTAGTGCGCATCTGGCTTTTATTCGTCTTTTATAAAATCTTCATTTACATTAATGTTACGTCTACAATAAGAAGCCAACCAAATCACTTGAGCGGTACTCAAAACGAAATTTAATAACTATACATTTGAAAACCTAAATCGAAATCCTAACTTTACATTTTAATGGTCCACTTTTATTTAAAAACATGTGAATAAATTGATTCCGAACTGCAGTAACTCGATTCGCAGCGAGCAGCGTGTAAAGTTGCGCAGGAAAAGTTTGGTTGTTCGTAACGTGTTGGCAAATGCAGTGTATAATGACGTCATTCTGAACTCATAGTGAATGTTTAGTTGAAAACTGTTTAATGATGTAGTTGTCTCAATTTAATGTCATAAAATATATTTTAACATGACGTCTTAACATGCCAACCATAGCTCCGCGGATTAGCAAGCTAAAGTGGCAATGGGCAGGGCACCTAGTACACAGAACTGACAGCCGATGTGGCAGCAAGGTTCTGGAGTAGACGGTGGACCGAAAACCTCATAAAGGTAACAAGTAGGCGCTGGATGCAGGCAGCTGCCAACCGGTCATCGTGGAAGTCATTGGGGGAGGCCTATGTTCAGCTGTGGACGAAATGATGATGATGATGATGATCTCTTAAATGTTTCTAGTCAACATGGTGGACCTGAAAACGTAGTAATGGCCGATGATCTGGTGAAGGTTGCGGAAAGTACCTGGATGCGGGCAGTGCAAGACCGGTCGTTGTGGGATTCCTTGAGGTAAGCCTTTGTACAGCATTAGACATCATTTGACGTACCTATCTAGGACCAATAGCTTTTTATTCTTCTTTCGAAGAATGAACATCAACACGCCTACTGAGTATTTTTACGAATATTGCGACATATTTTAGTCGTTTCTATGATTTCACTTCTTAATACAAGTAGCCTACTTCTACAACTAAAAAGCAATATATTACAAAAAAAAGAAACATTTCTTTTGTCACAAACTTACAAGAAACTGTGACGTGTAAAAAAAGAATCGTACAAAGGCCCAAAACATAGACGGGAAATCCCACCGGGTCTGGGGGCCTACTCTACAACGGGATTTTTATATTTTTGAAGATTTTTTTTATTCCCAACTTTCATCTCACCTAATAAAAACGAATAACCAGGCCGAAGGTGAAAGCGAACTTCAACCAGAATTCTCAACCACTGTTAATTTTGTTGTTTTGATATTTGTGTTGATGTAGCCAGCCAGGTGGATTTAGTATAAGCCCTACAACCAAATCGAGCAGATAATAATGTCCCCATTGGGAATCGAACTCCATTTCTCGAGTTCTTATCTGTATCTGCTTTGGAGCAGATAATCTGCTTACCATTAGACCAAAAAAGGCTACTGCAAGTGCACGTCTCATACATGACAGCATGCCCTAAGAGACAGAGATGAATAGAGTGGAAAATTTGGATTTAGTTTATCAAGAAAAGAAAATTACGACACCGTTAAACAAGAGATCGCTAAATACAGCGAAAGCTATCAGACGAGAATATCAACTCACGTCAATGAACTGGCATCGAAACTGGTGGGCACAGGAAGTATCACACACTCCAGATTGAAACGGCATAGTGTCCCCACACTTGCAGTGAGATTTGGGGATACCAGATGAAAGGGATTCATAGGAATTCCTTCTGCTGTCAAGACAAGATCAAGATACCTCATCTGAATGGCTTATTGTGTTAACACAGATTGCCAAGTTGCAGAACTCATAATAAAAATAAAAAGTTTATCAAGGTCGGACCTTTCTGTGAATCCTTTATGAGAGACAGAGATGGACAAAGTGGAAACTTATAATATTATTTAACAAGGTTGGACCCTTCTATTTGAAGTGTGACTGTTTGACTTAGAGATTCGACGCCGGGGGCAAACACCATAACAAGATAGAGTAGACAGAGCACACGAACCTTTTTGTTGGGTCCGTCGTTATTGTTTAAAATCTGTTTCTATGTTCTTATGTACCTACTCGTACTTCTTTCCTATTCTTTAAGTGGGGGTTACACTGTATGACATAAAGGCGGTAAATGACTGTTTGAAATCGTATCCAATCCAAAGTTATAATCTATTTTATCGATTTTCTTAAACAAATAAATTTTGTATTTAGTAACTCAACTAAGATAAGACCGCCTAGTTGTACCTTATGTGTTCCTTTTCTTTCTGTTCTGTTCTTTGGTAAGCAATAAAGTGTACTATTATTATGTTTGTACGCTTTAGAGCTCACGGGTCAAAAGTGACCCGGTCCTTAAGGCTTGCGTGGGGATACAGATCCAACACGTAGAGGCCGTTTTAAGCGCAAAATAATCGACAAAATTGAAAGTGGTGTACATGCTGGATCTAGTCTCTGACTATATCATGGGATGTAGCCAGAGACCATCCCCAGCCTGTGCACAGGAGCTATTGCAGTTATTGAAGAATGGACTAGGGTTATGGATGAAGGATGGAGGGACTGGTTGCTGGGCTATGGATGGAGACTACGGGACACCTGCCTGGTTCATAGTCTCTGACTGAAAAAATGGCAGGCGGTGACTAGCCAGCGACTAAATGGGCCCCCCCTGGCGTCATGGGTCGTATAGACCGGACTGAGGGGCAACATTGGCGTCTGCCAGCTCAGGGGTGTAGAGAGGTGTGCTGCGCTTTCTCCGAAGTTACTCGCGGCGTTATGCCCTGTAACACTATTATTATTATATTAATTAAGTACTCGTAGGTACACAAGATCATAACTGATGAGGTGAATATTGTTCGCTACAAATATGTAGTTACTTTCAGTAATATTGACTTTTGGAAAACCTACATGTAAATAATTTAAATAACAACCAATTTGAACAAACTGATTTTTCAACCTTTGAAATATTACATACATAGCTTGTATGTGTATATAGAATATTGACTGTGGCTTCGCAATACATATTTGATAACATTATGTATGTCCGTAAACATATACATTTATTTACTAAGAAAAGTGACGTCCACTCATTTAACACGAGACATAAGAATAAACTTGCTGTTCCATCATTTAGGTTGCATAAGATAGGTAATTCATTCTTGGGGAAATGTATTACCATATTTAACAAAATACCACACAACCTTGTCGAATTGCCAATAAACAAATTTAAGATACATATAAAAAATACCCTTATGTCCAAAGGGTACTACAAGGTTCGAGACTATATTGATGACAAGGATGCGTGGTCAGTTCAGTCTGCACATATTTGATGTACTTAAATTTGACTATTCTTACCGTTAGATAATTCCTGGCAATAAGTGGTGACTGAGTTTGTTCCGGCGTTTCTTCTCAGCACTTGCCATATGTTTGTCTCGAAGCGCTGGTAGGGCCCAAAAGATAAGGAGACATGTAAAGTGCCCCATAAGGGCTACCTTTTCTTTTTTTATTATTTTCTATTGACGTTCATAAGTGCCACTTGTGGTCTAAACTGAATAAATATTTTTGATTTTGATTTTGATTTTGATTTGTTTGTAGTTTCACCTTTGTGAACATTGCATACAACCAACACGCTAGCTGAAGCTGTTACGATAACCAGTACAGCAAACAAAGCAAGATATTGTTTTACTAGCAACTATGTCACTGAAACACGGTTGCTTTAAGGTAATAAACAAAGGACAATGACCAAAAGTGGTCCAAATGTCCACCACTAATGAGACCTATATTGGCTTATAGTCCGTTAAACAGAGATTAACTTTCAGTATGGGACGAAAAAAAAATAAGCTGTCAGTAAAAAGTTATGACCGTATGAAAAATTGTAGTAGCTTACGCGCTAATCTCAGGAACTACTGGTCCGATTTGAAAAATTATTTTTGTTATGGATAGCCCATTTATCAAAGATGGTTTTAGGTTATATAACATCACCCTACAACCAATAATTATAGGGGCGGAGCAGCGACCACCCGACTATAATTCCAATATTGTTGTCTTTCTTCTAAGCTTATTTTTTTTTTCTTTTAGCGAGAATCTAACACGGCACACTAAGCGACATGACATAACATGCATAGATTAATCCAAAATGTGCAATGGATAGAATGATATCAAGAACATTTTTCGGATGAAAAGGTAAAAAACATGACTTTTCATTCAGTCATAACTTTTAACTGACAAATATTTTTGATTGTGGTTTGGTTATAATGAATCAGTATTTAGTAAACTATTTTACTACATAGGTCTCGTTAGTGGTGGACATTTGGACCACACTCCATACATTTTTGGTCATTGTCCTTTTAAAACTACATTAACGCCCGTATTCACAAACATTACTATGAGGTCTCATAGTGCGTGTGGAAGCATAGGGTCACACACGAAGTAATCACAGAGCTCTATTCATTCGTACAAAAGTCTCTACCTTTCTGTGTTTGCATTGCCTATACTTATTGTGTAATTTAACTTACAAAATAACTATTTATCCTTCTTTATTTCATCAAATACTACTCGCATAGAGAGACCTAAAGAGTGGGTGTGATGATTTTTGTGAACACTTTAACTGTCAAGCAAAGAGTCTTTATTTAATTTTGTAATAACTTTTCTAGCTTCTAGCCTATAAATAGCGATTAGTATATTCTATATTCAACTAGCTTTCCGCCCGCGGCTTCGCCCGCGTGGAATTGCGTTTGTTAAATTTTCCTGAATTTTATTTGCTATAAACCTCACGGAGCCTGAGACCTTTCCAACGAATGCAAAACCGTGGAAATCGGTTCGTGCGTTCTGGAGTTATAGGGTCAGGAAGGAAAACCCGACTTATTTTTATATAGTAGATGACTACCTTTTGCCCACGGCTTCGCTCGCGTGAAATTTAGCTTCTCACAGATCATTATTCTGTCTGATGTCTGTTTTCCATCAAAATCGGTTCAGTAGTTTTTGCGTGAAAGGGTAACAAACATTCCATACATCTACACAGACTTTCATATTAGTAAGAATAGATTTTCCTCGTAAATTAAATTTCAAACCATTATCTAGTACACGAGCAATATCGTCTTCAACAAACCGTGATAAGAAAATCCTTCAAAGACTTGTAAGACCCATTTTCGGAATTAGCAATAGCGAAATGTGCGGCTTCCTTCAAGGCTTACAGGCCACGTTATGGCAGAGCAAATTGAACCTAATATGCTGGAGATTTTTACAGTCTTCAGGAAGAAGTTTTAGAGCAATTTTGGACTTTCCTTTAGTTATGCCATCAAAAGTTTCATATAAAATTATTAAACTGCTTGCGGCACGTGCAACGAAACGACTTCCTACAGCGAAATTTTTGCATGACCGATATTAGACAGGTATTTTATTATCACTTGAATTGAATAATAATAAATCAAATTGTCCAAAGATTTATTATTATTGTGAACATTACCTACTAACCTTCAAGGAAAACACGTTTACCTAATATCCCACTTTATTCGTTCACAGTGTTATTCCCAAAGTGTTGTTAATACAAGGAAGGGTATAATGTTCCACTTGTATTACCTTCACGAGCTTTGTTTCTTGTAAATCCTGCATATCCCAGGAATTAAAACTGTCTGTTGGAACAGTTAGACGCAGTAAGCCCCTTTCAGACTATACCTGTAGGTCTAGCGCTAAACTCAATCAGTACCTGAGGCATGGGAGCGGTATGAGAGGAGTGACATTGACATTTATGACGAGACAGTGCATTTAAATCTGAAGCCGATCTGGTCTTCCGTGGAGGGTAGTTATACGGGAAGCATAGTCGATCTGTTTTAATGGTTTCAATTTATTATTTAATGGACTTAAGTGTAAAAATTTAGTGTTATTTTGTGTTTTAAAGTGCAGTGAAGTATTTAGTTAGTTATTAAATATTTAGTTTAGTTAGAAAAAAATATTAAAACACTTCAAAGGACATTGTCAGAAACCGCCTAAAAAACCGCCCAAAAACATTAACCCATCATAATTATTTTCTATTTTTTTTAATACATTAAGCACCCTTTCATTCTAATGGACACTTAAGCATTGAAAAATTAAATAAATAAGTCTTTTAACGTTTATTCTATAATACTATTACAACTTCCGGACGTTTTGGTGCGTGGCATGGTCTAAAACCTATCAAGTTCCATAATTTTTGCCGATAAAATCTGTACGAGGCATTACCGTACTTTATTGCTGGGAGTCCATGTATAGTGATGTTCCTGCGGCCATCATAGACAATAAAATATCGATTTTGAAAATAAAATAAATCGATTAAACTGCTTTGAAGACTAGATTTGCGTTAAAAGCTAAAAAGATATTGACAGTTTGACACTATTACAAGAAGATATCTAAAGTGTCCAACTGGTCGAAGGTCGTAAATAAAATAAAAATAATTAGGACCATAAACTGATATTCATGGTATCATAACTGTAAAAGTGTCAGAATCCGATGTTGAATCCAATGCCAGTTGAAGTGTGAGAAACATATATATTTTTTTTTTATGTGACAGGAGGCAAATGAGCAGACGGATCACCTGATATCAACCTAGTATAGTTGCCAGTCTCTCATAATCTATGCCAATGAGGGTTTTCGCGATTGAAAAATCCGCCAGATGGCAATACGTAGACGTGAGGTCCAAATGCTGCATGATTGGTTATTTTTGACATGACATTGACAGATATCCACCAATCATGCAGCATTTGGACCTCGCGTCTACGTATTGCCATCTCGCGGATTTTTCAATCGCGAAAACCCTCATTCATAGCACATGTATAATAATAGACCAAATGAACTTTTATAGATTGTGAAAGAGAAGATAAAGATTTTATTATTTTATTAAAATCTTGCCACGAGGTAGTTTTTCAGTAGAAACCAGGATTGGATAATCGCTACAGGCAAGTATCAGAACATTTTATAAATATTTTTAATCGATTATATCCATGTGAATCGTTTTAATAAATTGTCATTTTACTTTTTCAATTAAAACTTTTTCAATCCCTAGTCTTGTCAAACTGTCATAATGTCAACAAATTATAAATGTCACGTCAGTTGACTCAATTTCAGTCTTCTGTGCGTTTATTGTATTTTTATTTCAATGAAATAGTGCTAAAGGGTTAGTACTAAAACTGAAAGCCTTTTTTCAGAAAGAAAACCAATGTGGTGCCCTTATTATTCATGCTGTTTGAAAGTTACAAGTCAGTGATACAGAGTTGCCGACATTATAACTCCGTAGTGATACCATACCAAAGAAGAAGTTTTCCTAAACACTTGTGTTGTTTTTATATGTGATCGAATAAAAAGGATTAATTCTACTGCTCAAATGGAATAACTTATCCCAAGAGACCGAATATAAAAAAAACCTCTCCATAGAAATTATCACCATCACGAGGATGTGAATTTTTTTGAGAATTTGATATTGGTCCTGTAAGAAAAGTAGTTGTATTTCAGTAGTAGAATCAACCCTTCTTGTTTCATCAGCAAGAGTAACTATAAAAACGCCCTGTAGGTAGGTATTATTAAGCTGAAGAGTTTGTTTAGTGTCAAAGACTGTCACACAGTGTAACTTAAATTGGCATATTATGATAATGAACATAAAAACTTAAATAAATATTTATGTTAATATTTTTTCTATTTATTTATTTTCCCAAAGCTTCACAGTGACAGCTGAAACAGCAATACTGTTAACAAAACAGTAAAACTAAACTTGGAACAAACTGTTACAAATATGAGGGGTTTAATATTTTACAAATTAAAATAAAACCGCATGTTGCTTTACTTTCTCGTATAGGTAATAAATGTAATTAATGGCTAGATTATTAATGTTACTTTGTTACCCTCAATAGTGAGGAAATCTTATAAAATGGTAACCCTGATTTTTATTGTCATTCAAGTGCTCTTTCTTCGCATAGGCTTCTGTGATTTGGCCAAGGGCCACACACATTGCGATAACATTATGCGACATTGATTTGACAGCAGCGGAGTGAAGTCTTGCGACTATGCAAAATGATACCCTGTAATCGTAGCGCATACAGACATAGACGGGGCGGGGCACATAGCTCGTAGAGCTGATGGCCGCTGGGGCAGGAAAGTTCTTGAGTGGCGACCACGAGCCGAAAGACGTAGCGTGGGCAGGCCTCCCACTAGGTGGACCGACGATCTGGTGAAGGTCGCGGGAGGTGCCTGTATGCGAGCGGTGCAGGATCGGTCTTCGTGGAAATCCTTGGGGGAGGCCTTTGTCCAGCAGTGGACGTCTTTTCGGCTGAAACGAACGAACGAACGATACGTATTACCACTATTTACCAGACATTACTATTTATTGCATACTCGCCGGATTACACGTAGGAGCACGCGCGTAACAGCTTCGGCCTTGCATTATTATAAGATCTTGTTCCGCCCTTTTACGAACTTCCTCCGTGAGGATATCCCCGCCGAATTCTATGATGAACCTATCAAAAGTCATATTCTGCAATGTCAACCCACCACAAGGTGGACCGACGACCTGATAAAGGTAGCGGGAAGGCGCTGGATGCAGGCCGCTACCAACCGTGCGATGTGGAAGTCATTGGGGGAGGCCTATGTTCAGTAGTGGACGTCCTGTGGCTGAAATGATGATGATGATGAAGAAATGAATGAAAATGACAAATCTTCGAACGTGTATAATACCGTGCCAAAGTAATCATATAATTTTGGCACCTTAATAACTATTGCCGTTTTTGTTGTAAAGATCATGCAGCGCTACTTGCGGATATTATTGGAAAGAAAACTATGTGGGCTCTAGATCTGAAGCCGCTTTAACGAACACGAAGTGCTCATACAATGCGGCGTATTTTCTTCCAGTCTTTAGTCAGGACTTTAGTCGAATTAAAACCCCGGTTGAACGTGATATAGCCGCACTAGAATACGATGCTTTTTTGCATAATCGCAAGACTTCGTTCCGGTGTCGACCGAATGTTATCATGATGTATGTGGCCCAGGGGTTACCGTAGCCGCTAAGGTTTGAAACTTCTTGCTTAAAATATTGTAGTCTTTGGCATAGACTACGATGGTAGTCATGGAGATAGGAGTTTGTTATCTCGTGTCAGATGTAAATGGTGAAAAGAAAACTCATGATTCGTGGTATTTTTATGTAATATGTAGGTATTTTATAAAAGTGGAACCCCGAGTGATCTCCAAAACCCATTCTATTATTATATACGATTCGGCTTCGATATCTATAATACAATAGGAGTTTATTTCATGTGTCAGATGACAAGGGTGGAAACAACCTACGATTCATGTTGTTTATTTACGTGCAATATGTGGGCATATTGTAAAAGTGGAATGCCGAGTTGTATTTCTAAAACTTGTTCTATTATTTTATACTATTTGGCTGCGACTCGGCGTGACGACAATACAAAACATTTTTCGCGAATCGGTGTTCATACATTCACACAATACATTAGACGCCATGTTGTCATAAACGACATATTATAAAATCGCTGTGATTTAATATTCTTAATCATTAATTTTATGGCAAGTGTCCATCAGGAATCATTGTTCTTACACACAGAATCGTATTATTTCGCTTTCGGGTAGTAATATGTCAAAATTGTTGGTTCTTTAGGCGAACAATGTATGGAGAACGAACATTGTCCTTTGAGCGCACATCGAGTAACGAGTGGGTTGTCGTATGAACAACCCGTTTTGGACCCGGTGGCGTCTTGAAACCTGCTTACGGGCAGACTTAACTCCACGGAATCCATGAAAAATCAATAGAACTGAAACACCCACGTTCTATTGATAAAATTATGTCAATTTTTCACTCGACATTGGCAGAAATACCTCCCAGAGAGGTTTGGTTGCCACTAAATAAAAAAAAGTCTCACTGATTTTTGACGTTACAAAAACACCCTTCCATGCCAATCCCATAACTCTGACTCTGACTGAATTAAGAGTTACAACTATAATACCGTTCAGTCTACTCTTTCTGTTGTTATCTTGGGAAATATCCGAGACCAATAGTGCATGTATTTTGTATGCTGGATGAACTGCAGATTATACCGTGTTTGGTATGTTAGGTAACGTTACTGACGTCGTAAAGCTATAGAGGATTCATGAAACCTAACAGTTTTCTTTTTAGTAAAATATTAAATTTAGAAAAATAATGAATTGCTGTTCGATAGGTCACGCTAAATCTCGAGAACGGCTGGGCCGATTTAGCTTATTTTGGTTTTAAAATGTGTGTCCAGTTGTAGAACGAGACTACCAGTGGACGTAGTCTAGGTTTAAACATTGAGATAATGATTTGTGTTATGTAAAGAAAAAAATGGCAGTACGCAGTCTACTGTGTGGTATCAAATAATTATTTAGGAGTAATTCCTGTACAACTTGTGACTTGCAAAACAATTTCTCCTGACCTGAAGTTATTATTAGATGAATACCTGTGATTAACAATGGCCTCTACCAAATCGACTTTCCCGCCAACTCAAAAAGATGGCAGCCAACTTCGCGGCATTGTCCGCAACTTTCAAAAATCTTCAACCAAGGCACGGACACGAATTTATCAATTTCAAAACTCTACTCCGGTTTCCTGGGGCAACGCATTTGTCATGACAATCTCGGTGACGTTCACGTTTAAGACGGTTCTCACTGGGAGCATTCGCTACGTGATTTTGGTCGCGAGCATTCGTTACACAAGTATTATAGATGCATAAATATTATTATTTTCACAACGCAAATTGTTACAGACTCCTTGGTTGGGCGATACTGGCCACCCAGAAACATTATTCTTTTGGCTATTGGTTATTTTTTGTTTGTCTCACGTCTCCCGATTTTTGAACCAATACTTTTCTACGACATAGTATAGTGAAAAATATTAAGATATAGATCTAATTAATGGTATTCTATGATTACATTTACAGTATATTTGCGAAAGGATATACTTTTCCGCTGATAAACCAAATGCTCACAAAACAGGTCAATAAAACTAAATGCTCCTAATGAGTACCCTCCTTTACTTGTTCAGAAGGCGCGTCTAAACATTTTTAAGTAATGTGCGTTTTTTGCTCAGCCGGGACTTGTATAATTATAAGGATAAGGTGTTCTTGCATTTTTGCATAAAGGGACAAATTATGAGAGGTCTTGTAAATTTACGTTAATTTGTTTTGTTTGCACGGTTCCGGGAACATAATAAGATGTAGGTAGGTGCTTAATAATAAATCTTTGATATCCGAAACTTTATGAACACAAAAGTCATATAAGTGTTCTACTTAAAATCTACACGAAAAACCGTGTTTCAATTCTTTTTGGTCCTCGATCTCTGGAAGTCATTTTGGATTTAGATTTTTTATGAGGCTTTCTCTCTCTATCGTTTCTTTAAATTAGTGCACAGGGCGTATTCCATAATGTGAATTAAAGTTGATATGTAATATTTGGGTGCAGAACTTTAAAAAGCTGATAATATGACGTAGGTAGTGACTTTTCATCACTGGACTGCAATTTTCATTTCGTGTAGTTTCAGATGATTTTTTAATCTCTTTTTAGGGTTCCGTAGCCAAAATGGCAAAAACGGAACCCTTATAGTTTCGTCATGTCCGTCTGTCCGTCTGTCCGTCTGTCCGTCTGTCACAGCCGATTTACTCGGAAACTATAAGTACTACAGTGATGAAATTTGATGGGAATATGTGTTGTATGAACCGCTACAAAATTATGACACTAAATAGTAAAAAAAAGAATTGGGGGTGGGGCCCCCCATACATGTAACTGAGGGATGAAAATTTTTTTTTCGATGTACATACCCGTGTGGGGTATCAATGGAAAGGTCTTTTAAAATGATATAAAGTTTTCTAAAAAACATTTTTCTTAAAGTGAACGGTTTTTGAGATATCAGCTCTCAAAGTCGTAAAAAGTATGTCCCCCCCCCTCTATTTTTATAACTACGGGGTATAAAATTCTAAAAAAAATAGAGGTGATGCATGCTAATTAACTCTTTCAACGATTTTTGGTTTGATCAAAGTATCTCTTATAGTTTTTGAGATAGGTTGATTTAACTGTAATTTTGGTTAAGTTATTGTGCTTACACTGAAAACGATGGCTGAACCTTATAAGATAGATCAAAAAATATACTACAGTATTGTACACCTTTTAAAATCCGCGATGATATAAAATCTTTATAATGTAGGTACTTTTTACGAGAAATATTAGCTTATTCAAGCAATACGCCATTAATCCTTATCCAGTAATGTACCTTAAATACATTGTGCATTTGATAAAGTTTAATATTACAAATGTGATTGTTGAGTAATAATAGGTTAAACATATCCATCGAACCAATATTTTTAAAACGCGTTAATCCTATAGATTATTATTACATCGATTCAAGAAGATCGGTCGCTCGCTGCGCTGCAGCGCGTGAGTTGCGGGGCGTGGTCTCGCGCGGGAGCGGGGATAAGATAGCTAACCGCGTCGACCCGAACGGGCAGACACGTGAGGGCAGACGTCGTTGTCACTTGTGCGCGCTAAGAGAATTTCATCGTTCCCATTTACTTCTTTCGCAAGTCGAATTTGGCGTTGAGACTTTTTAATATTGAATTGTACCTATTATAAAAAATAAGTAAGTAGGTATACTGGTTTAATAGGTGCTATTAAACCGGTCACGTACTAATAAATCCCCCAATAATATAAATTCCTTTGTTTTTGGTGCAAATTTTAGTGTTTCGTAGCAGGTTTTTAAAATTTCTAAAGCTTATTGTATATCATCTAACAATGGATACTTTAGATAATACGTTTTCCTACATTCTGAATTATAATAACTATATCGAAGATGATGTGGTTCGCGCATTTCATGAAAAGTTACTTCGGTGCACATCATTTAGACCGCGTGAGCTAGAATTATTTCAACACCCTGAACTGATTGAACCTGTACCTAAAAATGAGACGCACCTTCAAGTAATTTATGACGGTGACGTGGGATTAGTGGGGCACTGGAGTTGTATTTATTACATTAATGGAATACTGCGTGTGTACGATAGTCTTGTTGGTGTTCTAGGAAAATCGCAAAAAATATATGTAAAAGCCTTGTTTCCGTATCTATCGGAGTCATGTATTCAGTTTCCAAGTGTTCAGCGACAACCGAATACTATTGATTGTGGTTTGTTTGCCATTGCTTTTGCCACCTCTTTAGCTCGGAATATTTATAAATACATATATAAAATTAATATTCATACATAAAAGTACAAGGCAAAATATCGGGAGAGTTTAGGCTCCATTCACCAGGTGTATAAATTGACATAATAAGTTTATTATATTTGCTGCTACGGAACCCTTTGTGCGCGAGCCCGACTCGCACTTGGCCGGTTTTTTTACTTAAAAAAAGAAAAAAATTACTACGGGCCACAAACGAAAATAAATACTTCCAGGAAATCCAATCAATAACTCATTCACTTAGGGACCCGTTTAATTCAACACCTGTTGTTTTACGAGTATCAGCAAGCTATAGAACTTGTGCTTACTCAAAAAATCTATTTCTCGTGCATTTTTGAAGCGGTATGTATACACGTGATGTTGTTACAGGCTGACGGACGAAGGTAAAACCGAACTGACGTGGTATAATGTTTGGTGTATAGTTTTTTGATTCCGACTGTGGAAATTCCTTTGACGTGTTCGAACTTGGCTGAAAAATGGCAAATTTTTACGCATTCGTTAGTTCTCAAAAAGGTTATTGTACTTCATAGGTTCAGGATTTTAAAACTTTATACATTTATAAGTAAAAACGGTGACATGGAATGTAAAATTTTATCCATACTTAATTCTTTACAAGCCTTATTCATTTCATGTTTTGTTTAGAGATTTTTCTAGCGCCCCTATCTGGGTATACTAACTATATTCTCTAGTTTACAATTTTATAAATTATAGCCCAGTTGCTGATAAGTCATCATCATCATCATCATCTCAGCCATAGGACGTCCACTGCTGAACATAGGCCTCCCCCAATGCTTTCAATGTTACCCGGTTGGTAGCGGCCTGCGTTCAGCGCTTTCTTGCTATCTTTATGATGTCGTCGGTCCACCTTGTGGGTGGACGTCCCACGCTGCGTTTTCCGATACGCGGCCTCCACTCCAGAACCTTGCTGCCCCATCGGCCGTCAGTTCTGCGTACTATTTGCCCTGCCCATTGCCACTTCAGCTTGCTAATCCGTCGGTAGCGGTAAGCTTGCTGATAAGTAAAGTCATTTATTAACAACTTTGCTGCAATTAGAGTACCTACCAACAAAGTTATGAAAAAACTCAGATCATAGNGTCTTGACATTTACTTTTTTTAAGGCAAAGGAAATTACTTTATGCACCCAAACCACAGAGTACATAATAGTCCAAATATCTTTTTTGTCTTTAATAATAACCCAAAAATACAAAAAGACATCAGTGGGTCTAGACAAAGTGCAAATTATAATCGCAAACCAGTCGAAAAGTGGTCGAAAAGCCCCTTTTTTGTATGGAGTTTTGACGGATTCGATTTTCGATTCGATCAAAAAGTGCGTTTTGTCTAGGGGGGCAAATTACAAAATAGAAAATTATAATTTACTTCTATTTATCGATAATAGGAAACCGCATTAGAACACGAGCACGGCACTATGTTACGACCGGCACATGCGGCCGTACTGTGTATTTTCACACGACCGTGGATATCGGAAGAAATTAAATACATTGCGCAGTAGTTAAGCATGACATAAAGTGGTTGCTAACTAAATCGTCAATGTACAAGTGTGTTAGAATTTTTATCACCACTGATTTCGATATCGCAGTAACTGTTACGGCACTGAGTTCGTTCGTAAAAATGTTAAGTTTTTTTTATTTATAACCAAAATACCAATGGATTTGCAATACTTACATGTAGTAAATGACTCCATTGTTCCTGTAGTTCTTCGTTTCACTTGTTTTATTGCACGTAACGACGCATTATCCAAAATATCGGAGAACATTTCCTTAGTACGACTGAATCGCGACTAACCTAGCTACGCGGCCGATGTTCGTTTCTGGGCATATCGCGGAGACACGCGCCACGCCCCCGTTTCACATCTATTCCCTTCTATGATCTGAATGAAAAAACGAAGGTGAACCACATCGAATTGGACTCTATAGACAACCAATAAATAATAGCTAAGCTAAAAAATATATGGGTAGCGAAATCCAATAATGATTTATAAAAAGATAGCATTTTCTTTGTCAAATTAATGAGAAAATTTATATTAAACTTCGAACCATAATCCAATTCTTAGAACCCTTTGTGGCAGATAAATAAGATAGACAAACAAAGGCCGAATAAATTAATTTATTTAGAATTAGATTTGTCCTGTAAGCGACGTTGGCTATTATTGGGTCGAGCTAACGTTGTATTATTTTAATACGGTGTGTGAGTGTGACATTTGAAATTAACTACTTTTTATAAATTATTTGTATAATTTTACAACTTAGAGCGTTTATAATACAAAAAGTTAAAAAAAAATGTGTTTAACGTTTGAAAATTCTTCAAAATAATTGAAACAAAAAAAAAATTTAGTCTGCGCCAGTAAAATCTAGTTCAACTTTTGTAACCGAATAAACTTCGAATAAGTATCTATTTATCTAATGATATGAACAAAATTATCTTAGACTGACTAAGGCTAAATTGCACCACCTTTTTAACGGTAACTTTAACCTTATCCGATGTTTTTTGTAGTATGGAGTTTAACAGACTTTTGACGTTTAACGACGTTATATTTAAAGTAAGATGGTGCAACCAGGCTGGGTTTACTAACTCGATTTCAAACTTTGTTTACGAAATTCACAGTTTTTACTCGCTTCAATTATATATTTTTGTAGTGCCAGAAGCTTCGAAAAACAAGGAGATTCCCTGAGAATGAGTGAGCCGTTATTTCTCCAACAAGCGCTGTTGTAATCAAAGGCCACGATCTTATATTTGCCCTATAAATTCAGCGGAGCCGCAATATATCTGTAGGGATTAGTTCCATCGACAACGCTATATTTTATATCGCCAGCTTACTGAACACGAAAAGCATTGAAATGTCAAAATAAATTCGATTTGGTGTCAATTTGTGGATCAAACCAATAAAATTAATTGAAGTATTTGACCGCCTCTGTGGTTTACAGGTAAGATCACCTGCTTCAGACTCAGAGGTACCGGGTGCGATTCCCAGTGGGGGCAGATTTTTCTGTTCGGTTAAGTTGTAGCTACCACCGTCTTACCTAAGTTTGTGGCCACAATAGCAAAAATAACAGCATTGATCATTACATTCCATGTGTGATACAGCCTGATAAAAAAATAAAAAATATCTAGAGCATCACAAAGAATTATTAATTAAATTTTCACGATAGCACAGGCCGTGCAACTCAATTTTACCCACTATATGACTGACAGTTTGATATGCTTTCAGGATAACCTTTTGGATATTCATATATATTTTATTCCTGAAATCTTATTAAACTATCACAACAATGTAAAAGCACTTTTAAAATCTTGCAGAAAGTAAACTTTTACCTACTTCTATAAAATGATTTCGATTCGATGTTGTTAACACTTTTATAGCGCCTTAAACTAGACGCACTGGTATTAAAGGGACAAATTCATTTCCAATATTAGCTTTTTGTGTCCCCTCTTTCCGAAGAGTCTAAGAATCCTACGTCTTCTAGTGGACAATATTTTAACATGCCCTGTAGTTTTATTCACTCATCATAAGTTTAAACACCTACGTTTAAGTTAAATGCAAATCAAACGACAATTTTTGTTTTATCTAAGAAAGATAAACACCATTCATGCTTCCTTTATTTTCCGTTTACGATCAAATAATTACAAAACATTTTTTTACGTTCATCCTAAATCCAATATAATGACAAGTAACGTTTTCCTTGGGCAAATGTTTCTTCCTTTTCATAATTTTCCTTAATGCCTTTTCTAATGTTGAGTAATTGCTCGCTTTATACATCACTGCGGGCTATTATTAAGTCCTTTAGGACACCTGTGTCCATTTTTAGAATCCACCAAATTATCTAAATGAGGAAGATTTTTCATTGCAACTTGGCTTGTTCTGCGTATAAATCACTGACTGACTCACTCGTCACGCAATCTCAGAAACTACAAGTGCAAAGAGTGTCAAATTTTGCATGGGGGTTCCTTTTAGAACGTAGGTACTCTCTAAGATGGGATTTTGCAAAATTCAACCCTAAGGGGGTAAAAAGGGATCTACGCGTATTGTATTCACTATTGCAGGAGAAACATAAATGCAGTTCATTGTTTAAAACGAAAATATTGGTACAGGATTAGTAAAGTTCACGCCTGGTGGATGCACTCAACATATATAGATTTTACATAGGGAAAAGCTTTGTAGTCTATAATAGACTACATAAATATAAATAAAGGAATAAAGGAAATTGACTATATAGTCAATAATTGACTATATAGTCAATTTCCTTTATTCCGTCCCTTTAGCTGAGATTTTACTGGTCGCTACAAGTAAAGCTCATTAAGACTCGGAAAGGGATCGCACCGTATCGCCTTAAGGTTCGGACAAACCAACGCGTGCAGCGATGGCGATAGCGATGGCGACCACTGCGCGTGCAAAAGTTGTTTCACACTGCCGCGACCGCGATGGCGATCACTGCGCGTGCAGGTTGTCACTGTCACCACAATTGTCTTGTCACGAATATTGTCAATCACGCCTATTCGGCAAAATGGAAACTGAATTAAATGATTTGTTTGGAGCTTTTGATGCAATTGAGACAGTGGAAACACTTTTTCACTCAAGTTTATTCAGGCGGCCATATTATATTATNTTAATGACTAGACGTTTGATGACTTTAATTAGGTTTTTATTTATGGCATACTTAGAATTGCTCTAGGGCCTTTCAGAAAGCTGCAGACATGTACATTCTCAATTATTTTGTTCTGCAGATAATATCCCAATTTTATTTATGAAGTTGAAGAAGCAGGTTCGTGAGAAAACTAGAATAATTTGTTTATTACATAAAAATAAATTCTGATATTGATACTTTATTCTAAAACCTTTTTTATTATTCAAGTATGTTATGAATAATTAATTTTTAATTGTGTAAAAACTTTTTAACAGATCCTACTTACTATTTATTACATCGATTTTAAAAAACAGAAACGTCACAGTGACAAATGTCGCGATTATCGCTGATCGCTGCGTGCAGACGCTGCATAGATCGCCGCGACCAATGACAGGACGCGTTGATGTGAACACATCGCTACAAATTCATACACGCTGTCTGGTCGCCATCGCCATCGTCATCGTGCACGCCGGCTGCACGCGTTGGTCTGGTCTAACCTTTAGCGAGCTGTCATCGTCTTTCGCGCGCTGTCAATCGCGAGGCGAGGCGTTTACGTTACGGTGCGGATTAGTGTGCGTTGCAGTATGGAGTTTTATACGTTTTACGAAAATCAAACAAAATTATTAATAATAAAGACTTCCGTAACTCTAAGCTAGCTGAGATTATACTGTCGCTACCAGATATTGAATACCCATCTCAACTTTTAATCTCAACGCATAATGAAACTGTCCTTTAAAAATATTCGAGGAAAGCAAATTAATTGAACCGTACATTGTAACGACAAAAATTGAAATAAAAGATATTCCACAACTTGAGGGTACGTTGTTTTCGTGAATGGCCAGGATTATGGCATTGTGTTTTTGCAGCACCTGGAAAATTACACTTATACCGGTATTAAGGAAACCAGCGGCCCCGTTTTAACCTGAATTCAGTATTACTTTTTGCAAATGGCCGCTTGTTACTGATACGAAAATGAATCGCGATGATCTTGGGCGAAGGTTTTCTTTTGTTCTAAAAATGTTTTATGTTGAGTTGAACTATGTCTTGGAGATTGATGAGTCTAATATTTGAGTGTTTGACATACGAAATTTAGAGTTGCAATAAAAATATTATATTATTTTACATCTGAAATTTCCCTAGTTTGCTTAATAATTACCATAGAGCAACTCAAACATAAATTAGGTACCTTTTCAAATTTCGTTTCTGTGAGGTCTGTACACAATTATTTTTCCAAAGCAAGAATGTCTTTTTAATAGTAAGGTCCTACTAAGACAATAATGTGGTGAAATTCGTCAAGAGCACATCGAAATCTAAACAAGGACTAATTTTCAAAATTTCCGGAAAATTTTCTAGGTAAAACTTCCAAATGGCTGGACTATTGCTTGGAATGTTAATATAAACGGAAAATACTTACCTTTATTTCTCAGGAAAATTATTCCAGAGATTCCGCTTCTAATTCAATTATTTTCATTTAATCAATCTTTATTTAGATTAGATATCTTTATTTAGATTAGATTACCTAAGTATTAATATTAAAGCTATATTGCTCAGCGTTTTAAGAAGAGAGAAAATATTAATCCCGAATTCAAGAGAAAATGTTTAGCGAAAGTATATTACTCGAAAATTTCGATTATTAATTCTTTTATGATGATGATCCTTTAGATAGGCACTTACTTAAGTAATTAGTAGGTATTATCCATCTATTGAACGATGGCACGTGTAGTCAGCTTCTAATTATTAATTAAAGGTCGTTTATCTGAAAACAACGATACCTAGTAATAGGAATTCTAAAGTAAGCAATCGTGTTTGTAACGTTGATTCGCCGAAGTAAGTTGATAGTTGTCTCAAAGCTTTTTCTGAAAATTTACATTTTGAGGCCTTTATCTAAGGACTTTAAAATCTCAAGTTACGTTAGTAATCTAAACTTTTTAGGTTCAGAAAAATTACACATTTTCGTGCGTTCTCTGCATAACCCCTAAAAAACACATCTGCTTACGTTTTGGTTAAAAGGCCTGTCTGTAAAGTTTCCAACGTTCCCAAAAACTACATGCTGGCACGAGGCTTGTTCTGTGGATAAAAGGTGTGTTAAATAGGGGTGCGATTACACTGGCTATTTTTTAGCAATCCTTGCTCAGTAATAGCAGACTCGTTAAGAGCAATAAGTGAAGCGATTACAATAAATTGCGGTAATTGTTTCGGCAATCGATATGTGCTTCAAATTGCTAGATATTAAATAAATAAATAATAAATATCCTTGGACATTTTTACACTGCGCCTCTAGTCCCAAACTAAGCAAAGCTTGTACTATGGGTACTAGACGACGGGATAAACATACTTATACATATACTTTTTTTTTGTAAATACATACATATTATACATAGAAAACACCCAGACCCGTCACAGAAATTAAAATTCATCATTTCAATTTCTGCCCGGCCGGGAATCGAACCCGGGACCTCTCGGCATAGTAGTCCGTTCTGAACCACTACACCAAACGGCCGACATATTCATATTCATGCTATCAGCCATTAGGACAGGTAGTAAGTAGGTACTTAGTTTTATTCGTTTGAATTTTATTCAGTTCAGCTTTTTGACAAAATCCTGAGTTTATTTAGAAAAATATCGAAAGTTGAAGAAAGTTTATAAAAACAGATACCTTAAAGATACATGGGAACTCCTTTGAACTCACAGGAGCTAGTCTTAACAATACGACATGTTAATTCCTTACAGACTCTTTACTCTTCATATGAATACTCGTATTTTTCACCTACACATTCATTGTTTGAAAAAAGAGTGAAACATGAATACCAGTTTCCATTATCACACATAAATCACGGTGCTCGGAAAGGCGCGTCACGTGAAAAAAAGATTTTTTATGAATGTCTCATACCGCTTTAAACTGAGCTATACGGCCAAGGTTACACTAGCGACGTGGCAGGTGACTAATGGAAGTTAATAAATGTAAGCATTATACAAACAGAAAGTGGAAGGGAGGCATCTATAAACCCAACAATACATAGATTTGAGATTTTTGGAATATGTTACGTTATAATATTAGTTACAAATATTATAATATCTACCTACTTAGTGTGGATTCGACCAAACAAGAGTAAATGGCATTAAGCTCGCCTTTTTGTACAGAACGTTGTTGTGTGTGCAATAAAGTCTTTAAATAAAT
The DNA here is from genome assembly GCF_004193835.3 of Ostrinia furnacalis. NCBI lineage: Eukaryota > Metazoa > Arthropoda > Insecta > Lepidoptera > Crambidae > Ostrinia > Ostrinia furnacalis. Next base: position 317,122 of record NW_021131691.1, read on the forward strand.
AAATAAATATCTTAGAATAAATCGTCAGTTTTGACATATTTCCCATACTGAAACTGTCAGTGTGCCAGTTATACCAGGGGTTATTCTCGGATCGAATCGGGCCTTAGTATTTTAAATGCAAACATCGTGATAACTAACTGAACCTACTACGAGTTTGAGGCTAGATGACAAAATTTCAATTATTTGTCCGTCAGACAGATAATTAGAAAATATTAGACTCATATTTTTTATTTTCTTTCATAATTAAATAATAACAGTGCTACATCGAGTTCGATATCGATCTCATGATCGATACTATCGATTTCATTACCCAGTCATCATAACTATTGTTCACGCAAAAACTGTTACCTACTAGGCAGATTTTAATAAAACTTAGCTTTGTTGAAGGTGTCCTTGGATGCGTGGGTGTCAAGTCCTGAAGATTTTACTTGCCTACTAGCCTACCTTAAAATAAAATCACGCGTAACACCTGATGTGCACTCAGCCTAAAAGTTAGAGAGCAGTTTTTATTACACTGGTAAAGTAGAGGTATCTACCACAGACGTCGCCACTAGCCATAGTTTTATGAGTTTAACTGCCAACTGCTATCTGAGTTTTTATGTTTTTGAATAATTCCATCCTCTAGGAAGTACATTAATACTATTACTGGTGTTTTGGTTTTTATATGAGAAGTTATTGGGAGTTTCTTGAAGTTATTCGTTTTGTGTATTGTTTATATTCGGTATAGTAAAATACGATTTCGCAAACTTGTTTTTATTTAGACATGAAAAGCACAAGATTTTTTATTTTTAAATTGATAATGAAATTATAAGCCCTAATTTCACACCCACTCATGACCATGAGAATCTGATAAAAACACGTAAAAAAAAATTCAAAATTTCTTTAATAAGTTATTAGATAGGGCATAAGTTCTTACCTGACACAAGAGTTCATCAATTTCTTTTTCTTTTTTTTAACCACAACGAGGAAGCTGATGGTAAGTGATGATCAGGTCGAAGGTGGAAGCGAGCTTCACCCGGAATCCTCAACCACGGAGGAACTGGCTATCTTACCTCGAACTGCCGGAACACAACAATGCTGTTAACATTGTTGTTATGGCGACAGACTTAGGTAAGATGGTGGTAGCTAGCCAGGCGGACTTAGAACAAGCCCTACCACCAATGAAACCGAACAGAAAAATCTGCCCCCACTGGAAATCGAACCAGGGACCTCTGCGTCTGAAGCAGGTGGTCTTACCACTAGACCACAGAGGCGGTTATTATAATTTAATAAAAATATATTTATATTAAAACACACTATTACAATTAACGTTGGTCTCTGTTTATATAATAATAATGTCACCAGCGACCAGCCCATGGTTTGTTCTAAAGTATATTAATTTTACCCACGTGACCAGGGTCAAATACATGTAGAACTTAGATAATTGACTCCAGGAAACTACCACACGTTCGGAAGAAGGCATGCAACTGCAGTTCCATATTCCTGAGGGAATCAGGGAACAACGAACTCGGTCAGTTATTTCCGCCCAGTTAACCCCACTTTCCCATCTAAGTTGGCCGCGTTTGTTTTTATGACAAACATTTGGTCGGTTTTTTTTTTTTTTTTTATCCACAACGAGGAAGCTCTTGGCCTGTATCTCACCTGATGGTAAGTGACGATCAGGCCGAAGGTGGAAGCGAGCTTCACCCGGAATCCTCAACCACGGAGGAACTGGCTATCTTACCTCTAACTGCCGGAACACAACAATGCTGTTAACATTGTTGTTATGGCGACAGACTTAGGTAAGATGGTGGTAGCTAGCCAGGCGGACTTAGAACAAGCCCTACCACCAACCAAACCGAACAGAAAAATCTGCCCCCACTGGGAATCGAACCCGGGACCTCTGCGTCTGAAGCAGGTGGTCTTACCACTAGACCACAGAGGCGGATTGGTTTAAAGAAATTGTTTCAAACCTTAATATTAGCAGATATTTTATGAAAAAATATTTTAACTGTGAAAATTATGAAAGTCTACCAATTGTTTGGACAAAAACCTCCTGAACTATTAAAATAAAAAAAAAATAAAATAAAATATGTTTATTTCGAACCAGGGTCCATATAGTGTTAGTAACAATAAATACAATAAATACTCAAACAATAAATAATCCATATAGTGTTAGTAGCTTAAAACTATGTTAGTATTAATTAATTAAATAATATAAATTATTATTAATTATTATTATTAAAGACATTATTATTATTATTATTAAAATTATTATAATTAATTTTAGTGTCTTTGACGAGATGGACGCGAGTCCAGTGTTGCATAATAGCACTGTCTGCGTCCAGTCTTGCCGCGACCGCCATCAGGAGGCTGTTGGCGCTGCCCCGTACTCGCTGCAGTAGGGACGCGATGCGCTTTCTAATGATGGCCGAGAGGCTATCTACTTGCGCCGCGGCTAGCATCCCGGATGCGCTGCAGTGTCTTGGCAGTCCCCTCAGCCCCCTGAATGCATTATTGTATTGGGTGCGCAGGACACCGTAAGCTCTTTGGGTATAATTCGTCCACAGGCTGCAAGTGTAAAGTGAGTGACAATAAGCTTTAAATAGCGTTATTTTAACATTGTTGGTGCAACGTGCAAACCTGCGGGACAGCATATTAGCCCTAATGCACAGCGCCCTACGCTCCCTCTCTATATCAAGGTCGTCTTTAAGCGACTCGGTGACCCAATGTCCCAGGTACTTGAAGCTCTGTACTTGTTTTAACGGGGTGCCATTAAGTTTCAACGTCGGCACGTTATACGTCTTATTCTTAGCCCTAAAAACCAGCAATTCACTTTTAGCCACATTGTACCTGAGCCCATGTGCCTCCACATAACGTTCACAGATGGATATCAGTTTCTTGAGAGCACTGATCGATGGGCACAGTAGCACCATGTCGTCAGCGTTAGTGTTATTTTGACTATTAGTGTCATTTTGAGAATTTAATGGGAAATCACTCAACCTACGTGATTTTGGTTGAATACGCGGGCTACCCGATTAAAAATTGACGTCAAATTAATTATTGCTAATGTAAGAGTTATTATTATTGCATCGATATTTGAAACATTGTGATTGTCCCATATCTTATTATAAATAGTAGGTATATTTGACTATATAGGGATGATAAATAAATAGTAATAATGGTCATCAGATAAGAAAACTGTTTCATTACATATCATATAGTTTTCCTAACCATCGATTTACTAAGTGATTAGATAAATATGATATTATCGAGAAGTGACTGCGGTACAAAAATGCCTTGTGTATTGTTGGCGATGATGGCGTTAGCATATGCAACGGTTCACGACCGCGGCGAATCAGACGGTGCGTACGAGTACGAGCACCCACAACTGAGCATACGGTCGTCCGCCGTCGAGCACAATCCCCAGCATTGGGCTGACGACGCAGCGGCTGGTATTGAGAAACGACTGCGGCACCGCAACAACCGTAATGTGGCGCGCAACATTGTCATGTTTCTCGGTGACGGCATGTCGGTCCCTACGATAGCGGCCGCACGCATCCTACTCGGTCAACGTAACGGCCAGACCGGCGAAGAGGCGCAGCTTTCTTTCGAAACATTCCCCACTACTGGCTTTACTAAGGTGCATATCTGGTATTTAGTACAAGTAGATACTAGTTTTTTCTCTTCTTAGTAAATGACATAATTATATCATCAACATAAGACCTCGACTGATTCCATATTTACGTCATAAATAAGCATAATCCTTTTCTGAAATTTAATCAATTTACGAGTATGTACGAAAACTTATCAAAACTGGTCCAGTTATTTTAGATTGGTGCATTTCTATGATTATTAGAACTATAATTGCTTTGTCAAGTTATCATTTGCGGAATGATTTCATCAACATTTGTGAAACACCTTAAACATTTATTTCAGACGTATTGCCTGGACGGCCAGATCCCAGATTCGGCTTGCACAGCGACAGCGTACCTTTGCGGCGCGAAGACTAACTTGGGCAATATCTGCTTGAACGGCGACGTGATGCGACGAGACTGCGAAGCGTCTACCAACCCTGATACTCATATTGAATCTATTGCGGCTTGGGCGCTGAAGGATGGGCGAGATGCAGGTATGTTTGTCTCTTTCTTATATGTACCAGTGCTGATCAAAGGATAGCCAGGGGATATGGGACTCTCTCCGCCAGAAGCGAGTCCTATTAATCCACAATGCCTCTTCCGAAGCTAAGACGGGAAGTAGATTAATTTCCTCTAGGTAATCATCAAGTTACCATGTGTGGACAAGACTGACAATAGAATACACGGTTTAAATAGTTCAAGCTGAAGCTCTGTGTTTGTCAATGTTGCGCGAATAGTTAAGGGTACATGTCTCAACCAATGTATATCAATGTATACGTTATTCTACTTGCGAATAGTTTTGTTCATTATGTGTGTTTCTGCTACAGGTATAGTGACAACGGCTCGCGTTACACACGCGTCTCCAGCTGGCGCGTACGCCAACGTGGCCAACCGAATGTGGGAGAACGATGCGAGTGTCGTTGAAGATGGCGGCGACCCCGAGCGCTGCCCTGACATAGCGCACCAGCTTATCAATATGAGCCCTGGGAATCAGTTCAAGGTAGGTGAAGGTAATTTATAGATCGGTAAAATCTACCCTAAAATATACCGTCTTTATTTGACATAATTATTTACGGTGTTACGAAATCAATACTGTGTTAATTTCTATAGGTAATATTGGGTGGCGGAAGAAGAGAATTCTTACCTGTCAATGTAACCGATGAGGAAGGTTCGCCCGGCTTACGCCACGACAATCGCGATCTAATTCAAGAATGGGAGGAAAACAAAGCGTCACAAAACGCCAGCTATGCTTACGTTTGGAATAGGGAACAGTTAATGAACCTGTCAACGTCCATGCCGGACTATCTGTTGGGTCTATTCGAGAGCAGTCATATGCAGTTCCACTTGGAAGCCGACAATATAACCGAGCCCACCCTCGCGGAGATGACAGAAATAGCAATAAAGTCTTTAAGACGCAACGAGAAGGGCTTCTTTCTGTTTGTGGAGAGCGGGCGCATTGACATTGGCCACCATGGCAACCTAGTGGAGTATGCGCTGGATGAGACCATACGCATGCACGATGCGGTAAAGGTCGCCACCGAGTTGCTACTCGAAGAGGACACTTTGATCGTGGTTACAGCCGACCACGCGCACGTGATGTCTTTTAGTGGCTACGCATTTCGCGGTGGTGATATCCTCGGGGTTTCTGGTAGTCAGGACTGGCACCGAATGCCCTATATGACGCTCTCATACGCGAATGGTCCGGGCGCGCGGATGCAAGTGAAAGGCGTCCGCCGTAATTTGACAGAAGAGGAAAACTTCAGGAAAAAAGGATGGCGATCGCATGCAGATGTTCCAATTCCCTATGAGAGGCACGGTGGTGATGACGTGGGTGTGTTCGCTCGGGGCCCGCACCATGATATGTTCTCTGGCGTTTTCGAAGAGAGCCAGCTGCCGTATTTGATGGCGTACGCCGGCTGCTTCGGCCCTGGCCCACACGCTTGTAACGCTGGCCCAGTGGCACACACCCCGGTCTTTTTATTGGGTATACTAATTGTATATCAAATACGACTATAAGAGACAAATGGAGGTATTCGTAGTTAAGCAGAAACGACTCAGCTTGCTAAAATCATTTCAAAGTTCGTCTTTGTTAGACTAGCATTTTGGCCAAATTAAATAATAACGGATCTTCAATGTAGACTAAGTTTCTAAAGAAATAAACCATTTCTTCATTAATTCCATAAGTATTACTTAAAATTCTTATAATATAAAATTACTTCAGAATTTCTGCTAACAACAAGAACAAAAGGTTGAATGATTCACTAATAGCTTCGTTCACAAAGTGATATAACACTCAGCGCTTTCCCGAATAACCAGCGAACAATAACAACATTTAATTGTCAAATTCCTATCATTCGGAGCAGATACCATTTCTGTTGAAAGCGGAAGAAAGAAAACTGCTCAAAGATGGCTCCCACTTAAGGAAATTGCCGTAATAAGACAATCGGCAACGAAAAGAAATCCGCCATTTGCGAGCGAGAGACTTATGGCCGTCAAATTCGTATTTTCCGTGATGTAGGTCCGTAATTTTTACAAATTGAGGCAATGATGATAACGCGTCCGTTCAGGTTTTGTTTGCCCTGTCAAAGTTTTAAACTATATCTGAGTCTGCTACTGAAACAAAAATAAATGTGTAGGTAAATAATACACAAGTGATTATGAAAGCAACGTTATTAATGGAAGAAATAATTAAAAGAAAACCTCATCAAAAATACCACGAAAGTCACTACGTGGTATTTTCTACGAAATGATTACGGGTTTCGGTAATGAGGAACAGCTGAAAGAAAAGGTGAAAGTTATGTAGGTACGATACGATTAACACGGTTGGGTCCCGATCATTGTGGTAAAAATGGAAAAATCTTTGTCAATGAGAAGACAAATACTTTCTATAGCGTACGTAATAAGATATATTAAATTATGAAATTATATTTGGCACCATATCAATTATTAAATATCACAACTAGATTATTAATGTTCTTTCTACTACACTCTGGAAGTCCAGTAATGGACTTCATAAAAACGTCGCAGCTAGCCTTGGATCGGTCGAAATTATAATAACAATTAAATACACCTCTCTATTCACTGGTGTAATCCATCCATCTTTTCGCAATAAAAGCCAATTGAAAACAGAACGAACAATAAGAGATCCCTCCCATTTGACTGATAAACTTTAACAAAAGAAAGAGCAACGAAGACAAATCTACAATGGTGATTAAACGCAGCGTCAATTATTCGATGCCAAAGATTGGATTGCTTTTGTTTCTGGGCACACAGATTATCATATTCCCAGATACAATCCTTAACAACTTGCAAATGAATGGCTTTGACTTGCAATGAGTCTTTGTTACGCCTCATTTTCATACCCTGATCGCAAGTCGATGGACTAAATTTTTGTTGTTGTTTTGTCTTGTTTACTGGTTGGTAATGCTTTTCATTAACCTTTAACCGACGACGTGATATTTTTGTCACGCCGTCTGCGACGTGCGGTCTGTGGGACCGCTATACTGTTTACTCAAAAAATAATCATTTTTTGTATAAAAGTATATTGATTTTATATTTTTCGAGAACATTATAGTATTACAAATAAACATACAAATAATTTGTGAGGAATCAATGTATATTATTTATTTAAATATGGCTAAAACTTTTTAGACGCTTAATTTAATTGAAATAACACTAGAGCTCAATAATACCTATATAACTTGTAAATTTTAATCAAAGCAAGAAAAACTATACTCCTTCCTAAATATAGTGAACATAATGAATAAAATAAAAATAAATGACACGTACATTACATGCATAAAAAAAAATTTGACTTATGGTAAACATTAGGCACAATATGGGACATTTTTTTTTACCGCATGCCAATCATTTCCGGTATACATAGGTAACACCTGTAAGATAATTTCGTTTTCAATTTAGGTGGACTAAAATGTACGTCTTTTTTGCAGCTGGTGCAATGACATCAGGCTGATTTGGCATGTCAGAGCCTAGAATACATGTCACTGTTTGCTTTACCACCCATTTCGCGGTATTTTTTACAGACTACCATCTATTACATAATATTATGTCCAAATATCAATATATCATTAGGAAATGTCTTTTCCTAGGTTGTGGTGGCCCAGGATCCATCATTTTCACGAAAAATAAGTCGTCTAAAACAAAAACGCAAGTTTTAGTAGGGTACAAAAATGTCACGTAGTCTGCGACGTGCGGTCCCACAGACCGCTGTTGAACTTTAAATCGAATTATCTTATTAAAACTGCCCTCATCGATGTAACCACTACCTGTAATGGCGTTTGGGCAACCAAATTCGAAGGTACTGAGACGCTCGGGACATGGGAGTAAGTAGAACATTGCAATCCAGAAATTTCAAAAACCGGAGCGGTCTGTGAGACCGCACGTCGTCGGTTAAAGGTTAATGATTTTTCTCTTGCTTAAGATTAATAAGATTACAAATGGAATACACAATACATCATAAGTGGAATCCACTCACACACATTATGCTTCGTAAGAGAAATAAGTAAAGTGTATGTATTCTGAAAGATGTCTTTACAATTTTAGATTAGCTGTATCTTGTAAGCTTATGCTTGTATCGCTAAGAAAAAAGTAAATTGATAAAAAGGTTTCTTTCTTTCTCCCAAAAAGACAGCGTAATAGGTAATGTATGTCTGATTAGCTAAAGATTATGTACCTACTTTTTGTTGACTTGAATTTGAAGGAACGCAGAGCTAATTAAAATTCCCCCTATAAACTCAAATTATTATCGTTGTTACGCTAAGTGTAAATGAGAAAAACACAGCGTTATTCATAATAATTTTAATTGCGACTTTTTTTTTAATTCAAGAAGGCATAATGAAAATGTTCACAATGAAAAAAGGACCGGTTTTATTTCACAATTTCTCACAACCTTAATGGCTCACTTGCTCGCGCTCAAATGCTACGCTTTATAAATTGGGGTGACTTTTTTCAAATGTCAGATAAGTTTTCTTTTGCATAATTTCCGACGAAATTAACTCCAGTTTTGGGCTCCACGTAATGTATTTTAAATTGAAGAGTTTTGACGATTTTTAAATTTAGGTTTGTGAGAAACTCACTATCGATAATAATTTAATTAATTATTACTAAATAAATTCTACGTCTGCGTCAATCAAAATTATAATAATGACCCAATTCCTAAATAAATGCATGCAATGCATCCATAAATAATACTCGCTACATTAATTCGCAGGTGAATTTACCATATTCTGAATATCTAATAACGATGTATTCTGAGTTTAATTATTGAGTAGAACGTAATAATCATTGCAAAATATATTAGTATCATTGTTGTGTATAATGATAAATGTAATGACGCAGTTTTGCCACATAATAGGTTTATTTTATTTATAAGATAACTAAAATATTTATAGCAGAAAATTCGTACCTATAGACTGGTGATCCATTATCATGATAATGATGAATTAATTATATTATTATCATTTGTCATAAAACAAGTAGAGACCAATGCTATCGATTAGTCGATACCCATTTTTCCACAACATTATCTCAGACTGCAGAAAATTATAATCAGTTAATCCCACGAAGGGAAGAGGGCTGTAATGAAAAGAAAATTAGGTCTTCTTGTTAAACAATAAGTTGAGGGTTCGTCCTAACGAAGGATTAAGACACCTGTTGTTCAAGTGCAATTATTTTCGGACGTGCCTTGGAGTTTGATAACAGAGTAGTACTTCATTAGTAAATCCAGTGCTATGCTCGGTTTGTGAAGTACTTTCAAAGCTATGGCCAAGTTACAGGACTATTAAGTGTTGATAAAACGTATCTATTGAAATAATGTTAAAGAGTTTATTGATTTGTGTACAGGTAGGTAGTCCCCTCTGAATTACTATGGATAAAAAAAATCATTATCGAAAACTGATCAGTTGATTGAAGAAGCTTATTCAAATACTAGACAACATAAGTGTTTCATGCATCTACTCGTACTTTTTACATAATAAATTACAGTATACGAGTGTATAAAATCATCAGTAGGTATTATACAATTTTGAATGACATGACTGTTTTATTTACTCGAACCAACAATATTAATAATTTATTTAAGCCTCTAAAGTAACGTTAAAAATGTTGTACTACGTGTATTAAATACCTACCCGTATTTAAATTATAAAAATCGCAATCCATCTTTCTGTTATGTTATTTCAAAATACGGTGGATACAAGGATTTATCTAAAACAATCTGATTAACAAACATCCAGTTTGTAACCGAGTCGTTTTGTTAAAGTTGTTTTTAATTTGGGTTTCCTTGGGTCTGTCACGAATTTTACGACAAACATAAAGCCCTTCAGCTCGTAAAGGAATTTGATGCTAAATTGATTAGGTATTGGGGAAAGATAAATTGAAACGTTTCGGTCAGTTGGGGAGATTCGCGTAAACAGTATTTTTTCTAAGTGGTTGTACTAAAATAAAATAAATAAAACACAATTAGCAAAAGTGTGTTGATGCTGTACCTATATTTTCCAGAGTCAAATAATTTGGAGCGTCGCTTCGTATTAACTAACCGAATTTAAATCAATCTTAAATACAGACAGTTAGGGTGGGTTGCACCATCTTACTTTGACAGTAATTATAACGATAACCAGTGCTTTTTGTATAGAGTTTGACAGATTTTTGACGTTTGTCAAAGTTAAAGTAAGATGGTGCAACCAAGCCTTAGAAGATAATTTGGTACGTCGGATGAATTTAAAACCCCGATTTCACACCAAAAATCAGTTCTAATTAGATCTTAAAATACTGAGGTCTCACCACAAAATCATAAAAGATCATAACACAGTAGACTCCATATTACTTTTTTTATATTACTTTTTTCTTCGGTTTAGTTTTGTGCTATCTCCTGAGGTGCAAAATAGGTTTTCCATTTAGCAAATTATCATAAGATACGGAATTATTTGAGTATTTTCTACCTAACCCTTAGTTTCACACACAAAAATCAAGCGGCTTGAGAAAGAGGTGTCAGCAGTCCGTAACCGACTCCATAGAACTAATTGTGGTCCTCATTTAGTGCTTGGAACAGTGTTACTGTATCTTCTTTTTTTATAACAAGAACTGAGGTTGATACTTGACAAAGTGACCGTAAATCCGATTCACACCGGAACACGATAACGATGATAAATGTCTGTTTGAACATTCCGGGGCGGGGTTTGACCTGTCACGGCTTATTTTCATTTTTCACTGACGTCCCTTAAAAAAAGAGAAATAATTTATGTACTTACTCCTAAAATCACCGTCATTTCTGGCTGTTTAAGATACGATGTAAAGGTTACTTTGTTACGGTAAGAGGTTGGTGGATTAAAAAGCTTATCAGCAGGATAACATAAAACATAATTTTTTGAAAGTTTTAGCTTACTTAGGCTATCGCTGACACTAAATCAATGATTGTCGCCTTATAGACTTTACTGAAATGCTGTTATTTATATCTTAAGTATCGTAGGTTTCTAGTCGCATATTTTCTTTGTAAGTTATACTTTGGCATTTTCTATAACAATAAGAATAAGAAATTTATTTATAATGTTCATTACATGTCAAATTTTCAATTTTACTAGACAAGACCGCAATCACACCTGATGAAATGGTGAAGTGAGATGCAGTCTAGGACGGTCCAAATCTTCACTTTCGCCTTGACATAAGATAGCGGCAGCCCATGTTATGATTGTAAAACTTCGTTACTAAATTAATATCACACTACTGGGAGTGTTTGTTACTTCGTCACGTCTAAACGGCTGGAGTGATTTTAATAAATTTGGTTAGCTGGCACCCGGGATTCACACACAAGCTACGTTTTACCGCGGGTAACACCGCGTGGTACAGCTAGTTAACAATAAATCCCAAATTGGAATTCGCTGTCAAATCTGTAGTTTCAAAACTAACCTTTGAACCGAGTTCCGAAGTGTGACAATCCAGTCCTGAGTCGGCAACGAGAGAAGTTGACCTATGCTAATGATACGTAGACGTCGCACGAACACATTTGTCATTCCCTTTGCCGTGAGGATTGGCGACTGTTCTGTCAGTTCTGGTCCGTTTTTGAATCGACAACACGTAAGCAGATTTATAGATGTATTGCAATATTTGGATACTTTAGTCTTTGACTGAACCGAAAAGTTCTTAAACTTTGATTCTACTTTGGAAAGGCATGGATTTTTTAAAATTATTGTTTTACATGTCCTGTAATTTAGACATTTGGCACAACTGGCCAATATTTCCAAAGCCGTATCAAATGAATTCTATCTTTTAAATCCCAATTAAGTAGTTCCTAATTACCATATTTTTCAAGAGAGCTTCACCCGGAATCGTCAACCACAGAGGAACTGGCTATCTCCAACTGCCGGAACACAATTTAACAATACGGTTGGTACATTGTTATTTTTTTTATCCTTACGAGGAAGCTCTTGGCCTGTATCTCACCTGATGGTAAGTGACGATCAGGCCGACATTATGGCAACAGACTTTTTTTTCTATTTAAGTACTTGATTAAATAATATTTGACAAGAATGAAAAGCTTTTCCGAATAGCTATCCAGTTGATGAGAATACTGTACCTACTCAAAAATTAATGAATCATATTTTGTTAAGCAAACAAAATGTACCTAACTAAACATTTTAAAAGTTTCTATCCTTAGTTTAAAATTCTCCGAACACGTCGCCTCGACCAGTCCGAGCAGCAAAGTGTACTCGTGACAATCCTCTCGCTCCACTGAATCTGTAACGAGGTGAGAACTGTTGACCTATGGTAATGATACTTCGACATTTCTTGCTCACTTCCTTTGAGATTCTCCTCTTTCAATTGTTTTGCGAATTCTATTTTGCGTGATAAAAAATCATGATTTTTTCATCGCAACCACGAACGGGCGAAAGGTCACTGAACTGACTGTTATCACGAAATCACAGAAACTACAAGCGCTAGGAGTCTAAAATTTTGCATGGGGATTCCTTTTAGAACATAGGTACCTACTCACTAAGACGGGATTTTGCAAAATTCAACCCCTAGGGGGTAAGACGGGGACCACGCGTGCGTAGTCGCGGGCGGCTGCTAGTTCGCTATAAATGTAAAAGTTGGATTCATCATCATCATTTCAGCCACAGGACGTCCACTGCTAAACATAGGCCTCCACCTATGACTTCCACGTCGCACGGTTGGTAGCGGCCTGCATCCAGCGCCTTCCTGCTGCCTTTATCAGGTCGTCGGTCCACCTGGTGGGGTGGACCATGGATTCATGTTACCAATGAAATGCTAAACTCACCTTTACCTAGCAAGTAAGTACTATTAAACTAAAGCAATAAATTTACTTGCCGAAAATATTGCGGGATCAGGCGAAAGTAGAAAACTTGTAAGTTCACGTCGGATGCATCGTTAAAACTTTCAGTTTGGTGGAACTTGAAAGCACTGCTGCCTACTGCCGTAAGAAAGTTTCGTGGGTTTCGGAAATGCACCACCCCAAAGCAAAAAAATGTGTTTTAGTTACATAAAATTAGGCTTTTCAGCAATCAAATTTAAATAAAATTAATAAAGAACAGAGACTTTAATTAAAATAATAATAAATAATACAATGCACTATTTCAAGAATGGCTAAAATATTTAGCAATTTTATTGCAATTCCGAGAAAAGTTGTTATGAAGAAAAGTTGGAAAACTTTACTGAAATCATCTATTGTTGGCATACGAGACGTCCTTTCTTATTTTTGGTATAGTGTTGATCGCAGTACGATGGAAATTAGCTCAGCTAGTGCAAAATAAAATAAAAATAGTAGCCAAAATTCTAGTTTCATAGATAAACCTAGAGGGTACAAATCTTTTACCAATCTATCCGTTTTGTAAACCACCCGAGAACCGGAGGATTTCTTAAGTAAAAGTTGTATAAAAGTTTATTTCACTCACGTACCGTTAGAGAATGGGCAACATATGAGCACGCTTTGGCAATGCGGTCACGGAACCACCGACGGCTCAGGTGAAAATATCCTTTACTGTAAAAACATACGGTTCCTTTTTGCGGACTGCCCCGCCGCTTCAAGGGCCATTAGGTCGACGTCATAATCCTCGTAATCTTCAGTCATTAACGTCCGGTTCATAGGCAATGAAAAAAAACGCTTAAAAGGTCGGCCAGATAGATAAATAATTTATATCAGACCAAACCAAGCACGTAAGAGAAATATGCCCAACGGATCTGAACAAGCGATTCAAGTTTACGAGTTTGCGGAAGGCGCATTCTGACAAATTATTTAAGTTCCGACGTAAAAAAACGCTGAATCTTCAATATTTTACGGGCATAACGAAATTTATTTTGAAGCTATCTAACCGCTTGGTATTCCAATTTATGGGGTATTCATGAGCTACGTCAGAAATGGGAGTTTTATGATAAAGAAATCCTTTCCAGTGCAAATTAAAGTCCTTATTCATTATAAAGTTAATTAACAAAGAAAAAGCTTTGCGCCATAACAAACGAATTAATTAGTTTATGAGGGTTTAGTTTTGAATGTTTTATTCTTAATTGACCCAGTTAAATGAGTTAAATCTAATCGCTAACTAGTCAATTCGTTGGGTTTTAGATTATATCATTTTATGATGCTTAAACTTACCTAATTCACATTTTTCAGACGTCTTTTATGAATGAAAAGATAATTCTTCATATTTTTTTATAGTTGCCAACTTTTTTCAGAATGATTTATTACCCGTGTGTTCACATCCATTCTTATTTTCAGTTGACAAAACATAACACAATTCCGCACACGTAGTACTGTCTCGTTTGTATTGACATTTTATACCCTAAACTTGTGAACCTTGCCACGGCAAATTTATTTATGGAGAGAAAACCTTCGGAGGTATATGAAAGATTTGATCAAATAAATATGGCAAATAAAGCTCTTAGGAAAAAAAAAGGAATAGTCATGTTTGGGAAGTTTTGCTAATTATTATGAGACGTTGTGTTTACTCACTTTGTTCGGTAGAACAAGGGCTCAAAATTAAAGTATTGAATTTTTACAGCAGCCCTTAGGTAAAGTTGCTCTCTCTCACTCTCTTTCTATAATAGTTCCCATTTGCAAGAATTAAAATAGAGATTTTTGCCACGTTGTTATCAAGAAATAGGTACAATCAATGTTTTGCTTTTTTAATTAATTAATTTATTTATTTAATGTTTTTGTAAGAAAGAGATTAATAGTGAGTAAAAGGGCATTTTAAGAGCCTACTTACGAAATAAATGACTTTGAATTTGAATTCTGCCCTTGTTCTACCTTAGTTAGTTTAGATATCGGTAATATTTCATCTTTTTTCGGATATTTTACTTGCATAAATTCACCTTGTATAAATTACCTAACTTACTCAACTTTTCCTACTCTAATTCCATTTCCAGAGTATCACAATTAGAGTCAAAATATCTAGATGAAACTTCCTTATCGGCATCCATCGGGTAAACTCCCGGTACGCTCGCGGGAGATAACATCGGGGCAAAACATTTTAACGACTGTGTTTTAGGTTAAAGTAGTGAGAGCTTTTGTTTGTAGGCCAAGGGACAGTCATCATCATCATCATCATTTCAGCCATAGGACGTCCACTGCTGAACATAGGCCTCCCCCAATGCTTTCCATGTTGATCGATTGGTAGCGGCCTGCGTCCAGCGCTTCCCTGCTACCTTTACGATGTCGTCGGTCCACCTTGTAGGTGACAAGGGACAGTGGTGGTAAGATATTTGTCTCTCTTGTAACTGTTACTAGTATGTTACCTATGAAATGTCGCAAAAAGTAAAACCGATTGAGGGTTACACTAAATGGTACCATGTATGTATGCCCCTTGTGATTTACTTAATATTTTTTGTTGTAAAGTGAAATAGTATCGAGCTCTCTGACAGTCTGTGATTACATAAAAAACTCATAAAACTCATTTATTTCTGTAAATAGGCTTAAAAAAAGCACTTTTACACGTCCTAGTATTAACCCTACCACTGCTTCAGGACAAATACTCGAAGATACACAAAATGGCGGCATATTCTGTACATTAAATAACTTTACAAAGCCAGTAATAAGTATAATTAGCATAGTCGGTATAGTTTTATTTTCCCCTGAGAACTTGGCCTCCAATGGTAAGAATTATTTTATTGCCAGTCATGATAGTTTTAAAAAAAAATCCTTCCTAACCACACCGTTATTGCTTTGGTGGGAACTAGAGGTGGGAATATTCCCGTAAACGAATAATGTTGCTGGGAAACCTCTAGCCCTTGGCCTATAACTAAAAGTGAAGACGAAAACGTTTGCTCTTTGGAAAATAAATATAAATCGTGTTTCTATTGTTCAATGGCAACAAAGGGCCTTAATAAAATCACACCGTTGACGGTCCACGCATTTTGCGTCGTACAGTCAGCGTCAAATAGTTGTGACACCAAGTAGCGAAAAAGTTCGCAACGTCTTTGTTACAATTGGAATAAGTTTGTGTTGTCAACTTTGTCACGTGTCACGAACTATTTGAAGCTGACTGTGCAGACAATGGCACGTCAAGATCACTAATGTATCTTAAGTAGTTGTGATAAGTACGAG
Source organism: Ostrinia furnacalis (assembly GCF_004193835.3). Lineage (NCBI taxonomy): Eukaryota > Metazoa > Arthropoda > Insecta > Lepidoptera > Crambidae > Ostrinia > Ostrinia furnacalis. Next base: position 333,313 of record NW_021131691.1, read on the forward strand.
TTTGCAACAAATCTCTGTAGTGTGATGTGCTATCGACCGCACTAAGTAGCGAAATGTTTTTTGATGCGGACAACTGAACAATTTAAGGTATATTTGGAGCGGAAACTGTATGACTTTATCAAGCTGCTGCGTTTTATTTACAGTTTTTGTAGATAAATATTATGTAATATTATTAGAATTGGGCCCTGAGTGCCCAAGCAACTGCACTCAGGAGGATTTGATGAGTGCTACTGACAACGCCACTCTTGTGGCGGAGTTTTGGGCTGACACTGTGTAGGTTTGTTGTCGATACGAAAAGAAGAAGAAAAATTTTGATGACGTATGATTCAGAAAATTCAAAAGCATGCTTTAAGATCCAAGAATGTAGGATGAAATTTATATTGAAGTTAATCTATAACAATTAAAGGTAATATTGAAAATCTAAACTTAAACTCTACAGTATTCTACTTCACTAAACTTTACCACAGTAATAATACAGTATTAGGTAAAATGAATCTATAAATAAACATAAAAACCTTTTTTTGTGAAATTTTAATTTTGGCTAGCTTTAAACTTAATATTAAATTAAAAATCTTATTTTTTCTTTACTTTGCGCTTTGGCTAGAGTAAAATTTTTAATATTCATTTTAGATATAAATCCGTATTCCATTAAAATAAGTTAATAAATTACAAAAGCTAAGCCCTACAATCAAAACTTCGAAGAAATCAGATTACCTAGAACAACTCGTACCTAATTATTATAGTCTGTCAGTGCAGTAGCATAAGGTTTATTTTTTGAGAACTGAGTTGAAATACGATTATTATTTTTGAAATAAATAATAACTAATCTTGAAAAAGAGACAGGGTCAATGTAAAAGACGGTGTCGCGCGGCAGCTATATTTAAAAAAAATGACGACTGTGACTTTTGAAAACGTGTCAAAAGTCGACGATTCATGTTGTCGGGTCGGAGGGATTAGTGTGTAGACTAGGTACAGGTCTCTGGTTTATTTATAAAGTGATACATTACATAGAGACAATCTTATATTTTAAAATATCGACAATCCATTTTGGTACGTCACTTTCTATCGCAGTGTCGGTATAATAACCCTTTTTTATCATCATCATCATCTCAGCCATAGGACATCCACTGCTGAACATAGGCCTCCCCCAATGCTTTCCATGCTGCCCGGTTGGTAGCGGCCTGCGTCCAACGCCTTTCTGCTACCTTTATGATGATGTCGTGTGATGAGCGATCGGGAAACTACGCAACATTCATCTTTTCGTCCAAAATACCTCAGTGCCTGAAGACTACAACCAATGTGTGTTACCAGTGATGACTTATGGTTCGGAAACGTGGCCTCTCACTATAGGCCTTATACAGAAGATCAAAGTTGCACAGCGTGCTATGGAGAGGGCTATGCTCGGTGTTTCTTTACGAGATCGAATCAGAAATGAGAAGATCCGTAAAAGAACTAAAGTCGCTGACATAGCCCGACTGATTAGCAAGCTGAAGTGGCAATGGGCTGGGCACATAGTACGCAGAACTGACGGCCTGCAGACGGAAGGTTCTGGAGTGGAGGCCGCGTACCGGAAAACGCAGCGTGGGCCGTCAACCCACGAGATGAACCGACGACAACCCTTTTTATTTCTATTAAAATGTCATGAGTTGGTACGAGAGAACAGCGAATTGTGTGTTCATAATCTAACATAAAAATATCAACAAAAGCTACGCTAAAGCGCTTTCCAAAGCGCTCGTTAAAACAACGTTGCCGCTGTAAAATCGTTTCCACTACACTCTAGTCGGCTACGGACATAATGTCGGCGTAATCTCAGTAAACAGCTGGGCTAGAGCCAAAAGCTACAACTTGACTGATTTATAAACAAGCACTGGACATTCAGAATTTCAAATTTCAAATTTCAAAATTTCAAAATTTATTTATTTGGTAATAATAGCACACAGCACAATAACCACCAAGGTTATAATGTAGTAATTAACTAATAAGGTCGGATAGACCTATTCGACAGGTTATTCGACACATAAATATTAAAACACTGTAAGTTACATCTAATGAAATTTTTTGCACTAATGTTAATTAATGACATTATCGCATTACATACTTACATGTAACATTTATTGGAACTTTTTATGAAATAAAACTGTTGATGAAATAACTACGTATTTTCAACAGAATAGAATTAAAGGACCACCCTCACTCTTCCCATGGATGTCATACAAGGCGACTAAGGGGGAAATATGCTAGTCTCTTCAGAGTAAAGGCTTAGATTAATAAAACCTAGATAGATAGTCAGTGCACGAAAGGTGAGGCAGTTTTTAGGGAGCCGACACGGCTCACCCGTAAACGTCACATGAACTGTCAAAGTGAATAATTGGTAAACACGTCCGACGAATTTTAATTAATTAAAACGGTTTGTGCTGTGAAAGGGTGTCTAAAATACATCAGAAAAACGAAAGAAAGTGACCAGTGTTACATTTCATAAGTAAGTACTACAATTCGACGCGTATTTTGCTTGAATTTGGCTTTCAAAAATTAAATACGGGAATGATACCAGTAACAAAAAAATTTATTTCCCAATTGTTCGCCGTTCAAATACACTTCCTTTTTTATGAAATCGAGACTTTTAAGTCGATTTATCTTATTGTTATTAGGTAGGTACTTTGAATTCAATAAATAAGTAAGTACATGATGCGTTTTGTTTTTGTTAAAATATATGTTGATAAAATAATTAAAAACGTATTAAAAATTTCCCTACTTTCGGGAAAATCGCCCTCACTGTCTACACTCCCCAACAAAATTGACACTAATGACATAAGATTTTTGCCTCACTCTTGACGAAGCGTTTGTATGAATACTATCCATCTAGGTTTTATTAATCTAAGAGTAAAGGTAAAATCCTTCATTCTCTGGTAGAATCAAAATGTTAAGATTATATTTTATTAAAATGTTTTTATCTCTGATTACTGAACATCTTTAAACAAAATTCTTGTATTGCGGAACGTTTTCATAAACACTTTCTAGAATGGATTTTCTTAAGAAATTATGGAACTTCATGTTCTGTTTTTTTCCTTTCTCACACAAAGCATGAACGCATGCATTTAATTTACCGACTATTTTCATCTGTCGACAAAAGCGATCCTACATACCCAATTTTCAAATTGTCCGTACATTTAACATAGTTCAACAATCCAAGTCAATTCCAGAGCACCCAACTGTGAAACCTGTTAGGTCAAAGCATTACTGAACAGTCCATTCTGTTTCTACTGCTTGTTCAACACTTACTAATCGTGCATTGAACTATTCAGTCTTAATGGTAGAAGTCAATGGAACCGTTAAACGTGAAAGAAATCTGGTGTTCAGTAATTAAATTAGTGTAGAATCTTTAGCTGCATTTTTATTATGCTTTTCTGTCTGGTAAAAATACGTAACAGTATATTCGTATTCTATTAATAGAGACCAAGAATGACCTTTAAAATTATATTTTATTTTCATTTTAATTTTCCGTATTTACCTTAATAGAAAAGAAGAAACTCTAATAAGATAATGTCGTTATGTAGATATTTCACTGCCAAAAGTATTTTCTCAGGAGAGTGGAGTGAAACCCTACACTGCGTACTGAAATTAAAATAAATACTTAGGTACCCACCCAATCTCTACAGTTTTGCCTTTGAAGTTATAATAAAATAAAAATAATTACGTAAATGAAGTGAAAAACATTATGCGGTAAATTAATTATCACATTAATAAATAACAACATCTTGTGTTTTCCAAGAAAGAAGATCTAAGTATGAGTATTAGAAAAATAATGAAAGGTGAAAATCTGAAAATAGTGAAACGTAAGATTTATAAAAGTCATTAATTTTCTTTCTGTAAATAAGCTTTTAAAAGGCGCTCATACTTGCTTAATTTACTGTCGTCAAAAACTTACATAATACTCAGAAATCTTGTATTTTTAAACCTGAGCAACCCGATTATTTCAATCATGCCTCAGTTCTTAGAATTACTGAAACTACCCTTTGGACGCAAAAGTCCCGACCAAGGTTCTATAAACAAGCCACGCTTTTAGCTTAAATAAGCTTACCTTCGTATCTGAAATAGTTTCATCAAAGCGAAAGTTTCACTTAGTCCCGGACTAACGTTAGAATAAACAGCGGGTAATCGAACACGTAGACGGGTATAATTCAAGGACTTTATCTTAGCAACACGGAGCGTTCATCAATCAACGTCCACTGGAAGTGGGTGGGTCCTCGAGGAAAGCGGTTGTCTTGTATAGATAAGGGTTAATTTAATTTAACCCGTAATTAAAATTTCTTCAAGTTCGAGTCCCGCCTTAGGCAGTTCGATTTTGTACTGTTTATTTAAAAAATAAAAATAAAATTTAACCCGGTTAAAAAATAGAAATAATTTTCCAGGTATGAACATTTTTCATAGTAATCAATGTTTTAGTACAATCGCATTTGCGTTTTTCGTAACAACAAGTCTAATACATATTATTATGTGTAGATTAATTTATATTAATCAACACATAATAATATGTATTAGACATTATGCAGTAGGATACATAAAATATTTTTGTGTCCATCTGTGAAAATATTTATTGTAACATATTTTCAGGAAACGCAACGGTTGCCACAAAACAGCAGTGTTTGAAAAATAAGTATTATGGTTTTATTTTATGGTGTAAATAAATTTTTAAGTAATTATAACTTCTAATGAAAACTTGAAAATGCACAAAAAAAATAGGCAAAAATAAATTATTTATTTACTCGACCTGTTTTAATATCAATATTGTGACACATAAAAATGAATGAAAACTATACATTTTCCGCTAATCGCTATTGTCAAGGACTCTACCCAAACAAAATAAGTCGTCGATAATCTTTACTTAACTGGGTATCCTGTAAATCTACCCTACATTTAAACGGCAGTGCTTGAGTTGATTTTGTTAGAGGAAGGTGTTTTTTACGATTCTTCACTTAATCTGGTGGATAATTCTTTATCTTCAGTTTTTCTACGACTGGAATTGTAACTTATGACCAGTCACCAAATTCTATTGTTAGTATATTTTATTTTTAGTAACGATACTGGATACTGAATACAATGAATGATTGATAATATATTAAAGGCCGCGTTTTCACTACTCATAATGTTTTTTTTTAGAAAAAAAAAACCGTCAAATTTTTACTGAAAAGAAAAACGTAATTACGTTACTTATTTATTAATGGCGAAAAATACTAGTCTAGACCATGAGTGATATTTTAGGAGTCGAATTTGAGAAAATCCTTTTTTCACAACTTAAAAAGTATGTCAATTGTAACTAGGCTATATAAACTACAAACTATAAGCCAAGTTTTCGGGCTAAGACAATCTAGAGTTCACTGGACAATCCCAGCGAATAGTTGTGCAAGTCCCGAGCGCTTGTGTTTACACGAATTGCCGACAAATTGACTTACTACTTGGGACTTGTTCGCTGTATTGTAGTTGATTTCATTGGCTATGTTTGTGTAGGACTGTGTGCTGTACGGCTGAGTCGGCTAGAAGTCACAGCAGGTGTGAGCATAACTTTGGCTTGAATAAATTACAGCAATTCGTATATTGTTTTCTTCCGCGACCTTTACTAGATCGTCGGTCCACCTAGTAGGAGGCCTGCCCACGTTACGTTTTCCAGCCCGTGGTCGCCACTCGAAAATTTTTCTGTCCCAATGGTCATCGTCTCTACGATATTATGTGAACCTGGATGCGGGCAGCGCAGGACCATTCTTTATGGAAAACCTTAGGGGAGGCCTTTGTCCAGCTGTGGACATCATTTGGCTGAAACGACGTATATTGTTTATGAAAAATATGGATTTTGTCCGCAAAATTGTTTTCAAAGTGCGATTAAAATGTATGGAGGCATTTTATGGATTTTACGCTATAAACCCGGATAGTTTAAAGCAAATCAATTTCGACGTACATACATTATTAATGACTAAAATCTTCGATAAGATTTTATCACAGCGCTTCCTAGCCCGGCTGAAAATCTTTTCTGTATAGCTTTGTCATGTCCGACCTAATGAGCCGATATAAGGGTCTGATTTGGCTCGAATGAAAGTTTACCGTGCCCTTTTAAGCACGGAATCATAAATTGGTTTTTCAGAAAATATGGTTTATTCAATATCCTGCTTTATTAGACCAAAAAACTGCGATATTTTAACAAATTAAACAGAGTGGTTTTTCTCTACATTATTTAAAGAAAATGAGCACTCTAAAAACCCTATCCTAGACGCTTTTAAACCTGTTTTAATTGGTAATATCATTATAGTTATATTTTAAAACAGAATATTTTACGCTGAAAATTACTCCTATATGTATAAAAATCATCTACATTAGCCAACTTAATTTGCCTAGTGAATATTCTAATGTAATAGTGGTAGTAATAACCCTCTATGGAACATCGTGCTTAGGTACTGTCTGTACGCCCTTCATTTGTTTTACGCCTACGCCTTATGACCTTTGCTAATCTTCGCATGATCGTATTATGAAATTCGTTTAAAAATAAAATTGTTCAAAACTCAATGACGCATAAAGGCGTACTTATTGGGTCTCTTTTGCACATTTGAATTTTTATTGAATATAAAAGAGTCTGATAGATGTTTGTGAATTCGTTTTTAGGATTAGGACATCTGGTCGATTTACGGTGGCGATTACAATCTGACCTTTTCAAACCTTTGGACTTGAGTTATTTAAATTGTATCCAGTACAAACGATTAGGTTTACTGAAGAGCTTATTGGTTTTTATTTATAGATTCTATCAGCTATAAAGGCCTAGACTTGTTTGGAAAATTTATATCTAACATCATGCGGAAATTGCCCTATATTAATGTGTAATCAAGCATTCTTTAGCTAATTAAAATGAGCCAACACATGGCTGCAAAGTAAACGACTACTAAGCGCAAGTAAACACAAAGCTTTAATTGTATTTTAAAGCCTAATTGTACTTGTCCGTGTGTTTCTTTTTTTGTTCTTATTCTTGTTGTGGTGTACAATAAAATAAAGAGCCTAGTAAATCTTAAAGAAAGCTATTTTTTTAATACCTTTCACACTTTTATTTTCGGCGAATTCACAGATCTACATCTTTTGATGGTGTCAAAAGACTTTTAGAAGAAATAAGAAATGATATTAAGTTATCACTTTATATTTTTGTTTAATAATTAGTTCTTTTATGATTTTTTAAGATAATATTTTTTCCATCACTCCGCTAAGTGATACTCTATCATGATGGTTTTATCCATAAAAATGCTGTAACGTTGTGGCTGTAGCATTTTAGCTGTACTCTGTTTTAGTCATTCATGCACTAAGCTGCCTACAGAATTATTTCTGAGATTCTACCGTCTTGAGCAAATTGCTAAGTAGAACGCAGCCACTTCGTAATAAAGTAAAATCATTTTGTAAATTCATAATAAGGCTGAGTTGCACCACCTAACTTTAACCGTGACTATAACGATAACCGGTGTATTTTGTATGGAGTTTGACAGATTTTTGACGTTTGTTAATTGTTATACACAAAGTAAGATGGCGCAACCCAGCCTTAGTATATTTGTTAGTTAATTTTAAAATAAAATACTTGTGATCATTTTTACGGCCATAAAATAATGTGCTTTGAATTATTATTTAAAATTTTGAAATGACCAGATAAATTTAAAAAAATGCTGTTATCCATGAATCAAAATATCTCCAATTATGATTAAATGTATTTTTCAATTTGATTAAACTAGGCGTTTTGTGTTATTCATAAAAAGAAGGCTCTTTTCAATTTACTAAATTGTACACGAACATTTTGCTTTTTGCATTGAGCATTTTTTTTTGCAAATAAAGCTCTAAATAAAAACATGATTTTCATTTCAGTTTCATATTTTTAATGGTTCAGGATTCCATTAACACTATCATTCTTAATAATGATAAATACTCGTACCTAGTATCAAACCTGCACAAAAAGTTACTTGAAAGTAGTGCCTATTTATGTTAGTTCCAAAATGCTTTTGGTGCGTTGTTTTATTAGTTCAACATTGTTTATATTTATGGCTGTTGACTATTTGTTTCCACAGTATTTTGAGGTTGATAGCTCCGGAAATTGCAAAGCTCGTTTTGCCTTAATAATAAGGTTGAGTATACCTCGAATTTCGTGGAAGGCCTTGACATTTTTCCTTTCATCCATCATTCCCTCCCAAGATGGTTTCAGTTTCCATCAATACGAATCTGATTTAACAACGCAATCAGCTATTTTTCGCTTCAAACAATTGTCTGGATAAATATTTGACTGGAACCTGATTTCTGGAATGTAGGCCATTCCTTTGTTGTACTGATAGCGCCAATTATTTCAGAAGTATTCTGTGATACAAAACAATTTTATCTACATCGGTATTCAAAACGGCGAGGCCTTTAGAACTAATTTGCTATATTTAGACAGAATTGAAAAATATTGACACAATTTTTGAGGAAAAACAACTTATCGAGATAAGTACTGTGGCATCTATTTGTAGATACTAACTGTGCCCGCGATTTTGTAAACGAAAAAATAGCTTGAGTATTTTTTCGCGTTTTCGCAACATCTTCCATTTATTCTCTACTTTTATCGTCGATCGTGGCGTGATGGTTCTTATTATTACACAAATTAGTGTAGTGTGTGACAGTACTTGGAGAAGAAATAATAGCATGTGGGTAGAATCATCTAATTCTACCACAACATACGGATCGCTTACTCGACGCTCCAGTCAGCCTGTGACCATGGCCAGTGCAACTCGGCGTAACGTCAGGCAAAACAGGTAATACTCAATACTCAATCTTTATTGCATCCATAATGCTACAGAGGTGGTATGTATGGTATTATAAGATACAATAATTTATGGACCCTGCCGACAGGGCCCGAGCACAGCTTTCTAAGAGAGGGGGATATAATATTTCAGTATCGCGTTAAAACATGTTTTTAATTATATTATGCAACGCGAATGAGTTATCTACCACAAAGTTATGAAACTAAATTTATCAAACAATAAATAACCTACCATTTAATTTTGCTAACAAGTTATTTTGGTCTTACGTCGCCTCCAGACTATAACAACGGTTGATTTCGCGCAGCAATTAGCTTGAAAATAATGAGTTTTGTTAAACAAACAAGAACACCGCCATAGTTTTCACGAGACCGGCGAATGTCCTGAGCTCCTTCAGATAACGTCCATTGAGGAGATTTATTTCCAAGAACTGTCGTCGGAGTATACCTGGAAACTAATTGAAAGAAAATAAGAGCAAAACTCTTGTTTTCTCACTAGAAGCTAGATTTCAACTTTTATAAACTAGTTACTTATTTACTTTTCTAGAAACCAGATAGGAGATTTTAAACTACTTATAATATAGGATTAATGAAGGGTTGTTTCGGGAAATATAATTAAACCTGAAGGATACTCTTTGTCTTTGTTGCAGAAATAATGAAGTTGTTTATGACTCTATATTTCACTTTAAATTAAGGATATTTAATATTTGTATAATATTATGCCAGAAGAATTAAGTTTTGGCAGAGCTTTAATTACTTTCTTCAACATTCATATTCATACCGTTTTGTAAGCGAACAAAATTATATTATGCCTATTGCATAATATTGTCTTCGTAAATCATGTAGGCCTTTTGATACCTAGGTGTATGTTAAGTTATTTTTGTGTCAAAAGTCAGCTTCTAAAGTCCAGTTCTACAAAAATCGAAATAGGTTCAGCATAAAACATTTTGGTAACTTAAGCCTTGAAATACAGTTTTAGTTTAGTTTTTAAAGAGCAAAATAAAGAAGTTGTTTTATGGAACAAAGACACCAAATTATTATGGGACAAAGTAACACCGCTGAACAATACTGCTTATTAACTTAAACCAAAATAAGTATAGCTCCACAAAACTACGAAATCGGATAAAAGTTTCCATCAGAATGTGTTTATCTTTCCTCTCCGGGGAATACCCGGGGAAACTCGGTGATGCCTGTAATGTTCTTTTAGTTTTATGTATAAGATACGACATTTATGTTTTGTGTAGTGACATTTTTGTATTGGGATTGGATACGCGATAGATGGTAATAAGATGTTCGTTTTGTAGGCGTGTGACAGGTATTAAGGACGTAGCACATTTATCAATCTGGGAGGGGATCGTAAAGGTTCGACCAAACCAACGCGATCACACGCGATCAGCCGGCGTGCAGCGATGGCGACCAGACTTAAATGCATTAATCGCAGTGTAGAGTATAGTACTATCGAGTATGCAATACAGAGTGTCAACTCGAAACGGTCAGTATTATATGTATACGTAGCGCATACGCCTCGTCTCGCTGTTGACAGCGCTCGAAAGGCTGTGAAAGCTCGCAAAGACGATAGGTTGATCCTTCTCCGAGTTGATAAGTCTGCTATGACCTTTAAATGTATTTTGATACGTAAAAATATATTATTCGTGAGAATATCATACAACTGATTTTGAGCGATAAACCATAAATAAAGGTTATATTTGTAGTTCATTTCTGCATTTTCGTAACTCTCTAAGTATATGAGGGAAACAAGATTTTTGCTTATTTCATTACAATAATAAATGAGCATTGTCTAAACTTAGTTTTATCATAAATTGTCCCATTTCATCTTAAATACCTTATAGAAGCCGAACACAATTTTCTATGTGCCTAACTTTAATTTTCCCCTAAGGTTTTGAACGTATGCAAACAAGCTAGTTAACCAGTAAACTGTTATTACTTTAACTACACTCGCTAGTTAGAAACGATATTACCAAGTTTAACCAAACGAGTTAATTTTCGTTAAAAGCCGCCATAATGAGAGAACCAGCTAAAAATAATATCAAAAATTTAATTTTCCCCTACGAGGCGGTCATGCTGTTAAGTAAAGTGGTAAAAACCGGTTGAAAGCGGTAAAAACCGGTTGTAACCGGTAAATAGCCGTTGGAAAGAGGATTTGCACTCAAACGAACAATTTTTGGTATTACATTTCACTTCGGAAAAGTGATCCAATTTTGAACTTTATGTGTCTAATCATAAGGAAATTTAGGAATAGATTGCCTTTGCATGGAATTGTGGACGTTGTAGAACGTTACTCTGTATTACGAGTATATTTTATGCTTCAAAAATTAAGCCACGACATTAAATAGTCAACAGCTTAAAATATTACATTTTAATGAAGATATTATTATGAAAGATTCTTAGTTCATAAACATACGATTGGTTACCCGACTGCGCCGAAAGGAGGGTTATGTTTTTGGTTTTCCTATGTAGAGGTAAGTTTTAACTAAATTACATTTTTTCAGGGTCTAAAAGAGGGTTAAAAGAAAGTACATTTTTATTACGATAATTTGAATCACATGTTCTGTTTTTTCGTGAAAGACGTAATATTTTTTTTTCATGCATTATTAAGTAATTTTATCAATAAACCACAAATCCTGAATGTACTTGAATATACACAAACGCTAATAATATCATTATCCACGATAATTAACCAATTTACCGTCACTGATGATTCCATCATTTATGGCTCAAATCGTTATGCTTTTGACCAAAAAAAGAAAACTGAAAATGAACTTTATGATACAGACTATAAAGAGAAAAATGGAGTGTTTTAATTATCAACTGCTGATAAAGTGAAAAATACGTGGACAACCTAATTAAAATGTAAAGACTATCCACTATCCAGTCAACAAGGCTCTCTATTTGAGATTAAATAAATTGGTAGCCTCTACTACAAAATTATGTACAAATTATGTAGCAAGTTATGTAGGTATATCCTTTACTTACACTAACCGTATCTATTCGATATCATTTGGTTTTTTTTCTTTTCTTATGTACGAACTCAATAATTTACAATAAAAATATTAGTAATAAGCACCTGAAAGCTGCGCTACTGAATTAAGTAATTGTAATCGAATATTTTTGGGACATTATTTTACTTTGAAACCAATAATAGGTCTAACGCCCGTATTCACAAAGACTACTATGAGGTCTCACAGTGCGCTGGACGCACAGGGTGACACACGAACCAATCACATACCTCTATTCAACGCTGTGCGTTCGATTTGCTGCTTCACTAAAGCAAGCATCGTTTGTGAATACGGGCGTAAAATTGTTAGGGCCAGAGATTTGTAATATTGTTACAGTCAAACATTCCAGCGTAAATAAGTGCGACTCTACTTATTTAAAGTGAAACGCATTACCATGCCAAAATACTTACTCGTAGTTATTCTATGTCAAAAATGTGTTAAATATCCGATTGTTAAGTACATCGAAACGCTACAGTATTTCATTGCACGTGTTACATTAACGACAACTCGTTATTTTCGTTACATTTTCACCACGTTTTACTTGTCACTTGCAATTTTTCACTATTGGCCTGTCAACATCAGAACGGTACAGACAAATTTGAACCTTATTCCACTTACTTAACGAGCTAGCGACTGCATTTTTAGTGTTGTAGACCAATAAACAACGGAGTGGTTTCAAGAATCAACCATTCATCATCATTACCGAAATGTAAATGTCAATAGCCCTTCAATAAATTTCAGCAGTCAATTGATGGTTATTAATAACTTTTGAATAGTACGTGTAGTTTATGAGTATGAAATTTTTTCTAAAAGTGTCATTCATTAATGTTTCATGAATAGAGCAATTTGGCTATTAAAACGTAGCTCTCCTTCTAGCAGTAAGAATAAGAATAAGAATAAGAAATTTATTCATAATTTTCATTACATGTCAAATCAGTCATGTCAGTACCTATCTAGACGACATTCTTAGAACTTAGAAGCAATGATAAAAATATTATACCTTCATAATAAACACATTTAATTGTTCACAATTTTATCTCCTCAAAATCCGGGAAATGTTTTAATACAACTTGTAATAATAATATTTCTTTACACACAGCGACACAGAATTATGAAGCTTAGCAAGAAAATATTGCTCGAAATGAAAAATAAATTGCAAAAACATTGAAACACGGTTAATTTTAAAAGCTCAAGAATATTCTTCAAAGCAAAATATTAGTTTTTTATCGAAAGAAAATTTTCTAACCAACCCTACTATCACCATCTACTTACAACGTTTTAAGTAAACATTAAAAATTTATTTAACAACGAGGAATTCCCGACTCTTATTTCCAACGGTCGCGAAATATTTAAATGACTCGTTATACACACGGCTACGAAGTTCAGCAAGTAACACCCTAGCCTGGTATTTATCATCTATCAAGTAGTGATGAAACGGATAGTTGTTTGGCCGGATACCGGATACCGGATATCCGGCCAGCTGCTAGGCCGGATAGCCGGATATCCGGCGGCCGGATAGTTGGCCCATTGTCTCGTTGCATGTCGTGACGAGTTTAGCGCCGCACAGGTGTTTCGAACGCGATCAGTGGGTCTATTAGTAGACTAGACTAGTCACACTTTTCGAAAATCGAATTCATCCGAATAGAATGTCAGATTTTGCCACCTGTCTAGGGGGCACATTAATTCGGGCGATTTTGGTTGCCATCGTGAGTGTGTGATTGAATAGCGAAAATTTATTTGGCAATATTTTGAAATTAACAGATATTTACCATTTATGTATTCGTCATTAGAGAGAATAGCTCAGAAAAAGAAATTAGTTTTTTGAAAGGCCTTTTAATATGGCTTTTTTGTAACTTTTTGGACTTTAAATAAAAGCCGTCATTATTATAAGTCATTTTATTGATATTTACCCCAAAGATTTAATGTATTTCATTTTATTAATAGGAAATTTTCGTAGTTTTTTAATATCCGGTATCCGGCCGGATAGTGAGTTACTATCCGGTATCCGGCCGGATAGTAAATTTAGGCCGGATATCCGGCCTACCGGATAGTTACCGGATATCCGTTTCATCTCTAGTATCAAGTGATCTGAGATGGTGCAGGAAAAAAGCAGTATTATGCTTCCTTACACAATATTGTGAGGGAGAGGTTTTTCCGTCAATTTTCATTTGGACTGATCTATCGCGTCAATGTGGTTAACGCAATAATTATGAGCAAATGATGACATGCATGCATGATATGGGGCCTGTTTGTCAAGCCGTTTCGTGATAAAATCGGGTTTTACATTTTAAGTTCCTATGATTTGTAAGTTATAGAACACATTACCAACAGATAGTGGCCACTGGAAATTAATTTCCACGACTTTTGTTTGATACACAACAAATAAAATCGTAATTTGGTACCATGTAATTGATACTCTAATTTTGATGATTTGATTGACCTACTTGTAAGGTCAAATTTTTTTTATCCACGACGAGGATGCTCTTGGCCTGTATCTCAACTGATAGTAAGTGATGATCAGCCCGAAGGTGGAAGCGAGCTTCACCCGGAATCCTCAACCACAGAGGAACTGGCTATCTTACCTCTAACTGCCGGAACACAATTACAATGCTGTTAACATTGTTGTTATGGCGACAGACTTAGGTAAGATGGTGGTAGCTAGCCAGGCGGACTTGGAACAAGCCCTACCACCAACCAAACCGAACAGAAAATTCTGCCCCCAGTGGAAATCAAACCCGGGACCTCTGCGTCTGAAGCAGGTAGTCTAACCACTAGACCATAGAAGCGATTATGTACTTTATGTACTTATAGTTATTTTAAATTGATAGTGACATTTTGTTATCCGATTGCATTGTGCGTAAGTCCCAACCATAAAGCTCGTCAGCAACTCGCGACTGGATTGCTTGAATTTTTAAAAGGCGTTCTGCGATTTTCAGCATGAAGACCTATTAGCTACTTAAATTACGAGGGTCCTTGGCCGTTTCGAAGGACCCGTATTTATCTAAAGCACATGATAATTCGCCTTTGCGTTAAATAAAGACCAGATGTTCTGTAAAAAGGACAATTGTTTATTCGCAAGTTGTCCCGCAATTGAACTAAATAGATGGAATCAATCACTAAAAGGTACTTGTTCCCACTCATATTTTGTCCCACTAGTTTCTCATTTGATTTTCTTATTACAAATTCAGCAGTCAAGACTTTTTTATGAAAAAAACCCAATTATTTATGGCGGGCGCTAATGGTTATTGTGCATTGGTTTTTATGTTTGGTTTAAATATGTGTGCATTTTTTCACCAGCAGCTGGTCACTACTCTCTATATTAGTAGGTAGCAAAAATTTTACACAATTTATGATAATAATAAATAGATTTAGAACAAAAATCAATTGACTGAAACCACTAGTTGATAGAAGGTTATAGGTATATTTCAAAGCTCTATTGCTTCTATCACAAAACTATAACAAGCCACTTACCTATTTCAATGAACTGTTACGGAAATATCTGTAGTCAACAACAAAACTACTTTGTATTCAGATTACCTGTTCAAGTTTTCGAAGTCGAGAACTGCGACAATGGTAAGATCTGTCGACATGAACTAGATTCTAAGACGGGAATATACTGATGTAATCACATAGACCTGAATCTCTGATTGTAAGCCCATTTCCACTACAACGCCTTTAGGTGAAAACACGGCTTTAGGTTCTCAATTATGTTTGGTGTAATGAAGGATAGGTACTACTCTATCTAACGCATTTCTAAGTTTGCCAATTACTCGTAGTTACCAGTTTGATAGAGCATTGTTAATGTCTGCATCAACAGTACCTGGAAACGTTCGCCACAATCAAAACATCTGCTTTTCAATTTTAAAGTAAACTTACCTATTTCCGAATTTCATATTATTATAATTCGGTAGCTTTTGTAAACTTGACAGTAAATAATTCCATTAACACTTAATTACGTATTTACGTTCCATTATAAACTAGTTTCGTAAATACAGAGTGCGTTATTTCTCACTTTTATAAGTTCAAAAAGTAGTACTTGGTCGTTTTACAACTGGAGTATTTGCACAATGGTTTTATCTTTTTGCCAACCAACCTTCCACCCTGTGTAAATACTGACCACGCTGTATTTATATTAGAAGTGCAGTTACACCATTTGTCTTTGTATTTAATAAAGTGGGGATGATACTTAATCTTATTCTTGCCCTTTTTGCACTGTCCTCCACCGAGTCCGCCATTCAAGCAATTAAAAGCTGTGCTTTTTCCTAGCCAAGTAGCTTTTTGATTAATCGTCTTAGAATATTAGCCTCATTATGAATTTGATTTCTCACCTATAATATTTTTATTATTTTATTTAAAAGCACAGAATATTTTTTCAAATTTGAACATTCTCTAGGACTCTTGATTGTGAATTTCAAAGCTTTAGCCAAATTGCGATTCAGAATCTAGTCTATTTGTGCTAAAATACGCTAGAATACGTATACGTCGCATGTTACTTCAAACGTCGTGACACGTACCTATGTCACGACGTGTACGTTTGAACTAACATGCGACAGTATTAGCAATTTTTTCCCCTTATGACGTCACTGCGAAAGTGCAACATCGATTTACACATCTTAAATGTATTCCAGCGCACATATTGGTAGGAAAGTATCTACAGTAAAAGATAATATTTACAATACCAGATTTAACAGATTTCCAGTAACTTTGTGACAATTATGTTGATAAATGCATTGAAACCTCAATGATGCGTATACCTACATTCGTAAGCGGCTTTTTACACAATAATAATTAATCAATAATTCATACGAATATAATGATTGTTCGTTTTGCAAAATAATTAATGTCTTTCAGGTGGATCATTTACATGGCTTATTAATACACAATTTATTACGTTCATACATTGCTTCGGAAAAATTTGGGTAGTTCTACTCACGGTGGAATTATTTAGGACCATAAAATGAATCTCCAGTTTTTGTTAGTAATCAGTATAAACAGTGACTAAAGACCGAGAATATACTACAACATATCCAATTTTTAACGGGCCAGACAAAATTATGATAAATATTGATTTTATAGCGGTTTTTCTATTTTCGATGGACAGGGAAGTGAGAACATATACAGGATAGTGAAAATTTAACTGAAAGATGCATTTGAGTTTATAGTCTTTATTCTAAAAATAATAAAAAATACTTTTATGTGCATCATAAAGGTCCACTATCAATTGAACATGGAACTCATTTAGGTTGCTTCTTTTTCCGTCACCTGATCTCTTTGACTTTTCCCTACTATTCGTATCTCCTTCTATTATCTTCCTCTTCTTTCCTCGACGCTTTTCTTCGACTGGAAACAATTCGTTAGTATCTATTTTCGGCATCTCCAGCAATCCATCAGGATCATCAATGTTCATTCAGTCCCAGTACACTCGTAAGGTCAACCAAGTCTGATGAATCAAAATACTGGTGTTGCAGGCATTACTGGTCTCAGTTTCAGATTCAGTTTAAGCGTCATCAACATTTGCTTTCATGGAAGAATATTTTACGATGCCTATTTGGAAGTGCTCGCACACGTTACTGCAAAAACAGCTAAAAGTTTGTATAGAGTCAAGCAAGTCAAAATGGAGTATCCAGTTTCAATGGAGTGTATGCATTTGCCTGCACTTAGTGTATTTGTAAAATGCCTTTATATGGCAGTAAGTTTTGCTGGTTAGTCGATATTAACTTTTCCATTTTCTTCGTAAACCCAGGGAAATGATACACAGGGAAGTGAGATTTTTGATGTATTTTGCCAAAATCATGAAATATATAAACTTCATATCAAATTTAATATTATCAGTCAATGGACGCAAGCGAGTTTGACAATATTGTTTCATAATTGCCCTAAAATAATATAAAATACTGTTATAAATACGTAACAGATGAGTGAGAAGTTGTCTGGCCCAGACACGACAGACGATGATAACAGCTTAGTTGCGTCTGACTGACTGACGATTTGGGCGAAATAAACGTTTCACTAGGCGAACTTAACTGCATACTTAAATACATAAGAACGACAACGTGGTTTACCCTTTGTTTTGTTACAGATTTTAACGTGTTTATAGGTGGCAGGGAAGTGATACTTAATTCGTGTCGCCTTTGTTCAGCAATCAAAAAATTATGTAAATAGGGAATTCAAACATAATCCATATAGGTTAAATGAAAGATACACTAATGGTTACTTTCAATACAATGTTATTTTTGACTAATTATATTTTTATATATTTTTTATTGTGATTTACATCATGAATTCTGGAATGTCACCCCACAGGGAAATGAGAATTTTTCCCATTTGAAGCCATTTTTGTCTGGGATGTTTTTATTAAAACGTGTTGAAATTCAGTGACCAAGTACTATGTGAGTTAAACTTTATTAATACCCTAAAACGAGAACTATTAATTGGTAATTTAAGGAGCTGCAAGTTGAGCCCTGTAAAATTCCCTGATTTGTAGAACTACCCATTTATAACCATTTCACATTTACTTAAATTATATTATGCAAAATGCTTCGCTTACATTCTATAGGATAAAAGACCCCACTTGAGTTCCGCGAGCATAGTCTATTCAAATAATTTGCTGCTCAATTTGTGAAAATGTTTTTGAAAGAAACCTTATCGAAATTTGGTTATTACCTATCAACTAAATGGAGAAGCCATTCAAAGTAATTGAGATTTATTTATTTTTAAGAAAGAGTGTCCCATTGTGGTGTGAAAACTTTTGTATCTAAATAAATCAAGTCCACTGGACATTGTACACTGCACATTAGTCTTCAACTAAACAAAGATTTTAAACATCACATTAGACTTTACATTTGAATACTACATTTCTAAAATCTAGTGGCAGTGGGCGGGGCACATAGCTCTTAGAGACGATGGCCGTTGGGGCAGAAAAGTTCTCGAGTGGCGACCACGGGCTGGAAGACGCAGCGTGGGCAGGCCTCCTACTAGGTGGACCGACGATCTGGTAAAGGTCGCGGGAAGAGCCTGATTTATTTATTTATTTTATCCAGCAGTGGACGTCATTTGGCTGAAACGAACGAACGAACTACATTTCCCTTATTTTTAAAAAACTCATAACACTCCTTTATTTTTTCCATGCAAGCTTTCAAAAAACGTTTTTACATGTCAGTATTACTTAACCCTATCACTGCTTCAGGACAATAAATGGGCCAGTGCTGAGAAGAAGCAGCGCAACTTGATGTGCCTGAGTATTTAGTATACCTACGTACCAATATTTGACCTAGCAGTCACAGTGCTTATGGTGCATATCCCGATCGTGACGTCAGCCGCGCCCCCGTTAGAACTGATTGATGCCGACAAATGGCGGGTTGATGGGCGACCGGTTTTAGTAAGAAGCTGGGTTTTGCTCACGACATTATAGGAACTAATTCTTCTCATTGCGGTTGAGGGAAGTAAAGATCTAAGTAGTTAGTTAAATAATTAAATTGGCAAATTAACGCATAAGACTCAGTTACTTGATCCGTAGTTAAAATAAATCAATTGTCAATTTTAATTACTATTGTGGTAACATAAGCATTTAGCTTCTTAGTACTACGGGTTAACGGGACTACTCGTATATGAGTCACTTGTGCAATACATACTGATATGTTTCTTCATTAAAATAGCTCTTGAATTTTGATAATAATAATAATAAGCCTACTATAGAGAACATTGTAACAGACATACTGTTACTTTATAATGTACAATAATAGTCAGCCCTACGAGGGGCGGCTGAAAAGTTTTGAGCCTAAGTATCTTCAAGTGTTATTATTGACTCGCACTAAATTTTATTAATTTGCCAATAACCTCCTTAGTATATGTCCAAAGTTTCATTTTATTAGCATCATCACGCTTTTAGTAATTAATCCGTAAACATCATCATGTCTCAGTCATCCGCGCAATGTACGAAATTGAAGTACACAGTTGTCATAAAATGCCTCACAAAGAAGAACAAAACGCTGACGGTAATATTTGAAGAGATGTCAACAGTTTATGGGGAGTCTGGGCCTTCATTTGCCACCATGAAAGATTGAATCCGATAATTCAATCATGGCAGGGAGTCGCTAAAAGATGACCGCAAGTCAGGGCGGCCAGATTTCGCCATTAACGAATAAAATAATGAAAAGTTAAATAATCTTGCTCTAGAGATCCGCGAATTAAGCTGTGACAGATAGCTGAAGCCATAGGCATTAGCAAGGAACGTATCGGCAATATTTTTCATACTCATTTGCACATGAAAAAGGGGTGTGCGCGATGGGTGTCAAAAATGCTCACGCCACTCGACAAACAGCGTCGAGTCACAACTTCGCAGGAGTTTTAGGACATCTTTGGCCATAATCCTGACAATTTTTTTTCTCACATTGTCACTATTGATAAATAATAAATTCAGCAGTACGATTTAGAGTCAAAACAAGAGTCAATGCAATGGATTGAAAAGGGAAAACGCCGCCGCGGAAATTCAAAGTGGAGCGATCGACACCCAAGCTCATAGCCACTATTTTTGGGATTGTGGAGGAATTTTATTCATTGACTACCTACTTAAAAAAAACTACAATAAACGGGGATTATTTTACTGTACTGTTGATAAGAGTGCGTCAAGTGGTTGTCGAAATAATAAGAGGTAAACTGGCGAAATGAAATCTGTTATTGCCAGACAATTCGCCCGTGCACACCGCGCATGTTGCAAGGCTTGCCCCGGGTAAAACTGGATTTCAAGAAATTAATCACCTACCACACAGTTTAGTCCAAATCCTTAGCTTTTTTTTCTAATTCTCAATTTGGAAAAAGGACCTCCAGGAACGAAGATTTTTGAGTGACAAAGAAATGAAGGCGTCGTTAGAGGATCATTTCGAAGGCAAAGTTTGCGAATTTTTTTTCAGTGGGTTAAAAGCTCTTTTACACAAATGTAAGAAGTGCGTTGTAGTAGAGGGAGATTAAATAGAAAAATATATTTTTTATACTTTTCTATCGGCATTTTTAATACCTTAGGCTCAAAACTTTTCAGCCGCCCCTCGTAAGTAAATGTCTCATAACATAATAATTCTATTATCAACTTAAAAGTAGAATAACTATGTAATTAATTACAGAGTCTAAGGACAATGAAAGCGAGAGACTTAGGCAAAGGTTAAAGATACTCACAAATTTAAAATTATTTAAACTTTCATATTGCAGCTACAAGATATTAATTAACTGTAAGAGCGCCTGCATCAAGATAACGATATGATTCCTAAGGTCACGTTCACACACGAGCGGAATTTGACGCGGAGTTCCAAACAGGTCCACCACAGATTAATTTTCATTCTTACGTAGATGTCAAAGACATCCTCCTCCTTCTGGCACAGTTAGGTAAAAAAACGTTGGAGACAATCTTAGGCTGGGTTGCACCATCTTACTTTAACTTTGACAAACGTCAAAAATCTGTCAAAATCCATACAGAAAACACCGGTTATCGTTATAGTTACGGTCAAAGTAAGCTGGTGCAACTCAGCCTTAGTAATGTGTAAGATAATCAGGTAGCATTTCCTTATTTTTTTATTTTTTTTTTATGTGATAGGAGGCAAACGAGCAGACGGATCACCTGATGGTAAGTGATAATTATTTTTTACAGTATCTGTGTACGAAAAGCAGACACGAGGAAAAATTACATCAGACATGTCAAAACAAGGAACAAATCTCCTAATAATCAACCACAAAAGTAACGAACGATCCGACTTCGGAAAATAGTCAGAAATAATAATATACCCCGTGAATGACAAGTGTATGAAGAGATCACAGCGGCGCCCCACTGTGCAAGAGATTTGGGCCGATTTATTTTAACGGTAACATTGACAATAACCGGTGCTTTTTGTATGGAGTTTGACAGATTTTTGACGTTTGTCAAAGTTAAAGTAAAATGGTGCAACCTAGCCTCAGGGAAATAATTAAATCATACTTAATTAATGTGTCAAAAAAAGCCCAACGTTCGGAAATCTAAACGTGGCATCTGCAGGTATGTAGTAGTAAAAAATAAACGTAAATCATGCAGATAAAATGATATTACAAGGAAAAAAAAACAGAAAAAAATGTATACTTATTGTTTATACATTCTATTTGATGTCCACCAAACTGCTAATGATGATGTGCAGGGCACTGGGCAATGGGCAGGGCACCTGCAGCCACCGGCAGCAAGGTTCGGGAGTGGAGGCCACGTACCGGAAAACGCAGCTTTTGGCTTCCATCCGCAAGGTAGACCAACTACCTCACAAAGGTAGCAGGAAGGCGCTGGATGCAGGCTTCTACCAACCGGGTGATGTGGAAGTCATTGGGCGAGGCCTATGTTCAGCAGTGGACGTCCTGTGGCTGAAATGAAGATGATGATGATAATTTGATGTCTGTCTCCTAGTTTCTCTCTCCGCGCTTAGTGAAGTACATGAACGCATACTTGTACCCTCAGATATCTTTTAAACTATGCAAAGTTTCTACATCTTGTACATCTCATCTCCCGGGTGACTCGCAACAATATTAAAACGTACTCTGGTACACGGTTACCTCATTAAGACTGCTTGTATCTGCTGTAATTAATTTGTCCTTAATTTTCAACTCGCGTCATAGAAATAACTTAGTTTGAAACAGCGTATTTGTTGAGAATGCAGCGACTGAAAGTACAAGCTTTAGTAAAATAATGATAAAAGATGTTATTGATTCAAAAATGCTATAATCTTCTTCAAGATCATGATCAAAGGTTCATGTATCAGCGTTTTCATCATCATCATCAGCATTTCGGCCACAGAACGTGAACTGACTGAAGAGGTCTCCCCCGTGATTTCCATATTGACCGATTGGTAGCAAATCCAGCGAATTCTTGGTACTTTAATAAGGTCGTCGGTTCACCTTGTAGTTTTTGTTGGGTGGGCGTCCCTCGCTGTGCTTTCTGGTACGTGACTCCCACTCCAGAACCTGTAGCCTGATCGATATAGATGCCCCATAGATCAGCATAACCACATTTAACTTACAAAATAACAAACGAGGTAAAGTACCTATAAGTATGTTTACCTTAAGAAAGTCCTTTAAGTAGGTATACATAAATATACTTAAGAGAGTCCATATTCCCTGTGGAATGAAGTCATTGTTAATCCTAATGTACCTCAGTAACGTAGATTTCGCTTAACCATTTTCAATTCAGGAAAATGAGATGAGCGCGTTAACAAAAAAGGCTGGCAAAGTGTCATTAAGCTCATTGGAATTCTTGCAAAGTGCTGGCGTGGATTAATACATCTCGCGAAATTAAACTAAGAAAATTTTAAAGGGAATTATTAGTGTCTAGTAAATTTGCCCGCGACATAATTAAGTTAGCGTTTACTCGTTGCCGCGAACTTTTAATGGGATGCCTAGCGTTGCTGAGTTCTGGCATTATTCTTGAGCGTCAACGTAACAGGCGACACGGTGAACAGGCACCAGCACGTTAAGCTAAACACATGAGATCTTATTTAGTTGTGGTAAAGGCTATTTTACTACAAAAATACATATCCTGATGTGATGTCTGAACGTACGAGGCTTGAGTTGAATTAGTGGCGGTATAATTAAACTCACGTTAGTTTAGTTAGTACTAGCTTTTCGCCCGCGGCTTCGCCCGCGTGGAATTTTGTCTGTCACAGAAAAACTTTATCGCGCGCGTCCCTGTTTCAAAAACCGGGATAAAAACTATCCTATGTTCTTTCCCGGGACTCAAACTATCTCTATGCCAAATTTCATCAAAATCGGTTGCGAGGTTTAAGCGGGAAAGCGTAACAGACAGACAGACAGACAGACAGACAGAGTTACTTTCGCATTTATAATATTAGTTGGGATTTATTTTGTTAGTGGATAAATACAGAGGTACTTTTGGCTTAGTAATCACCAAAGTTAGATCTACTCTGCCGTGGATTGGTGACCATTTGAACTACATTCAGTAGAATTTATCACAAGGATCTCCATGGTTTAAAAGGCACTTTAAAAAGTGGCTTGGATATTTTTTAAATTAGTAAAATTAAGCTTAGTCTGAGGCCTTGGGGGGTTGTATAAAACCTGTTAGTTAGATGTAGGTTAGATCTACCTTACATCTACCTCTCCATCAATTCGTACTGATATGGCCTGACACACATAATCTAAATTATATGTATACTATATTATACCAACGCCACAACGCACCGCCTGCGAATGCTCTACCAAAATTTGCATCAGTACCATACAAATTATTCAGCAGGCATTGTTTTTGCAGTCCCCTCGACATTAAACTATCATTTAACACAGAAAAAGACAATTAAAACCACTAACAATGTAACAATAGCTTTTGCATTCACTCAGGTCAAGTCGACAAGCCCATTAAATTCAAACTGTAACCACAATGGAAAGAAATACAGTAGGCATAATATGACTTAATAAATTATTACTAAAATTTCTTAGGCTGTGTTGCACCATCTTACTTTAACTTTGACAAACGTCAAAAGTCTGTCAAACTCCATACAAAAAACACCGGTCATCATTATAGTTACTGTTAAACAGCAACAGCGTATTATACTTAAAAATTTCGACGGGTTCATCCAGTGTCTAAGTAGCTCAGTTGGAAGAGCATTTGCCCGGCAAGCGAAAGGTCGTGGGTTCAATTCTCGCCTTAGGCAGTTCGATTTTTTCAAGTTATTTATATTTTCAAGTTACTGTTAACGTTAGCCTTATTCTTGCCTCTACGAGTACACATATTATTACTGCTGAGTAACGACTCGCCAGTATCGATACCGTTGGCTTTAGTCACCTACGGTTCCATTCTTCTCTGGGACTAAGTAGGTAGGTATACATAATACATACATCTATTATGTTAACTCCAAGCCTAGGTAGGCTCTGAGAATAGTCAAAATAGTCCGTCTATTCGGAGATATTGTCAAATGAAAATGGTTACTTTAGAGTAACCATCCTATTCCAATGCTTGGCTTAGGCCAAGCATTGGAATAGGAAAAAATAATAAACTACTGGGTCTACTGTACTCTATTATGTTATTTAGTTACCAAGCTGCTGCGGAAGGTAGTTTGCCTCAATAATTCACCTTTTAACATAGCCCCGTTTTAAATTAGTAGAGAAAGAATAGAATGGGGCTGCTCCAAACTGAATGGGGCTAAAGGATGTATTCGGATTTGCCCCAAAATGGACTACGGGCTATCATATGGGGCAAATTCAGTTCTCCTGTTACATTATGAGTGATTTGCCCAAAACAAAATTTATTTTCATGATTCTAGGTACTTACGAACCATTTTGGAAATGTGTGTGCTAACCTTATATGAAAAATCTCTATTTTTATTTTACAAAAACATACAGTAAATATTTGGCATTTATTGGCAACTGTCCTACGAGTATTTAGCTGCTTAAATTATGCTGTCGTTGAATTTATATCATATACTTATCAACTTTTTGGTCACCAATAAGGGCTATTGTTTTAGCGCTCACCAGTTAGCGCCACTGTAGAGTAAGGTCCTGTCACTTGCTAGTAACGAAGACAGTGGCACCAACTGGTGAGCGCTAAAGTGGTAGGAGGACTATTGCATTTGCACTCATCAAGATGGCGCCACTGTAGAGTAAGGTCCTGTCAATCGCCAGGGGTACCAACTGTTAAGTACCTATACAAAAGAATAGCCCTCATTGAAATTATTTTATATTTTTTCTGGGCAATTTTCTAGACTTTTTAAAAAATGTGCCAATAATGTCCTACATTACTTATATTGGAAAATTCCGCCTCGAAAATTACTTCATAGATACAAGTCCCTACTGACATAGTTCCGGAAATAGGCCCGTTCCCGGGGGACGAACGATGGCCGAACCATTAGCCGTTGTGTGACGAGCCGAAATTCGCCCGAATAGCGTTAAAACTAGTTTTCCGTAAACGTAACGAATTCAGTAATAACGGGTTAAAGGTGTATCAAATACGTGACAATCGCGGGGCGTGCATCATTGTGAGAGATGTTGGTGCTTGCTATAGAGACGGACGATCTTATAGAGCTGCATGCACGTCAACATCACTTAACAACTCATGCATTGCAACAGCCATGGTATTTCATGTATAATGAATTTATGTTTTTATTAGCAGTATAATTAGTTTGGAACTAAATCGCGTACGTAAGGTGTGGATATTTATTTATTTTAAAACTTAATTATACCCTTTACGGTGGTGAGATCTCGTCCCAAGCTCCTTGTTATAAAGTATTTTTCGTAATATTACTAGGAAATTCACGATTCCCAACAAAAAACACTTATCCATTTCAAACACATTTTTCCGGACTCCAAGTAATTATGAGAGACAATTAGGGTGTCCAAAATGCCAGATAAACGGCTGTTAAGGACTGAAAACAACTTACTGACGCGGAAATGTCAAATCCCACTTACGGCGTTCTTGACGACTTTCATAGCACAATAAGAACGGTCTTACCAATAAGGATGCGTTAACTGAAATGCTGGCGACGCACAGAACAGCAGAAGATTGTAACAATGAAGTATAAATACTCACTATTAATAAATAAAAATATCTAGGTTTTCAAGGATTTCTTTGCCTGTTTTTAAACATTTATTGATCGTACTTTCCGTAATAATGAAGTTAACTAGTTAGTTAACTTTTGTCAAATAGGATAGTTATCCTAAAAATATATAAATCTAAAGTTATATTTACCCCCTAATCGTAGTTGTAATCTTGAATGTTTAACTAAATAATTAGCGTCTAACGAGACAATAAACCTTAAGTTTCGAGGATATTTTTTTTTTCATATTTTATTTCGCTTTGTGATCACACACATCACATAATCAAACACATTATTTTAGGAGATTAAAGTGATGGAAAGAAAAAAAACATTGTTGCAGAATTTAAACGTGCTGTCTTTTTTCTCCGAGCTACGTTTTGGTGTGAAAATTTTTCCTTCGTTATTTTATTTCCGTCTCAACGAAAAGTTTTAACGAATCTCGAACTTGGGCTTACGTTTACAATGCTTTGTCTGTTCACGTCCCGTTGTTTGCGAAATAATATTTGCATTCAAATATTAGATACTTACCTATGGAATTGCTGGAGTATTCGTAATCTTCGAAATTCATAGCACAATTTATTTTCTTAACTCTACAGCTGTTACCGTTATTTGTTTTTCCTCAGGAAGTCGAACTAAGTTTTAAAACATGATATGAAAACATCTTTATTTCGTGTTACCTATAATTATGGATTTTATATTTTATGGCTAAACGATTGGTTAACACCCGTATTCATAAACGTTACTATGAGGTCTCACAGTGTACGGTACAATACCGTTAAGCTTAAATTCCAATGTAGAGTCGAACACAGGAAACTGCGTTGATATAAATAAACTACATTTATGAAACAATTCGTATTTTATGTAGAAAATAAGAAAAACACCTTTACTGATAAGAAGGCTAATATTCCTACTACCGAAAACGTTTCAAGCAAAAATGTCTTATATAAAAGTATCAAAAACGAATGATAAAACTGAAGGCGAGGTATAAATAAAGCCCATTTCCTTTGAACTTTATTTCTTTGTGGCTGCTTTGTTATTATGAAGTGGCATATTTTGTTATTGTTACACATCTGAGCCAAGACGATATGTCACGTACAAAACCTTGGCACTAAAGTTGTGCCTTCAAAACTCGTTAAAAGCCTGAGAAGGAATATTTAAAAGAAGACTTTAGATTTCCATTTTCATCATCAGATTATTTATTCTCCTTTGATACATTAGCAGGTCTTTAATTTATAAAAAGCAGATAAAATATTTACAGTGACAGTGATATGATAATTTATAATCCAAATGTTGGTAAAATTGCAACATAATAGTTCAATATAATATTACATAAAAGATTTTTCCAACGCTCCCCAGGCTAATCAAGACGGGATGAGGAAACCTAAAGTTTGCAATTTTTTTTCTTTATATTTTCATGATCAGTAATTTACAACTTTCGTCATAATGCAGAAAAGTTCTTCAGTGGCAATCACAAATCAAAAACGTATAATGATGCTCGATGCGACGCCGGAGCATTATCGCGGCGCTGCATCGTCTTCATCATCATCATTTCAGCCACATGACGTCCACTGCTGAACGTAGGCCTCCCCCAATGATTTCTATATCGCCCGGTTGGTAGTGGCCTGCATCCAGCGCCTCCCTGCTACCTTTTTATTATCTTAGGTGTACCTTGTGGGTGGACTTCCCACGCTGCGTCGTCTTAAAATAGAAATTTCTGTGGCGGGCACGAGAGCGGTGCGGCGTCGCGAAATACGACGAAATCTTTACGGAGCCAAAACTCATCGTGTCCTTTGACTCTAAGGGTGGGTTGCACCATCTTACTTTAACTTTGACACACATCAAAAATCTGACAAACTCCATACAAAAAAACACCGGTTATCGTCATAGTTACGGTAAACAAAATTAGGTGGTTTTCGTTGCCGCGACATTCAACATAGCACATTTCGATGTCAAGTAGAAATACCGCCTAGCAGGGGACGTCATTTGTTTAAGATTTCCCAAACCCTTAAATACCTCAGTCTAAATCCATAAACCAATAACATCAGTCGTCATCAATGACGTCACATAAGCGTTCGATGTGGTCCAGCATTCAGTCATGTCATGCGCGCGTGCCCAAGCATGGAGCTCTGCTGATAATTTATTGCCACAAATTGATATATTGACACAGCGTATTCTACTTTAGATAGATTGCATTAAGGTCCCGAATTGCAGTTACATAATTGCTTGTCAAAAAATCCCAACCGGACTTAAGTAGCCTTAAAGGATAAAGAGATAAGAAATAGAAGAAAATATTTTCATATTTTTACTGTAGGTAACACAAAATACCTTGTGATACGTAGTTCTTATTTCTTTGTTGAATAGGTACCCCATTAGGTTTACGACTTTGTAAGATTGATTCACAAAAATGACTGTTTTTAATCTGATGTTATTAAAACTAATATACTTTACTGGCAAAATAATGTTTGTAACTGTATCATAACTTTATTCAACAAAGAGATGATTAGCGACTAAATATCATTCACAGCCTGGCCTCACAGAAATTTGATACGTGAGCTCTTAGTAGCTCTTCTATTTTATTGTACAACATGGCTTGTAACGTATTTCAGAAATTGCTAAATTGCACATCTGAATGATCTAAACTGGCCACAATTTCAATGCTTTATGTTATTGTATGAATGGGTTATACAAACATTATTTTAAGCTTCCAGGAATTTGATATCCATGCTCACAGCATAATGCTCTAGGCAATTTCCAGAAGTTGGCTATTATACAACTAGACTTATTATGAAGCTGCAAAATGTACATTAAATTTCATTTTAACTTCATAGATAATAAATAATGTATTTACCCAAATAATTAATTAAACAACGGACTAGTGACAGTACGGGTATAAAACATAATGTAGTAAACTTCAATGTAAGTACACAATGACATATTCACTATAAGCCTACGAGCAGATCACCGATTTTTAGTTGGCCAATAGTTTATTTTTAAAGTAGTATGTAGTTAATTTTTTAAGCTTGGGTTCATACTCCAAGTTAAAACTGCAATAATTGGCGTTATGATTATTTAGCCATCTTCAATTCGATTATTATGTAGATTACTTAAAGTTTATGAAAATTATTGTTTGAATTTTAATATAGGTACGATAATTTTTTTATAAGCTTTAGGGCTCAAACTTTTTCCAGGACATAAAAGGAAACCTAAGTCTATAAAAAAGTGCTTAATGGCCGGAAAATTCGACTGACCTCGTGATTTTAATTAAGACTATTAAGTAAGTACTAAAAAGTACAAAGAGTGAGGAGTCTTAAAGAAAGTTCTGATGCTAACATTTACTCTCATAATTAATTAAGATTGGTGATTAAAACTAGCCCTTACTCAAATTAAATAGTCTTTTCCTTACCTCCTTAACGCTAACATCACTGTGTAGGCGTTGGAAACATAGTCCAATTTGGCTCTAATGAAGCCAAATTTGGTTCTAATAAAGCTAAATTTTGTAAATACAAAACAATTACGCTTTCTTAAATATGTCTAAGGTTTTACGAAAACCTTGAAACTCATTAGTGATTTCCCGAAGTCCTGCCTAATTTACAGGAAAAGTGGCGGCTCCACGTTTATTTTTGTAAAGATCTCAACCTTAACGAATTCATTAACACTGGACATTTTTTGGTTCAAGTAAAAAGATCGGTGCGTACCATTAAGGATCCTCGACAGGAAGGGTCAAATTAAATAAACTTGGTAACCTGTATCTATGCTGTTTGTTGCTTTCTTTCTACAAACAATAAGATATGAGTCATGTGCTTTGGCTCCGATCTAAGGCATTATTTTATATTTCAAGTACACATTTTTTTATATCCGGCTGAAATGGCCGTAAAAGTAACGAAGTAAGGCTCTACCAGGATAAAAAAGTATCAAACAAAAGATCTTTTTTATCCTGGTAGAGCCTTACTTCGTTACTTACGACCCAGATACTTAAGTATTAATTCGAGTAGCTTGCCCTACCACTTCAGGGGGTCAAGTGGCGTCACTCAGTCACTTTTCTACTTTTTCACATTGATTTTATCACATTTCCTAGTTTGTTGATATAAATAGACCTCGTAAGCTGTCAGCTATTACCTGTATTATAATAAATCCTCTTTCAAACCGCCTGGGAGTGGCTTGAGCTTTAGGCACATTGTTCTCGTTGATGGATGCGAGTGTACTCAATATTTTCCGATAAAAGCTGAAGGATTTGACGGAAGATATTGCTTCACAAACGATTTGACTGTATTGGTAAAATGAAAACCTCTTGAGAGACTTATTGTTACAGTCGACGATTGATAATGGCACATTTTGTAAGAAATTCATGAATGTTATTTATCGATGTAAACATTATATCGATTAACATTATGAACAACTTTCCTTGAACTATGTAAGATCAAAATATTTTTGATCACTCAAAGGTGACGTGACCTTAAGACCCAAAATGTAAATTAGATTTAACGTTCCCCTGAAAAAACGTTTAGCACGGAATTCTAGTTAGTGGCGGAGGGAAACTCGCCAAAGTGGGGAAATCCGATTTTTTAGGCCTTTTTGCTGGGACGTGCTTAGAGCGACACTTTGCCTGGATATGAGCTGACTGCCTAAAAAGTCACAGTTGATTCTACTTTACGTAGAACCCTGAAAATACTGGCGCTCTTAAATTCGAACGGAATAGGGTTGACGCTGAATGTGCTTTAATTATAAATAACTAGCTTTTTCTAATCAATTTCGAAGCCTATTCATTTACAAACAAATAATCAAAACTATATTAGTTGCCAGTTGCAGCCATTGCTACATTAATTGCCCAAAAACAATTACTTCTGTGGTAAAAATCTAAAAATATATTTAGGTTCTTCGAAATGTGAAAGGTTACCCTCATGTAAATTAATTAAGTTAAGACCTTGATTCATATTCGTATTCAACTTATTTCAAAAGCATTTTAGGCTTTATGCGGTAGTAACGTGAGCTTCTTTTGAAGTATCCTCTGAATATATTCGTTATAAATAGGTTCCATGAAAATTCCCTCATACTAACTTTAGTCTCATTGTCATAAAAATTATATGCTGTAGATTCTACTATACAATAATTTCAATTGAGAGAGCTAGAGGTGGGATTACTTTAAAATTTTATGGCAATCAAACCTGGGAATTTAACCCGTAACTCGCTGAGAGTCTCAAAAGAGTCTAGACTTGTTTCGTCTCTGTTGAACTAGTGTCTGATAGAGATAGAGAGTGTGATAGAGATCAGAAAATATACCTCTTCAAGCATAAGGTTGATCTGTTGCTAACCCTATGTTCAGTTCCTGCATGGCCACGATTAGCCTGGTGGAAAAATGGCAATGTTACCCTTTGCCAAGCTGTTTTTAACGTACCTTATAAAGTTTTAAGTTTTCACGGTATTTTGCACGTTTAACTGTGCTGGCCAAACCGATTTAATGCAATTTCCTAAATGAACCTAAATTCCAAATGTGTTTTATTCAAAAGGCAGTTACTTATATGTATCCTTTTTGACCATAATCACCTCTGATGTTAATTTTTTTAAGGGTCGCGCGCTAATAGCTTGAAGAGCTTTTCCAGCTTCACCGGGCAGAGTGGCGAGTACAGAAGGTACTCTAGTCGTTTGGCGATCGTCGGTGTGCCTTATGCTGATGTTAAGTGAGATGCAGCTTAGGGTCGTACAGTCAGCGTCAAATAGTTCGTGACATATACGTGGTACATATGCCACCGTAAAATTGTGAATTCCGTCAGATTATAATCTGACGTAGTTAAATTACAATCTAACCTAACCTAACCCACTGTTAGTTTACAATCTAACGCGTTATATTATAAACTGACAGAGTTCACAATTTCACGTTGACACAATACATATCAAATACAGTAGATTTTCTTACACTGCGTTTCTTATTATTATTTCTACTGCTAACAGTTTTCACGATAAATCTCACATGAAAGATGCTCTACGTCTCCCGATGAATTTTAATGCTGCGTATTCTTGGCAAAGAGATTTAAAATGTATGAGATTTGAAAAATACAACAAGGGATAGGTACGTCGATTTACTTCAAACGGCTTCACAACAAAGCACTTTTCTTCAGCTGTATTTTTATGAAAGCGTTTATGTGAATAGTTTTCTTGGATGTTGTAATGTGCGGATAGGTACTTGATAGGTACTTTAAAAGTCATCATCATCAACAGCCCTTTACAGTCCACTGCTGGACTAGCTATGAGCCTCCTCTTAAGAATCTAAAAGTAATATCACTTAATAGTGAAGATGATAATTTCATGACTTAAATTATAATCATTAGAACTATATTTTCATACAAACTATTAATCGTGATGTGAAACAACTTGTCTTTTTTTCCAAGTTTTTCCCAGTATGTAGATATTATCAATTTTACGACCGACTCTTGATGACGCCCTAGTATCTTATTTGTAAAATCGTCTTAAGAATCAGGGTCTAAAAATATTTATTGATGTAGTTTCATACAGCTCCTACTTATAAACAAACAAATATAATTTTTACTGCCCGCAATCAAATGTTTAAAAGCATCCATTAGGCTCCTGCTCAAACGCTCAGTCTGTATTACACTCGGAATCAAAGAAATCGGACCTCCCGCGACAAATACTTTCAAGCGTATGCATCCCCACTTCCCACCAATATTGGTACCATTTGAAAGCCTAGTTTTAAACTTCACTTCAGGTTACCCCAATAATGTGTCTTTAGAAGGATCCAGTGTCTCTTCTTAAAGCGACAGGTAGTTAGTTAGAAGTTGGGACTAATGGATTAACGCTATCCATCTGTTAGAGAGGACACGTGAGATCTAGAGGTGAGGGGCAACATTGGCCTTATTTCAGTTACATTACATTTACGATATCTGTTAATAATTTCTAAAAAAAATAACTTTTTTCTTGGGCTTCAAATAACACCAACATCATGAATGTGCCAGAAGAAAATCTTTATAATTATTGTCGCGGGAGGTGCGATTTCTTTGACGCCGAGTGTAATATCATTACAGAAATATTGTAATGAACTGTGAACAAGCGACCGTTGTGCTCACATACAAACAGTAAAGATTAAATTTACAACCACTCTCGAGCTTCAACCCATCGTAAAGTATAATTTACGTCGGTCACAATTTAGGTTGATCACACACGAGCGACTTTCAGAGCATAAAAAGTAACGTGAGGTACCTATGTTTTAAAAAGTTGGCAAATATTACTTTATGTTTTCTAGGCTATTTACTTACTAAATGGTTTGTACATCAGATAGTGGGAATATACTTCCCACCATATTTGGAACCTCTCAACATTTGAAGCTGCAATGCCTGTTAAAATTTGTTTTATTGCTTCAGTAGTTTCCTAAGAGAATTAGATTATCTCAACCGGGTCATGAATTCCTACTTCTATCTGTAAGCTTTGTAACTTGCACTCTTGTGAGTAATGCGAATGTCAAGAAAAAAAATTACTTACTTGCGCAAGTACATTTTTTTCTAAGTGTGCAAGTACTAAATCGATCTGTTCAGAAGACGCACTAGGCGGACCGACGATTTGGTGAAGGTAGCGGGAAGTACTTGGATACGGGCAGTGCAGGACCGGTCGTTTTAGAAATCCTTGAGGGAGGCCTGTTGTCTGCATAAATTATTATGTCCAGATGTGGATGTCATTTGACATTAACAAACGAAGGAATCGAAGGTGTGTTTCCACCCTTAGCTTGCGAATCTTTAGGAAAAGCCTTCGCAATAAAGTGGTGAATGTGTTACTCTCTCCTTCACTCGCCGTTTTATTCCTTTGCTTATTATGAGAAACGGCGATGCTAGATACTGATTAAGGTTCTTTACGATTATGGAGATTTGAAATAAATTAGAAACAATAAAGGAAACATTTAAAAACTGAAATATGACAACTTTAATATGCACGAAACTTTATTACATCATTGAGTTCGAACGAAATACTCGTTCACGTTTCTAATTTCCTCTTTTTAATAGCTGTTAGTAAAATAATATTATTAATATGAAAATACAGATTCTTTAGGTAGGGTAGAAATTCTTTAGGGGAATCAAAACGTGTCCCGTAAGTTAAGAAACTCCCACAATTTAATCACTGCAACAGCTCGCGAATTTCAGCCCTGGATGCCTCTGCCACACAGGCTTGTACATTCCAACATTGATATTCGCTCAGGTTTTTTAAGAAAAAATGTCCTTGTTAGTAAAAAAATCTATATTAAAATTTATAAAAGCGAAAGGACACTGAATGAGTGCATCACGAAATCTCAGAAACTAAAGTGCTAGGAATCCCAAATTTTGCATGGCAGAGGTGCTCACTATAAGAACTGATTTTACGAAACTCGGGTGGAGTTTCGAAAAAGGGGGTAAAACGGGAACGGCCGCTGGTAGAATAATCGTTAGCATATTTTGTTAGTAAATGCATTGACTAAATAACGTTATTTCATAGCATCTAATACCAGCTCCTAAAACCAAAGTTATGCTCCTTTATACCATAAATTTAGATATTAATATTAAATTATCAAAGCAAAACCATTGAACAGAGTTGTAACGGCGGTCTCCCAATATCAAGAATCATTTAAAAGGAAGTCCTCTTTGAAAACAACGATGCCTTCTAAGTAATTTTGGCAACATCTGAAGTTCAGAGCCGAGTAAGGATGAGCGATATCCGCTGTGATATTTGAGATGAGGTTTTAGTTATTTTTCGATTCCCTTTAGAGAAAGAGAGTCATTGTCAGTCGACATCAAAATTAGTCTATTGGATTCATCGACATGTAATATTAATTTATTGATCGCCTCTTTAGTAAATTGTAATTGATACATTTTATTTTTGTAATCCCAGTGCTACTTTATCAAATCAAAATCGTTCGTTCGTTTCAGCCGAAAGACGTCCACTGCTGGACAAAGGCCTCCCCCAAGGATTTTCACAAAGACCGGTCCTACGCCGCTCGCATCCAGGCGCCTCCCGCGACCTTTACCAGATCGTCAGTCCACCTAGTGGGAGGCCTGCCCACGCTACGTTTTCCGGCTCATGGTCGCCACTCAGCTCTACGAGCTATCAGCTCTACAAGCTATGTGCCCCGCCCACTACCACTTGATTTTAGCGATTTTGCGGGCTATGTCAGTCACTCTGGTTCTCCTACGGATCTCATTTCAAATCAAAATCAATAACACATTATCTGGTGAAAATTATTAAAGTGTTAACCTTTTCTTACGTTACGTTTGATTAGTGTTTTTATCTTTGATATAGCGTAAAGTCAACTTACTGTGATCTTAGTTTTTTTATTATATTACTAGAATTACTTAATATTATGTCGAACTAAATATAATCTACTCATCGACATTCAGCAGTTATAGTATCTGGGCCTCACTACCCTTGGCTTTAGGCCAGAATCAGTGCATGACGTAACATTTTATACTGCCGACAGATATGAAACTATTTTGCTGTATCTTAATAAAATATATTAATGTTATTTAATATTACACTTAAGATTATTTGTAGACAAAATACAACATAACATGTTGCAGTTTGTTCCATTAACAACGTTAATTAAATTATACAAACTTTTATCTATACTGTTCCTAGATTGGTGAGACAATGATATTTTTAGCAATGAATGAAATTAATAAAATGAAGTTATTGAAATTTTAAAAATGCAAGCTTGATCACTTTACATATTGTCAGATAGCTATAGGTACTTTGTACCAATAGCAATGAGTAAGTCTCAAACTTACTTTAACTTCTGCATTTCGACTGTTTAGATATAGGTACCAAATTGTACTTATTTCAAATATTTCATCATTAATAGATTTATATTATTTTTAGTAACGTGTTTTTTTAGACTCATAAACGTTTTAATAGATTTTTACTGAAACTTTCATAACTTTATAATATGAAAGTATTTGTTACTAAGTTGAGGAATCATTTACTTTCCTCGGGTAATTTATGAAATTTAATTTCTGCTTTTTATCTAACGCGAACACGACCCCATTAAACCTTGGACGCATTAAACCCTTTAATTTTCATTTGTACAATAAAATACGTTTTTTAGACTAAGGGAAAAGTGCTGACTATTATTTTTTGCTTATGAGAAGGTCAAATTTGGGTTTTTCGTCTTAATTTTCTTTTAACGACCTTGAAAGAAATAGATTTTATTTATTTATGATGAAGCCAAAATAAGAAACTATTTTGGGATTCGCCTGAAGCTTTTCACCGAGCCCTTCGATAAATAATTCCAAGAAGGATACAAAAACCTTTATCTATCTGACACATGGCTCAAGATATAACAACTACCTCGTAATGAAAGAAAAGTACGAAAAACAAAACAAAAAATTTAAATATTCAGACTCCAAGATGCAAAGATTTTAATACAAAACAGAAGCGAGATATACAAAATAGATATCAATTTTTGTTTCCCCTTATAAAGAAAACGTTGTTTCCCTTAGAGGGACCGTTAAATTATACGCAACATTTAATCTCGTGAACACTCTGCCTGTAGCGAGGATATTCAGCACTTATACTGTGACCCTTGTTTAACTTTCTCCTTTGTATTAGAGGGGTCATGAATTTGTTTGGACATATCTTTTAAGGCAGAGGGCCACTTCGGATATTACTGAAGATTTTTTACGCAAACTCTATTGGTTTGAAATGACTACCAAATATTTTTGAGGGTGAGGTTTCATATCTTTTGGGGTCAACCGAATTAATGATGGTTCTTAAAATTGGTGTCATTTTAAAAATTATCGTTTGAAAAATACCTTGAGTATTAATTTACACTTTTAAAACTTTATTCAGATCTAATTCAGTCTGAGATGCTTAATGTCCATTAATTAGGTACCAACTTTTCCTGGAATAATTAATTGTTTTTCTTCCTACTTTTGGTTTTTGTATCCGTGACTTAGTTAAGTACCTAGTCCTGAAAATCTATACTTATAATAAATCTGTAGAGAGGTCAATTCTGTACATGAAATATATTTCCAAAATAACTATCAGGGGGTGATTAGTGATCGATACTGATGCCAAAAATGCAATCAGTAAAATTTTTGTCTGTCTGTCTGTCTGTCTGTCTGTCTGTCTGTCTGTCTGTATGTTCCTTATAGAAACAAAAACGACTCGACGGATTTTAACGAAACTTGGTACAATTATTCTTCATACTCCTGGTCAGGTTATAGGATACTTAGGAATTCCCACGGGAACGGGAATCAGCGGGAAAATCCTTTTGTATGAAAAATCTAAACCGCTTAAGTTAGACGCTTGAAATTTGGCATGCAGGTACCTTAGTAAACTTAAAGCTTATTTACAACAGGATATTGCAAAATTCCTACGGGAACGGGAGTTAGATGGAAAAAACATTTGTATGAAAAAATCTAAACCGCGTAAGATAGACGCTTGAAATTTGGCATGCAGGTACCTTAGTAAACTTAAAGCTTAGTTACAACAGGATATTGCAAAATTCCCACGGGAACGGGAGTTAGCGGGAAAAAACATTTAATGTAAAAATCTGAACCGCATAAGATAGATGAAGGGGGGGTAAAACGAGATCCACGCGTACGAAGTCGCGGGCGGCCGCTAGTACTGAATAAACTACAATATGCAAACACAGTTGGCCACCTAATTTCTAAATTAAAAGGCTTAACATATTATTTTATCTATATGGATCGTATTTTATTGGAGCCTTTGTGCATTAACTGTCTATTGTTATCGGCGGATTAAAATTATGGTCCGATAAATTTTGCATTCGGTTGCATCAGATAGTACGAGAACCAATATCTCTAGTCCCTTGCTGACAAAATCTAAAATAGTAACTTTTATATAATAATATGTAAAAAATCCTAAGTGCGTTTAGGCATTTGAAACAAAAACATGATACTTATTGCTCTCTCTTGCTCGCTCTTGGAATCTCTTCAATGAATGCTTTAACGACGGTGTAGATAGAAATCCGTGGAACACAATTTCTGACTTCGGGACTTTATTTAGACTAGTTAGGAGGTGAACATAGCAAAAGTCCCCGCCCTTAGCCCTTGAGCCGGCAGGATGAGGGGGGTTTAAAGGTACCACTTTTCGGTTTTTCGCTTAATTCTCGGAAACTATGCGTCCTAGAGACATGACTACTATGAACCAAAAAAAGCTTATTCAATTTGCTACAGGTGAGACAATCAAGTTTTTCTATACCTTTTATAGTTTTCACGGCATCTGCTCTAGAAGGTCTGTAATATTGGAAATTTTGTTTTTGTCTTACATGATCCCATCAGGAGAAAATCGACTAAATCAACATTAAGCCAACATTTTAGACATGCGGGAGCACGTTAAGCCTAGTTCCAGGGAGGGGACTGCACCGTGCGTATATTTAGACGACCCAATTGGAGCCACTTTTGACTCCTCATCACTCAAAAACTACTGTGCATTAACACTTCAAATTTGGCTCATGTGTTGAGACTTGCAAGATAAACATCAGCTTCAAATTTCATAAATATACCTCAAACAGTTATTTAGGTATTGACGTTCAAAAATCGACATTTAGAACACTAAAATCTATCTATCACCTGTGAAAAGTTAAAATTTACTGGTTTTTTATTTGTTCCTTTGTATTTACAAATCTACCTATCTGGATGCCAAATTTGAACCTTCAAGGTCATCTGGAAGTTGTTAGAATTTGGTCTATAGGTCAGATATGTAGATTTTAGGACGTCAATACCTAAATAACCGTTTGAGGTATATTTATGAAATTAGAAGCTGATGTTTATCTTGCAAGTCTCAACACATGTGCCAAATTTGAAGTGTTAATGCACAGTAATTTTTGAGTAATGAGGAGTCAAAAGTGGCTCCAATTGGGTCGTCTAAATATACGCACGGTGCAGTCCCCTC
Source organism: Ostrinia furnacalis (assembly GCF_004193835.3). Classification (NCBI taxonomy): domain Eukaryota; kingdom Metazoa; phylum Arthropoda; class Insecta; order Lepidoptera; family Crambidae; genus Ostrinia; species Ostrinia furnacalis. Next base: position 372,561 of record NW_021131691.1, read on the forward strand.
CCTGGAACTAGGCTTAACGTGCTCCCGCATGTCTAAAATGTTGGCTTAATGTTGATTTAGTCGATTTTCTCCTGATGGGAACATGTAAGACAAAAACAAAATTTCCAATATTACAGACCTTCTAGAGCAGATGCCGTGAAAACTATAAAAGGTATAGAAAAACTTGACTGTCTCACCTGTAGCAAATTGAATAAGCTTTTTTTGGTTCATAGTAGTCATGTCTCTAGGACGCATAGTTTCCGAGAATTAAGCGAAAAACCGAAAAGTGGTACCTTTAAACCCCCCTCACCCTGCCGGCTCAAGGGCTAAGGGCGGGGACTTTTGCTATGTTCACCTCCTAACTAGTCTAAATAAAGTCCCGAAGTCAGAAATTGTGTTCCACGGATTTCCATCTATAATGCTTTATTGACTGGACTATGGTGTGAATTACTGGAACTTGACGATATACCTACTTGACTAGATATTGAATATTTCGTTGCCGGTGAATCTATTCATCATGGAGCGACGAAAAACGAACGGTGCAATGAAGGTGTCAAGCTGGCTGATCCGAGGAACGCGGGTTCGATCCCCGCCGCTGCTCAACTATTCTGATAACTCGTAACACAAGTATATAATTTAGTAAGCTCGTGGTAAATCACGAGGAGTTAACGGGATTATTAGTAGTATGCATTTACAAATTGCTAATATTCCTTAAAAAATCATTTCAGCCATAGGACGTCCACAGCTGGACAAAGTCCTCTCCCAAGGATTTCCACCACGACTGGTCTTGTGCATCCCGGTGCTTCCAGTGACCTTCACTAGATCGTCGGTCCACCGAGTGAGATCTGCCCTACGTTTGCCGGTCCGTGGTTGCCACTCAAGAACTTTTCTGCCCCTGCCTACGAGCAATGTGCTTTTCCCACGTCACTTCAGTTTGCCTTATGTAGAGGGTAGGTATATCGAAAATTCGAGTTCTACATTATAAAGGAATAGATGTTTTGGACACAACTGATCCTGTATTTCTTTTGTCAAGTTAATATACAGAATCAAACCATAGATAATGACTATAGGATTAAGTTTTCTAAAATCATAATCCGCCACACATGTAAAACTCACTCGCCTTCGAGAATTGCAACAACTATAAGGCTGAGTTGCACCACCTTTTTACCGTAACATTAACAATAACCGGTGCTTTTTTTGTATAGAGATTTTTGACATTTGTCAAAGTTAAAGTAAGATGGTGCAACCAAGCCTAAGTAATTTGTATTTTTATAATACTGGAAGTTTGAAGAAACCTGATAAGAGGATTGAATGATCAAATTCCATGAAATGTTATGTTAGGTATTCTAATAACAATGCTATTTTCCATAATATATTTTAATGAACGCCATTCCCATTCATTCCAAGTCTACCCGCATTTCTGGCTGTATGGTTATCGATGGGTGTTGCATACAAAACATGACCTTTGAACTAAATTGTGAAATACATACACAAAACTATTTGTTGATATAATATTAAAATCAATCAAGGTTAGATTAATATTTTTTAAAGTTATCATAATAAGTAACATAAAAGTTCAGATGATTACAAAATTATTTACAGTGTTGGTGAAACTGCAAAATTAAATAATTTTGTAAGCAATAATAATTGCAAAAAAAGCCAGTGATAATAATGATTTTACTCGGATTGACTGACGTCAGATTACAACATCTCGCTTAGAAGGAGTACAGTCACTCACTTGATTTATTCAATGTCTCACTCATTCAAGTACAATAAATTACTCACTCGCTAGTTCACTTTATTAAGATTCGAGTGTCAAAATGGTCAGTCGCTATCCAATCTCCACTGTGATCAGACGTGTCGAGGTAAAGTTTGTGAAGTGAATTGTGTTAAGTAAAGCTGGAATGCTGCTCGAGTAAGACCAGGTTAGTACCTAATACTTATTTATATTTTGAGATGTTCAAAAAGTAATGATAATGGGATATTTCTTGCCATCACAAAAATTTGAAAAAAATTGAGTAAGCTTAACTCTTCACTAGAAACTGGTTAAAAATAATTTAAGTAAGTAAGTACACCGTTGCATTTAAGAATTACAGTCACCCGAACACGACCAGTCGGAAAGTCCTTGTTTTCTGTGGCCAACGCACCTGTATACAACCCTGAAGTTGCGGTGGGTGCCAAAAAATTGGGCCTTAAATTGCTCAAAAACACCTTTTATATTCTCGATCTGACTCTTAGCTACGTGTAGGTTAACCTACAGTTCTTTTTCCGACGTAAAAAGTAGTTAAGGGACCGAAATTGTCGAGACACTGCCCTCTTTAGGCCTTTTTGGAGAGTCAAGAAAAACTTTTTCTGTATACAGATTAATAGTCTAGAGAAAAGATGGTTGGTTATGTGTTTTGTTTAGATGAGATAGCATGTTAATAAATCAAAAGATTTTTAGTCATAAACATTTTCTTTGGTAGGTATCCATTATCATTACTTTGAACACCCCTCGTATTAAAAAAAAAGTTTTTCTTTAAGTTTATTTAAAGGCCTTTCAAATGACACCAATATTAGTATAGTATGTTTGTGTTACACGACAAGACTAGATTATTATCGCGGGAGGTGTGAATTTTTGACTTCGAGTGTAGTTTTCATAATACTAATCAAATTTATTTTTCTTGCTTAATCCTATGAGACACCTTATTTATGTGAAGTGAGTACGGTCTCCTTAGGGAAATCATAAGCAAAAAGCCTAAACTTGCTATGAAATCTGCCTGAAAAGAAATTCAGATTGAGATAAATGAATAAAATGTAATTAAAATGTACAATTATACTAAGTATGCGATTGTTAGTAGGGTACTTATTAAAATTATTACTTTTAATAGTTACTATAATTATTAGTACATAGTTACAAATACACAAAGAAAGTGTTTTTGTAACATAAGTTACCTACCTACATTTAGGTACCTAAGTTACGTATTTAACAAGTGGAAAGCTACTTTCACTGCTAGTACCAGATGGGGTCTGAAAACTATGAAAAAAGGACGATTCGCGTTTATTTTTAAACAATATTTTACTAATAAAAAATGTTTTATTACGTCTAAAAAATAAAATTATAACATTTAATATAATTTAAAACTTTGTGTCAGGGACACAAAGTATTTTATAAAAATACGTATTTTATTAATAAAATAATAAGACTACGTTTTTGCGCCATCTAGCATTGGTTCTTAGTACTACAACAGTAAGTTGCGGAGATGGGAAAACAGGCGCAGGTTGGTTTTTGGTTTCAAACGTTTGTACTAGATGGCGTTACCTTATTCAAGCATGTCAATGAAACGTAAGAAGACAAAACAGTTCAAATGGGACAACATAGATGACGCTTGTTTTATTATTTTCAAACTCCAAGTCTGAGTGTGACTGCGGGATTTCTTGGCGGGAAGTGAAACGTTAATTTGGCAATTGAAGGCTGGGTTGCACCATCTTACTTTAACTGAGATAAACGTCAAATATCGACCAAACTCCATACAAAAACACCGGTTATCGTCATAGTTACGGTCAAATTTGGGTGGTGCAACTCAGCCTTATACTATTGTGATTAGCTAAATTATTAAAATTATTATTGGTAACTTATTCTCTTAAAATTGAAACTCATAATTTTAATTTCCAAAATAACTTTTACTGTTTATTCATATTTTATGTAGAAGAACTTTAAAGATTATTGATAAATAAATACTTGACACTAGTTAAGATAATTATGCAAACTGCACGAAGACATAACGAAACGCGGGTATCGAACAGTTTAGTCACAATTATGATTATTTTTTAGTTTTTCACTAGATTTTTTCACTCATCCAAAGCACAATTCACGTAGTTCCAAGTAGAAGCTCTGCGACTCTTTGCGGATATCTTTTATACGAAAGTCAATAATTGGCAGACGGCGAGCAATTTTGCTCTTGATCATAATATCCGAGTGTTTCCATTCCGTTTTGGGGGCATCAGGCTGAAAAAAAATGTTTTTTGTAATATTATCATTTCATCATCATCATAATCATCATCATCATCTCAGCCATAGGATGTCCAATGCTGAACATGGGCCTCCCCAAATGCTTTCCATGTTGCTCGGTTGGTAGCGGCCTGCGTTGATCGCCTTCCTGCTACCTTTAAGATGTCGTCGGTCCACCGAATTTTTTAAATATTAATTTAGGTACTTAGAAGGTTTTGCTAAATAGAAATTTTAGCAGTTCTAGAGCATAGATTAATAAAGCCTAGATAGATAATAAGCGCAAGAAAAACAGGCAACTTCCGCTTTAAACTTTATTGTTTTATTTAAAACTAGCTTTCCGCCCGCGGCTTCGCCCGCGTGGAATTTTGTCTGTCACAGAAAAACTTTATCGCGCGCGTCCCTGTTTCAAAAACCGGGATAAAAACTATCCTATGTTCTTTCCCGGGACTCAAACTATCTCTATGCCAAATTTCATCAAAAACGGTTGCGAGGTTTAAGCGGGAAAGCGTAACAGACAGACAGACAGACAGACAGACAGAGTTACTTTCGCATTTATAATATTAGTTGGGATGTCTTACCTATTAAATAATTTTATTAAGGTAAATGTGGATAAAAATATCTCATTATCGAAAAAAGCGCCTTAATAATTATACTACTAATTATAAAGGTGAAAGTTTGTGTGGATGTTTGTTACTCTTTCACGCAAAAACTACTTGAAACTTTACAGTATTATTATTTTGTAACCCACATTAACATATAGGCTATAATTTATGCGATTCTGTGGCACTAAATGTCACGTGAAGCCGCGGGCAAAAGCTAGTTTATAATAATTTATAGATTCTCACTTTTGACGAAGCGTTTGTATGAAGACTATCCATAATATCCATCTAGGCTTTATTAATCTAAGTTCTAGAGATAAAATGAAAAAAAAACTGCTTGAATGTTGAACAGACATCACAAAGCCATCATAATAATTATATATTGAATCAAAAATAACGTCTAATGAGCTGTTGACTGAAAACTGTATTTTCTTTCATAAATTTGATAATTAATTTAGTGCTATTTTTTACTTACCGTACATTCATGATTATCATTTAGGAAAGCGTATGTCAAGGGGCTGTAATCAGTCGTTTCATGGCCTATAGTAATATCGTTCCAACCCTTTAAAACTAAAGCTGTCCCAGGTTGGTCAATGACGTATGAATTTTTGCAATGATATCTTATTACTTGCTTTACTTGCGTAGATCTCTTTTGTAACCAAGCGATACGGTCCATAGACACCTGAAATAAATGAAAAATTACATTGAAAATTATTTGAAGGCGAATAATTATTTGTACGGCCTACTAAATGAGAGTATAAAATAACCTCTCTTACCGCCTCTGGACGTGCTTTGCGACTTTCTTGTTTTTTTTGAATTCCCAGAGCCAGAGATCGCGGGTTCGATTGTAAATAAAGTATTATTATTAATCTAAAATCGTATTCGGCGGGGGGCGAAATGTTACTGTATGGAATACTCATATGGGCAGCGTGAGACGTCCACCCACAAGGTGGACCGACGATATCATAGAGGTAGCAGGGAAGCGCTGGACGCAGGCCGCCACCAATCGATCAACATGGAAAGCATTGGGGGAGGCCTTTGTTCAGCAGTGGACGTCCTGGCTGAAATGATGATAATGATGTTGATGATGATGATATTACGTCATTACTTACATTATAAAATTTCTTCAAATCAAAATTTCTTTTACTTAGCCAAAACGGTTCGGTTTCATTAACAACGTATTTGTCGTGTTCTGTTGTCGGTGATAAGGGGAGACACGTCATATGATTGACCTTGTCACATTTTACTTGAAATCTGTCTTCAGGTCGCACCCAAATTGTATCTAAAAATATAATCAGAATCAATAACTTACGTTTTTTGGTCATAAAGGGTCCTTTTCCACGGCATGCAATCCAGTTTTGCCAGATTATGTAATTCAGGACTGAGGCCTGAGCGTGAGTTTACATAAGTCGTCACTGAGCGCGTAAAAAATGTCATTAAATGTATGAAGGATTGTACAGCGCTCCTAGCGGGTTTCAAGAACTAAGTTTTTTATATATTTTTTTAACGCACTCACTAGTGTGGACGTTTGATATAAACTCACACTAAGCCCTCTGTTGTGTCGTGTCGTTAGTTACAACCTGTGTTACAACTGTGTTTAACACTCGTATTTACAACGATGCTTGCTTATGTGAAGCAGCAAATCGAACGTTGAATAGAGTTCTGTGATTGGTTCGTGTGTGATCCTGTGCGTCCACGCGCACTGTGAGACCTCATAGTATACGGGCGTAAAAACGGGATGTTGGTGTGAATTTTATTATTAAAAGTTTGCAGAAACTGTAAAAGATGTTGCTGTGGGAAAGAGCCCGAAAATATAAACTTTATAAACTAGCGATTGCCCGCGACTTCAAGTCTTCAAATTACAGTCAAGTCAAAGTCGAAATTTCTTTATTTGTATATGTTTGTGAAATTGTGAACTCTGTCAGTTTATAATATGACGCGTTAGATTATAAACTAACAGTGGGTTAGGTAGGGTAGAAAAAAAAAGATTAGATTGTAATTTAACTACGTCAGATTATAATCTGACGGAATTCACAATTTTACGGTGACTTATAGACTAAGAACTAGTAACAAATCGTCAAATATTTTACACCTTCGTACGCGTGGACCTCGTTTTACCCCCGTAGGGATTGAATTTTGCAAAATCCCGTCTTTGTGAGCACCTACGTTCTAAAAGGAACCCCCATGCAATATTTGAGACTTCTAGCACTTGTAGTCTCTGAGATTTCGTGATGAGTGAGTGAGTCAGTCAGTGACCTTTCGCCTTTATTATAGGTAGATACTCAACATGATTATGTTTACCACCTGCATTTTAGTTCACCATGCAATAATGCTGTTGCTATCATTTTACGCAATATTATGGTCTCACCTCCAATACTCTTAGTGCCCCCTTCTATTGGATCAATAATTGTATGACACAAATTATTAGCTGGTTGGTATTCAGTGCCTATACCATTTTTGCCCTCAGGCCCTTTTCCCAAAGAAGGTTCTGAAAAATGAAAGTGATAGCCGTCAAATTCTTGAATTAAACTTATAATACTTTCTTACTACATAGCTCGCAGAATTGCTAAAATCAAGTGGCAGTGGGCAGGACACATAGCTCGTAGAGACGATGGCCGTTGGGGCAGGAAAGTTCTCGAACCTCGGGCTGGAAGACGTAGCGAGGGCAGGCCTCCTACTAGGTGGACCGACGATCTGGTAAAGGTCGGGAGAAGAGCCTAGATGCATTCATTGTGGAAAACCTTGGGGGAGGCCTTTGTCCAGCTGTGGACGTCATTTATTTTGGCTGAAACGAAAGAACGAACTATTAAGTATAATATACTTTTAAATTACCAGGATAAGGGTAAGGACAACGTTCTGGGCACTTCCCATCCAGTCCAGGATTTCCAGATGGGCCTATGCTGCCCTGTAAAATAAATATTAGATAAATTAGGTTGGTTGATCCTACTATCCTACTAATATTATAAATGCGAAAGTTTGTATGGATGTCTGGAGGTCTGGATGTCAACATGTTTGTTACTCTTTCACGCAAAAACTACTGAACGGGTTTTGATGAAACTTTACAGTATTATTGTTTATAGCCCAGAATAACATAACATAGGCTATAATTATGACGATGTGACAAACTAAATTTCACGTGGGTGAAGCCGCGGGCAAAAGCTAGTTCAAATAAAAGATTTCCATAATTATGTGTGGGTTCACATACAAAGTAAGCACCGAATATTGGTAATGTTCAGTTCTTTTTTTGAATCCCNTTTTGATGAAACTTTACAGGATTATTGTTTATAGCCCAGAATAACATAACATAGGCTATAATTATGACGATGTGACAAACTAAATTTCACGTGGGTGAAGCCGCGGGCAAAAGCTAGTTCAAATAAAAGATTTCCATAATTATGTGTGGGTTCACATACAAAGTAAGCACCGAATATTGGTAATGTTCAGTTCTTTTTTTGAATCCCAACTAATATTATAAATGCGAAAGTAACTCTGTCTGTCTGTCTGTCTGTCTGTCTGTCTGTCTGTCTGTTACGCTTTCCCGCTTAAACCTCGCAACCGATTTTGATGAAATTTGGCATAGAGATAGTTTGAGTCCCGGGAAAGAACATAGGATAGTTTTTATCCCGGTTTTTGAAACAGGGACGCGCGCGATAAAGTTTTTCTGTGACAGACAAAAATCCACGCGGGCGAAGCCGCGGGCGGAAAGCTAGTATTCCTATAATTTTGTCTCCCGCTATTATTTCATTTTATTTTTGTTTCAAATTAACATAATTATCAGCACGTACCGTCCAGCGTGAAATAGTTCATGACACCCAAAGTGATCAAAAAGTTGATAACACAACGATATTCTAAGTGCCTTTTCACACGTCCCGGTTGCCGGCTAACCGACGCCGGGTACCCTGTCGTGAAGTGTATGGGCATGCCGGATTAATTACGCCGGAACATGTGAAAGCTACGCACCATGCCCATACACTTCACCACCGGATACCCGGCGCCGGTTAGCCGGTAACCGGGACGTGTGAAAAGGGCCATATTGTAACAAAGAATTGCTGCGATCTTTTTGGCTACTTTGGGTGTCACGAACTATTTGACATACTAAATAAATACCTATTTTAATTAGTAATCACAAGGAAGGCGCTGGACGCAGGCCGCTACCAGCCGGGCAACATGGAAAGCATTGGGGGAGTCCTATGGCTGAGATGATGATGATGATGAGTCACAAAAAATAGGGATGGCAGCGGAGATTGTATAATTGTATTTTTTGGTATTAGGCATGTGATATTTGTCACCATTAAAGTTGACATATGCGTGCCCAAACACTGTAAAGACAATAAATAGGTACATACCGGCTCTCCTTTCAGACCAATCGGCCCATCAAGACCCTGGAAGGAAATAATAAACTTCTTTAAATCTATAACTAAGTTGACACAATGACTAATAATTTCAGGATACGACTTTTGTAATTTCATTAAAAAAATGGAAAAAGATTTTTGCAAGTAGGATTATAAAAATCACTTGACATTCGCATTCGCAGTGCCGTCCAACTATTCGTATTTCATTACGCCATACACTTCATTAATCTGGGTCGATGGGTGTAATGTGTAGTGTAAGATTACGTGTAATGTAACACGAATTCTACGTGTGAACGGCACTACGAGCATTACATGTAAAGTGCCGCCCATACTATTTCTATTTCGATACATTTTATACGCGTTACACCCGTCTGGACCCTGCTTTACGAATTGCTTACATATTTTCTGAACCCAGCATATTGTGATACTAGCAATTTGTAGATTAAAATAGTAAAATTAAAAAACTTACAGTATCACCCTTCTCTCCTTTTGTACCATTTACACCTGGTAGTCCATTTCGTCCTGGTGGTCCCTGTGTAAAAAAATAATTATTTAGTTTCCCACTACTTTAATGTGCCATGTTGCCAACTTTAAATACGCCAAGAAAAGTCTTAAAATGTAAAGTAAACACTTAAGGCCCCTCGCCCACGGCGACTTTTTGTAGTGATGCTGTCACGCGTTTCGTAGGTAAACCAACGACAGCAACGCTACTAACGCGCGTTAGTCACAATTGCATCGCGCTACAGAAGTTGTTGATGAGCACCTTCATGCTGTATAACGTAGAGCTGGCTAGCTGGAACCGCTATGATAGAACTGTCATTTATATTCAAATGTGATGTTGTCTTTAGCTGTGTAATGGCTGTGCCGAACTCTCTATTGTAAATATTCTACGTGTGCTTTGATACCAATATATTTATTATGTTACTACCAACCACTGTTTTTATTGCTCTGTAGCGGACTTAATATATCCCTAACAAGGGTTATGGGCCCAGTGCCCCAGAGCAAAGTAACATTTTAAAATAGTTTGTCGTGAAAATAATTTCGTATAAAGTGACGTGAACAGAATGTCGAATGTACGTATTGAGTTATTGAGAAAAGACAACTATGATAGTTGGAAAGTGCAAGTAGAAGCCCTATTGATCAGAAATGATTTTTGGGAATATGTAAGTGGAGAAAAGTCAAAACCCACGGATGAGACATTATCAACAGCATGGGATTTTGCTGACAGAAAGGCAAGATCGGAGTTGATTTTATCATTGGATCCGAGTGTTGTTCATCATGTGAAAAGATTGAAGACTGCACGAGAGGTTTGGCTGAAATTAGAGAGTCTGTTCGTATCACGTGGACCTGCGAAAAAAGCGACCCTGATGAAAAGGCTCATGCTACACAAGATGAGTGAGGATCAGAACGTATGCGAACATCTTGATTTATTTTTTGAAGCTGTCGATAAGTTAGAAGAAATGGACATCGTGATCCATGATGATCTTTTAGCGATTATGTTGCTGTATAGTTTACCAGCAAGCTATGAGAACTTCAGATGCGCCATTGAAAGTAGAGACGAGCTGCCAAAGCCTGAACAACTTAGGGTGAAAATTATCGAAGAATACAGTTCGAGAGGCAATACCCAAGTTGAGAGGATAGAAGGAGCTATGTATATAAATAAACATCAGAAGAAGAATGGGACTGGACCTGAAACAAAATTTAAGTATAAATGTTTCAAATGTCATAACTTTGGACATAAGGCATCCGATTGCAAGAAAAAGAAGTCTTCTCAGGCTTCAGAACGGTATTTCTTTATAAGGGATGTGCTGCGTGACAATAAGTCGATAACTTTAGAACATTTGGCAACTGAAAATATGCTGGCAGATATTTTCACCAAACCTTTGCCTCGTATAAGGCATCACTTGCTGAGTAAAGGGTTAGGGTTGCGCGTACTCTAGTGCCTTGTATAAAGCATGAGTTGAGGGGGTGTGTTGATGAGCACCTTCATGCTGTATAACGTAGAGCTGGCTAGCTGGAACCGCTATGATAGAACTGTCATTTATATTCAAATGTGATGTTGTCTTTAGCTGTGTAATGGCTGTGCCGAACTCTCTATTGTAAATATTCTACGTGTGCTTTGATACCAATATATTTATTATGTTACTACCAACCACTGTTTTTATTGCTCTGTAGCGGACTTAATATATCCCTAACAGAAGTGATGCCAACGCGCTACTCAGGACTTTGGTTGGTCCAACACCGCGGTGGGCAACCCTCTAGTTGGGTTCGCCACTGATCGGGCGCCTTAATGCGCTCGATACGGCCCGGTCGCGAACGTCGGCACGCGCACCGACGATCGCCAAACGGCTAGAGTACCTTCTGTACTCGCCACTCTGCCCTGTGAAAAAAAAATAAACAAAAAAAAGCGCTACAGCAGCGCGACTGTATCGATGCAAACGCGCGACCGTGTCGGGCGACATCGGGGAGAGAACGGAGGGAGGGTTACTGACTCGCGTTTGCATCGCGACAGTATCGCGTTTGCATCACGATTGACGTATCGATGCGAACGCGCTACAGAATCGCTACTGTATCGCTACAAACCCAAATTCCCAACCCAAAAATGGGTAATCGCCGTGGGCGAGGGGCCTAAAAAGTAGGTACGTTATACGTTACGTTACGCATACGTTTCAGCCAAATGATGTCCACTGCTGGACAAAGGCCTCCCCCAAGGTTTTCCACAATGAACGGTCCTGCGCTGCCCGCATCCAGGCTCTTCCCGCGACCTTTACCAGATCGTCTGTCCACCTAGTAGAAGGCCTGCCCACGCTACGTCTTCCAGCCCGTGGTCGCCACTCGAGAACTATCCTGCCCCAACGGCCATCGTCTCTACGAGCTATGTGCCCCGCCCACTGCCACTTGATTTTAGCAATTCTGCGAGCTATGTCGGTTACTTTGGTTCTCCTGCGGATCTCCTCATTTCTGATTTGATCACGCAGGGAAACTCCGAGCATAGCCCGCTCCATCGCCCTTTGGGTGACCTTGAGCCTTCTTATGAGGCCCATAGTAAGCGACCACGTCTCAGATCCGTATACCATCACTGGCAACACGCATTGGTTAAATACTTTCGACTTGAGACACTGCGGTATTTCGGACGTGAGTATATGGCGAAGCTTCCCGAACGAAAAAGTAGGTACTTACTTTTAATCCTCGCATTCCAGCGAGTCCTTGCTCGCCCTGTTCGCCTGTGTCTCCCTGAACAATATTGCAAACGGATTAAAAATCCATAATACAAATTAAATTATAATTTATACAGCTAAAAAGTTTGTTTGTTTGTTTTTTGAAGGTTGAAAGTGCGAAAGTGCTTGTAGTAGCCATTGAATTTAGAAAAAAAGAAATTAATTCGTTTTCTGTAAGTAGGCTTTTAAATTTTAATTCAAATAGTTTATTCAGTACCTAGGCTCTTTTTAGGGCACTTAGAAACTACTTACATAAAAAAATACTGACTTTGCTTTATATGTATATTAATGTTCATTCTGTTTCAATTTGTGCTGAAGAATTTACGCACCTTTTCGCCTTTTTGTCCGATAATTTTCCAATCTTTTATATCTCTCTGAAAAATAAGGTTAGCATTTTAAAAAAAGAAACATCATACAGCGCCTCATTTAATATTGACCAATAGGGGTCTAGACTATTTTTTGGATATATTTTTTTACAGATGTACATTTATATTACACCTAAAAATATATATATAAAAAATAAATACACTCTTACATTTAAAAACTACTTATTTTTCGTTTTAACATTTCCTGGTAAAACGCTAAAGTTCTGTCATGGCGTCGTTATGACGTCACGATCCTCCAAACAACCACATTGCTTCATAGTAAGCAGATTAAGTAAGCAGTTTACATCAAAATGTCACTGTCACATACTGTTTAGAAGATCGTGACGTCACATGCTATGATTGATGTTTGCGATCACGTGATATTACGGATTAAATATTTACTTTTTATTCATTTAAATAAAAAATATAATAAAATAAGAATATGACATTTTTGGTCATTCTATAATATAAACTCTCAGAAAAACAATAATAGAATAAGGGTGTACCCCTATTCTCTAACACGTTCCAAATTGTCTTAGAACAGCTCTTGATAAACATACGGTTTATTTATAAATTTCAATCAAAATATTAATAGAATTTACTACATCACGTTACTATCTCCAATTTACCACGAACATTTGAAAATTCGTCACTCCTATTATTATTATTAATTAATTAATTACATCAAAGAAAGAGGATAAAATACTGAAATAACTTACCGCATCTAATTTACACGAGCCTGTAATAGATTAAGAATAATAATATACAATTAGTTGCCACAATGTTATTATCAAATAATGAACAAAATAAAATATTTATATTTTACCTACTATGTGTCACACATTTATATTTTACTAGCGGCCACCCGCAACTTCGTACGCGAAAATCCCGTTTTACCCCCTTAGGGGTGGAGTTTCGTAAAATCCTATAGCGGATGCCTACGTCATAACATCTACCTGCTTGCCAAACTTCAACTCGATCCTTCCAGTGGTTTGGGCTGTGCGTTGATAGATCACTATGTCAGTCAATCAGTCAGTCACCTTCGAGTTATTTATATATTTAGATATTATTAGGTATCAATAACAATTGAATAATAAAAAACTTGTAGCATAGCATAGAGAAAATACTTATATTTTACCTATTTTGACAGGATGCATTTTGCCTCCATCGAAAATTTCCTGAAAGAAAATTTTACTGTGCATGTTAATTGAGTGATTTATTTTTTTGTATTATGTAAAATAAAATATTATTATAAAGCTTAATTTTTGTAAATTGGTGTAAATGTTGATGGGCCTTTTGCTAACAATAATATGTCCAATGTTTTTGACGTAAATTACAAAGGTTGTAATTGTTGTAAAGGACACACTGGTAAAACAGTTTTTTTTTTATAAATTGGTGATTTATTAATTAGTATCTGTTCTTCTCAGCAAAACTTACCGCTACAGTACTTCCATGGGGGAATTCAGCAGTTTTGCAAATACCTGTGGATATAATTTTTTTATATTTATAGTAGGTAGAATAACAATATACATGTATGATAATTAAAAAATTGCTATAGTCTAATTTTCAATAATACTGTAAAGTTTCATCAAAATCCGTTCAATAGCTTATTTTGCGTGAAAGAGTAACAAACATAAATACATTCTCAATTCTTGATAAAAACTGTAATAAGTTTAACATGTTACACTTATAGTTTCATCATACATAAAATAGTCCCCTCCCCCCCCCTTCCTTGCAATCGCATTGCCACCTGATTTTAAAACTTGCATCAATGACTGATTTATATTTAAAAAAAAAATATTTACTGTTTACGTAGGTACTAGGTTTAATTTTTTTTACTTCCTTTCTTAAAAATAATCAAGACATGTCATTACAAAAAACTTACCAACTGTCAATATTACAATGAACACACTCAATAATATATTTGCGTCCATAATGATGGTCACTTTTGTACTCAATAATAACAACTGAAGCGCACCAGATTGTTCAACATAATATACATACGATTAATGTAACTATTTTCCTTAAATGATATTGAAATAGATATTTTCCTGATGATGATGAACATGCAAGCTCCTATTTTTGCCACTAAAGGTGTGGTTACACAGACTGAATGAAAATGGAATTCCCCATTGTAAAGCAGTTTTCATTTTAGTATTGTACTTTATTTAGATACTTCCCGTGAATTTAATCTGCATTTATTTTTATATCGTCAACAAGCCAACAACATCACCTTTCATTACTAACAAAAAATAATAACATCTGGTTTCATGTTATGTGCTTTAAGCATAATTTATCATTTATTTGTCTTTAAGCATTATCAGGCAACTTGGAGTCGCTTCTATGTTTTTTTAGTACATAGCTACAGTTCGTTTGCGCTTCATAGGTACACGTGAAACACCCGCACTCCTGCGTTGTCGCTTAAGGGTAGCCTTTTGAACTAAGCGTCACAGATGCAGCGTCTTTAGCTTGTGCCACCAACGCCGCGTCACTAACTCGCTTCGAAAGGCTACCTTTAGGCCTCAGCCTCGAACTTAGCGGGCAGCGGGGCGGCGGCGGCGGCGGCGCGGGAGCGGGGCGGGCAACGCAGACCCGTTCTCGAAATAAGCGGGCAGCTCGCGCGGCGCTTTAGCGGCGAAGTGTTGTGTTCGGGGTTGTGTTGTCGAGATATTTTCTTTTTATTCGCAAACGAAATGTCTGAACACACACGGCGACAATTTTATTTCGATTCAAATTTATTCCTAACGCTCGATTTATTGTGGGCAAAAGAAGGAGTGCGCTGCCCGCTCGTTACCCGCTCCCTCGCCGCTGCCCGCTCGTTGCCCGCTCCGGCGCCGCTGCCGCGCCGCTGTTTTCGAGAACCGGTCTATTTGATTTCACGCGTAAGATCCTGCCGCTGCCGCGCCGCCGCCGCTCCCGCCCCGCTGCCCGCTAAGTTCGAGGCTGAGGCCTTAAAGACCAAAGCTAAAGGCGATGCGTCTGTGACGCTTAGATCGAAAGGGCTACCTTTGAGGTTCAATCACACAACGCCGCGTGCAAATTGCCATCGCCTGCCAGGTCGCGCGACCTGTCATTGGCCTATGATCGCGCCGGCGTTATGGCGTTCTGCACGCGTTGGTGTGGTTGAAGCTATAAAGATTCAATCATACTGATCGCCATTGCCATCGCGCACGCAGGCTGCACGGCGTGCAAACAACGCGTGCGGCACGCGTTGTTTTGACCGAATCTTTACATTACTTTGCCCTGTGAAGCGATCTTGAAATCCAATCTATCATGAAAGCTATTTTGTGTAGGAATGCATATTATTATGAGGGTTTGTCTTCTGGCTAACCTTTATTCTATTGAACATATTGTAAAGACTAAGTAGATACTTAGTTGCCTTTCGTTTCATTTACCTAAGTATTTACTTACAAATTGGGCAAAAAAATACCAATAAGCCATTTACAAATTTTATTTAACATTTAACCAAAACAGAGCTCGGTTAGCTCCAAAAAGAATCTTTGGTCTTCTCTTCTGACGTCTGATATACGGAAGTCAGTAACTGGAAGCCGTTTCGAGCTACCTGTCATAACAATTTCTGTGTAACCCCATTCCGTCTTGGGCGCTTCTTCCTGGAAACAAAAGTATAAGGTTAAATGATAATGCGGTGATAACACAACGGTTTCGGCATCAGACTGCGGAGTCAAGATAATTATAATATGTATAGTTAGACAAACCACATCAACCGCTAGACTAAACACACTCTTAACACAAGCTTTTATTTATAACTGAGTTTCTTCAGCCACTTCTCAGCACCAGCCCTGATAAAGTATTTGGATTTGAATCACGGTCTATCATTATCATCATCATCATCATCATTTCAGCCAATGATGAACATAGGTCTCCTCCAATGATTTCCATAACGACCGGTTGGAAGCGGCCAGCATCCAGTGCCTTCCTGTTACCTTTCTGAGGCCGTCGGTTCACCTTGGTCTATTATTCGTTCGTTCGTTCGTTCGTTTCAGCCAAATGACGTCCACTGCTGGACAAAGGCCTCCCCCAAGGTTTTCCACAATGAACGGTCCTGCGCTGCCCGCATCCAGGCTCTTCCCGCGACCTTTACCAGATCGTCGGTCCACCTAGTAGGAGGCCTGCCCACGCTACGTCTTCCAGCCCGTGGTCGCCACTCGAGAACTTTCCTGCCCCAACGGCCATCGTCTCTACGAGCTATGTGCCCCGCCCACTGCCACTTGATTTTAGCAATTCTGCGAGCTATGTCGGTTACTTTGGTTCTCCTGCGGATCTCCTCATTTCTGATTCGATCACGCAGGGAAGGGTCTATTATTAATGAACATAAATGCTTACCGTGCATCCATGACTTGCTGGCGGTAAACTATAGCTCAATGGACTAAAATCAGTCGTGTATGGGCCGATTGTCAAATCATTCCAGCTCAACATGCGTAGTGCAGTCTCCTTATACTCCGCCACGTACGAGTTTTTACAGTGGTACTTTATCTTCTGGATCACTTGGTTCGATTTTGATTGGAGCCATTCAATCTGATTCATTGTAACCTTAAAAACATTTATATGTATTAGACTATTTTGACACATTTTTTATTTTTATCAAAAATATTAATCGAGTACCCAATATGAAAATGGTGGCAAGGTTTGTAGGATTGATTTAGATGACTGGTTTCAAATCTGCAGTGATGGGTGATCTATAAAGGATTGCAAATGGCAAATCAGATAGAGATTACTTGCATTGGGTTAAAAATTATCAATTAATTAAGTGCGTGTTATCATAGTACCTATCGAACTGAATCTGTCTGTAATTATTTTTTTATAGCTGAACGGCTTCAGTTAGAGGTTAGATAGCCAGTTCCTCCGTGGCTTAGGATTCCGGGTGAAGCTCGATTCCACCTTCGGCCTGATCGTCACTTACCATCAGGTGAGGTACATGCTAAGAGCTTCCTCGTTGTGGATAAAAAAAAAATAGTGAGAGTTTAATCTTCCAAGTGTTTGTGAACAAACAGTCACATTCGAATAATATTTTGAAAATAATAATATGGCGACGTATTAGGATAATCAATTGAACAACGCTCTTGTCAAATTATAATATTTAAATTTTTTTAACTCACATTATTGTAGAATTTTGTTAAATCAAACGTTGTGTTGCTAAGCCAAAATGGACTTTCTTCAGCCGCATAATTTATAGCTTCTTTATGAGCCACCTCCTCCTTCTTTGGTTTTAGTATAAGACAAGTTCTATTTGTATCTTTTTGACACGTTACTTTAAATTTGTCTTCAGGATAAACCCAAACATCTCCTAAAAAGGGGAATGTATTAAAAGTACATTATTTACCAATCTTAATTTTATTTTTTATTAATTTTACGCTTGTGGATGCGCCAATTTGACCAGTATACATTAGACTGTACGGTAAACGGTAGTCTATGTCCGTGGCTTTATTTAATAAATGCTCACCTGTTAGAGTTTTTTCTTCTTCGTCACCTTCAATAAAGAATACAGTGTTGCAAAGGAATTTTGCGGGATCTTCGGCAGTTCCAATGGAGCTTAATGTGACATCTAAAACACAAAAAAATATAGGTATATAACCTATCTACCAAATATATTTTTTAAATATCTGTATGATCGAAACTTAATTCGAAAATGTATATAAATATTTTCTAATTAAGTTTCGATCAGATATTTAAAAAATATTTGGTAGGTACTTGTTGGGGACGACTCGCCGAGAAGGAGGAAATCGGCGAAATAGTGGCGCGAACGAATGCGTACACCGTTACGCGTAAACTGTAAATGTGTATGTTTTATGTGTTAATTATTGAATATTTAAGGTTTTAACATGTATTTGATGGTCTCTGTAATAATATTAAATAGCTTGATATATAATTTATGGAAATAATAACCGTTTATGTAAGTTACATAAGTAAAGATGGTAAATGATGAATAATTCTTTATAGAAGATGTAATTTATTAAGGACTAAGTTAAATCGTAGTATATAAGGAAAGACGAAACCTATGTACTACTTTTTACATGAAAATAATAAAGAGGACACATATTAATTAAGGAAAACAGATAATTAAGAATAAGAAGATAGGGAATCGCTTAGGAGTGAGCGAGATAGGCATGTGAGCGCTCACGGACGCGTCTGTCTGAGAGGGAGGGTTTGAAAGAGAGATAGCCTACATTCGGGCATGGCGATTGGTGTAGATTATGGGCGATTGCCGCGACTAAACCCTCGCTCTCAGACAAGACATAAGAAGCGCGCCTCGAGCCCAAAAATTTTTTTTTTTATTTTTTTTTATGCTAGACAAGGCAGGTATTTGACCGCAATCGCACCTGGTGTTAAGTGAGATGCAGTCTAGGACATTATTTTATGACAAAACCGATTGAAATCATAATTCATAATTAATTTTCGTCGGTTTTCAAGGAATTGTATAAATATATCATCCACTATGCGCAATATGCGCTAATGTAATTTTGTCTCATATTTACGAATCCAAGACAATAAGTGCCACTTTTGGTCTAAACTGAATAAATATTTTTGATTTTGATTTTGATTTTGAATAAAAACTCTTTAAAAAATGCTAACAAACTATCTTAATAAAAAAAACAATGAGTTTTTGTACCTGAGCTTTTCAGCTATCTAGGTACTTCAATCACCCATCAAACTGAGGGCTTAGTGTGTTTGATGTAAACTCACACTGAGCCCTCTATTACAGAGAACTCACTGTTATTTAACTCAACTGTGTCGCTGTAAACTTCTGAAGTTGCACAGCACAATCTAGGCTAACTCCAGACCAGGCTTATATCGCTTATTTTCTTTGGCCTCTGCAGCTGGACAAAGGGTCCACTGGAATATGGAACTACGGATGACACAATTTGTAGGTATAAACTTGAGTATTGGAAAATAAGTTTTGTACTTTAGGTACAGACGACACGGCACGTCAACGTAACCACTGCGGGTTCTTGTGCAGTTGTAATATGGGCGAGTTTGCAACAAAAATGGGCAGCCTGATGTGCTGTCGTGTGTACTCAAACACTAACATTTAGGACATAGGAAGAAGAAGAAATTGATGATCTAAGTCTTGCATTCTTTATCTAAGTAGATTACAGTTAACGGCAGTTGCAATTTCGGATTCAAGTCGCTGGAGACATTTGCAAAGATTTAGTATTTGTGTGATAAGCACTAAAATTTCAGAAGACAGAATTTTTACAATAAGTATAGGGTACATAAGTGTGAATTAGTCGGCCGTTTGGTGTAGTGGTTCAGAACGGACTACTATGCCGAGAGGTCCCGGGTTCGATTCCCGGCCGGGCAGAAATTGAAATGATGAATTTTAATTTCTGTGACGGGTCTGGGTGTGACTATGTATAATATGTATGTATTTAAAAAAAAAGTATATAAGTAGTATATCCGTTAAGCTTAGCACCCATAACACAAGCATTAAGTTGCTTACTTTGGGGCTAGCTGGCGCTGTGTGAAATTGTCTAAAGATTATTTATTTATTTAATTATCAGGACTACTCCTCTCGTAAATTAGAGTCATGTTCCTGCAATATGAAGACTAAAATGACCTAATGATGATGATCATGGAATCGGAAACCCTTCAGCAATAATAGTGTACCAACTAGCTTCTAACGTATAGATCGTTTCATCCACGAAGACGCGCCCCACCAATTTTTGGTCGAGGGAAGCATGCGGTGCGGGGAGTTTGATCCAAGCAATCTGTTGGGGACGACTCGCCGAGAAGGAGGAAATCGGCGAAATAGTGGCGCGAACGAATGCGTACACCGTTGCGCGTAAACTGTAAATGTGAATGTTTTATGTGTTAATTATTGAATATTTAAGGTTTTAACATGTATTTGATGGTCTCTGTAATAATATTAAATAGCTTGATATATAATTTATGGAAATAATAACCGTGTATGTAAGTTACGTAAGTAAAGATGGTAAATGATGAATAATTCTTTATAGGAGATGTAATTTATTAAGGACTAAGTTAAATTGTAATATATAAGGAAAGACGAAACCTATGTACTACTTTTTACATGAAAATAATAAAGAGGACACATATTAATTAAGGAAAACAGATAATTAAGAATAAGAACATAGGGAATCGCTTAGGAGTGAGCGAGATAGGCATGTGAGCGCTCACGGACGCGTCTGTCTGAGAGGGAGGGTTTGAAAGAGAGATAGCCTACATTCGGGCATGGCGATTGGTGTAGATTATGGGCGATTGCCGCGACTAAACCCTCGCTCTCAGACAAGACATAAGAAGCGCGCCTCGAGCCCAAAATATATAAGGAAAGACGAAACCTATGTACTACTTTTTACATGAAAATAATAAAGAGGACACATATTAATTAAGGAAAACAGATAATTAAGAATAAGAAGATAGGGAATCGCTTAGGAGTGAGCGAGATAGGCATGTGAGCGCTCACGGACGCGTCTGTCTGAGAGGGAGGGTTTGAAAGAGAGATAGCCTACATTCGGGCATGGCGATTGGTGTAGATTATGGGCGATTGCCGCGACTAAACCCTCGCTCTCAGACAAGACATAAGAAGCGCGCCTCGAGCCCAAAAAGTTCGTTCAGTTCAGTTCGTTCCTGAGTTAGTTCGCAGTTCGTCAGTTCGTGAATCCAGTCAGTCCAGTGCAGAGAAATCGGAATAAGTGCGAGTCGAGCTAAGCTCCTCCTAAACGCGACGCGGTTGCCCTTTTCGAACGGGCAAAGTGTAGTGTAGTTCTAGACTTAAGGACAGGACCTACATAGTGTTAAGTGAAGATTTGTGAATTTGTGAAGTGATTAAAGAAGCTATACAGTCCATTGCGTTTTTATTTATCAAGAACTATCGATGAACGGTTGGCGGTTCGAGCTCCGCCGATCAGACCCAGTGCACGCACCGACACACCGAGCGGCTACTTCAGATCCCAACAGTGGGCGGTCGTGCACAGTACTCCTCAAGATTCTAAAATGGTAGGAAGATTAATTTATTGTTAGAAATGTGTCGATGAAGTGGTTGTCTAGATAATATAATATTACTAGTATTATTCCTACTATTTGGTAGTTTTAAGGTTGAAAAACTTCGTCAATAGGTGCAAGTAATCAAGGATCAGATCGTAAAAGAAGAGGATAAATAGATTATCCCAAAAAATAAGCTGATGCTAAATATCAACATTGCAGATCACAATAATGTTACCTGGGTCGTCATTTTCAACTTTAATTTCTTGGAGGCATGTCCCGTGAAGTCCATGGCTTCCAGAAGGACCTTTGGGGCCCTAAAATTTTGAGCTCGGTTAATAAATAAATTAATATTTAATTTCATGAAATGTTTAGATAATTTTGAATTTACCTGGTCTCCTTTTTCTCCCTTTAAGGTTTCACCCTGTGACCAAAATAGCTTATTAGTAATAATTATGTCACACTGCAATCGGCATATTACTTCATTTTTATCAAAATATTTAGCGATGAAGTCGATACGAAATGTTAAGTAGATATATGAATGATATACACTTTTATGTATTTGTATAAATAATTCGCAAAACGGTTTAAAAACAGGGACAAAATGTGACATATTGCAAATGGCGAATCGACGACAATATCAATGGTTCTGCATTAAATATGAAAATGATAATGAAAATATTGATTTCCAGATTAATACGATACAAAAAGACTGACATCCTTATTATCTTCTTATTACATCTTTTGTGAGTAATAGTTTTAGATTTTTTATCTAGTAACGCAAAATCATGAATAGTGCTTACTATATCTCCTGGCATTCCAGGTAACCCAGGAACTCCTCTATCACCTTTTAGCCCCTGTAAATTAGAGACATTTTTTTAAATAATATTAGAAATACAGTTAGCACGAGACCGACTGCCGACAAACTGTTCAGTACGGCTAGCACGAAAAACTTTCGAGTTCGAATCGTTTGCGTATTCGAATCGCCATCAAAAGATTTAATACGAAAACTACAACAGCGCCCTTGTGAACGTGTCGTAAAGTGAACTTAGTATGAGAAATGGTTGCACGAAACTTATTTTGAGAATCAAAATTGTCACTTTATCGTTTAATTCGAAGGTTGAGTATCGAATTTTGTCGAATACGCAAACGATTCGAAGACGAAACTTGTTCATGCTAGAGGTATAGCAGTTTGGCAAATTAGTATTAAGTAAAATCTATGTAACTTTTATGAGATAATAAATAAAAAAAAATGTAAGCAAAAATAAATATGCTTGTATCACGAGTAGACACACCACAAAAGTAACTTTGAATTCTCTTTCGGTAAAAATATACCATCAAGTTTACAACAGCAAAACTCTTACTATCCCACGACATTTTTAACCTTATTTCCTTGTTTTAAGGTCCAAAGAAAACGGCAAAAACTGGCTTTATTCGTTAAAAACAGTTGGTTTATTTAACTGGCAATAACACTTACTCTGTCACCTTTTTCTCCAACACAACTTACGACATCATGCCATTCATTCTGAAACCCAAAAAAATATATTGAATAAAATGTAATAGATATCAAAAAATTTAAAAAATAATAATACTAATAAATATACTTACAGCATTTACCGTACACATACCTGAAATAAAAAGAGTAGAATGGCTCTTAATTTCTTGATATAAGAAAATATGTAAACAAGAACTTTTACACTCTGTATTTAGAAACCAACCTACCTCCGACCTAGTAGTACAATAAAATTACACTTAACACTAGAGTGCTCGCGCGGGTGACATAATGTCACCCAGGGTGTAAATTTTGTAAATATTTTTTCAAGGTATCGAGCTACAGTGCTGCCTTCTTAGGTATTCCTCGAGCATGTATTGTCGCACATGATAGTAGTAACGCCATCTTGCTAGACGCATCAATGTGAGTGCAGAAAACATTTAAAGTGTTTGGGTGACGCATGTCCCCCGCGCGAGCACTCGAGGAATTGTTTGAGATCTTATCATCGCGGTTTAAAATCAAGTTTACTTTCATGTAAGTTCAAAATTATACTTTTTAACCATTTTTTAAACTTTTACGATAATTATATTGCTTTATAAGCATAAACTGATGCAAGAAAGTAGTTGTTTTAGATTGTAAGTAATGTAGTAATAATACACCTAGGTCTATAAAATTAAAAACCAGGATTCTTCTGGGGTTGCGAGAACACCAACTAGCACAAAACTTGCCAGTACTGTGGCAAAGGACGATGTGTTTATCGCACAAGAGCAAGAAATCGAAGCACTCGTAAGAAAATGTAACAAGTGGAATAGGCGTTTTTGTCTAGATCATCAAATCAAATCGTGCCCGAGTTGTGATCAAAATATAACAGAATAAGATCAATCTATTGATTAACTTTCTAATTAGGTGATATTTTTGCCAAAATAATGGGTCCAAGGACTATTTAAACGACTTTGGTCTCGTCGACTCTAAAATATTTGGAAAAATATTGAAGTATTTATTTTGGTGTATAATATGAGTTCATGAAAGAATTACTCACTTTTTTTAAATTATTTAGTAAGAAATATTGTTTATGTTTAATATCATCATCATCATCATCATTTCAGCCATAGGACGTCCACTGCTGAACATAGGCCTCCCCCAATGCTTTCCATGTTGATCGATTGGCACCATGTTACTCGATATATGTTTAATATTATAAATTGTTTTACTTGTATTAATTAAGATTAGAAAAAATAAACCCATATCATAATGGGTGAATGGGATTGGAATCCCCAAGGAAAACGCAAACGTGGTCGACCCAGGCAAACTTGGCGGCGCACTGTAGCGGACGAGGCGAAGAAGATCGGCAAGACCTGGAGCGAGATCAAGCGAGAAGCTCAAGACCGAACGAGATGGAGGACTGTTGTGGACGCCCTCTGCCCCATCTAGGGGACATAGGACCATAAGTCAAGTCAAGTCATAATGGGTGACATATGTGACCCGCGCGAGCACTCTAGGAGTATTTAGGAGCGCGAGCACTCTAGTGTTAATATTACAAAAGAAAAGATTTTGATTGTTTCTTTGTTTTGGATTTGCTCCGAATCTACAGAACAGATTTGAAAATTTCTTCCCATTAAAATCCTACATTATTTCTGATGGACATAGGCAGTATGAAGGTCGTCTGGTCAGCTAGTTCTAGAATAATTGAGCCCTTCCATAAAACACATTGTAGCTTTGTGTTAACTTGTATCGTCATTCGTAGACCCGAGAAAAACTTACCTACGGCTTTATCTTCAAAAACTTCCTGAAAACCAATTTATAGTATTAAAACTCTTATGAATTATTTTCTTTCAAATTCGTTATTTATCTTTGGCATGCATTTTATTCATTTGTGTGCGGTTTGATTACAATGACTCTACATCATCATAATGAGTTGCGCCATTTTAATTAAATTAAAACAAACGTCAAAAGTTTGTCAAACCTATCCAAAAAACAGTTAGGTAAAGTTATAAAAACGTTTCAAGTTAAGATGGCGCAACCCAGCCTTAAGGACGTACCATTTATCAACACGGAAAGGGATCGTAATCGTAACCATAATCAACTCGATGCGGTCAGTATTCTTTGTATGAAAGTCCATACTGCAACGCACACTTATCCGCACCGTGACGTAAAAGCCTCGCGGTTGACAGAACGCGCGAAAAATCAAAAAATCAAAATCAAAATCAAAATCAAAAAATATTTATTCAGTTTAGACCACAAGTGGCACTTATGAGTCAGTTTAGACCATAAGGGGTACGGAGTTGATCCCTTTCCGAGGTGATAAGTCTGCAATAACCTTTATTGTGATAAAATTAATGTCATGTAAATATTATGTTGTTCTTACCACGTCGGCTTTATAACCACCTGAAACAACAATATTTAGATTAACTGGTTGAAATTAGCTGTAAATGATTAAATTTCACGCATCTGTACTAATATTATAAAGCTGAAGAGTTTGTTTGTTTACTTGAACGCGTTTGAAAAATTCTTTCAGTGTTAGATAGCCCATTTCTCGAGGCTATACAACATCACGCTACATATAATTATATCAATAGGAGCAGAGCAACAATGAAAAATGTTGCGAAAACGGGTTTTCAGGCGTACCAAGTCGCGGGCACAGCTAGTTTGAATATAAAATGACTAATAAAAAAATATTTAAAATTTGCGTTGTTTCGGAATTTTGCGGGATCTTTATACTTGTTTTTCAGAAACTCTATGATTTAACTAGTGTTTATTTATATGTAATTTATTAACTTTAAAAAAAGCGATGCATATTCTATTAGTTCCCAAAAAGAGCTTACCAAATTCCACAAGCAAGAAGAACAAACATATTAAAAGTTTCCAGGTCATCATTGCGGACTACTGGGACCAACTAAATGGTATTTATTAAATTTTATTGTATTAACCACCTTTTCCTTGTATTATTTTTCACTATCTCACTGTTGTGGTTTGGTTCTGCTCCGATTTCCTTTTACAAACAGGTATTTTAGAGTAAAACTGCGCTCATACTGGACATTTGAATTCATCTTTACTTTTAAAGCCGAAGAGTTTATTTGTTTGCAAGTTAGCTTGAACGCGCTAGTGTTGTTAAATATTATTCTTGGTATTTTTACGGAGAATTTAATTTAACACGTGCAAAGCCGCTGGAAAAACCTAAACCTCCATATTCATCTGGCATTAAGTTACATAGAGGGTCGTGCTCCTGCAGTGGAGACTAAATGCGCTTGCACTGCTTCTTCTCAGCACTGGCCCATTTATTGTCCCGAAGCAGTGGAAGGGTTAATACTGGGACATGTTAAAGTGCTTTTATAAGCCGTGGGTGGACCATGGAAGGCCACGCTCCTTTGAAGGCCAACTATCAAAAAGTCGTAGTTATTGACATGAAAACACATATTCCTTCGGCTATACACTAAGATCCATCAAACTGAAGGCCACAGATGCGGCGGCGAGTCGCTCGCACCGCTATTGTGGCAGTGCGATCTCACGATTCGTGGACTTCGGTCATCGACGTTACAATTGTTATTCGCGCGCACAGCAAAACGTACGTTTTTAGTTAGATAACCTATTATTATTTCATATTTTTTTACTGTGAACTGTCGTATAAGGATATGTTTATGGTACTAAAGAAAAAAATAATAGGTTTGCCTCAATTTAAGTTAAAATATTGGTAGTGTTCCCAGCAAAGCCAATGGTTCCTTACAAGGCCCATCTAAAATTTGACAGTTGGCCTTGCTAGGGTACATGGGCCTTACAAAGAACATGTACAAACCATGAACATATGAACAGTTACTTTTTAGTAAATACGTACCGTTACAGTTAAAACAATGTTTTATATTTATAATATTTTTATTTACAAGGGTTATTAAACTTTTTAACTCATATTAACTCATTTTGGCCTTACAAAGAACGGACCCATAAGAAGGCCATTTGAGGTAAAAAAAAAAGTTTTTAATTTCATTATAATACGCGTTGGCAAGTTATTTGATGTCAATATAATACTCATTACTACTGTTTTTAAATAATTTCCAATAATATATTCTTAGTTATACGATGGTGTTCAAGTAATGTTCTTTGAGTTTTTTATAAATGATAAAAATATATTGAGCATTTAATGTTTTGCTTAAATGAAAGAGCTTATTATGTAGTTTTAGTAAAAGCGAATATATTAATTGTTACAACTCTATTTTTAAGTTGAACGACTGATGTACAATATTGGCCTTGTTTGGAGCCGTGTTGCTTGCAAGGCCATTTGGAAGAGCTTAACAAAACTTAAGTTTAATGAATACTGATTAAAGCTAGGTTAAAAAAAAGTGATTTATATGGTACACAATAAAACAAACTATTATTTGATAATTTGTTTTTTTCATTTATCCAGTTAATAAAGGAATAAAAAGCGTTTACTCGTTAGAGTGGCCTTCCATGGTCCACCCACCTTACTTGCAAAAATAAAAATGAGTTTCATGACCTTTTTTTTAATGACCCGATGATGAATGATTTTGTTACGTAAAACACACCCTTATAACTGACTGAGATGAGTCAAACAGGAACGTCATTTGTGTATATTTGTCCAACATTGAACCGTCCCAGCTATGACATTGATAGGAGGGCGCTACTCTCAATACTGGATTATTAGTTCTGGCAGGCCTGTTCATCTCCGCGAGTTTGCATCGAAAACAAAACACTCGCGACTACACCTCCTGAGATATCTAATCGCATTCATGTATTTCCTCCGCCATTTTCCGCAGTTTGGCACCTCACATCACACATCATTTTACCGAAGTCAGTATTATGGCTTCGGCGCAGTACCGATCACTGACGTTTGTCAACAAAATGGTGCTTGACTCTTGAGACAAGCTAAATTACACCATATTGTTAACGAAATTGAGCATACAGTTTTTAAATATCTTCGCGAAGAAAACCTTCTGTACGTAGTACTTAATATTATTCTGTGGTTCTGGTTTTGGGACTTAGTAAATGAAATCCTTCAATTGCCTGATATGGTTTAGCAAAGATGAAAATATTCACAGAGGTCACTGCTCCACCACTTTATACAATTTATGATAATAATAATTGTTATTGTTAACAGTCACCAGAGGTGCAATTGTGTAAAGCAATCGTATTCATTTAACAGTTCAAAACGTACGCTATATTCTGTCAAACGCATTGTTAAACAGATTTTATCGTACGTTTTGAACTGCAAATGAATACGATTGCTTCACACAATTGCACCACTGTTTTGTCAAAAGTTGCAAGAGTACTTTTATAAAACTTAAATAAAACCTTTCTAAAAATTGAATAAAGTTTAGTGGTTTAGCAGTGGCATCTGTGAATATTTTGACCTTTTATTTACTTAAAATTATTTGTTTCCTTTTAAAAATAGGCGCAATTTTTAGTCGGTCTTAGAATCGGCCAATACCAACTCGGTGTAATGTGTGCACTTTCATACATGTACATACTGATTAACAGCCCGACACAACTATTGGTCAACTAAAAGTTAGTGGTCTGCGCCTGGGCTACATCTCTCATAGGCCTTCTCTTCAACCTTCCACCGACATCTGTCCCTGGCGACTTACACCCTTATAAAGTTCCCTTCTGTGTCGAATTTTCGTTTTAATCTATGGGGAAGTCGATCACCGTATCAAAACATCTATTGTTCCCAGTTATCTAACTCAGTCAGCCCTGTGGGCGGTTTTATTATTTTTGTTTGTAACTTACATTTGAATCACAATACATAGATGCTGCACAGTGGGATCAGTCTCTACCAAAGGACGTTGTCTGTATGAAAACTGGGCACCTTAGCTACATAAAATAATATTAAGTATAATAAAACTAACTCTATATTATGAGGAGTATTTTCTGAAATTCTAAACCATCTAAAAAACAATGTTGCTAATCTAAAGCGGGCCTACGAGTATATTTATCAAGATTGTTTAGGCTTTATAAAATGCACCACATAGAATGCAATACAGATTATTATAATTGACTATTAAACCAATGTTTTAAACTAACATAAAATACACACACAGAAACGTTGTCGAATAACATAGTTTTTTAGAAACTAAACACTGGCTATTCGTACTAGTAGTTTAAGTAACTCTTATTTCTAATTACTTTAAAATAAGGTGTTTAATTACGGCAATATTATGTATTCGTATAATCCATATCCTTATTATAACTGGTTTTCCTGGTCTATGTGATATTTGTACAAATTATCGTCACCGGAAAGTAATAATAATATTTTGGTATAAATAGATAGTGATAAATAACAAAAACACCAACATGTTAACCAAAATATCGACACCCCACATTGGAATACTATATTTTTGAGTTTATAACTTTACTTATTTACCATTTATGGTACTCTACACACCAAACCAGCCGGCATGTAGGCGGCTTTATTTCAAAAGTATCATATCGAAGACTGGAACTTTCTATAGATGACCCACGCCGAACTGTCCCACCAAACTCAATGACAGGGGGGCACTATAATCGTTCAACTATATGGTTTCCAACATGGCAAAAATTGGAACTAGCGATCCGGTATTGACGGTGGCGCCCCGCTGTCAATGTCATGGATAGGACAGTTCAGTTTAGTGGAACTATATGACTTTTGACAACATGTCAAAAGTCGACGACTCATGTCTACGAGTCGGCGGGTTTTGTGTGTAGACTGTGTTTTAAGCTAATTAATTTACACTACCAATTTTATTAATTGTAACAACAGAATATTTCCAAACTGACCCAAAATCTCTCAGTTCGTCTATTCATTCACCAATTCTACAGAATGTCAAAAACGTATCGTGCCAATTGAAAAATAATTTTATGCCCCAGTAACTTTAGTAATGGCTGCCCAAATTCGAATATTGCGTGACAAGTGAGCTGCCACTTCAAACAGAATAGAAAAAGATTCATTAACCCTTTGTGTTCAATGCTATTTCCATTTTCACTTTTCTTTTGCTATTTATTATTAGGTCATTACAGTCGCGTGTTATTTTTTTATTTTTGCAAATAGGCTTTTAAAAAGAACTTTTACACGTCCCAATATTAACCCTACCACTGCTTCGGGACAATAAATGGGCCAGTGCTGAGAAGAAGCAGCGCAAGAAACTCAGTCACTATTTAATATATTAGCTCTAATAAATTGTGTCTTAAAATAATATTAGACCTAATAAATTTTATACAAAAGTACCTAGCTCATAATAAGTAGCCACGGAACCATCAATGCTTATTACATAGAAATAGTAACTGCTATTTGCATTTGGGCAATACTCGTAAAGCCTACAATATCATGCTGAATTTTGCCATTCCAGATCACGTACAAAAACGGTCAATGGCATTTTCCATTTGCAGGTTGGGTTCCGTATTCCATATTTTTTAAATGAAACGTTTTTTAAACTTTATACCGTACTAGCGGCCGCCCGCGACTTCGTACGCGTGGTTTTACCTCCTTAGGGGTGAAGTTTCGTAAAATCCTTTCTTAGCGGATGCCTACGTCATAACATCTACCTGCATGCCAAATTTCAGCCCGATCCGTCCAGTAGTTTGGGCTGTGTTTTGATCACTATGTCAGAAAATCGAAAATCTTTGAATGTAGTTCTCTTTCTTTTCAAAAGTAAAGGAATGTTTTCTTTCAGTAAATTTTGATATCTACAGTATTAAGAGAACTTTTCCCCCAGGTGGCATTACAAAATTCCACCCTGTATAATTTAGATTTGTGCTCATTTTAAGACAATATAGGAAACCGTATTGTCTTAAAAGGAGACTAACGGATAAAATATCATGCAAACATCAGGCCTTCCTAATGCTGAATCTTCCATTTGCCTCTGGTACCTAAATTACAGGATGCTCCTGCAGTGGAGACAAAATGACCACAATGCTTACCACGAGTTTACGTACGTCATAAAAATCTATTAGGATTTTAGTTCTTGAAAGTAGTCGCTAGGAGCGCTGTACCATAATTATGTCATACATTTAATGTATTTTTCTTATGCAGTCGCTAGCTCACCTAACGTACAACTACAGTAAGTAACTACCCAATTGTACAAATCAGATTATCAGATCTTATCCTAGGTATCCCTAAAAAGAAAATTTGTTTGCAACCGCCTCACTAATGCCCACTGTCTTCTTGTTCATGGCTCGCGCAGTGGGAATTACAATACGCATAATATTTTCGGGAAATCTGAAATACAATGTTGTAAGTCGTACTGAGAACACTTTTCCTGCATCACGTTCAATCGTTCCTTTATATTAAGCGTCGCATGTTTGTCATCTAGCGGTACGGTATTATTTTTGGATGAATTCAATTCTCTTTTGTTTTAGAAATTGCTATGATGTAGGTATGAGCTGATAGAGGCGTATGAAATAGCTCAATAATTAGATCGACATGCTTAATGTGCTTAATTATATGTATTGTTGAACGTGGAGGATTAACCTTTGAAAGTTTTGGTACAAATAAACAATAAAATATTTCCATTTTTTTATGCTTGACAAGGC
Organism: Ostrinia furnacalis; assembly: GCF_004193835.3. Lineage (NCBI taxonomy): Eukaryota > Metazoa > Arthropoda > Insecta > Lepidoptera > Crambidae > Ostrinia > Ostrinia furnacalis. The sequence continues at coordinate 404,032 of NW_021131691.1, forward strand.
ATATTATATTTGACCGCAATCGCACCTGGTGTTAAGTGAGATTACTATGGATTAAAAATCCCTGTCATGGTACTCAATTAATTGTTATTTTCAAAACTTTAGTATTTTTTACTACGTGGCTTCAAAGTATGCGTGTTCATGTCAGTACAAAACGTTCAGATTACAATCACCAGAACAATGGTTCACGCCTGTCCTGAATTTTAATTGAATAATGACTCAAAACAAAAGGCTTCATATGCTATTAATCGCGTAACACAGAGCATAGCTAATGAAAACTGATGGAATCGCACGTTGGGCTCCGCTTATGAGCCATTCTTTGCGTTAATAAATTTCGTTGGGTAATAGCTTAATCAACAAACAAAACTTGAAACTAACGAATTTAAGCTAAACTTTATTCTCTTTTCTCTCTTCTTTTACTATCTTTCGTGCATAATAATCAGTCAATTACAATTATTGCGCATGTTTTCTCAGTCTAAATTAGATTTTAAAGATTAATTGTAAACAACTTAGTGGTGTATATGCCGTTTTTGCGCTTACTTTTCGTAGTAAGCGCCACTTTAGAAGTTCTAACTCACTACAGCTTAGACAGTGGCAGCCAACTGGTGACCGCCGAAGCGATAGGAGTGCTATCGCATTTCCACTTGTAGCTACTATAGAGTAGGGTCCTTTCACTTGCTAGTGGCCAAGCAGTGGCGCCGATTGGTGAACGCTGGTAGACTATCGTAGGTATTTGCACTTACTAAGATGGAAACAAAGTAAGGTTCTGAGAGTTAGAGAGAGGGGGGCAGCTTTGAACAATTTTCATACTTTATTAAATATCTTCTAAATTTGACTGATTTTATTAATTTTTTCTTCCTAGATAGAGGTCATGGTTATCACACAACAAAATAATGATGTTCTTCTTTATTATTCATGAACGCTTCTTAAGATATTTAGATTTTTGCACAGACCTGTAAACGTTCAAAACTGCCCCGTAGTCGGGGCAGCCTTGAACACGACTGGGGCAGTTTTGAATTACTATTTTTTTCAATTAAATAAAACTGAATATTTATGAATGTGTATTTTTTAAATAATTAATAAACAAAATTTTAAATTATCAGTGTCATTTGGGATGAATTTAACATGTTTATTTTATTTTACATCACTCTGAACAAAGTAACACAAAACTTAGGATATTATTAAAAAAAAGTAAATATAAGATATATCAATTAACCAAATACTAATAAACTTTCTATTTAATGACACATCAAAGACAAAACTGCATAATTTGAAAAATATTAATCAACTACTAAAACTAGCTTTTGCCCAGACTTCACCCAGCTTGAAATTTTATCTGTCACAGTAAAGCAATCTGCTTATTTTTTATGTAAGAAACTTCTACGAAGTATTAGAAAACTTAAGGTTTCATAATATCACTTAAAAAAGAAAATTGATAAAGTTCAAAGGTGCCCCAACCATTTCGTTCAAAGCTGCCCCATGGGTATATTTCCAGAAAAAAACATAAATTTAATAACGGAACATATTTTTATATTGCAATTTCTTATCAAATCTTCATTGAAACTATTTAAACTTCCATATAGTAAACAAACCACTCACTATTTTATAAAACTGCGTCCACAAAATCCTTAGAACCAAAATAAAAAAGTGCGAAATTGGCAGTCAAAAACAAAAAGACCCTTTTACCGGTTAACCTACAGTTAAATATTAAAAATGAGATGTGACGGCTATGCGCATCAGTGCTGGCAATATAAATTATGATTTATACCATTGTAGCTTAAACCAGTGATTTTTAAATTCATTTGTTCTAAGCTGCCCCTGTCCAAAGCTGCCCCCCTCTCCCCTAAGGACTTGGTGCCAACTAAGTACCTAACCTAGTGAGTGTTTAATACGGTAGCCCTAATTACAAATATTTTATATAACCAAACACACCGTTTACGCATACACATTCAAATATAATCAAAAACATTTTCAACATTGAAGCGAAATTTTGGTAAATCTCATGCTTAGCCATAATAACTGAGTGTAGAAGAGGAGCTCAACAGTGCTTAGGCATTATCTATCACGGAAAAATTGTCTATGTAATGAGTAGTCAGACATTTCTTCACGCGCGTTCCACACTTTATCGTGAAATTTCCAAAACTCTTTGACAGAAAGATCCACTAACAAAAAATACTATTTATGTGCCTTCATGAACACTGATGTATTTTCACATTTTTATTTACGGCCGAAGATTATTTTTTGTATGTTACGCACTTGCCGCATACCTCGTTATAATGATTATGTTAATAAATGTATCCTCCAGGGTGCAACTACTCAGACGCAAAGCTTTTTATCTTTAAAATTGGTTTTTGGTGGTATAGAGACTTGGTTACGTATGTAATATCACCCAAAAATACATAAAGCATTTTATTGATCCAATTAAGTAATTTAATACATTATTTTAATGAAGTTTTCTGTCCATTTTAAGAAACCTGATAAGTAAAATTCAAAACAATAATACAATTGATAACGATAAATCCACATCCCACTTGATTTACCGGAGACAAATGGATAACTCGGCCTACACTCTCACCCTGGCCAAACGATTTAGGAAGCTAACCTACAAAAATGGCACTGATTATTGTAGTACCTATTTGTAGTTACTTTACCTGCTTTTATTGATAAACTAGCGACCGCCCGGCCCGCGACTTCATACGCGTGGATCCCGTTTTACCCCCTTAGGGTTTCCCATTTACTCTTTGGAACCTACCTGCCAAATTTCAAGTTTGTAGGTGTTATAGTTTCTGAGATTTCGTGATGAGTGAGTCAGTCAGTGACTTATAAAACAGTTCTATTTCTTTTCAAAAATAAAATAATGTTTTTTTTTAGTGATATTTTCTATGTACAGTAATATTAAGAGTGCTTTCCCTCCAGGTGGCATTACAAAATTCCACCCGTATATAGATTCACGTGGACATCCCGCAAAGACTGTACCGAGCCCGATAAAACTGCAGGTCCGCGAAGGACACAAAGCATAACAAATTACATAATTCATCGTCATAATATCCCGTCCCTTTTCACCCTAAAGAAAAATTGCAACGATCTCTCACGGTGCCCGTTAGCGAGCCTTTATTACTATTATTCATATTTCTACATAATAAATGATTTAAGTCGTTACGCAGTAATGATTTCATTAAGCGACCGTCGCTCAAATCTGTAGCAATCTTAATAATAAGATATCGATTTTGGGTAAATCGGGAGACATTATACGTAAGCACCTTAAGATAATTATTTTGAAGGTAAGTAGGCTTAAGATCTTTGAGTAATGGAGAAGATCGAGTCTGAGAAATTGAGTAAATTAATGTCATATTGAAAATCAAGATCATAAAGCCGCAGCTACGGATACAGGTATTATTACAATGAATACGGAAAGTACTTACAAAGACATTATTTTGCCAAAAAAGAGACATGACCAACATGCAAAATTGCCAATCCTGGCAAATTAGTGAAAGAAAATAAAATGGTACAAGCAAAGCAAAAAAAAAGGAATTCAATTAGCATTTTCATGAATTAAATGTCAACTGTAAGGATATTTAATATATCGCATAATATTAACATTTCCATAATTTTCCGTGGCAATTTCCTCCGTGTATATTAAATCGGCAAACAGTCAGGTCGAATGGGGGTAGATTTTAATTTTGCCCGAAATATTGGCGTTTGAAGCAATATTTTTTAGTTATGGTGAGTGCTTAGCGCGCATTAAGCGCCATCGGGACAACATGTCGCTACCTGTCCGCGTGATATATCGCAGTCCGAGCCTAATTGCTTGTCTTTTTGCATAGTCCACCCCTGGTTTTGACATCGTTTGCATCTTTCTTATAATAAATTAAGTTTTGACCCCGTTTTTTGGGATTTAGTAAAGTGACTTGAAGAATAGAGACGTGTTTATCCTGCGCAATATTTGTTTTATCCAACTTTTAAACAGATAACACAGAGCGGGCAGATGTATGTAATTTCATTTTTGTATCTATCTGCTAAGTCTAATAAAGAAGGCTTCGCAGTAAAATCGTTCGCAGTAAAGTTTTTCGATGTAACGTAACATCGCAGTAACAAGGCATCGATATAACAAGGCGTCGCAGTATAGTGACTTCGCAGAAAGGTTTTCGAAGAAACAAAATTCGATGTTACGTTTGTCGCACTCACGTAGGTAACCCTGTTGTGACAGATACCAACTACTTAACCTTGTTAATCAAAACAGGGAGGTTATTGTGATTACCTACGCGAAAGTAAAGATTATTGCTGTAAATGTGGTTGAAGAGGATCAGAGTTCATTAATTAGTTTCACACATTTTTCTAAAGGATTGGTCTGCAATGCAATACCTGTATAGGTAGTTAGAAAGATTTGCGCGTTTGTTTTTCTTTTATTCAAAAATAAAGATAATATTATTAATTTATCCACCTAACAAACATTGCAATAATTACTCAAACTAAAATGTCTAGATTCCAATGGCCATGTTTATCTTCTATCACTTTACTCGCCAATGCCGAGAAATGTTACGATTGGAGGAACTTCGTTGCATTTAATTTGTGTAAATTTCGAACACTGTGCAAATATTTTAATAGATGTAAAATGAAACTTGCAGTAATAGTTCCTATTAAATTGCGGTTCCTAGACTTTCAATTAATTCATTTTGTGTCGGAGTCTTCTCGTTTAGGTAAGTCTAGTTTGATCTACATAATTGTCATTTTTACAGCCTTAAGTAATAGTAAAAGTAAAGTAAAGTAAAATATGTCACATGTCATGTACAATTTTATTCTGGTGGTTTCTGCACTAAGCATGAAGCTTGTATCGCAGCGGCCTATTCAAACAATTACCTTTGTATATTGACACATTGTTATCCTGGCAATTTAAGCTTTGATTTACTTACTTTGAATTCTATAAGCTTTTAAACTTTTGGTTGCAAGAGAATGATAAAAGGTTATAACAGCGATTCACATCTACTTCGGATGTCAAAGTTATTGCAAAAAGAACATTCGATCAGTCTATTTTTCTGTATAAACCTTTTTAGCATTCGTTCATTAAATTCCAGCCAAACTGGTGCCACTACTGGACAAAGGCCGTCCTAAAGATTTCCACAACCATTGGTCCTGCACTACTTACCCACATCCAGGTACTTCCCACGATCAGATCGTTGGCCTATATAGGTAGATGGGAGGCTTGCCCAGATGCCCAGCTTTTACCCAAACGTCCATTTCAGCTCTACGAACTAAGTGCACCACCCAAGTTTGGCAATTTGGTTTCAGCATTATAAATGCAAAATATCCATTAATTTATGTGAAAATTTCCCATTTACTACCAGCCCATATTTAGTGGCGCGTACGTATGGAATTGAATCGGCCTCAGTCGTTAGCGACCAGTTTAATGACTCAAATGCCTCGTTCGACTAATGACCTTTGTCGTGGCCACCTGCGTCAATCAACGTGCCAACAATGATGGCTCCAGCTGATTAGGGATTAGGGAATCTGTGTAACAGAATCAGTGGTAGTCCAATAAAAATGTGGTTGACAATAATTGAACTAGAGTTCCTGGAATCTCAAATCGGCAGTCGGATGCCAAAATTAATGGTAGTTGAGAGTCTGGACACTTTTACAGATAAGTCAATTATTGACTTGATGCATAAGCTTTTGCTAAAGTTTAATGAGATATCGGGATAGTGCGAACGTGGATCATTGTAGTATAGATAGGTACTTGTAGCATCTTCAGAATTAATATCGATTCCATCACTTTTTAAGAAACACTTACTAATCTCCGAATAAACCAAGGAATGGAAAAGGAATGCCAATAGATAATACAACATAACATAGTCCCTAGAGATAAGCTCCTAAGCAGTCGACTGGAGAGACGCTGCATCCTTCATTGCATAGCAAAGCATACCGGCGCCTTATAATATTTCACAAGCATTGCTGGGGCCGGCTAAATTATTCATAGCACGGCCCTGCGGATGGTCCCGTCCAAATTTAAGTAGATTCAGTAGACTTACAGATGAAAAAGAATGAGGAAGATGAAGAATTCAATGACCACCGTACCACAGAATAAAAATACTAGTAGATGCCGTAAACTAAATTTTGTTTCGTCGTCTCATAAACTCTTTGTAACAACACTAATAAGTTTAATATCTGATTGATGGAGAACACGCAGAAAGATAATTTTACAAGAACTTGTCTTACAAACTCACCATAGTTAACTAATTTTGGGGAAAATAAAGTGTTTTAGGATCGTTACGTAACGTCAAAATAGAAAATATTGGTATAGTTTTGTAATCAAAATGACTTTAAAAGAAAAACAAAATTATTTAATCTGGGTTGCACCATCTTACTTTAACTTTGACTAACGCCAAGAATCTGTCAAACTCCATACAAAATACACCGGCTGTCGCTATAGTTACGGTCAAAGTTAGGTGGTGCAACTCAGCCTAAGTGACCGTCAAGTTGATCATTGTTGTAACTCAATTAAAGTCTGCGCCTTCAAGATTATGTGCAATATATTTCAGTAGGCGAATATTTCCTACTGAACCAGTTACATTTGTGTGACTGCCGACAATCCTGTCGTACTCAACTTTACCGTTCCCGTGTGTGGCAGTCACGGAATAATGTATTACTTGCGCCGTGGGTGGACACAGATTATAGTCAAGGTTAAGACGAACTAATCCAATTAGTTAAGTGTTGAATGCAGCTTAAGGTGGGTGCGGTTGACTGTAAAGTTAAATTAATGTTTAACGTGTTGAATAGCAGCTTGAAAGCCGCCCTTTGAATGAAATGGGTTACTTTAATAGTCAAATGAAGATCCAGAAGATCTAAATTGGTCATGTTTTCTACACTTCTTTTCAGAGCACCAGTGAATCGAGACACAATAGAACCTAATTTTTACCGTGACTTTATGCGACCACTTATGGTTTCACGAGATAATGGAAAAAAAACTGATCATAATAAGCAAAATCTCAATGAACAAATACCTAAAGCTCTTAGATTACACGACTGCCTTGATGGCATTACTGACTTTAAAATTCTCAAAATATCTGAAATTACTTTGACCAGAATTACGAGTTCACAGGAAATTCGTCACTGTCGATATACAAAAATAACTTGGAGGTACAAAGTTTACATCTTAATGCTCTTAGAATACTTCGGGGTACTTTGTCGAAGTTCGGCTTAAGTTATTTGAAGTCGATTGTTGGAGTTGTTTAAGATCAAGTATCAGGGAAGCCAGCCAGTAATTAAATTAAGGCTCGGATAAGGTCGAATTAATTTTTAAAATTAAACAATTATAAGTATTTTTTTTTATTATTACAATCGTAACTTCTACGAGTAGCGCGAGTAAAAGTAACTGGCTCAACTAACTTTATACCACCTATGTTCATCAAAAGTAATAAATAATATTCTAATGATGAAAAAAAAGTTCAAATCGGCATAGTACTTTCGGAGCCATAACAATCAAATCCTTTTCCTACTTATATTATAAATGCGAAAGTTTGGATTTCTAGATGTTTGTTACTCTTTCACGCAAAAACTAAACGGATTTTGATGAAACTTTACAGTATTATTGTTTATAACCCAGAATAACATATAAGGCATAATTTATGACGATATGTGACAAACTAAATTTCACGCGGGTGAAGCCACGGGCAAAAGCCGGTTACTCTTTAATACTTATTTGTGCAGACCTTTAGTGATTCGAAAAAGAAATAGAGAAAAGAGAGGAGACTATAAAATATTACATTTAAATACTGTATCTAACTAATGTGCTTTAATTAATATTATGCACTGATAAGCAATATTCTTCACATGAACGCCGTTATTATTTCTAAAACACGTTCAACATAGAAATCAGAATGCACAAAACAAGCGAATGCTTTATGCATGGTACGAACAAAGCGAGTAAATTCAATAAGTAACAAAGACAAAGGAAAGAGCTCAAAGGAGCCATTGCCAGGAAATTAAACTTTACATGTGAACGGGTCTAATGTTAAGCCTTTTATTAAAATTCCTTAAGCTCTTTGAGCAACTGGCCGACTATCCTCTAATGGTAATGGTAGAGAACTAGAGATCCTATTTCTAATAACTAAAATAATTTCCGTCTGCGACCAATCCGATATTGGCTATTTGATTGTAAACGTTACTACACCGTCCATTTTTCTTTTTGCAATACCAATATTACCTTTGGATCCAATATCTATAATTATCTCAATTTTCTAAATCTAAAATTAGTCTTGTGATACTAACTACTGCTTGCGGCTTCGTGTGCATGGATTTTGGCCAATCTTTAACCGCAAGAAGTACGTTAAACTTCCTTCAATGTAAAATAGCAGCCATTATAAGATGACAATGTTTAACCTAATGTGCTCTTTCAAAATATAATTATTTTCATAATATCAATATTAAGTCCATGAAAACTAAATGAGCCGAATATCTCCTCTATCAGTTTTTCGTCGTTTATACGTTTTATGTCCAGGTTTTCCTTAAAACCTATGCTTCTTCTGTAGTTATTATTTTTAAGTGAGCTTGAAAATAAGATCTCCCCAGTAAGCAACATCGATGATATTTTTTAAATTAAGACCGCAACAAAAGAACTAACAGGAGTCCAGCTAAGTCAAGGGCTATGGTAAATATGAATTGATTGAGGATCGGCAACGACAAATAAAAAGAAGAAGCGCTGATATATTGCCTTAGATTATTTGGGTGGGGCCCAAACATAGATTACTAAACTTTATAAATACCGCACTACTAAGAGACTCAAGGCATGTAGGTAACTGCTTCCGGTTGGAATTCAACCTCCGAACCTATCAGTTATTATAAATAACTTTTATTTGCAAACCGTGGGGAGAAGAATTTAGTGCAAGAGCTGGACCAGTCTAGTAGCGGAAAAAAGCGCGCCTGCATGAGGCCAGAATGTATAGAACCTCTAGTACCTACCTCACGATTGTGCGAAAATTCGCTTCATCTGAACAATCTGTGATAGTCAATATTTTAAAACATTTCTATTACTACTCGTACGACAGAATTGCTAAAATCAAGTGGCAGTGGGCGGGGCACATATCTGACAGAGCTGATGGCCGCTGGGGCATAAAAGTTCTCGAGCACGGGCCGGAAGACGTAGTGTGGGCAGCCCCCTACTAGGTGGACCGACGATCGCGGGAGGTGCCTGGATGCGGGCGGCGCAGGACCGGTCATTTGGCTGAAACGAAAGATTACTGCGAGAAAATCTAAAACAAAAGGTCTATAGGTCTCTATTTGTCAAGAGTTGTCTGGAAGCCGAAGTGGGGATTATTAGGGACAGAAATGTTTAGATTTCCTCAATCCCCTCTTTGTTTTTGATGGTTTGCGGGCAAAGGCTTATTTTGACGTAGGAATATTGATGGCAAGGAAACTATTTTTGGGTTACCGATAAATTGTTTTGTTTGCTACGGATTTGCGAAAATTGAAACGGCTAATGCGATTTGGCAAATTGAAATTTAGGTTCGGGCATTATTGGTGGTCTAATAATACATTTCTTGTCGTATTTTTACTGACCTTTGAGTAGAAATTGCCGTAAAATTGGCAGAAGAGGCACTCGTCTGGTAAAATTGGTGACTTATAATATTAGGTAATTATTTCAAACAAGAATAGGCTATGTTCAATATCTAATCGACGTTACGAATTTCTGCAATGAATAATATTACTAACAATAGTATCTTTTTTGTATTCTTCATTATAAAACCATGATTTCGGTTACTAAAGAATAATTCTTACATCAGCTAGTTTTATTTAAGTTGAGATAATTATTTCTTATTTACCTTACATAAAGTAAGTAGAGGTTGGACAAAGCAGACCCTTGACAATAATCCATTAATCCTGGCCCTTGAGGGATTTGAAACAGCGACTACCTACTTACTTCATAGTATTTTAGAGTATTAACCAGACACGAGAATGTTAAAAATGACGTCACGAATAAAATACAACTGAATAGGCGACGTGGCCTCCAAAATGTAAAAATATAAATAACTGAAAACCTAGCAGCTATCGCTAGTTTCTTTATAGCGCTTCTAAATCTCTCTTTCACAATTTTACGGCCAAAGTAGGTCGGGTCTTTGAAAAATGTTCAATATTGCCAGCCCCTGCTTATAAACGGACCTTAAGCGGCCCTGTAAGAATATCAATCAATCTCTTGTTGATACGACATTACCAAGGCGAATTTTGTTGTTCCCTTGGGTGTTGGCTTGTTCTGTACAGGGATGTATTTGGAAATCCCGAAAACAAAATACTGATGTGCTGTATTTTGTTTTCGGGATTAATGTCGTCGTCATTTCAGTCAAATGACGTCAATTACTGGACAATGGCCTCCCTCAAGGATTTCCATAACAACCGGTCCTGCGCTGCGCTGCCCGCAGGTTCTTCCCTCGTCCTTCACCAGATCGTCGGTCCACCTAGGCCCCCCAGCCTGCCCACACTACGTCTTCAGGCCCGTGGTCACCACTCGAGAACTTTTCTGCACTAACGACCCTCACCAATATGCCCCGCGCCCACTGCCACTTGATTTTAGCAATTCTGCAGGCATGTTTATTGCATTTGTTGCTAAATTCTGCAGGCAATCTGCCTGCTTACAATAATTTATTGTATTTGTTGCTAAACAGCACTTATTACAAATCAGATAAGGTGCCACTTAGCTTGAAGTGCTTTCGTCTGTAGCGACATGAAATATTCAGCATAATACTTCAACAAGTACCTAATTTGTGAGCAGATAAAATAATCGCCGGTACTTTGACGAATAAATTTCCTAAAGAAGAGATTAACGGTTCTACGAACATTAAACTCGGTTAGTGGATTTAATGGTGGAGCTGATTGTTAAACTAATATTTGGAGCGCTAATTCTGTCTCTATATACATACAGACTAAAGTACATCAAAATAAACATTTTGTACATTAAAAAGGTCTTTTGTGCAGTTTAATAATTAGATGCTACTTTGCAACAAAAGAGTAAATCTGAGCCTTTAGCTGTCCATGATTAATTACAAAGTTCGATGTCGAAATAAAATGATATAGTTTACGAGTTTCTTTGAATTTTTCGTGCACCTAATGTTCTTCAACGATTCCGTTGATTGTTATTTGTAATATTTTCCCTGGGAAGAGTTCTAACTTGCATAATCAGACTTGACCTTTACTGTTTGGGTTTTTACTGGTGGTCAAGCCTAAGACTATGTAAAGGCCCTTGCCCACGGCGACTTTTTTTCATTTGCAACCCACTACAGAAGTGATGCCAATGCGCTACTAACGCCTACAGCAGTGCGACTGCTTCCCTACAAAAAGTCACCGTGGGCGAGGGCCCTTAGAGTTTCCTATAAATACACAGCAATAGTTTCTCATAAAATCCAATATTTGACCCAAATCCAGCCCTGTTGTCAGATCCCTTTATTGTTTTGTCGTCAGTCCGCATATACGCGTCATATATTTCTTCCGCGCGATATTGAGGCGACGTTTCATATACGAGTTAAGTTGCCATTCATATAAGATTATATTTTGGAAACAATAAAAGTTCGTGTTTTGCAATGCAAGCGACGCAGGACCGGTCTTTGTGGAAATCCTTGGGGGAGGCCTTTGTCCAGCAGTGGACGTCTTTCGGCTGAAACGAACGAACGAACGAAAAAGTTCGTGTTAATCTGACGCCTTAGTGATGGTTTTCTTATTATTTTACATAAGGGATAAAGAGAGTTAGTCATAAGTAAAGCTAAAAGTAGGCTTTTAAAAAGCGCTTTTACACGCCCGAGTAATGTTTTAACCCTACCACAGTTACCCTGATTTGCACTACTTTAACTATAACACACGTCAAACTCCTTACAAAAACACCAGTTATGATAACCATAACCGATATTTAGGAGTTTGATCGTACCTACTATATTTATACGGCGGTGCGATTGAGGCTTAAAATAAGTAGGTACCTACTTTTATGAAAGCTCGTGTAAAATACAAATTTTAATGTAGGTTATTATACTGATACAGAAATAATCTTTCAAGAAAAGTCCATCCTTAGAGTCGTACTACGTAATAATATGTGAGTAAATAGTTTTCTCACATTCAACGCGACTCCGGGACAAATTTTGTTATAATTACACTTTAAAGGGATTTTAATGTGCTTTCGGCGTTAGTTTTAACTAATTTAACGCCTCGCCATTAGACGTGGTTTGGCACTAAAAGTAGGTAATTTAGATTCCTAATTGTATAGACATAGAGTCCAATATGGCGGGATAAGTACACTAGAGACGATTGTAACAAAAATACAGGCAGTGGGTTTATGGTTTCTTTTAAATTCTTATATTATCGTACTATTATTGTCTTACCAGTACGTTTAATGTTCGTATTATTATTGTAAAAGTCTGGTGTGCATCATTTTCAGGTTGAATTTTTTTTTTATGGAAAAGGTGCTAAAAACGCTGTCATTTAAAGATTTACATGGACAACGACTTAGCTTTACAACTTGCCTACATTAAATTTTCTTCCAAAACAAGAAAAGGATATTTTTAGAGTTTCTTTAATTAGAACTAGGCCCTTATCTAGTTCTAAAATAGATTCTTACGTTTGTGAATTACACACAAAATAATCTCATGGGTGACTCAAAAGCTTAAACTATTCAAACTATTTAAAAAATTAGAAAGATAAAGAATTCTTGAGCATCGTCTGTCTTTTGTTTTATTGCGTAATGAACATACCTTCTGCCTCTATCTTAATTGTGACTGTACTTTTAGTGTAGCGGCCTAAATAAATTTTGATGGGATGTTTTAGGAGCAAGGGATTCGGGTTATTAATTACTTCTACATGTATGTACATTTCATTGTTACGAGTAAATAAGGATTTAACAAGATGCCCGTGTGAAGGAAACGTGGGTACAGTTTGTTCACACCCATGAAACGTTACACTGTGGGTAGACGTGCAAAAATTATAAACGTAGCATTTGAATAAGCATCATCAAGCAAAAATTACTAAATAAATATATTTCTGAGATTATTACTTGACTTACTTTGACTAAATGTCCTATGTCCCCTAGATGGGGCAGAGGGCGTCCACAAAGTCCTTCATCGCGTTCGGTCTTGAGCTTCGCGTTTGATCTCGCTCCAAGTCTTGCCGATTTTTTCGCCTCGTCTACTACAGTGCGCCGCTAAGTTATATTTTAGTCAAGACTTATCTCTATTATTGTACTTTACATTTAATTACAAAAAATTGTGAACTATTTTTCATTCCATGTCTCCATAATTTCTCTTATCTTTTGTTTGTTACGAGGCTTTACGGGACTATTACTACCTCTTTTTCCCACCGCTGCAACTTCAGTATAGACAGGATCTACAGCTTGACCACCAATAAAATCCCAACCAGTTTGTCCCGAAGGAAAGTTAAACTGTCATTGGACCCGTAACGAAATTAATCAGAAGAAAATAGGAGGAACAACAGCTAGAGAAAATAAATTACCTATTAATAAGTAGACTGTTCACAAACTATAATAAATAAATTACTGCTCAAAATACATTTACTTTGTCATCTAATTAACTTCTCCATTCCATTGTATAAAGAGTTTTCTTGGTATACCAAAAATCTTGTACAAACCATTATGTTCCCGTTTCCACAATCCCAATATACGATAAGGATCGCATAAATATGCGACAATACACGTGACTTTCATTGTAACCGTACCGAATGGCTATCGAATGCTTTTATCGAATAATACACAGATAAACATTATAGTACTTAAATAGAGAGCATTTCGATGCAGTTAACAGTGAGGAATTGCAAGTGCGCGTACTAACGCTATAGATAATAAGGACTATTGAATGAATAGATAAAAGGGCAGCGTGAGACGTCCACCTACAAAGTGGACAGATGACGTCATAAAGATAGAATAGGTTCTGGTTTCAGACTGCTACTAACTCGATGGAAGTCAGCCTATGTTCAGCAGTGGACGCCTGTGGCTGAAATGATGATGATGATGACGAAGTGTGTGCTGCTACACAAATTTATCGTGGTAGATTACCGTAGTACCAAATACTTTTTAGGATAAGTATTTGGTAAGTACCTACAATCTACTACTAGCTCGTAAAACAATACACATACTATTTTTCTTTCTGGAATTCAGGATTCTCAAATCGAAAGAAGCAAAATAATCGTATTGCCATCATGCACGATCTCGATATTAACCCTCTCTTGGCAATGGCGGGATATTTATCACCGGGCCTATTAACCCCTTCCAGACTGTGATTCTGATAGGGACTGGTTTGCCCCTCATTTCAATGGGGCTTCAGGAATTGGAAAGAGATGGCATCACATTGTTTCAATTATTTACCATACTCATTTGAAATAATACATTATCCATATTAAAATTTGTTTCGTTTCTGGATTTCATCTCTATGAAAGTCATGAAATTTAAAGTTATAGCTAAACACTGTGGCACCCTAGTAATTATGTAGTTGCAATAAGGGTGATTTTGCTACAAAAATGTATAATTTGAGTGTTGTCGTTTGTACAATGAAAACAATTAAATATCGAGGCTTTTCTCCAATACTTTCGGGAAAATTATAGGAGTTTGGTCTTAGTAATTTCAAAGCAAAAAGTTGATTAATTAACTAAAATGTACTATAAATACCTTCTTCATACGAATTTAATGCATGGCCGTGATAATTAAGTGTCTTTTTACCTATATCCGTTGTCTAGTACCCATAGTACAAGTTTTGCTTACTTTGGGACTAGAAGCGCAGTGTAATTAATATCCAAAGATATTTATTATTATTAATTTTTTTTTACTGAAAGGGGCGATTATACCAAAAAGTTTGAGGACCACCACACCAGCCTATTCGGTACTCGATACCATCTAATTATGCTATGAAGGAGAGCGCCCACAAATTCCACCCACCATAATTAGGTCACCACATAAGTATGTTAAGTGCGTTGTTGTTCCTACATTAGATTTTAATGATATTACCAACATTATGTGTCCGTAATGGAACTAACTTGCTATACCGTGAAAGCCTATTTAATACGCTTTTAGGTAGAGTTAGTGCGCATTTGCCGAGGTTTTATTTTAAGGTGAGAGTCGGATTTAATAACTGAATCTAGCGCTTGTAGAAAATATTAAAAGTGGCTTTAGAGAAAGTAATTGCTTGCTTCTGAAATATACATATTATGGTAACGAAGGACAGCTACAGAACCCTACACTGCGTGTGATACACGACACGCACTTGGTCGGTTTTTTATTTAGATATAACTAGGTACTACAGATTTAGGTATTCTAATATCAATCGTTAGAAAAGTCCAAGGGACCTGTGTTCGATTAAATGAGTGAGTTAAAACGCCTATTTATAATATTAAAATTCGTTGTGGATGGCAACACCAATAACTAACCAATTGAAATGCTAAACCTTCACAAATTAGGTTTCATTACTGGTCAGGTCAATTGAATTGGGCTCATAGTCCAGTCATTTAAGCTTAAATTAGGTAAGAATCTCGGAATTCCGTGACCGTTGACCTTGAAATGTAATAGTTGCTTACACCCTACCATATGTAGGTTTTGAGACAACTTTTAGGGTGTCAATATACACGTCTTTACAGACTTACAGCTGGGTATCTCGAATTCCGAGGTGAACTTACTATAATGACTGGACTATCAAGTATTTATTAATAAGAAAGGAATTAATTTTTCTCTCGCTCTTCTTTTGAAAAGACAGAAAAGATTGTAAGTTCTTTTATTCCTCTAATAGTCCAAGTCAATGGATGCTCAAAACACGGTATAGAGGAAAATGCTTGGAACAACATTTTTGACTTCAAACCTTTGTTTGGACTAGTTAGGAGGTGGACATTATTATCAAAAGTCCCCGCCCGTTCGGCTCAAGGGCTATGTCTAAATAAAGTCACGAAGTCAGAAATATACCTACATAATATATTAATACAGACAATAAGTAATTCGTTAAACTTTCTGTAACTGCAGCAACTTCTCAAACAAACTACTTTCAGATCATGGCTCCAACTCTACCAATTTGAAACGAACGATATTTCAGTTTCAATATGCACCGTAGACAGTTTAATCCCGTGCCAGCTCACCTAGTTTCGATGTAAGATGCATATCTATATGGAAATTTGCACCACTTTCAATTTAACTTCAATTTTCTTATTCCTGGAAACTACGAGTAACTTAAGTAGATGTTTAATGGTAGAAAATTCACCAAAAGACGTGGTTCAAATGATTTAAGCAGAACCCGCTTTTTACATTTCTATTTTACGATCAAGGATTTATTTTAACAAAATTAATTGATACTTGGATCCGACGACCTCATAAAAGTAGCAGGAAGGCGCTGGATGCAGGCCGCTACCAACGGTCATTAAGGAAATCATTGGGAGCGGCCTATGTTCAGCAATGCTGAAAATGATGATGATGATGATAAAATTACATAAAATAATATGCATTGTCTTCTTCGTTTTCGTGTCGACAACAAACCTACACAGTGTCAGCCCAAAACTCCGCCACAAGAGTGGCGTTGTCAGTAGCACTCATCAAATCCTCCTGAGTGCAGTTGCTTGGGCATAATAAATATAAATAATTTAACACCCTGATATTAATTTACTTTGAGAATTTTAATGCAATGTTATAAAATGTGCGATTTTAATATTTATTCTACATTTAATTCAGGCCTGGGTTTATGAAGCTCATACGACATCAAAGGCACTATAGACTAAGAGCTAGTGAACGCCACACCTACGATATTATTTTATAAAAGCTGAAGTCAGCGCTTGCTCCCAACATAGGTAAGAACGAGAGCTGATTTTGAAATGTGTTTTTCTTTAAGTTTATTTATAACACCAATATTGATGAAGAACCATATTTGTGTTAGAGGAAATCCTAAAAGTAATTATGGCGGGAGGTGCGATTTCTTTGAAGCCAAGTGTATAATATTTGGGAAATAATTAGATGTTCCAACCCCTTGCCAGACAATAATTTTAATAGCTGCCAAGGCCACGATAACCCAAACTTCATGATGCATTTACGTTCTTACCTTTTATGGGAACATGCGCTGACAAACTTTCAGCTGTTATAAAATAACGTAGCTCTGGCGTTCGCTAGCTCTTAGTCTATACTCATGCATGACATTTCTCGTTCAAATTAATATTTCTCAGATCTTCACTGTACACCTGGGAGATTACGTAAGGTTAAATAAGAGCTCTCAAATGATTTGGCTGAAATTACAACTCGGCTGAGGCATTCGCGACATCGTTATTTTGAAGAAAATATATTTCATGAGTAGGTATTTATTTTTACTAAGAGTGGTGTGGGAGTGTGATTTGAGGCGCCATTTTCTCTTATTTCAATTTGCTTTAATGTTCATGATGTGTGTTCATTAATAACTTAAAAACGGTTTTTAATTGCGTTCCACTTTAATTGTACATGTTACTATACTTAATTATTATGAGTTTCGCTGGAGCGGTCAGCGTTTGACCTAAACTTTACGAAGACTAGATTTAGTATGATTCAATGCCTATACGTTATTATCTTTGATAGGTAACCTGTTTGATGTGATAATACTTACATTATTATTTAATTAAATAACAAAAAAAAACGTCTCAAAATATTGTGATCATTTACACCAGAAAAACAAATGAACATCAGTGAAACAAGTGAAATCCACGAATCGCCTAACCCAAAAACTGCGAAAAGACAAGTGAAAATCAGAAAAAGAAAAACTAAAAAACAAATGAATAAGTATACGCGAGAAGAACACGTAAAAATCTTCACACCGGCTTTTGTTTTTGTCAACTTTTTTTAGCTTTTCGAAACTCGTCGCATTAACTTCCCGCAGCCTGTCCCCAGCGCCTACCTAGTCCAAAAGTTGGCATGCGGGCAAGCCATTGTGTCCAAACCTCAAAGCAGATGTTATCCAGCGGAGGTGATCTCTGAGGAACGGTAGATTATGTTTTTAACTCGCCCTGAATTAATTATTAAGTTGCCAGATTAGAATACTTTGCGTTAATTAAGTTGGGAAGATAAATTGTTGATCATACTTTTTGTTTAGCTACATTAATAGACGTTTGTACGATCAGTGAAAAAAGCAGCATTTTATTATTTTGTAATTCAATCAGTTATGTTAAAGACAGGTTATTGTTGTTTGTTAATAGTGATGATTACTCTAATAATAATAAAATAATAAAAGGTCGCTGAAAACTATTACTTTCAAACAAACACGTTGTCCACATAGAATTTAAATAATCTTATTTATATATTCCTTTTCTCGGAGGAAGAAAGTGTCCACCATTAAGTAAACGTATAAATAAATTAATACAAATTAAAATAAATGTGCGACTAAACCCGCGCACACATTTATTATTCTAATCTTGGATGTTTCTGGCTTTCCTGCTCGTGGGGTGGGTTTACACGTTTCTATCAATTTCGAAAGCCGAGCTTTCTAGACAGCCGTTTCTCAACAGTCAACTGTTAGATAAAGTTCTTTGTTATGACTTGACTTAAGATCCTATGTCCCCTAGATGGGGCAAAGGGTGTCCACAAAAGTCCTCCATCGCATTCGGTCTTGACTTTCGCGTTTGATCTCGCTCCAAGTCTTGCCGATCTTCTTCGCCTCGTCTGCCACAGTGCGCCGTCAAGTTTGCTTGGGGCGACGTTTGCGTTTTTCTTTCTTTGTTATGAAATGTTAAGTAGGTACCAATTATGTTCCTTTTTACTCTGATACGGATGCGGGTCTGGTCTCTCTAATATGTGGCGTACCTACATAATAATCACGCTGCTGATTGCGTGCGTGTAACGTAATAGGAAAAACATGAATAGACCCACATGCGTGCCGAAATCCTCATGACAGGGAAAAGGCACTGTAAACGTTTTTACACATTTTTTAAGGCTGAGTTGCACCACCTTATTTTATCCGTAACAGTAACAACCGGTGCTTTTTGTATTTAAATTTACAGATTTTTGACGTTTGTCAAAGTTAAAGTAAGAGTCGACCCGTGGAAACCCGTTTAACGCCTTGACTAACGATCCGGACCAAACTAGAATGAACTGGCTCCCAGAAAGACAATGAGGGGATTATTTTGTTTGTTTGTTTTGTGCGTAATGCCAAATGACGTTTCACCACATTTCATGCATGATTTACAGAGGTTCCATGACATGTTAATTGTTGGCTCCTTCAGCAAAACCGAATTTTAAAGTAGGTACTTTTCGGTATTCTGTTGGATTCGTACAAATAATCAAATTTTCAAGAGTCAGCCAAGAAATTCCAATTACAGTCTCAATACCCATTTTTTATTCAAGAAGACAATTATTAACTTAACTTATTACGCACGGGTTTAGTATAATAAAATTATTTGTTAAAAAATTCGGATTCAATGAGCATTTTGAACTCGTGTAAATGTTAAGATTTATTAAGCATTACTGATTGAACTAAGATAAGATGAAAGGTCCGTCTTCGCACACAACTCCGAAAGTGATTCGGATGGAAAATGAGATTCGGATATCGCCTGGTTCCGTATTCATTTTTAGGGTTCCGTAATAGTACCTTAAAAGCCTAGATGCGGGCAGCGCAGGAAAACTCTACGGAAGTTTAAATTGCTAAACGTATATTTCGAAATTCAAGGAAGTGATTTAAAAGGTATTTTTCCTTGACCTAGAACTATGGAATTGAGCAAGTAATACCGTCATACAACAAAGAAAGAAAAGAGGGAAAAGTCGAAAAATATAGTTTTTTGTATAGTTTGATTACAAATGCTATATTACAAACTATAATAGTTTGTAATATAGCATTTGTAATCAAATCATAAAAACAGGGTATTTAGGCGTGGAACGGCGCCGCGGCGCGGTCCAAATTTCAAATTGATTTAACCGTGCTAAGCATATGGTACCTATCGTATGAAAGGGCTTCTTTGGCATTAGCCTACGAAACAGATTTTAACTAAGCCACGTACGGAACTTTAGGTGGCCAAGTCCGACTTGCAATTGTCCGGTTTTTTGCCTTACCTTTGCTTAATGAACCAAATAAAATTCCTACGGGTTTTTCTGTTTACCTTTTTTCTTTATTCTTTTGTGACTATCAACAGGTGTTCTCCCTAAGGGCTGGAAAGTGCTTCTATCATTAGCATAAACATGATAATGTTTAGAAGTTTCTGCGTTTGTATGAAACATGAGCTTTTTGTGTTTCGGAAGAATAAAATCACAATTTCTATGTTGTATTTTCTTTGTATGTTAGGACAACATAGTGTTGCCTTAGGACATAAATCATAATATTCAAAAGTTAGGTACTTGTTATTGTATCATTGGCTGTTATTATATTTTCACACCTTTACCATTAGTTATAGGTACGGTCAACAGCACATCTGGTTATATTTGTTGATTAATAGCATATATTACAAAGAGATAAGATGCCACTGCGTTTAGCTTGGTGTGTCGTCGTCCATACTTTGGCAACTGACATGGAAAAATCCCTATAATTTTCAAAGACAGATCTTCCAATCTTCCATTTATTTTTCAAATAACTGTACCAATTCAATTCTTATTGACATGTATCTTAACAGAGCCGTTGTAGGTTTTTTTTATTTGTTTGATTGAGGTACAGCAACAGACTAATCAAATAGTTCGTGAATCCCAAAGTAGCCTAACTTCGCAATCATCATCATCATCAACAGCCCTTTACAGTCCACTGCTGGACTATGAGCCTCCTTCACTATAGTAGAGGGTTTTGCTATAATCCCCACGCTTGGCAGGCGGAAGAAACTTCGCAATACGTCTTTGTTACAATTGGAATAAGATTGTGTTGTCAACTTTTTGTCCACTTTGGATGTCACGAACTATTTGACGCTGACTGTACCTACGTAAAATACATAGTAAAAAAGAAAATGTATTATATTGCTCTCCGATTGTGGCTATACTCGTATAGGCGTACCATTGTATATCAAATCACGCCTCAAATGTATGATAATACGGATCGAATACACCAAGTGTTTGCCAATCCGATTGAAACACGAGAATCGATCTCGAAGACACTACACGCTGACGATCGAGATCTGTGCACACATCGAGCGATTAAATCGATTATTATCGAGTGCTGCGCAAATCTCGATTATGATACCTGCCAGTAAATAAGTCTAGTTGAACTAGTTTCGAAGTTAAAGTTTCGAATCTACCAAACATAAAACAAAAGTAAATCTCTCTGATATTCAATTGTTTTTATTTTACTATTTCTCTGTTATTTTTTAAAAACAAGCACTAATTAAAGGACAATGTTCGNCTTACATTGGATAACGCGGTCATCCCGTTCTCTGTAACGTTCAGGTCTAAGGATCTGGGAGTAAAATCGCTTCCCCTTAGCCAGGTCAGCTATTTCCTCGTACGTTGATGTGGAGGTAAAGGAGGCTATTATTAAACGGCCTTTTACTTCCACTGCCTTTAGTGGTCGAACGCCAATTGCTTGTTCTAGTAGTTCTTCTATCGTTGGACCCTCATCTGCTGGATCCGGGCCAAAGTTTCTGAAGACCACTCTCGTGGTACGATTGCGATCTTCTCGTGGGGTCGGGGCTATTATTCTTAGATCTCCGTAGTGTGTACTGACTATCTTTAGCATTTTCAGCCTGTCCTCCTTGGTGGCAGGTTTCATGAATATTATTTTGGAACGCGGGGCTTGAAAGACCGCCACATTAATGTCTTGAGACAGTTTGGCCAAGTTTTTCACTATGGCTATGGCTCTAGCTGCGTCTTTCATTATTTCCTTGTTAATGATTTTTATTGGAGGAATTGCTTCCTTGGGTAACGTGGGGTTAGTTGCCTTGGCTTGCATCACTAGCGGGGGTAAAATTGAAGACTTTTTCGGTCGCTTATTTGTTCTTGTTTCTGAGGGTGATGTTTGCTTACAGGGTGATGCCGAAGCGGGTCGTTTTGACGATCGTGTAGGTTGTTCAGTTTGGCTAGGCGCACTTGGCACTTGCTCGGTTGTGTTTTCTGAATGAGTCGTCATTTCGAGTGTTGATAAGAGCGGCGCGAAACGGTTTGCGGTGGTCACAGATGATTTGATCGCACCTACTGGCACTTGGGTCAGCGTCGCGCCCTGTTTTTCTTGTGCTTTGCTTCGTTTCGTTCGCGCTTCGTTTACTTGACGCGTTTTCTGCGAGCCTCGAAAATGCGCAGGTTTACCCGCGGCGGGGTTCATACGTGTGACTTGTTGTGAGGTCGTGATATTGCCTACCGTGTGTTTCTCGTCAAGGATTTTCGGGAAGTGTTGTTTGTAGGTGCGTTTTTCGACGTAGACATTTCTCGAATCCCCGCATTGTGTGCAGTTCAGGGTCTCAATTGAGTCATGATCTATCTGAGGGATAAACCTGGCAAACATTTTGTGACAGCACGTATTACATGCAAATTCTTCACGTTTCGTCAGTTCGAAACGGCACTGGTACATTTCATATTGTAGGGCAAATGAGCTAGGCCCTGTGTTTACGCCGACTAAGAAAATTTTTACACTTACTGAGGCATTGCATTTTCTGCAGAATCCATTTCGGATCCCTGACTGGTGTCCATTCCACGAGATTCCTTTGATTTCGAGCGGATCATTGCACGAATTACATATAGTCTTAGTCTTTTTAGTGCCTTGTAGGACCGTCATGGTACTGATTACACATTTATAGATTCCCTTAGGGCACACACTGGCAGGAGCCCCTTCGTCGTATACTATTTCTTTTAATGGTGTCTGTTGAAACTGCAGAAACCCAGGGCAATCCCAGTTGTGGGACTCACTGTTCCGTCCGATATCACTTTCTTGAGACGATAGCGTCTCCATGTCCGAGATTTCGGGCCCCATGGTGTTCACCATGGAGCCCTCACTGTTTAAATTGTCACACACTTTGTTGCGGAGATGAGTAATTTATTTCTAATATAAAATTTGCGGCGCGGGTAAGCCACCACAAACCGATCACTGTTGTTGTTCCGATGGTTCTNTTGAAAAGTTATGTAAGAAAATGCGCTACCTGTTCCGATATGACCAGACGAACGAGACACCGAGCGCCCGTGTTGGACGCCATAAGCGAGAGGTCTTGATAGCTGGTTGGCCGATACGAGGCGTCCAGCGGTCGTAGCCACTGGGACTTAGTGTTAAGCGCCGTATGTAAGGGGTCTTAGATAGCTGGTTTTGCTAGAACGACACGCGTAGAAACGTGTGTTTACCACGGCGGCCTGCGCCTAACTCCTTTACCACGGCGGCCTGCGCCTATCTCTGTACNTAAAATACTTTTATTATTTCATTTTTTAATCCTCAAGTGTCCGTTACAATCTAATTAATATTTAAGTATTCAAAAAGTAAGAGATTAATTTTGATACTTTACTGCTGTGCCCAGGAATCTAAGGCGGTTTCTGACAATGTCCTTTAGGTAGGTACGTGTACATTTTAGCATAGGTGAATAGGTAGCCTATATGTAGAATACCATTAAAATATATTTTAAAGAAAATGGTTTTAGAAGGGTGTTAATCAGTGTGTTAACTTAGTTCAGTAAGAAAAGTTTTAATGATCAATGAACCTAAATCTTGAATAAAACTTTCAGCGAATTCGTTCCCCGTGAAATATGAATATGTTTCAGGATTCAAGCAAATAATACTCGAGTAATTAAGATTCGGAGTTTCCCTGCGTGATCGAATCAGAAATGAGGAAGGAGATCCGTAGGAAAACCAGTGATTGACATAGCCCGCAGAATCAGTAAAATCAAGTGGCAGTGGGCGGGGCACATAGCTCGTAGAGCTGATGGCCGCTGGGGCAAGAAAGTTCTTGAGTGGCGACCACGAGCCAGAGGACGTAGCGTGGGCACGCCTCCCACTAGGTGGACCGATGATCTGATGAAGGTCGCGGGAGGTGCCTGGATGCAAGTGGCGCAAGACCGGTCTTTGTGGAAATCCTTTGGGGAGGCCTTTGTCCAGCAGTAGACGACTTTCGGCTGAAACGAACGAACGAATTAAGATTCAGATATCGCGTCGGTTACAAAGCTCTCGTTAAAATTTAACGGAAAAATATTAAACTGAAACATTGTACAAAAGCAATTACAGTGGATTACAATCTAAATGAGAAAAATGCGTGGTCAAAAAAAGGCGACGCTTGAATGTTAATGTAAATGTTTTTCATTCTGTGTGTTCGTGCACACGGAATGATTCGTTAGGCGCAACAATTTCAGAGGTTATGATTAGATTTGCTATTAAATTAATAACAGCCGTGGTTGAAAATACAAAACACGTATAAACAAATAAGTATGCAGTCAAAATATTGCAAGCTTTACCGTAAATAAAACTCAACGTAGAGTAAAAATAAAATAATGAGTACCCAAAAGAACAGCACAATGCTTATGGAAAGAAAGAGACAAAAAACGCACTTTTATGGAAACATTGGAATGGCACAAAAATGTATACGTAGCGTAGGTATTATTCATAAATACAAATAGAAATGTCTGTATTTGGCGGGGATCTAACCCTTAGTGGGAGCATAGTTCTGAAACTCTTGAACAGAAATAACTTCCAGTAAAGTCCTATATTAATAATCCATCGTAAGTATGTTCCAACTTCAGGTTCACTGACCAGCCCACATCACAACGTATTTGGCGACAAATACATATCAACTCGCGCCCACCCGACCGTATACTTATTGATATGTCACGCCAAACTAGATACGAAGAAGATCTATTTTTTATCACCACGCCTGACCTTATGGGCGAACTTTCAATAAAATGCGGAAAACTTGGCCCTCCTGAAGGGACATTCCGCTTAATGGGGCCCTTAGTGAAATATTCTGAGTTTTCCGATACTTTTGCAGCGCTGGAATTCTCACTTGTAGGCGTAGACCGTTAATGTACTTTATTTATTTGGGTATGCAATAAAAAATTCAATGAAATGGATTGCAAAGCTATTTTCTGAACTATGGAAGGTTACTTACAACTTAGTGAATGGTGTGTACTTTTTAAAAATATGAAGCCAGGATCTATATTTTAAAGCTTAACCATCAACAAACCACTTCAAAATGCCCTTAGATTAAGCTATCAGCCTGTAAACCTCATTTAAGGAAAAAATACTAGCAGGGTCTTTCTAATGTTGGCAATAAAGACGCGATTATCCACAAACGCCTTTAGTAATTTGAATTGAATTGAACAGTTGGTAATCCTGCCTCTTATATCCTTTCCAAGAAGTAAATTAAATTAACGTCACAATAGTCTTCATTAAGGTTAACAATGTAGTGTGGAATGTAACATAATGGTTACATCAACCAATGAAGTTCCTTTAGTGAATCCATTAGGCACGTGCTTGTATGGTGAGCATTGTGTTTTAGAAGATTAGGATAATTCCTTAAAGAATACACTGTGTTTGGTCAAAACTTATGATAATAAAGAAATTAACCCTGACTGTTTGTTACCTTCATTTTCACTATCAAAGCACTGAACCTATTTAGATGAAATTTAGTGTAGAAATGTTTTAAAATTCAGGAAATAATTTATGATTGTTTATAAGTGTGTTGTAAAAAAGTGTATCTAGTGTTTCTGTGACAAAGCCGAGGGCAAAAGCTAGTTTAATAAGGCTACATTAGCAACGTTTCAGTTCTGTATAGGCTGCATTAGTAAAGCTCTTTATAAAAGCCTATTTGTACATGAACAGTAGGTACATGAATTACTTGTATGACTTTATAACTATTATGCAATATTTTCATTACAAAGCGCCAGGATAGTTATTAATTTTCAAATCCCACTAAAAATAAAAGGACATTGTCAGAAACCGCCTAAAAACCGCCCAAAAACATTAACCCATCATAATTATTTTCTATTTTTTTTAATACATTAAGCACCCTTTCATTCTAATGGACACTTAAGCATTGAAAAATTAAATAAATAAGTCTTTTAACGTTTATTCTATAATACTATTACAACTTCCGGACGTTTTGGTGCGTGGCATGGTCTAAAACCTATCAAGTTCCATAATTTTTGCCGATAAAATCTGTACGAGGCATTACCGTACTTTATTGCTGGGAGTCCATGTATAGTGATGTTCCTGCGGCCATCATAGACAATAAAATATCGATTTTGAAAATAAAATAAATCGATTAAACTGCTTTGAAGACTAGATTTGCGTTAAAAGCTAAAAAGATATTGACAGTTTGACACTATTACAAGAAGATATCTAAAGTGTCCAACTGGTCGAAGGTCGTAAATAAAATAAAAATAATTAGGACCATAAACTGATATTCATGTACATAATTAAAATAATTTAAGATCCTTTCATTTGATTTATCAAGTATGTTAGAGAGATTTCATCCTTATACTTAACCCTAACGATCGATGCAATAAAAATATAGGATGTAATTTCTTAACAGATTTTAGTAGGTTTAATTCCGGGGCGTGGCTAGCAAATTTGGGGTCATCCATAAAGTACGTCACACGTAAAGGGGGGGGAGGGGGTCGACAAAGTGTGACATGGTGTGACAAGGGGTGGGAGGGGTCCTAAGTTTCGTGACATCACATTTCAATTGTTTCAAATATTTTATATAATGTTGATTTCATAATAAAATACTTAATTTAAATTGAAATAAAACTAATTTCGGAACTGCTGTTTTAATTTAATAATTTTTTGATGTGAAATTGCAAAACATGTGACGTCACACTAGGGAGGGGGGGGGTCTCAGAAATGTGACCATCTGTGACAAGGACGGGGGGAGGCTCAAAAATCATGAAATTCGTGTGACGTACTATATGGATGGCCCCTTTTTGAAAATCTTGAATGCAGTTCTATTTCTTTTCAGAACTAAAGGAATATTTTCTCTGATAAAAAAAACTCTATCTACAATGTTAAGACTTACTTTCCCTCCAGGTGGCATTACAAAAGCCCACCCTGTAAAATATGTAAATGTTTTTTTAAAATACCTACATAATATTATTAAGTTTAAAATGTTACTATCTTTTCAGTTAACTGAGCAGCATATTGCAGCGATAGACAAGGCTTTCTTACTCACACCATTAACTAAGTCACGCGTTATAAATGTAAACGCAATAAGCGATTCAGACGGAGTCAGTATAGAAGTGGCCGAAGTCAAGAGAGAAATTGAAGAAGATAAGCCTATATATTATGAGGTGGAAGTTGTTAAAGAAAAAGCTGATTCTTTAGGTTTTGACGGTATAAATAATACAGAACATAGTTCAAAACAGTACGCTTGTACTATCTGTGGTCATTGCTTGCTCACCAAGTAAGTATCCTACTTATATGCATACTAGGCAATAAAGCTCGCGCTGAGTGTTTGAGAAAAGAAAAAACCCTCACAGCTTTAAGTAGAAGTTCATTTTCATTGTTTTTAACAAGGTCGAGGTTTCTTGTTTTTAATTTGATGCTTTACGAGACGATAAAACAAAGGCAAGTTGTAAAAACAACCATCAATTTTCAGTTGCTTTATTTATATGGCTTGTGATATCTATTAAGCTGGAAATTAGGGGAAAGTAGTACGAGTTGATCCCCTGGGGTAAGATGATCTTTCGCGATTGTGCTGAAACCACTAACGTCATTTAGTTTCTTTCACTGGTAAAACATAGCTCTGGACACCTCCCCGCCTCAGTCAAATCGTAATGGTGGCGTGAGCGATACATCGAATTTGACGAGAAAAAAGAAAAATTGTGTACTTCTGATCTAAAATAGGCATGACTTTGAGCTTATGTTACTTTTATTCAAACAATGTTAAATGTAATTACTGTTGTCTTTAGGCTTTCTATTATGTTTAATTTTAATATTTTGGCCATAAAAACATGGCCGCGTACTTGTAGATTATATTAGCGAATATTTAACAAAATGTGGGACTTGGGTCAAGATGATCCCTTCCTATATGTACGAGATGATCCCTGGGAATTAAAACAAAAAAGTCAATGGAGTAGGTAAAGGGAAGTGAAATAAAAGAAAGAGAACTTCATATAACTCACCTGAGTCTGAAGAAGATGATAATGAGTGGCTGTACTGAACAGAAAAGTTTTCAAGCGATACTAAGGGTGAAGGATGGATAAAATGTTATGCATGTGGAAAATGGGGCCAAAAAGCATGTGCTAGGGTAGAGGGTGATGAAGCAGGTGAATTTATTTGTGATATATGCAACACAGCTCCAGCCAAAAAGCGTTTAAATTATTTAAACGCTTTTAAGCAGGTACTAAGAAAGAATAAGTTATTTTCGTTATTTAGTTCGTAAATGTTTTTCTTTTCTAACTTTTTAACGATTTGTTGGCATAATTAGGTACTCCGAAAGGAATACAACCAGAAAAGAATAGATCATAGAATAGAATCAAAGGGATCATCTTACCCCTACCTGGGGGATCATCTTACCCACAGGGGTGTACAAGATGATCACTTTGTAAGGTTTTGCAAAAAATGAAATATTTTAATGAAACCTCAATTAATTTCTGGTTTTGAGTATAAGGAAAGTTGGATAGATAAAAATACTAGTAGTAATCGTCTTTATTTTTGGTTTACCTTGAAAAATATGTATTTTACAGCGATTCCCGCTTAAGGGGATCATCTCGTACTACTTTCCCCTACTTTTTGGGAAAGTAATAAAAGGTAATAAAAGAGGAGTTTCAGTAAACTCAAATTTTAATTTTAATTATTTTTCTGTTTAAGGTTATTGTTCATTTATTCGCCGGTATATCTTTTATTTTCTGGTAATCGAGTCTCTTATAAAAAATGGTCAATGTTCTCACTTAGATAGGTATATTTCATTTCATGATGACGTCATTGGGTCCAAAGTGTCCAATTGAAAAGTCGTTTGACTGACAATCGATAATACGTTCGAATTCTGTTTCAATTCTTAACTGTTATAAAAATATTTATCATTTTACAGCACTTTATGACACTAAATGATTATATTTATCACTATTATCATTTCAGCCACAGGACTTCCACTGCTGAAAATAGGCTTTCACATAGGCCCAATGACTTCCACATCGCCTGGATGGTAGCGGCCTGCATCCAGCGCCTTCCTGCTACCTTTATGAGGTCGTCAAGGGTCGCCAATGATTATAATATTTATTACCAACTGAACGCAGAATCAATATTTCTGAAAAACGCAAGAGAAATAATTCCAACAGTCAACTGTCTACCAACCACGTTATCAAATATCAAAATAAATGTGTAAATGTGACGAACATAAAAATCGCTGTAGCCAAAATAAAATTACCAGCGACGACCGTTGATACATTTCCTCTGAGGCCTGAAAACATACAAAATAAGTGGTCTCGTTTAGATATTGTTTGTTCGCTTTTCCGGAGCCGGGTAAAAGCGTTTTCCGGATCGTAACCGGGCAAAATATTAGCTTAGAAACAAATGCCGGGAGAGGGGCATCTTTTTAGTTCGTCTTGATTTGAAAATGTCATTGGAGTTTCGCTTCTTAGGATTTAATTTGAGAATCGGTCAAGTGCTACGCTATTTCTCACATGTTAAGCCATATTTTTTTAGTTTTTTTTTGTAGTTGTAGTAAGTACTTCCTATTACTTGTGTTAGAAGTGGGTGGCAATGTGACTGGTTTAGAACTATCAACTCTCGAATAGGCAGCCCCATACCTACAAATTTTATTGTGTATCGCTTTCATTTTCTCTAAGCTTGTGAATCTAAATATACCTATATAGATTGTACGAGTATAAGGTAAAATTTTCAATCAATTAACGACTAAAAACTTATACAGTCGATTGTTAGTTCTCATTCGTATAGATACATTTCGTTTAGTAGAGATTACTTAATTTGGGACATAGCAAATCTATGATGATCTAACATTGTTGATATTAAATTAACTTCACTTGCATACTAGCACAAACATTTCACCTTAATAACACAGACATACGAGTGCCGTAAGGGCTCACGCGGTCAGCATAACAAAAGAAATAAAGAATTCCCGTATCCCCAACATACTCTTATATCATAAGAAGATTATGTACTCAGGCGAATCACAGGTTACATTCCCAGGTTGTCATAAACGTGTGTGTGTAATAAAATGTCATCTCATAATACAGGCAGATGCAAAAGGCACGTTGCGTTCATAGAAAACTGGTCCATAACGGCCATAGACAAAATGTTTGGCTTAATTTCAAAATGGTATGGACCATTAAGTAAAACGCAGTAATTTATGACAGCCACGGTTCGGTTTTAAGCCTATTGGGATACAAGCTATAATTCACCATTCATAGTTAGCTAAACTTTGTGCAATTTCATTTCATAATGCACCTGAAAACATGATTATTATCGCGGTTATTTAGATTCATAATCTAATTAGCCTCACGTGATGGTAAGTGATGATCAGGTCTAAGGTGGAAGCGAACTTTACCCAGAATCTTCAACCTCGGAGGAACTGGCTATCTTACCTCTAACTGCCGGTACACAACAATGCTGTTAACTATGTTGTTATGGCGACAGACTTAGGTAAGATGGTGGTAGCTAGCCAGGCGGACTTAGAACAAGCCCTACCACAAACCAAACCGAACAGAAAAATCTGCCCCCACTGGGAATCGAACATGATGATTAATTGCTCGATATCGATTTGTTCTTTACTTATTCAATTTGTTTATTTATTATTACTAGGCGCAATGAGGTAGATCGCGCGTTAGTACAGACAATTTGTATTTACTCTGGTTAGTATCTTAGTAAAGACAAGATCTCTTCAAGAATGTAATATCTTTAGTGTGCACTAACATGTTTGAGACCCTACTCAATGAACTTACCTTGTGGCAGCGTAATATAGATTCTGTTTTACGAGGAAATGAAAAATAAACAAAGAAAAGAAAATTACTGCCTACCGCAAAGATAACCGTCATAAAATGTAATGAAATTTACAAAATTAATCCAGGTGGAAAATGAAGTACTTTCGATATTGAGTACTTATACTAATATCTTGAACAAAGCTTGCGTAAAGCTGTCTGCCTTTCAAAACCTTCTTAACTCAAGAACACGATGTGAAGGTTAAAATTAATAGCAAAACGTGGACTTGTAATAAGAAACGACACTTAAGTAGGTAATAAATCTACATTCTGGAATAAATCCGAGAGCTTATAAAATTAAATTCAACCAATCCTAGGCTTAGAAGGTACCTACTCTCTCAAGCATAATAGTACAGTTGACAGCACATCAGACATACTATAATTTTTTGTAGCAAATTCGCCTCTATTAAAACTAATAATAAGATCCTCAGTGTTCAGCTCGACGTATCGTTCATTGTGTGTACTTGGGAGTTAAAAAATAACAAATAAATAAACTTACTTACCTCACGACTGGCACAGAACATAATGAAGTCCCAAGGGTAACATACGATTATTATAAAAAGACTTGTCCCTGATTGGCGTATCTAAACATTGAAATTGAAAACCAATCAAGATTATAAACCTACGTTAGTATGTCATCATCATCATCATCATAATTTCAGCTATATGACGTCCACTGCTAACATTTTCCTCCCCCAATGATTTCCATCATGGTTGGTTGGTAGCGGCCTGCATCCAAATAGTATGTTGCTTGATATCTCAGATGATCTGTGTGCTTACCATGAGTTTACGTCAGGTGTGGTCGCTAGCGACTGCGTAAAAAAATGACATTAAATGTATGACATATTGTGCAGCGCCCCTAGCGGCTACTTTCAAGAAATAAAATCTTCATAGATTTTTTGACGTACTCGCTAGCGAGCACACCTAACCAAAACTCATGGTAAGCACACTGAGCTTGATGTCAACTATGTTTTTAAACATCGTTTCTTTATAACGGGTCTTTACTATCTTTTACCAACCGTAATAAAGCAGTACCAATATGATTAAACGGATCAAATTCCCGCTCTACATAGTAAAGAGACGGCTATTTATCTTCAAGGTATTTCACTGAATACCCGTTCATTGGGTCCAGTTCAGCAAAGTTCATACTGCGACCCAAACAATTGTCCGCGATAACCCGAACCTACATTGTATTGATGACAATGTTACCGAAAACGGTTATTGGTGTCTTTAGAAAGCACTAACTGGTTTCTGATGGCCTGTAACGCTGATGGATGAGGCTCGCGAAGTTTGAGACCAAGAGAATGGGGGAGTAGCTAATATCCTCCAGGGACTTAGCTAAGATGATATAGAATCTACTTATAGAGGTAGGTAATTACTTACTCTATAAACTTGTGTAAAAGAACGAAGAAGAGAGAGTGTTATGTTCAATGTATTATGTAATGTATCAAATCAGAAATGAGGAGATCCGTAAACGAACTAAAGTCACTGCCATAGACACGGATCAAGCTGAAGTGGCAATGGGCAGGGCACATAGTACGCAGAACTGACGGCCGATGGGTCAGCAAGGTTCTGGAGTGGAGGCCACGTACCGGAAAACTGAGCGAGGGACGTCCACCCACAAGGTGGACCGACGACCTGATAAAGGTAGCAGGAAAGAGCTGGATGCAAGCCGCTACCAACCGTGCGATGTGGATGTCATCGGGGGAGGCCTATGTTCAGTGCAGTGGACGACCTGTGGCTGATTAATGATGATGATGGTGATTTATATGTTCAAATGCCCGACAAGTTTGTTTTAACCACTTGCACTATTTCAAACATTTCCGTATACTTTAAGTCTTGTAATGACAGGCGAGAGAATTATACTTACTTACTCGCCGTGCCGGAAAGCGCAGTGATACGAGATGGACCGATGACCTCACAAATGTAGCAGGAAGGCGCTGGATGCAGGCCTCTACCAATGTCTCATCTACCAGGTCATTATTTTATTTTATTTATCTATATTAAAGAAACATACAGCCTTGTTTGATACATGCAGCTTAAAATTAAGTGGGTTATGGAAATCATTGGGGAGGCCTATGGCCCTTTAATTCCTATGGCTGAAATGATGATGCTTTACCGTGCTCTCGGGTAGTTATCAACTAGTAAGAAGTAGGTTAAATAATAATCATACCTACAGCCAATCGATAATTCCTTTGTTCGCGTCTGTTTAGCTAGATAAAAATGTAAGTAACCCTGAAAAGCACTACGCAACAAATAGGTAAATACCTAGAGTAATAAAAATATCGTTCTATTGTACGTTCCGCACTCTCAGAGGAGTAACCAACCTTGATATTGAACCCTGCGATCGGAAATCGACCTTCTGGCGTAGATAAAGAGCGATTTTTATGAGATTTTTTGCCTTTATACCTAACTGAAAAGGTGGCTAAATCATTTTAGTATCTTACCTAGTCTTGGGCTTGCATAAAAATGTATTGACTTGACTATCGAAGAAGGGAAACTCCATACTATGGAGCATTTCAATTACGACAATATCGATAGTATGAGTGATTTCTCCCGGGCCAGTTCCGTGATAAAATCTTATCGATGATTTTAGACGCCAAATGACGTATGGTCTTATCGCGTCAAATCGATAAAAAGGCGCGATAAAAGCTTATCACGGCATGCATCCTAGACCTAAGTGGAAGTTTTTAATCGATAGTGGATTTTTAGATAAGATTAGTCTAAAAGTTTCTAACTTAACACGCAGTTGTAGGTTAAGGCTGGGTTGCACCATCTTACTTTAGCTTTGACAAACGTCTAAAATCTGTCAAATTCCATACAAAAAGCATCGGTTATTGTTATTGTTATGGTTAAAATAGGTGGTGCAACTCAGCCTAAGCGTTTTGTCGATGATTCTGAATAAACATGTTTTCTTTCTTTCAGTTCTTTCCTTAGAAATGGTTATTAAAGTAACTGAAAGTTTCTCATTCATCGCTAAAATCGGTCCCTGTTAACGCTCTTAGCGTGTATTTACAGTGAATTCTCCAACTTACTGTTTATAACTTTGTAGCCCATCAATATTATCTGTCGAACATTATTCGCACGAGAATACACATATCGCGAATATGTCTATTCTCTTGCAAATATACACATGTTGGTATTTAGAAACATGTAGATTATCTGAAACTTTAGACTTCTGTTTATGTAAATAATAGTCTTTCATTGTAGGTACTATCTAGAAGATAATACGAGTGAAGAAAAATCTTATCAAATTGAAATCGTTACAAAATCATGGAATTTGTAATAAGTAGGTATAATTTGGCAAAAAGCAATTTGTCACGAAATTATATCATTTATGTCGTGATCAAAGACGGGACAATGCCTTTTGTATTCGATTCAGGAATATATTGTGAGACGACTGAAATTAATTGTGTGGTTTCTAACTGAAGTTATTAATAAAACATCAAAGTTCATCATGATGAAGATGAAGAATAAGAATAAAATACTAAAAAGACTATGATAGTGAAGTAAAGTAGGTCTTTGGATTGGGACCTTCATTTATCAAAAAACAGTAATACTCACAAAGATTTATTAATGATAATTGAAGTCATTTATTTATGAGAAATAAGGGAAATAAATCACCAAAAACTATTCCACATCAAGTCACGTATTGGACTAGATAAGTTCCAAGTTCTAGTTGTGCACTTGACTAACGATTTTCATCTCCCATGATTTGAAATAAAAAATAATGTAAGAAAAAACAGTGGTCTTGCTCCACTCTCGAAAATTGGCAAACTATCATAGTATTTTTCAGTGCATCAAAAAAAAAAGCAATTTCTGATACATGTATGATACCTACTATATTTTTGAGTTCGTTCCTTCAGGGAATTGTGATACTTACGCATAGTATTATAATATAGCCTTACTTACATCACTTACATAATAAAACTATTTCAACGAAGGCACAACTTATATTTTTAACCTGAAAGTAAATATGTATATTACCTAATTAGTTCTACTGCATTGAAGTTCTATTATCATAAAGAATTTTTGATAGTAAGAGTTTTAATAACCTTCTTGAATACCTCGCCGTCTGTGCTGATTGTAGCAAGTTTGACCATCTAAATGTCTAAGGGTTACCTTTAGTAACAGCTAAGTATGATTTACTGGTAATTGGTTTCACGATTGTAATATCCATTGAAGATAGTAGAGTTTAATATGACATTTTTAAACGTGCTTTGAAAAGGCCTTACTACAACTTGGGACAACATTGGCTGACGCGGCGAACTGTTTTGTTACAATCAGTTACAAGCCAAGATAAATTAGGGCATATTTAACAAAAACGGTGACTTATTACGCTCAAATTAATAACGTCCAACGCCGGTTTATGACAAAAGCGATTCCTTGTTTGCCAACGCGGTCGGATCGTTCCGTCCTAACTAAACCGCTTAGCACCCACATCAGAGATGTGTGTCAACAGCCCGGAAGAATCTTACCTACCTCTTTGGCAAAGAACTCACGGGGCGGTTTTCACCCGCACCCGTCGCGGTTGCGGGACAGCTGTTATATTCCAAAACTCATAAGGCCTTTGGTTTGTGTCGTAAACTTGGCGGGTGATTATCGCAAGACAGGTTGGTAATAGAATAACCACGGTTGCCCTTCAACCAATCGCAGAACATGCGTTAGCAATCCGTCTAGGCTGCGGTAACCGCGACCCGCGCGATTCTATAAGTTGCCCACCGATATGACTCTTAGAGCATGAAACACGCTAAGTGGGTGCCATTTTGATTCAATAAATTCTGTCAAATATCACGTTATGATAAACTGTGTTTGAACCAAATAAATTGTTTTTCTTTCTTCTTTCTTTCTTTCAAAGAATCGCGCACACCGCGGGAATCAACCGCGTCGTGTGTCTGTCAATTACGCCCGTATTCACAAACATTACTATGAGGTCGCACAGTGCGCGTGGACGCACAGGGTGACACATGAACCAATCACAGAGCTCTATTCAACGTAGTGCGTTGGATTTGCTGCTTCACTTAAGCAAGCATGGTTTGTGAATTCGGGCGTTAGTTTTACATACATTATCTGCATTCTACAGAAGCTGCCGCAACCGCGGCTGGCGCCGGCTGAAAACCGCTCCGTGAGTTCTTGCCTCTTTGAGCCCTTTTTCACGCACGAATTATCTTTGTCCACATTGAATGCAGGACGTTATGGATCGTTTCAACTGTGGAGAGCAGTGACCATCTGTGTACTTGATCAAAGATGTGAATGTTATTTGCAAAGTGACTATACGTTGTCAAAATAAACACAGCTATCCTTCGGGTGTAAACCGTAATAGGGAATTTTGATCAAAGATGTAAAGAAGCAATGAAAGTCTGTCTTGGTATAGTAATTTGTTTTCTTTAGTATTTATTAATTTACTCCCTGTCCTTGCCTAATGAAAATTACCTTAGGAATAATTTATTAAAATAAATCATGTTTTTTCGGGGTGTAGTTTCAATTATATCATTTGGTACTTGTAATTTAACTTGCATCATCAATATTGGTGTCGACTGCTATGCATGCATAGGCTCCCCAACGAGTCTTGCAAAACGATTACAAGATTCATTGAACAGTAGACATGCATTGCTGACCATTCTCTTGATTGTGTCCAATTGCCGTACTTACTTACTATTTAATTTTGTTTAGAAGACATAATTTTTAAACTGTTTTTTGTTTTTCGAGTATATGTATGTGTATGTATTTCTCATAGCAGTGAGAGTAAACACGGTCTTGAAAGTCAATGTCGAATGAAAACAGACTTCTGGCACGCGCGGGCGGCACCCCCATAAATTATTAGGCAAAGGAAGACGCTGTAATAATGCAGGGTTTACATGCCAACGGTTTTATTAAAGGATTTGAAATGATTACAATTATTTATCAAAATCAAATGCTGTATAGGCTTTTGTGTTTAAATTGTATGGTACTCAGAGGTATCTAAACTGTATGAAATATTCAAATCAGTGTTTCCGATAGTTAAGCAGTTATTAAACTATATTTTTAATTCGCATTAGCACGCGGTAATATTGACTATAAGTATTATTCAGCGTAGTTAAGTCCTAATCCCTATGGTACAACAGATACGACCCCCTTATTAATAAAAAGTTACACACTAGTTGAACACTGTTTTAAAT
Organism: Ostrinia furnacalis; assembly: GCF_004193835.3. Lineage (NCBI taxonomy): Eukaryota > Metazoa > Arthropoda > Insecta > Lepidoptera > Crambidae > Ostrinia > Ostrinia furnacalis. Next base: position 440,955 of record NW_021131691.1, read on the forward strand.
TGACATTTCCATACTAAATGTCACGAAAGAGTGTTCAACTAAGGTGTAACTTTTTATTAATAAGGGCGATAGTGAGGTGAAAGAAACAAGTACTACCAACAGTGATAATTTATTTCAGCAACAAACACTTGATTATCTGATCGCCAGAACGAGGTCGAATAGGAAAGTCAGGAACACCAGCGCGGGCGCATGATGCGTAGAACCTGGAACAAAGAAAACACATTTAAACTCGTGACCAATTTGCTTGTTAAGGAGCTCTTTTGTCACGCAAGGACATAGTTACAATTTAATCCAACCTCATTCTTTCAATCTCATTATTTGTAACTGGCATCCTAAAAGAATGGACTTCTTTTAATATTTTTCGAAAACAAGTTGGTCCTGACCTTGTAAAATCTCTGCACTGTAAATACTTTTTTTCCGCAACTAATTATATTTCTCATGAGAAAATAAATAATCAACGTTTATTGCATTACAGGGCCCTGAATTGCAGTGTGAACTAGAAAGAACTGGTTTCTCAGGATGGAAGATTGCAGCGACGATCTGGTAAGTTCACTGAACTATTTTTTTTCTGGTCTTGTTAAAAATTGCATATTTTATAATATTATTGAAAAACGGATTACTAATGTTTGGCCAAAAAACGTTTCCCAAATTATCACATCGCAAACAACGTTTCGCAAATTTTCATTTGGCAAATTCTCATTTGGCAAAACAACTTATAGCAAACTTTTAATTCGCAAATGCCTTTTTTGGCATATTTTTGTTTAGCAAATTATTGTTTGGCAAGGTATGTTTTGGCAAATGTTTCATTTGGCAAAAATATTTCACGATACACTATTTACAAAATAATTTGATTGGTGCATAGAATGGAGTACAAATTAACAAGTGGTTATTATTTTGTTTAGTGGGTAGTTAATATTAAATTTGTTCTATATTAATTTTTCATATTAATCATTCTTTTTATCGAAATTTCCAAATGATTCATTAACAATAGAGGTGATTCTAGCGCTCGGCGGCCGCTACCGCGGCACGCTTCGCTCGCCTTCGCGCGTTAAGGGTCACTGTTCTAACCTAACCTAACCTACTATTTTCTGCAATACCTACTTTCTGCAATATTTGTTTGACTTAATATCATCTTTCATTTGACATTATTGATTGACAAACATTTGTGTGCATGAACATTATAATAATGTTTGTTTCGGGCTGGGTGTTTTCTAACCTTATGTATTTATTTATGTTATGTTATTTAAGTATGTTCATATCCCATAGTACAAGCTTTGCTTAGTTTGAGACTAGAGGCGCAGTGTTAAAATATTATGTCGAAGGATATTTAATTTTATTATTTGTTTATTCACTATTTGAAGATTACGGTTTAATCCAACTTACGGCTTGTTTTTACACTGTGGCGTCATCGCGTCGCGCGAATGTCAGCGCGAGTGTCAGTGCGAGGTGTGCGGGGGCTGAGGTAAACGAATGCACGGCATCGAGGCGGTAAATCCTAGCCTTAAGTAATATTTTTTAATTGATTGTGTACGTAATCGATGGTTTAATCGACCTAATCTATCTATCTATCTATCTATGTCAGCCTTTGGGTTCGCCTTCGAACATAGGCCTCCTCTTCAACCCTCCATCGTTTTCTGTCCCTGGCCACACGCATCCAGTTCACTCCAGCCTGCTGCCGGATATCGTCTGTCCATCGTTTAGGCGGTCTTCCCCTGCCGCGTCCTACCTAATATTATTATTATATAATCGACCTAATATTATTGAAAAAAAGAGGGTTCCGTACTTAAGATGTCCCGATTAGGCAATCTATAGGTAATAATTATCGTGTCTCAAATGCTACAATAATTAATAAAACCTTATTATAAAAATATGTAGAAAAAAACCTGTTAACCTTATCTGTAAACACAAAAAAGTACAACAAAACAAAAGACTGTCATTCAGGAATTCGAATCACACATTCCCGACATTGTTTCACTCGATCATGTTCGTTCGCAAGTACGAGACAATAGCCCCAACAACAAAGGGAATCCAATTATTAATTACGACACACGGCGCTAATTATAATTTGGGTTTCCATGAATTTCTAAGCGACACATCACGTGAAAAGGTGTGTAGAACACGAACGAGAATCGTTAAAGGAAAATTTGGCTTTTGTTTCCGAAAAATAGACTTTCATCTTAGACTGCATCCCACTTAACATCAGGTGCGATTGTGGTCAAATACCTGCCTTGTTAAACATAAAAAAAAATATTAAACAGTTCTGAAAAAAAACAACAATCTAATGAAAGCAACACGAATTTACTGTATTACTTTACTCGTTCATTTCAGCCGAATGACGTCTACTGCTGGGCAAAGGCCTCCCCCAAGTATTTCCACAAAGACCGGTCCTGCGCCGCCTGCATCCAATCACCTCCCGCTACCTTCACCAGATTGTCGGTCTACCTAGTGTGAGGCCCACAATGGACTGACTAACTCGTGGAATCCTAAATGGTCGTATGAGGCTGCGGTGCCAATTTATTGATTTCTATTATGTCTCGCTTCGCTGGTACTTAAGGGTTAATGATTTTGTCGAAATTCTAAAATATCCTGTAGGCTGTGCCAAACATCCCTGGTATCTTTTTAAAACCTTTCCCTTAATTTTGTTCGACTTCATAAAATAATTACATTTTTGATGAAAAAATTAATGGGTAAGCATAACTCTCATTAATATAATGTTTCGAGTAATTAAGACGTTGTTTCAGTTTTAAAAGCCCGGAAGAATAAAAACAGAAGGTTTTTATTAAATCTATCCTCCGGTGGATGTATTCCGTTTAAAATGAGAGCTCTTTTGACAGGACCGTAGAAAACTCTCATGAAAAAATATACATGAATTGAGATTTATTTAGTGTTTTAATAATACTTACTGCTTTCAACAGAATCCGGCATAGTCATGCTATGCATTTCAGAGTCCCTCAAGAAGATGTAGTCAGCCTTGAACCCTGTGCCGTCCAACCGGTCGTTGGACCTGAAGGTGACCCTCAGGGAGTTCTTCTCAGAAGTTACCCGCAGGTCTCTGAGGAGACCGCAGTGTCTATTGCTGTCAGAGTCAAGCATTTGACTGGAGAACTGCACGTAGTCACTCGCTGAGACTGCTTCGCATCTGGAGAAAAAAAGGTTTTAGGTGTCTTTGTAAAAAGCCATTCTATTTTATCTGTAGCTTCTCTCGCATATATTTGCAACAGAATCTATGTCACGCGCGTGGAACAACAATTGGTAAAACTATCTTTAAATTTTTCACGGGGTCTCAAAGTACCTCCAGACTCATCAAAATGGTAGGTTACACGTGAAAGAGCAACAAACTCTCTATCCTCACATACTTTTACATAATATTAGTAGGAAGTAGGAAAGTCTTTCTTCTAAATATAGACTAACTTTCCTGCTCGATCACAACAGTTTTCCTGCGGTACCTACCACCAACTTCAAATTTCAACCTGAGTCCCTTATAAGTAGCAGCTAAGATTCTGTACTATTTCTAAAGAATTTGATAGAAAAGGAACTGATCAAATTGAGCCTTATTTCTACCACAACACGGCAGACAAGACCAGATAAATTACATCGTTAATGACAAATTGTAATCAATGAATGGCCAAAGATGAGAAGAAGGGTATTACTTAAGAAGGTATAGTAATTAATCAAACCATTCATTGTAAATTATTGATTTCACGCCTAGAACTGGACCAGTAAATTCATCAACATTATGCGCCAAAAAATAAATCGTAGCTTACAGAATTCTATCAAAATCGTATGAAATGAAACTGGCAACAGCACACGTCAGTTCCCATCCTGATCTCATTATACAAACATTACTAGGTGACGAGGAAACATATTGCCTTGCTGACGTTGATGAATGTCCCCACACGTAATTCATACTCAACGCCCGTTGAACTATATTAGGCGGATATGAAAACTAGCAGTCAAGGAATATACATGGCCCATACAGAATGTCGCAGAAAAGGAGGTGGAGTAGGTAAACATTATAGTAGGGAGTCATTTCTACTAGTACCTTAATATGTAAGTCTAGATATTAGCACGTCACTACCTTGTTTAATATACCACGCAATCTTGTATACCCATTCTTATGATACACCATACAAGAATGCATGGTAAATTCAGTGAACTGCTCCTGAATCGAATGTACCTACTAATACCTACTATTTCTATTTATTTATATTAACCGGCAGACAGTGGTGACTGAGTTTGTTGCGGCGCTTCTTCTCAGCACTTGCCAAATGTTGGTCTCGAAGCGCTGGTAGGGTAAAAAGATTATGAGACATGTAGAGGCTCCTTAAGAGCAAAATGACGATTTGTAAGAACTATTTATTAGTCTAAACAAATAAAGAAATTTTGACTTTGACTTTGACTTCGACTTTGAAACGGGTTCTCTATAGAGAAAAACACTCTAAATTAGAGTATTAGATACGTATACCATAAGAAATTAGAGTCTCCTTATCTCGGAAATACCGTAAGAATGGGAGTAATAGTAGGCTGGCAATAATTCGTTAAGCCTAGGCGTAGACCACCGACTTTTAGTTGGGCGATAGTTGGGTCGCGCTGTTAATCAGTATAGAGATGTATGAAAGTGCGCACATTACACCGATTTGGTATCGGCCGATTCTTCAAACAAATTAGAATCGGGCTCAACTATTGGCCAACTAAAAATCGGTGGCAACAGGTAATTTTATGCTTAATGGATTGTTAGTAGCAGACTGACTTAAGCTGAAATAATGTTGATAATGACTGATATACCTAGGTGAGCCCGTGGAATTTCCCCAAATCTCCTTTTTATGATACTTTATGATAAAAAAAGTTTGCTAAGCCTAGATTATTTCATTTCTTTTTAATTTACAAGTAATACAATCATCAAGTAAGATTATAAATGCAAATACCCCTCAGGTGACTCATTGTTTCATGAAAAACAAAATGTGTGTGATAAAATAAACCCTTTATAAATAAAATTAATACCCTCACTTTTGCATCCAGCTGTAACTCTAGAGATATTATTTCTCACGAAAAAGTAATAAAGAACGGAGTTGGGGATCAAATAATAAAACAGATGTAGCTCTCATTGAATAACAAATGATATTAAAATGTCTACATAACAATTTTGGATTCATGTATTGAAGCAATTTTCTTGGTACCAGAGTAGTACAGTTCTTTGAAAAAGTACAAATTCCAAAGAAACAGATACTTGACAGACCTATTTCCCTAGATGTTCTAGTCCGCCTAAAATCTGTACCTATTTCTAATTTTGTCACAAGCACATCAGACTACAGGACAGGATTAGGTGGACCGACGATCTGGTGAAGATCACGGGCAATGCCTGTATGCGGACAGCGCAGGACTGGTCGTTATAGAAATCTTTGAGGGAGGCCTTAGTCCAGCAGTGGACGTCATTTGGCTGAAACGAACAAAGATATCATAGTGGTTAGATTGATGTGCCGTACGTCGTCTCTCTCATACTATAAGTACTTCATCATCATCATCATCATCATCATCATCATCAACAGCCCTTTACAGTCCACTGCTGGACTATGAGCCTCCTCCACTATAGTGGAGGGTTTTCCATAATCCCCACGCTTGGCAGGCGGGTTGGAGATCGCAGTTTAAAAGATTGATGTTTTTCTATAAGTAGTAAATGATATACTTACGGTAAAACCCCTTCCACGTCAAAATGCGTAAAGTGTAGATGAACCTTCTCATTCTCGTGGCCATAGAAGAAGTAATTGCACTCCGTATCCCGTGGATAGAGACCGGGGTAGTTCGGTGACGTCATCACCCCTCTAGGCCTCTCGCTGCTATTGTATACAAAGGCACATGGAAATTCTAATAGTTGGTTCCCAGTTGTTATACCGTAATCTGCAAGAAAAGTTTCATTGGTTAGATACGTCTGTCTATCCTAATATTGTAAATGCGAAAGTTATGCGAAAGCGGGAAGAGCCTGGATGCGGGCAGCGCAGGACCGTTCATTGTGGAAAACCTTGGGGGAGGCCTTTGTCCAGCAGTGGACGTCATTTGGCTGAAACGAACGAAATGCGAAAGTAACTCTGTCTGTCTTGCTTTCACGCCTAAACCACTGAACCGATTTTGATTAAATTTGGCATAGAGATAGTTTGAGTCCCGGGAAAGGACATAGGATAGTTTTTGTCCCGGTTTTTGAAACAGGGACGTGCGCGGTAAAGTTTTTCTGTGACAGACAAAACTCCACGCGGGCGAGGCCGCGGGCGGAAAGCTATTTAGTCCAGTCATTTAATCTTAAATTAGGTAAGAATCTCGGAATTCGAGATACCCAGCTGTAAGTCTGTAAATACTTGTATATTGACACCCTAAAAGTTGTCTCAAAACCTACATATGGTAGGGTGTAAGCAACTATTAAATTTTAAGGTCAAAGGTCACAAAAATCGGTTTTTTGCGCTTTTTTTTGGAAATATCTCATTTCCTATGTGTTTTTTGCTATTTGTATTAATTATCAATATTGTAGAATACAAAATTCTCTACAAATTTTGTTTAAAATTTTGTTTGAAATCTGCATCACTTCAGGTCAACTTAAGCGGTTTAGATTTTTCATACCTTGAAATTTAATACTTAGTTGCTTACACCCTACCATATGTAGGTTTTGAGACAACTTTTAGGGTGTCAATATACACGTATTTACAGCTGGGTATCTCGAATTCCGAGGTGAACTTACTATAATGACTGGACTAATTAAAATAGGTTTTACTTTAACCAAAATCAAAAAATATTTATGTTACTCTATTACACCTGGACAGCCAATAAAAAGAAAAATCCGTCCCATAAAATGACTATGATTTGGTTAGAAAATAAAACTTTTTTGGTTTCATTTTAACATTGATCACGCACAACATTGTTATTAATTAATCATTAAAAGAAAAACATTTTACGTAGCTTCGGAGGGCACGTTGATTTGAATGAAGTCTGACAATTGAGCCTGACTATTCCAAAATAGAATCATCCAAAAACTCTGTATTAATTAACGTTATTTAGCAAGAAACAGGAATATTATTTCCTGTTTCTTGCTGATTTAAGCAGGAATATAAGTAAAACACTCTACCATATCTAAATTTATAAAACGCCAAAGAAATCCCACGTTAATTCAAATAAACTATTAAAAACCTATTAACTGATACTTCAAACGCCTAAAAGATTTTAAAAGCTAATCTTATCTTGATAAACAAAAGCTCAAGCGGCAAACTGGGGGTAGCTTTTAATAAAAACAGGTAGAGGGAACCAATAAATCGTATTTACATTTCCTTAACTAAATTGAACGGAAAGATTGATCTATGAAGCAGATTTCTTGTTGAAAGTATTTTTGTTCGCGAAGAAAAGCGCGATCGGACAATTTTTGTAGGGTTGCCAATAATTTTTGCTCATCTCAAAACATTTTCTTAGCATGAATGTCTTGAAAGAGCCACAACACGTCGTGTGTTGGCTCTAAGTAAGTAGGTATTTCAAATAGCAGATTATTATTAACAAAACGGTGAAACATCATGGAGAACTCAGAAAAAAGTGTGTTTAAAATAATATCAAAGAGGCATTTCAAATTGCTCATACAAATAGGATTTTTAGTGAAAAATACTTTTGTAACAAACGTTCACAAAAACGTAATCTCACCGCTAAGCAGTGTCCCTAGGTATTAAAAATGACAAATGTTAACCCAACTGAAAATTCAATTTCGCAATTTTAACGTAAAAATAAAATTCTCATATCCTTTAGATTTACGGGCCTATTCAAAAGAGGTATGATTATTTGAAAAGGTTGCTATGGCCATGTTAGAGGGTATTTTGATAACTAGCGAGACTCGCAGTGAAGATAGCCAAGTTGAATTCCATTTTCGACATTCTGATCGCTTTGTGAGGAGCAGAATTACACTAAAGGCGGATTCGCAAGAGCATAAATATCCAAAGGTAATCCTGCCTAGAAATATTCTAGCTGCCGCGATGCCGAAGGGCTATTACACCCACTGAAGTGCAACTGAGACGCATCATACATAAGCCATTATTTAAACTTTGTTTCTTTTAAAATGGGTTATGTTTCATAGAAACAAATAAAAACATACTGACACTTATTATTATTTCATGGTAAGTATCCAGCCTGTAGTCTTAAACGATACTCGAAAGATTATTTTTTTTAATTAGAACGCTGACTATACATACTTGAGTACAGATGTATAGTTATTTGTGCATCATTTTAGACCTTACTCTCTTTCCCTCATATTAACGAAATACGTAAAAAAAGCATTATAATTTACTTATTTATATATAGTAGTTATCTTTAGTGTAAACCATGCCCCATAAGTTGTTTATTTTCCATCAAAATAAACATATAAACGCTCTCTGCTCGTTGGTGACAACCCTACAACTGGCTACCGTTCACGGACGAATGAAATTTTCATTTCGCGTTCACCAGAAAGTTTGCAAAGGAACGGTTAATTTTTGTAATCGACTGCCTAGAAATAATTGGAGTTATAATCACGTCGTTATGATAAAAAGAAGTTGAGGCGTGAACGGTCACGGTTGGGGAAGTTTAATTTAATTAAAAGAAAACGTTAATTTTGAACAGGTAAGGTTTGTTTTTGACTTTCACTCAAATAAATATCCGTAACATCAAAGTAAAGCATCCTTGTGTACTTATTTATCAGTCCACCTTTGCTATGCATGGTGTTCACTTTCCGCTAGAAAATATTTATACTTTAAGGACGTAGTTCACTTATCAACCCAGAATCGTTACCGTATCAACTTGAGGCGGTCAGTAGAATACTTATGAAACTCTACAGGGTGACTTTGTTATCAGTATCCAAATTTTTTTAATAAGCTCGTTAGAACAATTTGACAATACAACTTTATCGTAATTACCTATTTTTAATTGTGGTATTTTTCGCAAAAAAAAATTTTAAGTCGAATCCGCGGGTGCCCATATCTTAAGTTTTAAAGGTTATTGCTTATTTTCGCTCACTATTATGTCTATTAAGCTTTGCAGTTAACTGTGTGTACGTATTTTTCCATGAACTGACATGATTCTGAGTCGATCCTGAAAATTTGGATACTGATACAAAAATCACCCTGTTTACTGCAACGCTCACTTATCCGCACCGTAGTGTACTCGTAAATGCCTCACCTCTCGGTTGACAGCGCGCATAAGGCGATGACAGCTCGCGAAAGGCGACACGGTGTTATCCCTTTCAGATTTCCGACCTTTATTCGTCTATTCCCCACGCCACGTGCGTGTCAAAAATAAATTCGTTCATGCTTGTGAGTAGTTCACCGATTGGCTAGTTCTAAGCTAGCAAGTTGGTAAAGTCAAATCGTGAATAGATTACATTCTTCTTTGCAAAAAGCAATTTCTGCGACTACATGAGACGCACGTCACATCAAGACGTGTGTCTGTACACCAAATGAATTTTACCATAGCAAATTAATTACACAGCGACTTTTTGTAGTGATTACGAAACGCGCGACAGTATCGCTACTAACGCGCGTTAGTCGCATTTGCAACGTACCACAGAAGCGATGTCAACGCGCTAAAGCAGCGCAACTGTATCGATGCAAACACGCGACCGTGTCGGACGACATCGGGGAGAGAACGGAGGGAGAGTTACTGAATCGCATTTGCATCGCAACAGACGCGCGTTTATGTGGGCGAGGGTACACAGCTAGCGACCGCATTGCTACTGTATCGATGCGAACGCGCGACAGAATCGCTACTGCATCGCTACAAAAAATCGCCGTGGGCGAGGGGCTTTAGTGAAAATCGCTGACAATGCAGCAACGCTTCTTAAGAACTAACAATAAACACACCTAGCTACTCGTAATTGTTAGAAATTTTGGAATTGTTAGGTTTCCAGAACTTTGAAATGTAGCCAACTGGTGCATAATTCATGTTCGTGTATTTCACTACGTAATTGTGAGCTGGTACGTCTGTAAGTTGTATTATTAATGTTCTGTGTTACTAATTGGTCACACAAGCATTATAGGGATGCCACTGTTTGAACATTTAAACGTGTTCTCCATGGCTGAAAGTCATCTTTGAGTCAGCTCAAAGACAAATCACTAGAATAACTTTTTTTTTTCCACTTTATATTAAGCTGTGCCGTTTCAGGGAGATTGGTGATCGTAGTGTAGAATTAATTCTCAAACTAACTAGCTAAGGTGTAGAGGAAAACGTAACACATAGAACGAAATAATATGTAATTTCGAATAGCATAAACTACAGGTACTTATTTCAAACTTGAGACTTACCTTCAACATAAGAATAAGCTATCTTAAACCCCCTACTATGTCTCGAGGAGAACATCCCTCGAAATTCGATAGACAATTTTGGTCCGTTCGACATGATTGGTTTCGGCAGCTCACTGCCACAAAATGATATCATCTTCTCAAGTCGGCCATCTACATACAAAAATATGTCTAGCGAGTCCATGCTCTCGCAGCTGAAACAAAAGAAGGTTAAGTGAAATAGGGTAACGTAACTACAAACGTTAACGTTATGGTTTAAACGTAATAAATGATGGTAAGGACAATGACGTCAAAGCTCTCACTGGATCATGGAAACGCAAAATACGCATCTTCAATATGAGCTTACTCGTACATTAATGTATTTAATTTTAATTACAATTTCAATCAGGTTTTTCAAATATGCACTTTAAGTCTTTAGAATACAAACTTAATTTGCTTGTCTTCTGGTTAAGTTGCACAAAAAACATGCCGTTGGATTCAGGCTAGCAGGAAATGTTTTCAAATTAAAAATTCGCAAAATTCAAACTTTTGTAACTTGAACTTCTAACTTCAAAATTAACCAACAAATAAACAGGTGTAACAGTTTTTGTTACCGAGTTGCATTTGCATCCAAGTTACAGTCAAAGCTGTTGCATAAAACTTTAAGATTAACAAGACTGTATTTAATTAGACTATACCTTTTATTTCTATTTTAAAATTCACCTTTAGACTTGGTTGGGGTAACCTTTTTCGTTACTTAAATTACAAAACTTTCTTCGAAGATAGATTCAGGTTGATTCAATCAATTACATCCCAATTAATTGGGAAAACAATACACTGACTAAAATGGGACCTATTTCGTTACAGCACTTTAAAAATACTTTAAAATATCATGATTACTAATAAATTTCTAGCGCAGCACGTTACCCATTTATATTTGAAATGTAAAATTTAAAATGGTTTGATCTGCCGTCTTGCCAAAACGCTATAATGATTCTTTCGAAAATGCTATAGTTTTCACGTTTGGCAACAGCTGGTGTGGATAAAAATTGATACCTTATGCGCTGATATGAATACTAGCACTTTGAAAGTTTACGTGAGCACCTTATCAACGCCATTTTGCATTTTCTAGAAGGGTGAGATTTCGTAAGATTGCAGATTTGGCTCTAGTATTTTGTTCAAAAACTCTACTAACCCTTTAAGTATTTTGAACAAATTTTAGGTCTACAATACTTCATTATTGGCCCCTAAAAAGAGTCTATCGTCTGGTAAATATTCCTTACAGCACATCAGACTTTACATTTTTGAAGCAAAATAGCACTTTTTATGACATAATAGTTAGCTTGACTGGTGTCTACCATTCTCTAAGAAATCTTTTGATCTTTATAATGATTCCCAAGTGATATGTAACAAACGAAGCGTATAAATCACTTTCAAATTGTGTAATTATTGTTTTCTAAACAATTTTTTTGCATTTTGTTAACACATTGTTAGGTTTTGTCTCTTCAAACATGAATTATTAAGGACCTTTACACAGGGCGAGTAGAGTAACTTACATCTAACAATATTATCTATCGTAGACTGAGTTTACGTAGTTAACATTTTGCACTCCCCTGGGAGGTCATTTTGCTCGGGCTAGTAACTAAATGCAAACATGCTCTGGACCTGGAGTAGAGAATTTTACAAACAAATATAGTGCGGAGAGATTTAGTCCTGTGGTTTATCTAAGTTATTAACTTTAAATGAAAAATGAAGTGGTTTTGTTAAAATTATTAAGTTAACTTATTTAATTTTGTAATGCAATGGTCTTCAAAAAGTGCACGAACAACAAGCTGATTTCATTACTAAAAGTATTACATAGTTCTGAGTCTGTCCTATATATTGTATGAATAACTTAAGCAAAGATAAGAGAAAAATAATAATAATTAGGTAAGTAGGCATCTTAAATTAATTAAAAGTTGGCTAATCCTCAAAAAGGGCTCAGACCATTCAGTTGAATGAATGAAATATTTACGCGAAAAATTTCAATTTTAGCTACAATTAAATTATATTTATTTTTGTGATCTGAGTTTCCCGTTTTATTTTTGCCAACCTTTTGTTTTTTATATGACAGGAGGCAAATGAGCAGACGAATCACCTAATGGTAAATGATTACCGTCGCCCATAGACACCCGCAGACCCAGGGGCGTTACAGGTGCGTTGCCGGCCTTTAAGAGTGGGTGCACACCGTTGATTTTTAGTTGGCCGATAGTTGTGCCCGATTTTAATTTGTATGAAGAATCGGCCAAATCGAATCGGCGTAGTGTGCGCACTCCCATACATGCCCATACTGATCAACTGCCCGACTAAACTATCGGCCGACGAAAAATCAACGGTGTGCGCCTACTCTAAGGAAGATACGCTCTCTTCTTGAAAGCTTGCAGGTCGTATCCGTTATTTTGTTAAGTACAAAATCATAACTACCACTTACTCAATAATATTTTCAGTCACCCTCTGCAAACTGAAGTCTTCGAACACCAGTCTGACTCTCTCTCTGCCCCTCGCCAAGAAGTCGTAATGACACTGCGTCTTCGGCAAATACGGCTTCGGATAGAGTGGTGACGTCACCTTCCCACTCTTGCTTTTATCGCTGCTGAATACTTGATCGCAGGACGACGCTGGTAAACACAGGTTTTTTTTAAGTTATTGTGCTGTACATTTTACTTCTATTCTTCTAGGTAATCCTAGAGCACTTTATAAGAGCTTGGTAAAATCATTCACTTTGCAATATTGAAACAGTTACAAAGTTAAATTCTTTGAAAAATAAAATGTAATAATAAACTATAAAAGTACATAGACATTCTCTCTTAACAAGTTCTACGTGATATTTCTTTTTTCAAGAAATAAAAATGAATTTCATGATGTTGACAACCCTAGAAGCGTAGAGCGTGCGCAGTGTTAGAATGGTGGACTTATTCAATAAATAATGTGACTTGGAACTTTTATTGATGGACCCCTCTAGTTCAATAATCAGATCTAGTGACGTGGTGAATTTTAATCCGGATAGTCTTACGAATATATAGGTACTATTTGTCGTAAAATGAGTAGGGTAAACTTCCAGTCATTGGACGCAGTACTTTATTTTTATTTTTAGGAATTACAAACAATGTGTTACAGAAATTAACTTATCCACTAGACTTATGTACTATATGCGGTAACACATCCCACCACGTTATCCACATGTAGATACATGGAATGATATAAAATTAAGATGCGAGGCAATTACCAAGAAGCTCAACACCAAGAAGTAATAATATTCTGTTCATTAATTATTAATTTTGTTCTGTATTTTTTTTAATTCGACTTGGACACTATGCAGAGTGTCTTAAATATGCTTTTTGACCTTAATAATATGTTTCTATTGTATTCTGTCCAATGACTGAAAGTGTATTAAAAAGAATTAAATCCATCCTATTGAAGTTATAAAAAAACACTTAATGCTATTTTCATTCAAACTAGACCCCATCTGGCTTCGAGTAAACGTCTGGCATTTCCAACTAAAATTGCTTCAACTAAAACATCTCAAATTTAATCCAGCTGATGAAATCAAATTTCAGTTAGATATTAAGCGACTGGTTCTCAAGAACCTATAGTATTATCGCAGCGACAAATTCCCCGCCATAATTTTATAGGCGTTGCACTTTGGTAAATTCGCCGGAATGCAGATCCGGGAGTTTCAAAAGCCAAAATCCGGATTTTAGAGTAAATAAAATTACAATAACTTACTCGCAGCGCTGACTGCCGGACCCAGCCCGGATATTGCTTCTGTCGTACTGGATTTTCTAATATCTGGATCTGCGAGCGAAAATATTCTTTATTGCGTAGGTATTGATGATTTATCAGAGGCATTAACGACGATTTGTAGGTGTTTTGGGTTTGTTCTATTATCGTTCTGTTTGCGTGGGATTCTTTTGTGACTTGCGACAATTATCCGTGTCATTATTTACAGAAAGAGTATGGGTAAGAAGTAATTGCTTTGTTTGTTGAGAAAATATTGCTGAATGATATTTAACTTTTATTGCCGATGTGTCTGTTTCGAAGAGAAAATCCGTAGATTGTTGATACAAACGTGCTTTATTTAAACACGACTACCTATAAATGTTATATTGAAATACCAATATTATTATTGTTGAAACAGAAAAAGATTAAAAGGAGCACCTAGTCCACAACCTTAGTACAAAGGTAAATAATGTTGAGGATGCAATCTCAGTTTGGAACAATTTTTAGCATTATAAACATTTGCTATATTTTGGCGCGAAGATTACACCTTTAACTATAAACTACACTATTTAGTCTTTACTCTTTAGTAGGAGCACGATTCTCTCTAATTAACCATCAGCAAACGGAGGATTTGGCCCAAACTTCGCACATTGGTCAATAAGAACGCCTTAACCCGTCTTGTTGACATAATGTTCGCGAATGTTCGGAAGCACACGGCTATTCTAACTACCCTAATGAAATACTTCTACCCCTTAAAATTCCTCTCTTGGTCACCCTAACAGAATGCTTACTAAACCTGTGCTAGATGAGTCGTCCATCTGGAACTGGTAGCTGGCCTTGAAACCCTGACCAGGCGTGTTGGAGTTAGCTGTGAACTGCACTAAGAGATCTGGCCCGCTTGATAGCACCTCGTAGCCTGTTGGAAACAATATTATCATTCATTGATGGATGTATTTTTACAACCGGTCAAGTAAACTGCGCACCTCGCTGGAAAGCGAGTCTCTCTCGCACTTACCAGCGCCCCGTCCGTACCAGAGCGTCGATGTGACGGCACTGCCGCTTGGTGCGCATTTAACTTGACCGGGTTGTAAGTCTAGATTCGAAGTTAATAGAGTCAGTGAGTGTACAGCAAATCAAGAGTAACTTTTTTGTTGCAAATTCACATTTATAACTACGTAATATGCCACAATGTTTAGCTTGAAGTCCGTAGGTTGCAATATACCTAACGGTCTCACTCACAGTAGACCGTACAGTCAGCGTCAAATAGTTCGTGACACCCAAAGTGACCAAAAAATTGACAACACAACCTTATTCCATTAATAATCCGTAACAAAGACGTGTTGCGAACTTTTTGGCTATTTTGGTGTCACGAACTATGTGTGAATTGCTAAAATCAAGTGGCAGTGGGCGGGGCACATAGCTCGTAGACACGATGGCCGTTGGGGCAGGAAAGTTCTCGAGTGGCAACCACGGGCTGGAAGACGTAGCGTGGGCAGGCCTCCTACTAGGTGGACCGACGATCTGGTAAAGGTCGCGGGAAGAGCCTGGATGCGGGCAGCGCAGGACCGTTCATTGTGGAAAACCTTGGGGGAGGCCTTTGTCCAGCAGTGGACGTCATTTGGCTGAAAAAAGAAAAAAGAAAAGAAAAGAACTATGTGGCGCTGACTGTGCCTACATATCTGTATATTTTTTTCACAAAATTACATCATTTGAAATGTTTTAGTGATCTGTTTTTATGCATAACGGATATAGATGATGCGATAAACAGTTTATAAATATGTATAGTACCTAATGTGTTTTTTTTTATTCGAGAATAAAACGTTTAACGCACATCAATAGTATTAAACTCTTTACGAGATTGCTACTTTAATTTAAACATTGTTCTCTTATCATAAGGTCCAAAATAATTAAACTTACCTATGACTTCATTGCAGATCATGGCCAAAACTGGAGCGGTGGCTAGTCTTCCATCAAACACTTTAATTATATCAGCCCGATTTAGGCAACTGAAAATGAAATATTACTTTCAAGAAACGATCAATTAAATAGAGGAATAATAAAACGCTTAAATAGATATTAGGAATAGTAAAGCTACGTTTACCTTTCATCGCCTTTTTGAAGAAACGATTCCTCGAAAAGTAGTTTGATCCTTTCGTGTTGTCTGTAAAATTAATATCATTCCAATCAACTAAAAGTAACAAGAACTTAAAACTAATTAATAAATCATTTGTTAAAGTCTTTGTAACATCAATTAGTAATGAATTTCAAGTAAATGTAATTCGATTACTAAAGAACATTCAAGATTAACCCACATAAAAGGGATTTTGGAAACTTTATCACCTTAATTATGTTTTGGTACATTTTTGAGTATCTTATTGTCTCGTATGTGAATAAGGAAAACGGTAGGTAATTAAATTAATGTACTATATTATAATAATGTATTTTATTATTACCAAAGATCATTAAGTACGTGAGCCTGTGATCTCAATAAGGTAGCATAAGAAACTAACGCCCGTTTTCACAAACGTAGCTTGCTTAAGTGGAGTAGCAAATAGAACACAAAGTGTTGAATACAGGTCTGTCATTGGTTTGTGTGTCATCCTGTGCGTTCACGCACACTGTGAGACCTCATAGCAATGTTTGTGAATACGGGCGATAGTTTGCATGATCACCCTTTAGCACTCTTTGTAAAGTCCTTAATGACAGTAGATAGTCGGCTCTGACTAGGCTTAACATCTTACCGTACCACTAATAATAAGTAAAACTAATAATGATTGTGAAAGAATCATGAAAATATCTCTACAAATACAAAAGACACAGGGCCCTAAAGTTGCGCATAACAAATATTCGCGCCATTTTGATCGTTGTAGACACGACAGTCATTTGGAGTAGGTACAAACAGTATATCACCCTTGGTCCAGTGCTGTTGACAGATCCACCGTCTATTTCTCACTAGCGGCCGCCCGCGACATCGTACGCGTGGATCCCGTTTTACCCCCTTCATCTATCTTACGCGGTTTAGATTTTTTCATACAAATGTTTTTTCCCGCTAATTCCCGTTCCCGTGGGAATTTCGGGAATTCCTTGTTGTAACTAAGCTTTAAGTTTACGGTACATGCCAAATTTCAAGCGTCTGACTTAAGTGGTTTAGATTTTTCATACAAAAGGATTTTCCCGCTAATTCCTGTTCCCGTCGGAATTCCTAAGTATACTATAACCTGCCCAGGAGTATGAAGAATAATTGTACCAAGTTTTTTTTAAATCCGTCGAGTAGTTTTTGTTTCTATAAGGAACATACAGACGGACAGACATACAGACAGACAGACAGACAGACAAAAATTTTACTGATTGCATTTTTGGCATCAGTATCGATCACTAATCACCCCCTGATAGTTATTTTGAAAATATCTTTCATGTACAGAATTGACCTCTCTACAGATTTACTTATTATAAGTATAGATTAATAAATTATTATACTAAAAGTAGAACAAAAATACATTTTCATTTCTCATTACCCTTGATAATGAATTGACTTTACAAAAATGAATTTTGACAAGCTCAACAGCTATTGAAATCAATTCTTTTGTTTAGTCCCTGAATAAAGTGAAATCCATTATTTCTGTTTCCATCATCGTTAAATAAGGCTCCGAGTGAAACTTCTGATTTATTTGTTTCGTACAAGAGTTCTGCTATTTTCTCACAGAATGTTGAGACTGGAGATCAGGGTTGCCAATCTGTAGGGAATTCCCCAGACTCAGGGAAAGCGAAACTGATTGGGGAATGTGTGGGAGAGCTTCGATTTGGGGGGAAATGTGGGGATTTTAAGTATAACTCAAGCTTGCAATATAACATCTTTCTGCAAGTCTTGATTGATTTCTTACAATTAATTAACTTAAAACAGAAATTTATAGATCATTGTTTCATTTAAATGTGGTATTAATCAGGCCCGTNGCTGGCCCTGATATGCCTTAATATTATAAGTTTGTATCATAGCTCATGAATGACTGTTAACTATCATCGTCGAATCGGTGGCCCAAACAATTTAATGTGCATTTAGATAAATCAAATTTGAAAAAAAAAAATTATATTTTTCTGAGCTCGGCCTCTTGGACCCCAGACCTCCTAGGGTCGGGGGCCCGTGGCATTTTGCCAGCTCTGCCCTGTAGTTACGCCACTGGTATTAATAGTTTGTAAAATTTTCTTTTCCCCAATGCGCTTGGGGATTTTGGCATATCACTATCGGCAACCCTGCTGGAGATGTTTCTCAGACATTTTGCGTTAAGTACAAAGTGGTTTCTTTGGTATATTTAACAATGTCTATTATATCTTGTTACGTTTCAGAACTGTGAATAAGCTTATTCGGGGAAAGTGTAATAAGTTACTAGAAAAAGGTGAAAAATATTTTCTTATTAAATTAATCAAGAAGAAATTTTAAAAAGTTTAGGTTTTTCGTTAAAACATTTTGTACGCCAGAGAAGAGAAATTCAGTTTATTATTTCTAACCTAATCTTAATTCAGAGCTCGTTAAAACCTGGCATTATTTTCATGGCGATTTGACCTTGTTTTAAAAGAGACTGGTATTATACTCAGTACTAATAATGAACACAAATATTATTTTTCTGTCTATTTCGATAAGTATTTGTAGCTTACCTTGTGAAATGTAAGTACAGTTTAAAAAAAAAACCCTATTTTTTACCGAGAACAAAAATTAAATGACATTTTATATTAATAATTCACCTGACATTAAAATGCTAGTTGCACCGTATAATATTGCTGGGGTAGCTCAAAGGGTATCGAGGACTTTACAGGAAAATGTGACTTTTTTGAGCAATTAAGGATCTATTGTATAAAAATTTCCAAGTTTTACTGACATTTTTATTCTTTTTTTTTAATGCAAAACAAGGTAGGTGTATGACTGCAATCGCACCTGTTGTTAAGTGAGATGCAGTCTAGGATAGTACATATCTGCCCTGTAAGTGTATTCATTCTCGCTTTGAAAAGGCCCGGATTAAAGTGTTCAGGAAAGACAGCAACAGGCAGCGAATGCCAGTCCCTAGCTGTTCGTATTTAAAAGTTAAATTAATAATTCACCTGGCATTAAAATGGTAGTTGCACCGTATATTGCTGGGGTAGCTCGAAGGGTACCGAGGACTGTACAGACGTCCATGAGCTGGTCGATTCGGCTGTGAGTGGAAGACATAGTCGCACCAGGTCTCTGGCACTTGCACTCCGTCTGTTTCGAAGTTACCTGGTGGAAAAATAATAATAGTTATTTAATCGGCCAGAGAAACATACAAAGAAGGATATTACATAAAAACAGTACAATAGGCTAGTTTCCTAAAAAAATTTTTTTAGTCCGTCATGTTTAATATCAAAAAATATTGGACACATATTTTTATTTGTCAATCTAACAAATAATTACATAGTTATGGTGCGTTGAAGTTCCGCACGACGTCACAACGTGCGGCACTTTTATGCACGCATTGACCTCACGGGCCTCTTCTTATGAACTTTGACGCGCTTTATCTCTTTAAATTTTCATTAGTTTGAAAAAGTGAAAAATACGTGTAGAGTATTTTTTGATAAGTTAACTGACGGACTAATTAAAACTCTTGCTTTTTGACCCAGGAAACATCCCTTAAGCGAAATTTAAGGTTACTGATTGACTGACTGACTGACTCACTCACTTCATCGCGAAATGTCACAAAATTCAACCCCTAAGGGAGTAAAACGGGATCCACGCGTACGAAGTCGCGGGTGGCTGTTAGTTCTTAATAAGTATTAATTAGTACAAACCGGTGGAGCTAATTGCGCACCTAACTGGAATGCCAATCTCCCTAACTTACCCGCACGCACACCTCCCGCGATTAGAATGTCGATGTGACGTCACGGTTTGTATTGTTACTACTAAACTATTTGTGTTTTGGATAAATTGGACGTATTGAATTTCGCCAAAGAACATTTCTCCGATACCACTAATTCCGTTCTGATAATAATTAATATTACCACAGAATAATTAATAAGTACTACGTACAGAAGTTTTACTTCGCGAAGGTATTTAAAAAAATGTATGCTCAATGTCATTAACAATATGGTGTAATTTAGCCTGTCTCAAGAGTCAAGCACCATTTTGTTGACAAACGTCAGTGATCGGCACTGCGCCCAAGCTATAGGGCTGACTTCGGTAAAATGATGTAACGTGAGGTGCCAAACTGCGGAATATGGCGGAAGAAATACATGATTTATCATGAATTATCATGAATAATATTAACTACTTATTTACCTCTCAGTGTCTTGAGGCAACTTAAAAAAGTACATTCTGTGTTTTTATTATTATTTAGGCAGTTAAATACTGCAGAGTATTTAGTACACCATTTTCTTTATTTTCTTCCATCATACACAAGAATACGTGTGCGTGAGTCAATGTTCGCTCGTATGTGAGGCCTTGTCGAATAGTATCCTGTAGGTGGGCCATCGTGCGTGTTTTGTTTTCGATGTAAACTCGCGGAGATGAACAGGCCTAATATTACTTAACAATATAAGACGCCAGAGTACCTACGTAGCTTCAGCACCGTCGTCTTATTCAATTTTTATCTATTTCTGAACTACGATCAAATCTTTAAATTAATTAATTCAATCTCCTAAACGATCTATTTCGCAATAAAATAAACTGAAGCTACTTCGTTCGGAGGCAATTAACATTTTATTCCAGTACAAGACTGTATCTGGAACTGTCCTGTGGTCCATTTATTACTCCTTAATTGTTAGTTTATTGCTCCGTTAAGGCTACTGATTTGATTAGACTAAGACGAAGAGGGCCAGCAATGAGCTAAGTGAGATCTATGGAGGGGAAAATCAATTAGTGATTTAATTACGTATTTATTTGCTTGAGAACAAACAAAACTACCGAATGTTTTCTATTAATAAAATTATAAATAAAAAAATAACTTTTTTAAAAACAAGCTTTATCCTGAAATGCAGTTGTACTTAAATGAAAAAAATAATTGTATGCTAGGTTCAAAGAATTTCGAAAGCTTGTATCGCGCATGGAATTTATTCCTCTTTTTTTCTGTTTGCGCTACAAGCTTTCGAAATTTTTTGAACCTAGCATACAATTATTTTTTTCATTTAAGTACAACTGCATTTCAGGATAAAGCTTGTTTTNAAAAAAATAATTGTATGCTAGGTTCAAAGAATTTCGAAAGCTTGTATCGCGCATGGAATTTATTCCTCTTTTTTTCTGTTTGCGCTACAAGCTTTCGAAATTTTTTGAACCTAGCATACAATTATTTTTTTCATTTAAGTACAACTGCATTTCAGGATAAAGCTTGTTTTTAAAAAAGTTATTTTTTTATTTATAATTTTATTTTACACTTTTTCTCAATTTCTGGGCCCTGGTCATCATTTAGCATCAAAGTGCTCGGGAAGTCGAATCCAACGAACCCAAACTCGATAAGTTTCCGCCGTTTCGTTTAGGAGTTCCTATGGGGCTATGGCCACCTCTTGACTCCATCATCAGACCAGCTCAATGGTACCATAACATTGCATTGTCATTGTACTTACATAAGTATACCAAATTTCAGCTCAATCGGTTGAGGAGAAGTGGTCCTAAATTCAGTAGCAAGATTTGTCCCACACATACTAACAAGTGAAGTCAATATAAAGCTTGTAATAAAAACGGTCAACTCTCGTTGTCACTTGTTTTTCTCGACAAAATGAGTCGAATTCATGTTTATATGTTGAAAAATATTTTTATTTAATACTCACTTACATTTTATCAATATTTTAGGTAAGTAAATAATTTGAGGTATAAAAATACCACTACGAAAATAATCGTGCACATTAAATTACTCGAAAACACAATAGGAATCTCAAAGAATGAAAGAAGTGTAGGTACTATAGTACTTACTACACTTTCGTCTTACTCAATCTGAGCTCAGGTAGGTACTTTATGAGCCGGGCAATCCCTGAGTGTGCTTATTATTTATGAACATTCCAATGAAAAAGCACTTCAAGTGTTCCACCGGTTCTTTGAATGAACGGATTAAGCTTTGTTCGAAACAGAAATGCAAAATTATAATAGCGCCCACGACTTCTTACTTGTGCCAAAAACTTAGGTAGGTAAGTACTTTCGGCGAAGTCCGTAGTATGGTTTCATTACTGATTTAAAGCCTAAAAGCATAGCCATGATGTAAACGACTCTATTTCCACTATACTCATCTCCAATCCTGCAACTCCTACCTGGACATGATCAGCAGCTTAACTGTCATTTAAAATCCTACTAGTAAAGTTCAAGTTTATTCCAGGGGAAAAGGTCAAGTGACGATTATTCCATTAGTATCTTAGTTAAAAAGTTCTTCTTTTACTCATTCGTTACATGTTCGTTCGGATTTATTGTAGGAAAATGTTGCTTGCCTTACGACATCTTGCCATCTTACCCTGTTGGTGGTCAACTCAACGCACTTATTACACTTAGGCTGAGTTGCTAACTTTGACCGTAACTATAACCGGCGTTTTTTGTATAGAGTTTGACAGATTTTTGACGTTTGTTAAAGTTAAAGTAAGATGGTGCAACTCAGCCTAAATTAGTTAAACTTACGTCTATCTATAAATCTATAGGTGCCCACGAATCCAGTCGCATTGGATATCTTCGACCCAGTGTGGAACTCCAGCACTAGAAGCGGTCCATGTGAGTACAAGGCTGGTGGTGCATCAACTCTGTTCCCGCAGATGGCTCTGGACCAGGCCGAATACTCGTTGACTCCGGGAGGACCTGGTCCGTGCGTCCCACCTTCGGAGTAGACTTTGAGGTGGTCCCCTCGAGTGCATCTGTGGACAATGTTATTGTTAGTAAATCTAGAATATAAGACACTAGCTTTCCGCCCGCGTGGAATTTTGTCTGTCACAGAAAAACTAAATCGCGCGCGTCCCTGTTTCAAAAACCGGAATAAAAACTATCTATGTCCTTTCCCGGGACTCAAACTATCTGCCTGCCAAATTTCATTAAAATCGGTTCATTGGTTTAGGCGTGAAAGAAAGACAGACAGATAGAGTTACTTTCGCATTTATAATATTAGTATAGATGTGATGTCTAAAATATAGTGCTCATTCTGAAGAAGATATAACTGACGAGCCTTAATTTGCATTCCACAAAAATCTAAGAATTTAACTAAATAAGAGTGTCCATTTATCTTAATGACAATATTACTTAACTAAGAAAAAGAAACGAAAATAGAATGGAAAGAAGCAGATATCGTCTTGAATCTTGTGAAAATCTTGGAAGCATCAAACATAACGTTCAACTTCAGGGATATCATCCATTTCGAATCATTATTCCTAACAATCTTTCCAGTGAAAAATTGCTCCAGATGCCTCGAAAGCCGCAAACATCCGAATACTGTTCTAACAACAACGTAAGTAGTCATTAAGAAAGACAACAACTCCATCCATGAATCAAACTCCGAACAGTCTCAATCCATTTTGCACCCGCCATTCGCCATTAAACATTCCGCAAGAACGTCTTGTTCTAACGAAGAGGCTCGTGATAAATAATCGAATAATTAATTAAATTCGCCACAAACACTGGAAAACAACTAGGTGCTGATAAATTAAACACATTTAGTGGAATCGGTACGCCATAAACTATGGGTTGGTCCAACAAAATGTACACAATTTCGTTTTAGAATTGGATACAGATTAAATTTGGGAGTTAGGATAATTTTACTGTCCCGCTTTGTTTAATGGTTGGAAAATTTATGGATTCGCATGGGTTTATGTGTTTACCAATAGGCCTTTTACTGTTTAATTTAACTGCCAATAACTATCCATGTTATTAATCTTAGTATAGTTGATAGCTGATGAAGAATATACGAGGGTTGGGATCAATAACAATCTACAGAAGAGGTTTCTCACATTGTTGAAATATCTTCGCTGTAATAATAAATTAGTAACTAGTTTTTGGAGGAATATCTGAATAGAGATAGTAGGTATGTACTTCATCACGTTTTTCCATTGTTCCGAGTAATTGCTAAATGCATGCTAAACGCCTTTGGAGGCTTATAAATGTTAACTCCAAAGATTATTATAACCTATTGAAGAACTGGTCTAAAAAGTGCTTTTAACTAGATTAACGATAACATTTCTTCCCACAATAGTAAATAATATTCAATAAAATAACTAGTCAATGTGAACTACATTTTATTAGGACGTCCTTTGATCTTCGAATGGCATAACGTAACAGGTGGTCTTTTCAATATTGCTCACATTATAAAATTCTTTTTACAAATGATATAACAACGTCGCTTCACAAAGATACGCTGTTGTTTAAATATAATTGGCAAAGAAATGTATTTAACTATGTTTTATTGTATAAAGACTAAATCGAAGCCAATTGGATACTTAAAAATGTTTGAATTCTTCAATTTGAAATCGTCATTAAAAGTATGTTTACTGAATTGACCGAATGTCAATACAAAGGTAATTGTTTGAATTGGCCGCTGCGATACAAGCTTTCTAGCTTAGTGCAGAAACCGCCAGAATAAATTGTACATGTGACATCTTTTAGAAATAAATACTTTTTAATTTTTAAATTGACATCAAAATAAAATAAAGCAATTTCACTGCCAGACTAACAAAATGTACTGCATTCATTCACACCTTATTTATTATTTAACTGATCACTGGGCAGTCCATTTTCATCAGCAGAATAATTTATATTCATTTTCATTCGGACAAAAACACAATAAAATTGCTTCTGTTCCACACCGGCAAAAACAAACGGTCACAGAATAAACGACCACAGAATAAACGGTCACGGAATAAACAGGCAGTACTCAAACGGCACAGGCTAATAAAGCCAGATTATAATGAAATGCAAAATTTGCGCTGCGATATTGTTCAAAACGTGAAAGCGCATCTTTTGGGTTAGAACAAAAATGAGTAGAACAGAATACAGCGAAAATGGACATGCAAATTTTCCAGGAAGTAACGATGATTTTGCGAATGCATTGATATGTTTATCATAATAAATTTTATTTTTGTGAATTGAATTATACTTTTTAAATTAACACCCTGTGCATCAATTAATTTTTTGAGAATTTATTGGCGTTACTAAAATGGAAGCGATTATTGCAGGTGATGTTTAATTTATTGTCAAATATTCGTATGGGATCAATGAAATCCAGAACCTTTAGGTCGAAAAATGCCTCTATAGTCTATTCATTAGAGGGACCCTTGTCCCAGAGAAGTCCACTTCGTCAATTAAACTTTGAAGTACAAACGAACGATAGAATGTCAAGATCACTGTAGCATCTATTTAATTGTAACTAGCTTTCCGCCATCGGAATCGCCCGCGTGGAATTTTGTTTGTCACAGAAAAACTTTATCGCGCGCGTCCCTGATTCAAAAACCGGGATAAAAACTATCCTATGTCCTTTCCCGGGACTCAAACTATCTCTGTGCCAAAATCGGTTCAGTGGTTTAGGCGTGAAAGCGAGACAGACAGACAGAGTTACTTTCGCATTTATAATATTAGTATAGATTTCATCAAAATCGGTTCAGTGGTTTAGGCGTGAAAGCGAGACAGACAGACACAGTTACTTTCGCATTTATATTATTAGTGTAGATAAATACTATTTTGCAACGAACATAAATGTGATGTGTAGATACATTTTACGTGAGTCAGGTTGGATGGGACACAAGCTGTGGGTAATGAAACGATAAATTAAGTGCGAGGTGGAAACTTCTTTAACACGTTAACTTTCAAACGGATAGCTTTACACCTACACGAGTTAGCTCAAGTTAGTCTTGAAGGTTACGCTTGGAAGATTTTCAAAATTATATTCTACTAGCTTCTGCCCGCGACCTCGTCCGTGTGGAATAGTTACTAAGTCTGGGTTGCATCATCTTACTTTAACTTTGAAAAACATAAAAAATCTGTCAAACTCCATACAAAAACGCCGGTTATCGTTATAATTACGGTCAGTTAGGTGGTGCAACTCAGCCCAAGTCATAGCGTGATGATATTTGTATAGCCTATTAGCTTTCCTCGCTAAATAGTCTATCTGAAAGAGTTTTTCAAATCGTACCAGTAGTTCCTAAGATTAGCGCGTTCAAACAAACAAACTCTTCGGCTTTAAAGTAAGTATAGATTTTCTTAAAGTAAATTGTGTATGAAATTATAAAAGGGGATACGTCAAATTGGATAATATCACGTAATCATAATGGAGTGGAGGCCGCGTACCTAAAAACGCAGCGTGGGACGTCCACCCACAAGGTGGACCGACGACATCATAAAAGTAGCAGAAAGGCGCTGGACGCAGGCCGCTACCAACCGGGCAACATGGAAAGCATTGGGGGATGCCTATGTTCAGCAGTGGACGTCCTATGGCTGAGATGATGATGATGATAATGATGAATCATAATGGCTGCTTACCCTGATGGTGCATAAACAGGACTACAACTTCAGCTGGAAAGATACATAAGCGGGTTCGAATACAGCATAGCAAATGTAAAAAAAATATCTTATTATGAGGATGATTTACTTTCGAAGAATTAGGATACGACGTTTAAATGCAAAGCATTTTCTTGTTTATATTAAGCAGCTGGTCTTACAATCTACATCGCTTTAAAACTAAGAAGTATTTTGTCAAATAAACAAGATAAAGCAGAATTATTTCGTCTATGTTTGTTCTCAACTACCTTTTAAAAGCAGCAAAATTAAAATCTAAAGATAGCAAGCAAACACAAGACGAGTTTAAACACCAATCAAAAGGCAAGCGCACGTAGTTCAGAACTAACTGACGTCTAAGTTTCAACTAACTTTGCGAGATTAAAATCACTAAAATTCCAGAGTTCAGCCTTGAAGTATGAGACATGTTTATGGGGTTTCATGCCAAGAGGTAGAAGTTTTTTTAAGATCATGTCTGAAAAATATTCTAAGAAACTTCAGTCAGTTGTGGAGAACGAACCCAATTTTATGTTTAAAGAAGCTTAATCACAAAAACTACTCTGACTCCAAAACTAAGTGAAATCTACCCCAGATTTCACTTAGTTTTGGAGACAGAGTAGTTTAATTTTCGCCTAAAATAAATTAACCGAGTTTTTATTTTTTTAAACTTTTTTTTTGATGATGTTTTATCTTAAGTTGGATAGTAAGACATGATAATAATGTATCTTAAGTTGTAGCTTCATCTTTCTAGAGAGAACAGTCAGTTTTTTAATAAAATCTGAAAGCTTCGACATAAGCCCTCCCTCTTTAGAGGGCGACAATAGTTTTTATACTATTCAACAACAATGAATATACATTTTTATTGCCTATTTTAAAATGTTTTCGTGTAAAATTAAAAAAAACATGTTGCAAGTAGTACCCTATCTCATTCAAAGTTGAGTGTACCAATAATTCCAGAGATCACGTCTATCCAGCGTGCAGCGTGCTTGGCCAACCCTTTAAAGTTAATTAGAAAACAACACGCTCACGTGACCATAAAACAACATAGAACTCGTGTAAAACAAAACATGTAGGGACGGTTTAATCTCATAACACGCCACGCTAATATTAGTTTCTTTTTGACCTTTTCAAATTTGCTACGTGCGGACCAACACCGCGTTTGGACGAACGCAATTTTAACTTTTCGTTTTTCAGCTGATACTCCGACCATATCGGATTGATCACGTATTTTTAATCTTGTTTTCACATTGCGTTCTAGTACCTCTAGTCCAAAATGTAAACACGAAACGCAATAGGTACACAAACACAAGCCTAAATTTTTGTACCCGTTAGCCAAAAAGCGGCGGCAAAATGAAAAGGCGCAAAAAGGCAAAGTACTCGTATGTTAGTAAACTTTCAACAATATTGTATCCTCTGCCCAATAGATTTCAAAACAATGCCCAGTTGGATTAAGTAGTGATGGAAGACCGTATAAACGTGGTTAGTGTCCCTGAAAATGTATAATTTGAACAACCTCCGCAATCTGCTAATGGTCGGAAAACGCTCAGGGAATAGAGTAAGAGCCCGTTCCTACTAGTTGCATGCTGAATTGATTTATATGACACTAACCTTTGCTCGCGGCTTTTCCTCCGTTAGTTTTTGTTACTTACTAAATGACTGTATCACGGGTGTAGGTATCCCCGTTTTCAAATCCGGGATAAACCCATTCTTGTTTCTCCACGAGTCTTAAACTATGTCTAAACCAACCAAAATTCCATATTTATTAATTGATACAATTACTGTTACTTTTAGTCCAGTCAATAAAGCATTATAGATGGAAAACTGTAGAACACAATTTCTGACTTCAGGACTTTATTTAGACTAGTTAGGAGGTGAACATAGCAAAAGTCCCCGCCCTTAGCCCTTGAGCCGGCGAGGAGAGGGGGGTTTAAAAGTGCCACTTTTCGGTTTTTCGCTTAATCCTCGGAAACTATGTGTCCTAGTGACATGACTACTTTGAACCAAAAAAAGCATATTCAATTTGCTACAGATGAGATGGACAAGTTTTTCTATAAATTGTATAGTTTTCGCGGCATCTGCTCTAGAAGGTCTGTAATATTGGAAATTTTATTTTTGTCTTACATGTTCCCATCAGGAGAAAATCGACTAAATCAACATTGAGCAATCATTCTAGACATGCGGGAGCATGTTAAGCCTAGTTCCAGCGAGGGGACTACACCGTGCGTATATTTAGACGAATCACTTTGAGCCACTTTTGAGTCGTCATCACTCAAAAACTACTGTGCATTAACACTTCAAATTTGGCTCATGTGTTGAGACTTACTAGATATACATTAGTTTCAAATTTCATAAATCTGCCTCAAACGGTTCTTTAGATATTGACGTCCAAAAATCTACATGTCTGACCTATAGACCAAATTCTAACCACTTCCAGATGACCTCGAAGGTTCAAATTTGGCATCCAGAAAGGTAGTTATGTAAATACAAAGGAACAAATAAAAAACCAGTAAATTTTAACATTTCACATGTGATAGATAGATAGTAGTGCTCTAAATATCGATTTTTGAACGTCAATACCTAAATAACCGTTTGAGGTATATTTATGAAATTTGAAGCTGATGTACATCTTGCAAGTCTCAATACATGAGCCAAATTTGAAGTGTTAATGCACAGTAGTTTTTGAATGATGAGGAGTCAAAAGTGGCTCTAATTGGTTCGTCTAAATATACGCACGGTGCAGTCCCCTCCATGGAACTAGGCTTAACATGCTCCCGCATGTCTATAGTGTTTGCTCAATGTTGATTTAGTCGATTTTCTCCTGAAAGGAACATGTAAGACAACAATAAAATTTCCAATTTTACAGACCTTCTAGAGCAGATGCCGCAAAAACTATACAAGATATAGAAAAACTTGACGGTCTCACCTGTAGCAAATTGAATAAGCTTTTTTTGGTTCATAGTAGTCATGTCACTAGGACGCATAGTTTCCGAGGATTAAGCGAAAAACCGAAAAGTGGTACCTTTAAACCCCCCTCTCCCCGCCGGCTCAAGGGCTAAGGGCGGGGACTTTTGCTATGTTCACCACCTAACTAGGCTAAATAAAGTCCCGAGGTCAGAAATTGTGTTCCACGGATTTCTCTCTACACCGTCGTTAAGGCATTCATTGACTGGACTATTTCGCATTTATTATTAGTACGGATGGCCGTCAGTTGTCAGTGACATTACTAAAACGCTACGTCTCGAATTTTGGATCCAAATCTAATTTCAGGTGTGATAACAACAATTACTTACTAATAAATAACATAAAAAATATTCTACGAAACGTTTGATTGAAGGAAGAAATAAACTTAGATTAGTCTGCCATTGTTTAGCCTGAAAACGTGTTTTTCACCAGTGTGTTACTAAAATATTCATTTCAAGTTAATTTAATTTTATACAGATGTAATGTACCATTTGACATTTACGGCAAAAAATGTCTTAAAAATAATGAGAAAGGACTTTTAGCCTGGGCTTTCATTCACACGCAATGGGATGTCTTTTCGGCGAAAAAAAGGCTTAACACATTTTCTAGACTTGAATTAAGTAGTTTGTGGAGAAATAAGGCTTTGCGTAATTTGTGGATAGAGTTTTTCTACGTAAAAGAACTTGGTAACTAGCATAATATTTTTCTTTGAAAGCCTTCTGGCGATTCCAAGGAACTGTATTCGCATAACACTCGATCATGTTAACTTCCATCTGTCAATTTGTACGAGAAGAAATGTTATATTTATATTTCTATAACGTACTAGTTGTCTATTAGCAGATTAGGTAAGTACCACTATGTTGTGTTACCTTGTGCTGAGAAAATGAATGTTAATATTTTTCATCGTATTTAGAAAATTTGGACACAAAAGTAGACCTAAGACTTAAAAAAATGAAGACCACGCTAAACATAAAAGCCTTCTGAGGTTTTACATCAATGTATTTAAGCATCTAGTAAAAAGTTGAAAAAACTAATCACTAGGTAGATAGACAAAGTGTCGTGAAACCATTAATTCTGAGAGAAAGACTGTAACAGGAAAAAGGGTTTGGACGATAAGAAATCTGTACTCATTTGACAGGGTTATAAACTAAATAGAGCTATAAAAAACCTCAGGAAAAGTATTTAAGCGTCGTTTTGTTGCATATAACTTGACCCTCGTATTAACCCTTACTAACCTACCTCTTGTTTCAGTCATATCATAAAGCCACCTACCTGGAGTCTCTCAGACTCCTCTCTTCTCAGGACTCTAAACAAAAAACTAAGTTGTCAAAAAGTAAAAAAAAATAATTATACAGTGTTCATTTAAATATTATCTTTTTAAATAAACACTGTAAAAAAGGCGTAAACAGTCTAAGACATTTGTCAAAAAAAGCCTAATGCCCGTTTTCACCATCATCCGTAATTTTTAAATGACCCCCATGTAAACAAAATTCCTATTATGTGTTACCATAGGGGTCACTTAATAATTAGAGATTGATGGTGAAAACGGGCATAAATCTCTTACAGCGCATGCTACTAGTTACGTCAAGAAAATAATTCACCGGAGTCTGAGAGACTCCTGGTAGGTGGTTAAAGGTTAACGTTTTAGAGCAGTTGCTAAGCAGAGCTGTAACGTAAAGTGGTGTACGATAAAGTCGAAGGAACAAATCATTATTCTTTATGAGTGGAATTTTGCTGGAGGTACCCCAGGGTGGAGTGAACGTCGTAATCTGGTGAGATGGTGATTGTCGGCTTATGTGCGTATCTGTACATACTGACGACTAGTTTGACAAGCTTCCGAAACTCTATGGCATATCATTATGCTTATTGTATAAGAAAAATGTATAAGTATATTTTCTATTACACGGAAACATTTTCAGGTTTCAATTCACATATTGACTTGTTTTTCGAAAACATAAATTCCAAAAAAAATCAAAATCTCATCTTTTTTTACCTGTCTCCTTTTGTTTACCTTGTTTCTATACATGGACTTGATATCGACGAAGATATTATTTCGTCAAAAATCATAGTTACATTTAGTAGTACCAGAAGTTAGTGTTATTTTTGATATGGGATTTTCGCCAATTAAGAGACAAGAGACTTGGAAACACGTGTGTCCGTCCAGCTTCTCTTGATGGTGAAACTCAAATTTTACCCTTTTTTTTGGAAACCAATTTTAATTTCGACATTATTGACTGTAGTTTCCCTATATTTATTTCAAAACCAAAACGAATGTTCTCCATTCCACTCAACAGTGTGTAGCGAATTAACGAGTTGCGTTGATGCGCCGCGGAGGAGCCTGGCGAAGCAATGTCGTCGGCCTTCATTAACACTTTTCCACCGAACATTTTCCTCTAGATAGCGCGTGCTGTAACTAGTTTTGAAGAAACATAAAAGATTGTATGTAAAGAAAACTTGGAATAAGATAGATAACAACATTGGCAGAAAATCTAAGTACAATGAATGTGACAGTTTGTGCCGATATGGAACGATGTTCGTTACCTACTTCTTGACTGTATGAACTTTGAAGGATTCTGATAGTGATTATTTATAGCTTTTTACATTATCTTTATTTTATTCAAATCTTCCAGACTCATAATTATTATTTATATTAGGCAATTCATACAAGCTAATTTAAAAAAGAACATTAAAATTAGTAGAGTCTATTCAATAAAATAAGAGTTATATTTTAAATGTTTAGGATTGCATTGTTATTAAAAAACCATCAGATGAGGATGTTACAAGTAGAAAATGTATGGATCCTAAAATGTTTATTCTAGCTAGAAGAACAAAATTTCATGGTTGTGTTTTATTAACATTGTCTGAATTCCAACTACCAGTAGAACGCAATAAAATTCTAAATATTGTAGAAAATGAAATTCAAGTCGTGGACGAAGGAATAGCTATTCCTGATATTCTTTAAATAATAAAAGAGAGCTTTAAAAAGAACATCCGTGAAACTGTAAAGTTGCCAGTTAAAAATAACTTCAACCGATATCGAGAAGCAACTAAGTTTTGTAATTCAGTTTTTTAACTGTGTAATAGTTTTGCACAGTTTGCTTTAACGTTTTATAATAATGGTAGGTGAATTAACTTTTAATATTACTAGGCCAACGAAGTTTTTAAATATTTCTTTTTTACCATACAGTTTCCATCCGTCGAATTCGATCACAAATTGATTGAAATTCTTGGAGTCAAAAATAGGTAAGAATCTACAATGTTATTCTTGCTAACCAAACTTTGTGCTTCCTTAAATATCAGGTAGGTATATCGTTAGTAGGAGTAGGTACGTCTATATTTATCTTATCTTTCAACAATTAATTAGCTACATACTAGTACAATTTACAACCGTGGCTTTTTCCTAGGTTTTCAGCATCATTAGTGGCCTTGCCTCCCACTTTTTCTGTTGTTGAAGTGAATGATAAAATCCTGAGAACCTAACGAAGTGTAATTAGCCTTTCTGGTTTCCTTGAAAATTAAAATGCACTACAAATAAAATAACATTTTTAATTCCTATATCTATCTAAACCTAGTAATAACAAAAAATAAATTACGATATAGAGGTAGGTATTCCAACCCAACGTGTCCTGTGAAGATGATGAGGTTGACGAAGTTTTTACTTATTCTATAAGACATAAAGGTACAAAAATGAACTCAACAATAGAGAAGGGTATAGGTATACCCTTGACCAGTTAAAATTCCGGTAAATAGACCAAATAAAATAATTGCAACAAAAGTATTTCTCGGACAATCAGTAACTTCCCCAATAATGAGCCCGTAAGATGTCTTTGTAATGACGAGGACAACAAGCTATCTCAAAGAAATCCTTCAGGGCACTCGGTTATCTGATCGTACATGCTTTGTCGCAATTGTGCGGGGTAGACCCCCAAAATGTAATAATGCGATTCCCGGGATGTTTAACGGGAATGTGTCTTACTGTTCCCATTCCTGAAAATGTGTCCCCCACTATTACACATTAGGAAATTCCGGAACGGTCATGAACGGCTAATGATTTTTGAAGAGAAAGATAATATCGACTAGGTAGGCACTTTCATGGTACAACCATTCGATTTTAGTATCAGCCAAAAATCGTTGAAAATCAAAAAGTTGGGAATTTTCTTCTTACATTTTGCAGTTAAGCAGAAAAGACGTTGCTTGAAGTGGTAAAGGTAAGTTTGTGCATTTACGTTACCTAGGTACTCGTTTCCTTATGGTAGTAGAGTAAGAAGAGAATCCTGGGCACGCGAGCCCTATTCTTTCATTCCAAATTTTTCTGCAAGTATTTCCGAGTGAAAATATTTCAATACTTATGTTTTTAAATTTTGGACTAGGCTAAAGTGTCGTACAAAATGCGTTTAGAGAAAATACAGCTAGAACAAAAACCGTTTTGGCTTGTTCACTGTGTTCGCGAAATTGCTAGATTCCGTTATTTTTATAGCAACGTTGAAACAAGCTAAAAAGTTTCTCAACACAGCCTTACGCTCATACAAATAAAGTTTAGATGTGATCACATTTTTTGTAACCCCGTCGAAAGAGATTTTCAGCTGAATTTTCTGAAACTGAATTAAACTCATCTGTGTTCACTTGATATAATGCTCATTTTGCATTGCGACACCAGCGCCGCCGTGACCGTTTTGTAATGTTTAGTTCTTCTTTTCTCTCGCAGCTAATTTAGATTCCACTACAATTTCCTTTTTCTGTTTTGTGGAGTCCGTGATAGCAGTAGTTATTCCATAAGTCCACTATCATCTGTGTGTATGAATTATAATTGTTTCATGCGGGGCAGTTAGGATTTGCATATTTTTGTGTTTCTGAGTAACAATGTCACTCGTAGTGGCCATTATCTTTGCTGGGGAACAAAATGTAAAGCTGCAGCCAAATAAAGAGAACCTGCTTTTTAAATAGAGCTGCATTACAACACTCTTTTAAAATATTTACTCTTAACAATCTAAAGAACTATACACAATATATTTTAACGTATCTAATGAGTTTTGAGCTTTATGTATTCTTAAAATCCCTAAAAATAGAACTAATCTATTCCTTAAATTCAAAATGGTTGAGGAAAATGGTTTCGTGGTTTTAATTATTTACTAGCATTTTTTCCTCGCAGAAGCGGTCAGACATTCTTGGATCTTGTTGTCGAAATCTAAATACATATAACTCAAAGGTGACTGACTGACTGACTGACTGACTGACTGACATAGTGATCTATCAATGCAAACCACTGGACGGATCGGGCTGAAATTTGGCATGCAGGTAGATGTTATGACGTAGGCATCCGCTAAGAAAGGATTTTACGAAAGTCCACCCCAAAGGGGGTAAAACGGGATCAACGCGTACGAAGTCGCGGGCGGCCGCTAGTAACTTTATATTGGTAAATCTGTTACCAGATGTAACTCAAAAAATCTGAACTCTAAAGTCAGAAGACAGAATAACACTGTAAACAGCTGTATCTAACCCAGCTGCAACAAGAGCGATTTTGCAACAAAACTGTAACGCCTATTGCTGCCTGTACATCAGTACGAGTACGTGACCGGTGAGCTATGAACGCCGATTGAAAAAGGTATCAAAGTAAACACGGAGTATCTCACTACGTGGTTGTTTCAATATGCGATATTCGTGTACAATCCCACGGTGAATTTCAACAACCAAATCTGGTCCGTCTTTTGCCGTCACGTTTTTATTCTTAGCAAGTTCGGTTACCTTTAGATAAATATACTTTTCGATGCTTCCTTTACATATTGCATTTGCAGTGAAGTTAGAATTCAGTTACATTTCAAGTTGAGTTAAATCCTTGCAATGCATTTCATTGTGTTGCCACGAGCATTTGAAGATTTTTTTTTTATACTTTCAATTTTGACTTGTTTTAGTGATAAGATCTCTAAACTATCATTTGAGTATTAACTACTGTTTTGTAATATTTGATATAATATATCTTCTGAAAATCCCAACTAATATTATAAATGCGAAAGTAACTCTGTCTGTCTGTCTGTCTGTCTGTCTGTCTGTCTGTCTGTCTGTCTTTTACGCTTTCCCGCTTAAACCTCGCAACCGATTTTGATGAAATTTGGCATAGAGATAGTTTGAGTCCCGGGAAAGAACATAGGATAGTTTTTATCCCGGTTTTTGAAACAGGGACGCGCGCGATAAAGTTTTTCTGTGACAGACAAAATTCCACGCGGGCGAAGCCGCGGGCGGAAAGCTAGTTGTATCTATAAAATAGATACTAAATGACGTTACAACCAAAACGTTGCTAATATCTGCTCTATTATGATGATAACAGTCCATTCAAAGTGTTGTATCATTACTTACCAAATCTATACTAATATTATGAAGCTGAATAGTTTGTTTGTTTGTTTACTTGAAGGCGCTAATCTCAGGAACTACCGGTCCGATTTGAAAAATTCTTTCAGTGTTAGATAGCCCATTTATCGAGGAAGGCTAAAGGCTATATTATTATACCATCACGCTACGAGTAGATAATAGGTGCAGAGAAAAAATGATTTTCACGCGTACGAAGTCGCGGGCACTGCTAGTTAATGTATAAAAGGTCGAGTCTCATGCTCGAATGCAACAATTTAATAAGACAATCTAGCCACAGTATCTCAAAACGCAAATTAGATTTGTTGCCATCTTAATTAACTTTCCCTTTTACGCATCAAATTGAGAATTACCCATTATGAGACTTTTTACAACTGAGAATTTCTTTGCGATAAATCATCCAGAACGGTTCTTATTACGCACTGAAGACAGAACTCCAATTACCATAAATCACAAAACGAAAGTAGATTAATACTTATTATCATTAAACTCAAGTCCATTTTTCTCGAGTTATTATTCTAGAAACGCGACGCTTCAACGAAATTAATGTCGAAAGAAATCCTTTGTAGCTAGAAAATTCATTCGCTGCTCTCTTGACACCAATTTCACCACAATTAAGTTGTTGAAAATTAAATTATTTCACTGCCATTGTGCCGTCGTCTACTGAAAAGAGTGAAGCCTTAACGGGACTGCAATAAGCGTTTTTAAAAACAAGTGAAGTTTGTTTTGAAGTTTTTTTTTTTTTCATTTTTAACACCTTTTTAAGCTCTTTCTGACTCTAACATCACGTCAACTAAAAGGTTTCAAACCAAATAGATTTATTTAGGTTTTCATGCCAAAACCACTGAATCAATTAATTTAGATGTAAGAACCTAAGAGAAGGATTTTATCGCAAATATCAGTGGTAAAAAAGTGGATGAGTTTGTAGGAGGTATTTGAAGATCTTAATAATATTTAATCTTTTGTAGATAAGAACACATTTTCTTCACATGAAGCGGTTTTTTACGGGTAGCCATTGAATCACATCAATTATATTGGCTATTAATAAAAGCCACTTTTCTAATATAACAATAAACAAATCTCTAAATTGAATGAATGATTTCAAAAAAAAAACTTTGCCCTGTATTTTCTTCCAGAACATTATTTTCCAAAACGCCTGCAATCTATTGTCCGCTGCAAGCAAGCGGTACGTTTTTTCTTCACGTGTTAGATAAAAGCCCGTCCCACGCCCCAGTGGGTGTGATGCCGTTGCCAATTTGAGTTACACTGAGCCCGGGCTATAAATTAAAAAGGAAGTTTTCAACGGAAAATTGGGAAGCTAAACAAAAAAGATAGCGGGGAATTTATGTGCAAGCGCCAACGGGTTGAGATAAAAATAATTGAGGATGTGGGAACACTACTATTACTATACGATACGTGATACAACACGACTTTGTACTAGACGTCTAAACGAGACGGAATCGCCTGAGTTAAAATCCTAGTTAGACAAATTCAATCCTCAGATTGGTTAAAATGATAATCCTATTTTTTTAATTATATCTCTTTCGGGCAGCGTGGGACGTCCACCCACACAAGTACGTAGCGGGAAATCGCTGGATGGCGATAAATGGATATCTTTGATGTTCAACAGTGGACGTCCTGTGGCTGAAATTATAATGTTGAATAAAATCTCTTCCGAGAGCATATCATTCTTCAGCTCTATTGAACCATTTTTATGGTTTTATTCCCCAGTGCCCAAGCAACTGAACGCAGGAAGATTTAATGAAGGCTACTGACAACGCCATTCTTGTGGCGGAATTTTGGGCAGACGCTGTGTAGGTTTGTTGTCGATATGACAAGAAGAAGAACCAATTTTTTCAGACATTTTGTGTGAAATCTGACAGTAAATTCAGTCAGTTAACCCCAGCTGTTACAATCCACATGATAAACGAAGAACACAATTGAAAATGGCAACCCCAAAACCAAATCCCAAAGGAAGTCCCGAAAACCAAAAAGTTTGCCACTAAAGATAATATTGCTTTCGTCATATTACTAGCACCGTTAGATTTCATTCGAGGATATTTTCCGAGTCAAGCGGGAAAATTGAATGTAACATGAAGGGTACGTTTTAATAGGCTCGTTTTACTGCACGGAACGCTCGTAATGGGAGTATTTGGCTAGCATTTTAAATAGTTCCATCCACTTTATAGATATTTAGGAGTAAGTGATATCTCAGTGTCGTGGAATTTCGTTTGTAAAATTGTTTGTTGGAGTAAAAACTCTTGCTTATGCATTTGCATTTATGAGACTTGGCGCAATGTTCATTATTATTGGGCAAATCTGTGCATTTTTCAGGTAAAGTCACGCGGGTTCGTCCTTCTCACAATAAAAATGACAATCTCAAAATCACAAATGCATGAACATACAAGATTTATTTGGCACTCGATAGCATCACGTGAAACGTCCAGAGGTAGATAATATACATTTCATAATTGTTATCAAACCTTTTCAATAAGCTAATCCATTAGGTATTTCAATAGGTATATTGTATATTAATACAACTTAGATAGACGCATATAAAAGCAGACCTACAAATTGTTCGAGCGTATGATATCAAGTAGAGCGATAACATTAATGACACAAACAATCTTAACCTTTCAAATGTCCAAGACGGGTGCTTATAGTCGTCCTGCCGGAAATCCTTTTCATCCAATGTCACTGAACAATGGTGTCTGACATCTGATATTCTGTCAATGTCAAACGTACACGTTACACGATTTGTTAGACAAAGAGATATCCGCAATCGAGTTTACATCAATCACTGCCTCGGACTTGGTGAAAAAACGCGTTAGTTTTTTGCCGGACCTATGATATCAGGAAGATGTGAAAAGGAACGTGATGATATCCGGAATATAACGGATTATACGACAGCAGAATAGTATGACAGACGGCATTGAATTGGAGTGCTTTTTTCGGCATTGATGACAGTGTAAAGAAGTCAAATCTTCAGATCTAGGCAACCATTTAGATCGCAATTCTTTTATCGGTGAAGATTGTGAAATGAATAATCGCATAATATTATTCATAGAAATATAAAACTAATCCTTGTAGTAAACTAGTCCTTGCGATGTGTAGGTCATTGGGGGAGGCCTATTTCAGCAGTGAACAACTGTTCATGCAATGATAATCCCAGTACGAGAACTGACGGCCGATGGGGCAGCAAGGTTCTGGAGTGGGGGCCACGTACCGAAAAACGCAGCGTGGGACGTCCACCCACAAAGAGGACCGACGACCTCATAATGGTAGCAGGAAAGATGCAGGCCGCTACCAACCGGGCGATGTGTAGGTCATTGGGGGAGGCCTATTTCAGCAGTGAACGTCTTGCGGCTGAAATGTTGATAATGATGAAGATGAACAAAATATTTACAATAAACAACCAAATGTACGTATCAATTCTACCTGTCGTTTCTACATAACCTGCCGAAATCAATTCCCGCCATTCTGCCTCTATAAATCACGTGACCGACGACTGCGTCGCGCGCCTAATCGCGCGGCATTAACAAATGATACGCGCCATATATTGCACCTTTTGTTGGTGTTGTGATATTGTCAGAACAGAGGGTTTGTGGAGGCTGATGAATGGTTAATAATTTATTATTATTTTGGTGAGATTATTATAATTCATATTTATGGTTTCTCTATAAGACTAATGCGAGCTACTTTTACTCTACACATGATGTTAAATCGTCGCCTTTGAGTGAAAACCTCGGGAATGCATTTTTTTTTCATACCTACTTATGCATTTCAGTCAATGTTACATAATAACAATTCTGGATATGAAAGCGGAGAAAATACTTCTCTTACACCTAAGAAGTTTTCAATCTAAGGCGTCGAAATGCAGTTTTCACAATTTTATTTTACACTTTTATGCAAAATTATTGTTGTATTTGTATTTATTTTTATTTATTTATTTAAAGACTTTATTGCACACACAACAATGTTCCGTACAAAAAGGCGAGCTTAATGCCATACGTCATTCTTTACCAGATCGCTTTGTTTGTATCGCTTTGTTGTGGCAAAATAAGTCATAATTACAGTCGCCAGCAAGCAATTTTTCATGGTACAAAAGAACATATACTTGCATATTACAAATAAGGTAAGATGCAGAGTTATCTTGATATGCGGAATTAAAAAACGCGTCAAAAATAACATACATAATGCAATCTCCCAACGTTCTAAGTGACAGACCCTAAAATACGGCTGCCTGAAACGTACTCTGTTATTTATTAGTTCCGACCCGGTTGTCGGTGGCGTCACTAGAGTACGCGTCACTTGATCTATATCCAGTGAGCTGTGAATTTGATATGAATGGAGAAACGTGGTAGAAAATATATTCATAGTTGGAAATGAGTTGCAAATAGCATTTTGATTGTATTTATATTAACGCATAAAGATCATTAATATTAAAATGGTCGTGTATAAAATATATTATAAAGTACAATAAATTCTTACTAGTCTACATTTCGAATTACCTACTTATTACATGGGTAATTAAACGTCCTGTCATTTCGCGACTGCTTAAGTCCGACATAAAGCTTGTAGATTTCTGGCATCTGGTTTTTTACAAAAGATAAATGTTGTGGTTTCGGTGAAAATATTTTGTCATAGGT
This sequence comes from Ostrinia furnacalis, assembly GCF_004193835.3. Classification (NCBI taxonomy): domain Eukaryota; kingdom Metazoa; phylum Arthropoda; class Insecta; order Lepidoptera; family Crambidae; genus Ostrinia; species Ostrinia furnacalis. The sequence goes on from NW_021131691.1 coordinate 481,400, forward strand.
ACGGTAATTGACCGGTCGTTTGGACGAAAATAGGTGATACGACCCTATCTCACCTCAGAAAAACGTCTCAAAATTTTCTGATATTTTTACGGTTATTTTATTACTTTAATTGTTTGCTGTTCCACTTTAAAACACTTTCAAGTGTCCGTGGAGCCACATAAAATGCATGTTAACAGTATTCTTAACTGTTCGTGCAAGTTCAGTTTTGTTTATTTAAATGGCAAAAGTTTTATTTCCACTTTATTTTCTTGAACCGCTAAATAAAATTAAATGAAAATTCGGGAAAAGCTGCAGCTGAGAGCAATATAAAGTTAAGTCGTGTGTTTATCGCCGTTTTAAATTTAAGTATATTTAATTTAAGATTATTTTTTTTTGTTATGAGAGTTGCAAAAAAAATCAATATAGTTAGGTACATAGAATGAATATGAATATCTATAAAAAGTTAATGGCCGATCAAAATGTCCCATCCTAAAATATTATGAAAATCAATCTATGGTAATTTCAAGAACTTCGGATTATCTTATGATTGCATGTATTTGGAGTACAACCATACCGAAACAGACTTGTCATTTCCAAGGCCTTTTTTTAGTACATTAGCCACAGTTTTGAAAAACGGGCATGTCTCGCAAAAAATATAACCCCATTTCAACCCCACTACAAATACTAATGCAGTAGGTTCAGAATGAATCAATCATTCATTATATTACTAAGGTTCCATGCTATCGATCTTGACTGGCTGCACCAGCTGTAGGAACCTGAATATTTTGGAACTTCGCCATCTTTCATCAATTAGGTCATTCATCCATCTGACAAGTGATGATAAAGCGTTTAGCACGCATTTGCTTCAAGAACTATTTTGGAATGAAACAAGACAAGTTCGCTTTTACAACTTTACATACAATAACGCTACAGTAAAAGTGAATCACGCTATTGGCTCTGTGCACGATTACAGCGCCAAATAGCGTCCACAACTTTGTGGGCTCTGTCACATTGACATTTAGGTCGTATATTTGTGAAAAAATATCGAAATTAAAAAATAACAAATATTTTCAACTAATAAATTGTTGTGATACCACGATTTGGGTGGAAAAAAGGTTTTGAAATAATTTTGGTCATTCAAATCAGATGAAGTAAGTCCAAAAAGTGTGTTTAAGTTTGATTGTGTCAGGGTTTGTTTACTTCATTTATAGTTGTAGTTTTACAGTAAAACAAAAAGAAAAAGCTACTTTAACGGTTTCATTATATAACAGTAAATATATTTAAATGTTCCTGTATCACTAGTAATAAATTAAATATCGTTTTCAGATCGAAATGAGTATTGTTTTGAAGACCGGGTTTATGATTTTTACAATATCAAATTCCAACCACAAACCGTATTTAAAGGAAAGTTGTTGGTATTGGCTGGACAAGTCCGAGATGTAGAAGAATTAAGAACAAAACAAGGGCAGAGTTCAATAATTCACGCTCTCATCATAAGGCAAACATCTGTGCACAACAACTACTGTGACTCATTTTTGTACTACCACGTTGTATAGTCTAGTTATTTCCAAATTGTAAACGGCTATTAAACCAGCCCTATCGAAATACAATCCACTCTTTTATTTAAGTTCCCAGTAGGACCACAGAATAAGTAATAGTACAGGTACAGAAGGATTACTCCGCAAGACGATTTAAATAAATGCGAGTCTTGCTACGACGCGATACAGTGGAATTCAGCTCGCACAGCACTACGTACCTACAATTTTATTCACCTACAAGTTTTGTCTCTTTCTATCGCGTGCCTCTGAACTCTTCTTACGCTGTTAGGGTTGCTGTCTAGTAGTGTCTAGTAAAAAAATAATTAATCTACTTATTTGTTATGAGGTACGTATGTAGGTAAGTACGCATTCATTATGGAAAACCTTGGGAGAGGCCTTTGCCCAGTAGTGGACGTCATTTATTTTGGCTGAAACGAACGAACGCATTCTGAGCAGTAGTCATGGTAGGTTAGGTTCCTATACTATAATAAGAATTATTGATTACCTACATGGTCAACATACCTTTCAGCATCTTTGGGAAGCGAAAAAAAAGATAATCCGGAGAAAATCCGGTAGATTTCTTTTCGAATTTAAACACCCGAACGCCGCACAATAATATTTCTTTCTCTTTATGTCCATTTTTAAATAATACTTCGATCATAGAATTAGTTACTACAACGCACGCCAGCGTCCTGATGGGCGCGCGCGTGACACTCGACTGATATAATACCCGCCGGCGGGGCGCTTCGCTGTAGGTAATTATCGGATGTACCGCGCGGAGTGAGCCAGGCCTGGTAGGACCCTTTACATGCGATTAATTAATGATATTAAAATGTATTATGTAGAATCGCTTTGCCATTGACAGATACATCTGACAGAGCTTACATTATTTCTACTTTTGACCACCATGAGCGCTGCGATCGATTATGTTACCCCCACCTAGTACTTCGCACCCAGCGAATAGGGTCACAAATGTTGAGCTTACAACAAACTTTAACGTGCTATACCTACCAGTAGCGCTGTCCATTGTTTTGGACAGTTAACAGTAGGTAGGTACCTCAGCACCTCCCACCTCCACACAATCGTACGTATTTGATAGATATTATGTAGGTAGCTACGATACAGAATATGTAATTTCTGGTTTGTACCAAAGTGGACAGGAGAGGAGGTGTTTAAATCATCATCATCATAATCATTTCAGCCATAGGACGTCTACTGCTGAACATAGGCCTCCCCCAATGCTTTCCATGTTAATCGATTGGTAGCGGCCTGCGTCCAGAGCTTCCCTGCTGTCCTTTCCATAGCATTAGGTGTTTAAATAAACAAACTGAAACGAAGCTGAGTGGAGAGGTAGTGTCGAAATATGATTGGTTTTTCGAAAACACCTCTTCTTTTCTCCGCTTTGGTGGAAACGGGGTCTTAGTGTACTTCGCCTTTTGCACTGATGCTACTGTACTTATTTCCTTTGTAATTCTGTTCCACGTGAACGCGTATATTTACAGCCAACAATAGATGCGCGCGGACAGAGACAAACGACGAACAAACAGAAGATAGTTTGTAAGTTCGGATGGGCTACCTCTGATTCTCGTTGATGTGTCGCTAATGCAGTCTAGGCGCCAAACTCGTCGATCTACTAACCCGCCGACATGAGTGGTCGACTTTTGACGTGTTGTCAAAAGCCATAGAAAGTTCGAGTTGTTTTAAAAGATTTTTGGTGTCGGTCCAAGCTGGGCTGACGGCATGTATAAAGTTCTTTAGGGGCACAGTAACAGTACGGTAAGAGATGCCAACGTTGTATTTTTTTCTTTATCACACAACAACTGTCATCTCTTTCTTCTTTCAGACGAATGATGTCCACTGCAGGACAAGACTTTTCGCAACCAACGGTTCTGCGCTGCCCGCATTTAGGACTTTCCGTGACTTTCACCAGGACATCGGTTCGCCCATACTATCCAGCTCGTCTACACAATGTCTTTTACCTTTTATTGTAATTATGAGTTAAAAAATATGTAACAACTGTTGTCACAGCACATTAGTCAGTAAAAGTACCTACTAAGTAGCAGGAAATCCAAATGCTATACTTGGTATTTTTTCTGTAAGATGGGATAAGAGAAACGTAAGTAAACTATCATCTGCATATCTTGCTGCAAGAAAATGGCTCAACATCTTTTAAAAACAATATGAACAGTTGCAAAGTGAATAGCTGATGCGATGTAACACTTTGAAGAACAACGGGTACACTCGATACTTTGAAAGCTCTTTGCAGTTTTACAGAATGTAAATTGGAAACAAGACTCTGTCCATGACGGTAGTTTACTTATCGTATTGAAAGGAGGATTGTACAAATTAGAGCCAACAAACAAAATAGGAAATTGATACGGCAGCCAGCAGTATTATTAATACAATTATAATATTCAAATTGTTTTTATTTTTATTTTTTTATTTTAAAGTCAGCGCTGTACCTATCTGTCACTCAGGGAGTTTTTGGTGTTGAAAAACTTACTCAATTTGGAATTCTCTAGGGACTATTGAAACAAGACCGTTCATAAATATAAATCTCTCAATTAAAACGCGTCGTCGTCAATACTAATAAATATACGATTTATCACACCGTGTTTACCTTGTTAAGCTTTTATACAAGTGTTTTTGCGTCATGTTTCACGAATAAAATTTGAACAAGCTCCGGGAACCTTTTAATATTTAGGCGTCGTATTGATTGCACTATTCATATCAAAAATTGTTTTATGTTTCACCTGGTGCCGGGAATAAAAGTTTATATTTTAGTCCATATTATATCAGTATAATATGTTTGTACCAAAATAGCATAATCACAACCACCATAGATGCCATCTGTGTTAAACTCGATGAGCCCTCGTAATCGCTAGAAATTATTAAATTATAGTTACCTTTTATCGCAGTAAAGGTTTAAAATAATGGGTCTTGAACCCAAAATTAATATTGTTGCAATTTCCAACGACATTATTTTATTTCTATCAGGTGTCTATTGTGAAAGACATACAGACTTTAGTGAAAAATACGGAACCCTTAAAAATAAGGGCACTGTCTCAGCCGGTTCCAGCAAAAAGTTCTAGGCACGCAATATCAGACCAAATATTAAAACCCCTATCAAAAAGTTAGCCAAAGTTCTAAATAAAATGATACTTTCGACTTCTAAAGGACAACAAACCAATATTCGGCCAGGTCGTTAAAATTAATGGCCAGAATACATGCACGAGCCAAACATGGAACACATTAAAACTTTCGTTCGATAAATATTGAAGGGCCATTCGAACTAACACTTATTGCACACAGTTGAATATTTTGTTTTCGAACTACTTTTACAACTAGTTTAATGACATGTGGTCATTCGCTGGAAACTTTCAAGGTTCTTAAATGTTAGGTTTTAATATGCATTGCTATCGACCAATCCTTTCAGCCGGATTCCGTCAAGTTTTGAAAAATGCCCCCAGCAACCTTTACCAGTTCGTTAGTCCACCGAGTGTGATACTCGCCTACACTACGTTGTCCTTCAAGTGGCAGCCACGGATCGACCGATGCCATAATGAATGTTATCAATACAAAAACGCTTCCAAGATCTGGTGGCCTGTAAAATGTTTCCTCTTTTGTTTAGTTAATCTATTGTAGGTACTAAAAAGAAGTTCCATGCATCGGAAGACACGTTAAGCCGTCGGTCTTACAGAACCAGTCAGATATATGGTGTCTAATAAAGTCTGACATATTATTATGACTGTGACATTGTTGCCACACGAAAAAAGATTTTTTTTACTGTGAGATCAAGCAACATTGAACAAAATCAAAGTAACAGAAGCAACGAAGTATTGTATAGTTTGAAACCCTGTATTTCTTGTAAGAATTCATTAGAGAAGCGAGGCATTTTATACAGCTCTTATAACAGCTGTAAAAACGGCATAGCACTTGAAAGATTAGTTCACACCGATTAGCAGAAGAGCAACGAATTGTAAAAAACATTTCAATTACCAGATTGGATGGCGCTAGAACAAAAATGGTATTCACTAGTGTGCGAAGACAAGTTGTTTAGAAATAGTTGCTATTTGTTGCATATTCTTGGTTAAATAACGAGTAGCAGATTGGTTTGGACTGAAAAAGAATAATAACTGGCCAGTTTGAAAAAAAGTTGAACAACTTTAACTCCTTTAATATAGATGACCCACGCTGAACTGTCCCGCCAAACTCAATGACAGGGGGGCGCTACCATCGTTCAACTATATGGTTTCCAACATGGCAAAATCTGAACCAGCGATCCGGTATTGACGGTGGCGCCCCACTGTCAATGTCATCGACAGGACAGTCCAGTATTTTGGAACTATATCCTACATGTTAACGTAATTCATCATCACTACATAAAACATAGAAATGCGAATAAATAATGTGAGAATATCAGTCTCGTATTCGTATCACGACTATAAAGAAAAGATCTGAATAAGGTAAGAAAATAAATTATTATATTATGTAAATCTTATAACGGCCCACAATTCTCAGCGTCAGGCATTAAAGAGAGGGTGTTCGCAAGATCATGTAAACCAGACCTAACAATTTAATAAAATGGATGTAGACCGGGAGTCGCATAGTCAGGGATACTTACGGCAAAATGAACGTTATTGCCTCCACAATGGCTGTCTTTAAACATTTACATGGTCTACTTTATTACGACAAATGTGTCGAAAATGTAAATGGGGACTGAGTGTTTGGCGGGATTTTACCGAGTCAAAGGTCAGAGCAGTTGTTCATTTGATATTTTATACGTTATTTGAGCGTAGAAAGGAACATTTTACTGTTGCGATATAATATTTACTAGAATAGAATTCATAAGAAATGAGCTGCCCTTGAATTCATAATGGTTATGTATCGATAATATGTATCGTATGTAGTGTATTGGGCAAGTGCTGCCGCGCTTCTGCCATGTATGTTAAATTATTTGAAAAATACGTCTATTTTTACGGTGTTATTTTCCTTCCAATGGTTTGCAGCATGAACACGGTACGTAATTTTGGCTCCAATGAGAACATTCAATGTATCAGACTGCTAGTATTTTCCGATAATGTCGTTTACCACATTATCCAGACATTTCTTTGTGACTAGGCAACTTCCACCAAACATTGGGTCTTCCCAAAATGATAACTATTTATAACTAGACCATTCCCCCGATTCTGATATCCCCAACAAAGGAAAAGTCCGCCATTAGACGGCCTACGATGACCCCCGCTTATCCAGCGAACGAGCCAGAAATACCTCGATTCACTCCAAGTACTACCCTAATTCGGCATGGTTTATTCATGAGACTAAATAGACAATGACCGTGCTTAGCTAGAGTTCCAGAGTAGTGAGTGATTCCGCCACGAGCTGATTTAGTACAACGCAATGTTTGTGCCCTGTAAATTAACTGCGCGATGCAGTGTTGGGTTGGGAGACCGTGTCAACATGCCCTGTCGGAATATATTGGATGGAATCGGCAAATTATAGGGAAAATACAATACAAGTTTTTGTAACTGCAACACACAGTGGCATCGTGGATGACACTTGACTCGTGAGTCGTTTGACGTACATTATATGAAATTACTATGTAATATTTTGTTCTTAAGTTTTATATTACTAGCTGTGCCCACGAATTCAAACGCGTGAATATAGTTTGTATATTTTTTTCCGTTCTTGCAACATTTTTCATTGCTGCTATTGGTTGTAGCAATCATGCTAGAACATCAGTTAAAGCCTAAAACTTTTCCCTATAATGGGCTATCCAAACAAAATTATTTTTTCAAATCGGATTAGTAGTGCCTAAGATTAGCTCGTTCAACTAAACTCTTCAGCGTTATAATATTAGTACAGATATGCCATGTATTTTTCTGAGTTCAGGAGTTTCTTTCTGTGGAGTTGCTCTATGCCTTTTAAATTAAATTCTGCTGACGGAAAGTATCCTATGACTTTCTTAGAGCCCGTTCACAAAGCGGACTCCATTTTGCAGAATCGTTTTTAACGGGTAACGGATCTATCGACACTGGTTTTGTTTTTCATTCGTTGCCAGTTTCAACGTTCTACTGAAATTGATCGGTTTGCCATCACCAAGAATTTTCAGACAACATCGATATACGATAAAATATTTACATAACTTACAATAATTCAAGGTCTCCTTGTACCCACCTACTTTTACATACATCTTCATCTACAAATGGGTTTATAGGGTTTTCACAATATACAGTTTTTGATGATAAAATGATATGCGTAAAACTTTCTCACCAATATCTTTGATGGATTCAGAATGATGTCGCAAAAGTTAACTTACCTACTCTCTCGCACCGTAAACGTAGGTAATAAAAATACCTATACCTAGGCTATATGATAGTAGTAAGTAACATAAGATATCACCAGTGATCGGATATTCGAATGCATATTTACCTAAAGTTCATTTTTGTCTAGGAAATTATGGAAGCGGATTCTTAAAACATATTTTTTAAGTTTAAATCCTGCGATCCAGAATTTTCGGGAATGCGAAACTAGTCAGTAACATGGTGAGGAAACGACATCTTTAGCATGTGGTACCTATTCCATATTCATTATAGCCAACACCTAAACTTTAGGCAAATACGAAAGTGGTTTTAACAGCTACATTAGGCCCTTCGCCCACGGCGACTTTTTGCAGTGATGCTGTCGCGCGTTTCGTGAACGAACGACAGCATCGCTACTGACGCGCGTTAGTCGAATCGCTACAAAAAGTCGCCGTGGGCGAGAGTCCTTAGATGGTTAAGATCATAGACTCACTCAAGATGCTCCTTGTAGATGTCGAAGTCAGTGAACACTATCTCGACGATCTCGTGAGGCGCTGCTAAGAAGGTGTAGAGAAGACAGTCGATGCGTGACAGTAAGTAACATAAGTTATCTATCATATTAGCTAGTAAAGGAAGTTTAAATGCTGCAGTTAAGATGGTTAAGATCATAGACTTGTGGCGACACCGACGATACGCCACTACAAACTGTGTACCAACAGATGGCGCTGTCACTACTACACTATGGCACACTCCGCCGCTCATACAAACCTGCATCGCGGTGACGGAGTTTTATATCTTGCCAAATAATAGACAAACCAAGATGGTGTAAATTGGACCTTGGTCCCCGAGCATAACACCCGCTCGGAAGGAATCACTAACATCTAGCTTCCTTATTGTGGTTGAGCATCGCCCACAGACTCACTCAAGATGCGCCTTGAAGATGTCGAAGTCGGTAAAGATCTCTTCAATCTCGTGCGGCACTACTAAGAATAAGGTATAGACAGTGAACACCTATCTCGATGATATCTTGCGGCACTACTAAGAAGGTCTAGAGTAGACAGTCGATGCGTTACAGTATTATATTATTAGCTAGTAAAGGAATTTTGGTTGCTACAGTTATGATGGTGATGATCATTAGACTCACTCAAGATGCTCCTTGTAGATGTCGAAGTCAGTGAACACTATCTCGACGATCTCGTGAGGCGCCGCTAAGAAGGTGTACAGCAGACAGTCAATCCGCGGCGGGTACGGGCGCGGGTAGTCGGGACTGCTGAATGTGCCGCGCTCTTTGCCGTAGGTAGAGGTGAAGCGGAGGCAGGAACAACCTGTGCAAGAGAAGTTACTATTTATAAAGGTACTTCTGTGATGATAAAAAAAGACAATCATTTTGTAAACGACAAAATATCGACACTGAAAACTTTAGTACTTGCAGTGACAAAAGGACTTTTACCCAGAGAAACTAATGCAGTCTTTTTTTGAAAATTATAAATATCTTGAGAAAACAAACTGCCTAAGCCAGGAATTGAACCCACGACCTTCCGCTTGCGACTGCTCTTCCAACTGAGCTATGTACTTAGACACTGGATGAACCCGTCGAAATTTTGAGGTGTGTTATTTTTTCAAGTTAAATATAATTTCCATATTAGTTTGAGATGCGACTCTTATCGCTAAAAATTAAATAAATTAAGCAGTCTTCACACCAAACTCGCTGAAGTCTTCGACTTTGACATGCTGTCAAAAGTCATAAAACAAATCACTGGGCTACGGCAGGCTTCTTATGTAGAGTCCTAAAACTTTTGCATCATCAGACTGATCTATCTAGATCTATTAACCCAAAAAAACTTAACTACTTCAATAAAATCATTTCAAAATTCACAGTTCGCAAACACGATTTAAAACTAATTTACTATAATCCGCCTAAACCAAACGGCTTACATATGTGATTCAGGCTCGCGTTGTGGATTAAATTATTCTAGTTGGGATAATATTATCAATTTGAATTTATATGGGATACCGGGACATGTATGCAGGATAGGCGGTATTACGGGAATGTCAAGAACGTTGTGTTGTGATACATTGGTAGGAAATTGGTACATAACTAATATTATTAAACTCTCCTAGTGCTGCGGCAGTGGTAGTGAGCTACTTTTAAATTATGGAAAAATCTAAGTATACAGGGTGGAATTTTGTAATGCCACTTGGAGGGAAAGTACTCTTAATACTGTAGATAGGAAATTTTACTAAAAGAAAACATTCCTTTATTTTTGAAAAGAAAGAGAACTGCATTCAAAAACTTTCGATTTTTTTTCTTGAAAATTCACTACCATACCATTACCATACAATTTTCTTTACATTAATTAAAATAATTTAAGGTTTCATGGTTTTCCTTTCATTTTATTTATCAAGTTTGTTAGAGAGATTTCATCCTTATACTTAACCCTAACGATCGATGTAATAAAAGTACAGGTTGTAATTTTTAATAGATTTTAGTTGGTTCGATTCCCGGGTGTGGCAAGCAAATTTTTGGAAATCTTTGAAAGCAGTTCTATTTCTTTTTAAAAATAAAGGAATATTTTCTTTGAGAATGTTTTTCTATCTACAATATTAAGAGTACTTTCCCTCCAGGTGGCATTACAAAATTCCACCCTGTATAATGTATAAAAACTAAAGGTCACTCATTAAACGACTCACTCATCACTAAATCTCAGAAACTACAAGTGCTAGGAGTCTCAAATTTTGCATGGGGATTCCTTTTAGAACGTAGGTGCTCACTAAGAACGGGTTTTACGAAACTCCACCCATAAGGGGTACGCGTACGAAGTCGCGAAAATAAAAGCTAACATCATTATTTTGGCATTATAAAAGTTAGCCAACGATTATGTGCATAGGACTTATAGGTACTCAAAATACCTTCCTCTTACAAAATACGTTGTGGGTTCCAAGACTAGTTAGTTAAGTTAGTTATCAAGTTGTGTTTCGTTAGCCGTTAGCAACTAACTTTGAACTTGATCGTAAATACACGTTGTTTTTACTTTGTCGTTCAACAAAGATAAAACGTTTAACGTTTACGTAAGGTTTAAAGTAGCCGCTAGAGGCGCTGTACAATCTATAATACATTTATTGTCATTTTTTTACTCAGTCGCTAGCGAGTACACTTAAATGTAAATCCATTATAAGCAGACTAACGCCCGTATTCACAACAATACTATAAGGTATCACAGGGTGACACATGAATCAATCACAGAGCTTTATTCAACGCTGTGCGTTGGATTTGCTGCTTCACTTAAGCAAGCATCGTTTGTGAATACGGGCGTGAGCAATCAAACGTGATACGCACTCTCTATTCACAGTACTCTTCAATAGAATGAATAGTTCTAGGACTACCATTGTAGGAACAAGTACATTCCTTCTATCTCTTCGTTGGACCTCAATGTTGACAAAGCAATCTACATTGACCCCCCAATTTAACCCTTTCACGGCTCGCAATGAATGGGAAATGTCGAGAATTGACGGGTCAAATGGTAGTGGTCTTAATAAGGTACAGGACTCAGCAGGTTTTATATTGTAGTGACATGGGCAGGCGTGTAATCGATGTAATGTAAAATTGAAAAATATAGAAACAGAAGAAAATAAAAGAGAGAAAAAATATCATAATAATGAAAAAGTAGACGCCCTCGTTCAAAATTTTTCAAAAAGGCGTCTAAAAAGGATGTTGCACATATCAATCCGAAAAGGGATCGTAACCATATCATTTCGAGGCGGTCAGTATTCTTTGTATGAAACTCCATACTGCAACGCACACTTATCCGAACTGAAACGTAAACGCCTCGCCTCGCGATTGACAGCGCGAGAAAAGCAATGACAGCTCGTGAAAGGTGATACGGTGTTGATCCCTTTCCGAGTTGATAAGTCTGCTATGAGCTTACAACTGTAAACTTTTAACTGATTTACCAAATCGCATTTCTGAATTAAAGAAGGTATCAGGTGTGATACAGACCAAGAGCTTCCTCGTTGTGGATAAAAAAAAGTTTTACATTCAAAAGAGCGGCCAGTCTATTGTCAAATATTCACCTCTATCTAGCCAATGCCTAATAAATTCAGTGGCAGTGCTAGGAACCAGGACAGGACCAAGTTTGTACAAGATGCAAGAGGGTAATTGGCGTGTATCTGCTGAGTTACGGCGTAGTCTTAGGGCAATATACTGATTTATAGTTTCTGTTGTTTATTTACTCCAGCAGGTAGGAGTCAATATTGACCTTTACATATCAAGGTGTGCCTAGCCTGTGGCAAAATTTTCGTCATGACACAGGTGAGTAAGTACAAATTTAATATGACAGGATTTGCAGAAATATTCTATAATTTTGGCCCCAGAACTTTATTTCAGGTTACTGTTTGCCGTATGTATAATAGCGTTGAACTTGTGTGAAACCGTTCACGCTGTGAAGTCGTAAAAGCATACAGACGCTGAAGATGCACAATATGATATGATATACCTTTCAATGGCATTCTTCATTGTTGGCTATTGATATTTTGTTCGTTCGTTTCAGTCAAATGACGTCCACTGTTGGACAAAGGCCTCCCCCAAGGTTTTCCACAATGAACGGTCCTGCGCTGCCCGCATCCAGGCTCTTCCCGCGACCTTTACCAGATCGTCGGTCCACCTAGTAGGAGGCCTGCCCACGCTACGTCTTCCAGCCCGTGGTCGCCACTCGAGAACTTTCTATTGATATTTACTTAATGGATTTTGTGGGGTTTTATGCTGCAGCGCACGCAAACATTTTCACTAATAAGTAATGTAAATTCTAACTAATGCGTTAGCACATTTTGGCAAGAACTTAAATTAGTCTGGACGTGTATTCAATTATACTGTTATGTGCAAAGACCTTGTCTTGATGATTATTGAGTTATCAATACGATCCCTAGATGTAAACGTGTTAATAAGTTAGACTTGAGACCATCTGAGATATACTATACAGTGTGTCCGGGCATGTAGTGATCAAACTTTAAGGGCGTAATCTATGGACAATTTTATCGATGAAAATACTTCAAATTTGGGGCCTGACCCATTTCTCGAAAAATTACATCGATTTAAGTTTTTAATTTTTAGTTTACACCTCTTCTTTAAAAAACAAGTGAAAACGTGGGTAGCTTAACATTAATAGGCAAATATTTTATATCATGCTATAGCCAATAAAATTATCTATTAGTAGAAGAAGAAAGCAAGAAAGAAGTTATTTTCCAACACAAGAAAAACCAGGTCGTTAAGGTATGTTTTATTTGCATTTTATTTTTAGTATTTGAGCTATTCTACAAAACGAATGTAAATTTATTAGTCTACGTCTTTTAGTTCCGACGTAATTGTTGAACAAAGATACCCCTTCCCAGCTGTTTCCATAGTAATCGGAATAGGTTGTGTGATTCTTTCAGGCAATGCATTTTCGCATGTCGCGTGCGCTATGGAAACCGCTGGGAAGGGGTATCTTTGTTCAATAATTACGTCGAAACTAATAGACGTAGACTAATAAATTTACATTTGTTTTGTAGAATAGCTCAAATACTAATAATACAATGCAAATAAAACATACCTTAACCACCTGGTTTTTCTTGTGTTGGAAAATAACTGAAAAAGAAGTGAAAAAAGTAATGTATTTTTCTAATTAAATCCATTCTTACTCCCATAAAATGTATGAAACTTGTGTCTGCTTTCTTCTTCTACTAATAGATAATTTTATTGGCTATCGCATGATATAAAATATTTGCCTATTAATGTTAAGCTACCCACGCTTTCACTTGTTTTTTAAAGAATAGGTGTAAACTAAAAATTAAAAACATAAATCGATGTAATTTTTCGAGAAATGGGTCAAGCCCCAAATTTGAAGTATTTTCATCGATAAAATTGTCCATAGATTACGCCCTTAAAGTTTGATCTCTACATGCCCGGACACACTGTATACATAAATGTAAAGTAGAATATGATAGGTGCAAAATAACAACTAACTAACCAAGAAATTCTTTAGAATAACTGACAAATATGGTTTTGCCTGGGCAGAATTTCATAATATTCCCATTCGTCGAAGGCCAGTGCACATTTCTAGGTTACCTGAAGTCCGAGGCACATTTGATTAAATTCCTCACTAACTATGAATGTATAAAATTTATGAAGATTGAAATGTTATACGAAACTTGTACTAATACTAAATTCCATCATCGCAACATTAGGGCAGGTACTTCATCATCATCATCATTATTTTAGCATAGGCCTGCCCCAATGATTTCCATGTTGATCGATTGGTAGCGGCCTGCGTCCAGCGCCTTCCCTAGGGCATTAGGGCAGGTACTTGTAACGTATTTATTCTAGCACTTATTACCATAATACTGAATAAAAAACAAATCACAAGTCTAACCCACAAAGTGACTATACTTTAGCAACCCCATCTATCCCGGGGATTCACCCAGACACCGAAATGAAAACGAAGTAGCAAATGAACCGTTCCAAGAAGAAGTGTCGGACATTACGAGGCTGTCTCGTCCAAATGAATATTCAAGTAAGCCACGACAACTACCTAATATCCCGGTCAGATGAAAAAGCGAGGATATTTGTCTGGTCAAATTGAAAGTCGGCTAAATACAAGCTAAAACCTTTGGCTACAATTTTGAGACGTTAATGGTAATTTTTGTACATAGAAACGAAGATCTTAAATTAGATGCCATTTACATGAATACTAACCTAGTTTATTCTCAAACTAGCGCGAGCGGCCACCCGCGACTTCGTACGCATAGATCCCGTTTTACCTCCTTACGGGTGGAGTTTCGTAAAATCCTTTCTTAGCGGATGCCTACGTCATAACATCTACCTGCATGCCAAATTTCAGCCCGATCCGTCCCGTGGTTTGGGCTGTGCGTTGATAGATCACTAGGTCAGTCAGTCAATCAGTCAGTCACCTTTGAGTTATACATATGTATATTTAGAATATGCAGACTTAGACCAAATGGTAGGACAGTATAGTATAGCGCATAACTCAGTTAATGCCTCACGTATGGGAGCGGCAAGGTGTTTTTGTTGACGTCAACGTCAAAGAGACTTTAAAAATGCTTCGATTGAAATGATCTGTCATGTATGAAGGTGTTTTTGTTGACGTCAATGTCAAAGAGACTTTAAATGTGCTTCGATTGAAATGATCTGTCATGTATGAAGGTGTTTTTGTTGACGTCAACGTCAAAGAGACTTTAAATGTGCTTCGATTGATATGATCTGTCATGTATGAAGGTGTTTTTGCTGACGTCAACGTCAACGAGACTTCAAATGTGCTTCGATTGATATGATCTGCCATGTATGAAGGTGTTTTTGTTGACGTCAACGTCAAAGAGACTTTAAATGTGCTTCGATTGATATGATCTGTCATGTATGAAGGTGTTTTTGCTGACGTCAACGTCAACGAGACTTCAAAATTAAATGTGCTTCGATTGGTATGCTCTGTCATGTCATAATATGCAAATGCCACCCCTTCCATGCCGCGCCCATACTTACCTCAGGCACTGACTGAGTTAAGCGGAGTATAGCGGAGTTGCAGGTTCAAGTCCATGTAATTGTGAATTGTATAACCAATAAGGTGTCGCTAAAGCACACAGTTACAAGCGTAAAGTTACAGTACATTTACTTATATCAGAAGTTTTTGCGAACCATCTGTGCGCAACAATTTTGCTCCAAACTTCAAAGAGAGCATGTTAACAGCTGGGTTCACCGTAGATGTACGTTACTTTTGTGCTGTACATGTTGTTGATGAACATACAACATATTCGCTGACGTATTTCGCTTGAACTAACGACCTTAAAAAACGGGAGGAGACCGTGCTTTTTAGCGATCTTTGGGGAAGCCCCAAGACTAGAAAAATACTGCAACTAAATTAAAATTACGAGTATGGTGACAATGACTTTAGGAGAAAATATTAAAATTTTAATAACTTGACAAAATTAATTACTTTGCTAGCAAACGAAGGGTGGGTTCGATTCCCACCTTTGGCAATTCGATTTGTTAATGCTAAAAAATCTATGTACCTACGTGCATAATATTTTCTTTTTTTGAAGGGACGCGCGCTGGTAGCTTGAGGAGCTTTTCCAGCTTCACCGGGCAGAGTGGCGAGTACAGAAGGTACTCTAGCCGTTTGGCGATCGTCGGTGCGCGTGCCGACGAGGCCGTAATAAAATTAAGTGTGACGATAAGTTATACGATTTTTCTTTTCTGGATCAGCGACATTCGTGAAAGAAAACACCTAATCACAGGCACAGGCAGGGCACCTTATCTTACTTGCTAGATCTTCTAAAACATTCTTTAAAACGTGTGAATTATACAGAATAAATAAGATTGTTAAAGTAATCAACACATACTCCGAGGGAGGCGTAGCTTATCTCCGTGAAAAGAGAATTTATCTTGTAATGTATTTGTTACGGTTAATGTGATAAATTGAAAATTATTAACAATAACCGGTTATTATGAATAATTACCGACAGTCGCGGTAAAAGTGATAAATTAATCACATTTAACAGTGATTATGTAATAATTCAACCTTAGTACTAACAAATTTCATAAAAGAGAACAACATCTTGTGTACGTGCTTGTGTACAGCCAAACTTTTGAACGTTTTGATATCATTAATATAATTTGGCATAATGAGTATGGAATGTTTCTTGCATAATATTACTTTTCCATGATGCCTATAACATAATGTTTTGATTTAAAGTGAAAAATAGGTTAAGGTGCGGCGGGGGTGGTCCTTGGGCCACCCCTAAGCCGCCTATTTAGTTTTATAAACACATAAATGACCTCATATTAATCACATTTGCCAAATCATGCGGTAATTATTCATAATAACCGGCGATTATTCATAATTTTCACATTTATCACTTTGACCGTAACATATTCATTCATTAGGTCATTCCACCCGTCTGGAGATCCAGATAATACCTAAGCTCCTGCATCCACCTAATCTCTAGACGCCATTTTTCGACGAAATGGAAAGTAACCGTCCCCGGTTCAAATAAATTTTATTAAAGCAACCCTGCGAGTGAAAGATAGGTAAGTTATTTATACGTAAATTTATATTGAAAATTCGGATCTCAATCACTTTTTGTTATTTGAATAAATCCTGAAATACTGAGTTTGAAGTTTTATCTCCAATTAGGTAACTTGAAAATTTTAGTGTCAAATTACACCAACTTTATAGAACATTGTGCTTTGAAGCATAAATAAGTATCCTAAGTTTATAAAAGTTTGAATAGTCAAATAGATTGTTTTGACAACCTATGTTAAAATTAAAAAATAAATGAAAAACACTATATACTCAAGAGTCTTTACTAAATCAAATTACATAAGAAGATAACGTTTTATATTCATGGATTCATTGTTTTTTATATATCAAATACACGAGTATCACGAATTAATAAACCACAAAAGTTAAATTAAGGAATCTGGAGCGAAACGTCTATATTACGACAGTGAAATGGCAACCCTAAGTCATTATTTTTGTAACATGAAACAATCATGAACTCCGAAGAAACGTTTCAAAATGTGTAATGTATTAGCAAGAACAAAATAAATAACATTAACATTATTTTATTTCTTTCAGTTTTAGACACTGAAATAACTTTTATTCATAAATATTCTAAACAAAATGTTTTATAAGAATTTTGCCAAATGAATAGAGATGAAAATAAAATTTCAATTTACAAAAAGCGCGAAAAAATACAGACCAAAATAATATACACTGACAAAACCACAGAGCAAGAAATAAATAAACAAACACAAACAAGTGCAAAAAATATTGTATTAAATATTTATATCTAAACGAAAGATTTCACATTAATTCGTTCACATGTTAGTAAATGCCATAACGAAACTCGTTTCATTCAAAGTGATCAAATTGAAAAAGTCGCTAGTTGAAACTTGGGCCGTTTTTCAAGCCAAAATTAATGTCAGACTAAACTTGTCAGATTTGATAAGGGTGTGTTCACATTTACAACTTCGACGGCGATTTACAGCACAATGCAAGCCATTATGAATTTAGTTCCAATGAGAAGTTGAGAGCGAATGGAAATTTTCCGCTTCGCCGATTGTCAAGTTTTTCAAGAAAGAAATGAAAATTTTGTATTAATGGAACCTAGGTATGAACCAAAATTTCTCAGAGTGAGTTGTCAAAATATTTGAGTAGGAATTTGAACAACAAATGCCCAATTTCGCCATCAATCCCTAATTTTTAAGAGATCCCATGGTATCACATAACAGGAAATTTGTTTTAAAAGGGGTTACTTAAAAATTAGGGATTGATGGTGAAAACGGCATTGCCAGTAACCTGCAGATGACTGGGAACAGACTTTTAACCAATTGAACCCGGAATTCATGGCCATTCATTGCGCGAAACATTAAATATCACCCATTTTAGATGCCAGAACGTGTTTGATGTGCGTTCATTTACCTAGTCACTACTTAGCCTAGGCGCAGACCACCAACTTTTAGTTGGCCGATAGTTGGGCCCGATTCTAATTAGTATGAAAAATCGGCCGATATCAAATCGGTTTAATGTGCGCACTTCCATACATGCCCATACTGATTAATTGCCAGACTATCTGCCGACAAAAATCGGTGGTCTGCGTGAATACTAAAACCTAGTTACAGCGAGCCACTGTAACTAGGTTTTAGTATGTAATGAATAGTGCCTATGTTCAAAGTTCATATTACATTTTGCTGACGTCAGCAGTGGGCACAGACCCTAAGGGTCTTTTTACTGACGTCACTGAGATAAAACAGTTAATACTCACTCGGATTCACGGCGTGCCCTTCATCAACCGTGTGCAGAGATAAGTGGAGCAGCAGGATGAGCGTTGTTGACGTCTGCAAAAAATGTACCGTTAAATGCGGGGTAATGAAGGTGGATTTATGTGATTTAAAATTATATACGGTTGGACTTTTTTACGGTTAACATTTTAAAGTACGAGTTTTGACCTAGACTACGTACGCTTGGTTCACGAGTTTTGCCCCGGTTAGGATAGGTATTTATATTATTTTTCTGTTCTTCAGTCTTAGTAGCATTTAAGTATAGTGTTCAGTTTAAAATACATATTTGAGGCTAAAAAGTATTCGTTTTCTATTACAAATTGTGGCCAAAAAACTGACCAAGTCTATATTGCCATTGAAATAAATGAAATAGAGTTGATCAGTAAGGTTCATCATTATCATAATCGTCAAAATTAAGTCGGGAATCTTTTTGTAACAAATACGTAAATTAAACATTAAAATTAAATCATTAATTTAATTTTGTAAACATTAAACGTGGTCAAACATTATTTTGTATGTGAGTTGAATTTTCCGACTTTGAAATTTTGAATTCTCGAAAACCGGATTATCATATCTATTATCTTTTCCTTGAAAACTCAAATGCTTAAAGCGCTTCGTGGAAATACTTTACAGCTCACTGACTCGAATGACGAAAGCCTAGTTATAAGGTGAAAGTAATTTGAAATTCTAAGTTTCGTTGAATATTTCTAAATGTATTATGTTTTAGTCATCGATCGCCTAAAGGCTTTTTTATTTAAGTGAAGATTTCATTACCACAGTAAAGAACCTATTGCGTGTTATACGAGTTTTATAAAATAATCAAAATAAGTTTCAAATTCAGGATCATTTAAGCTTTCATATGTCAAGTCATATATATGTTACAGGAAATGTATGAATTCTAGGAATTGTATACTATTCCTAGGAAATGTTTACAATTCCGAAGCTATTTAGGAAATGTATAAAATATTGCTTCAGAAATTTTTTATACGCACATATCCTAGGACATGTATACTTTTCCTAGGAATTTTATAGAATTCCAATATTGTATTAGGAAATGTATAAAACTAAGCGGCACAAGCGCGGTCGTGTGATCGGGTGCCCCTCAGTACGCCTAAAATTTCATTTAGCCAAACCACATTGGCCGATAGGTGCTTTTAACTCACAACTATTATTGTTTAGCCTGAAAGTTGTTTTCGCACTATTATACTTTTGCCGAAAAAAATATTTGCCTATTAGCATACCTTTCTTTCGGCATCGCGCATATTATTACGCTGAAGTATTGGAAAACCCTAATTTTAACACCTCTTTTATTGAACTATTATTGGCATGAAGGTTTTAGTACTCCTGTAGCTGGATAACAAAGTCTCGGTTAGGTTAGGTTAGACTTGCGACCTTACACATACACAACTGCCGCGGCGCGGTAGCGCCATTTAAGTTTCGGAGAAAAAAAAAGAAATCTTAATTACATTTCCGATTGCTGTTTAGGAAATGTGTCTAATATAATTTACATCACACATTTCCGGGTGATTTTAGGACTTATACACAATTCCTAGGAATTGTATACAATGACGGATTTCATACATTTCCTGTAACATATACACTGAAAAAAATGTTTGGTTACTGCTTACACAACGAAAGTGACCACCGAACTAAGTGATAACTATAACCAAACTAAGTCTAGCTCATTACAGAATTATTTGTTTAATTTACACAACATTTTGTTCCTCATAACCAAAGTGTTCGGTGGTCACTTTTGTTGTGTAAGCAGTAACCAAACATTTTTTCAGTGTAGTCACTTCAGGGCTTCATTTAGTGGGAAAAATTATTTGGTTATAAAAAAAGATTTTTTCTTTTTTACAACTGTAACAAAAATAGGTTACGATTATTTTATCTTTTACGTGCTTAAAATCTAGTATGTGTTCCATGCCGTTATTAAATCCAGTGTTAGCACTGCGAACGCCATACTAAACCGTGCCGCATTGAAGCATTATACCATACTCTGTCTTCATTCCGCCTACCCTGGTACAGTGAGCATCATAAATTTGTTAAAAATCTATACTAATATTATAAATGCGAAAGTAACTCTGTCTGTCTGTCTGTCTCGCTTTCACGCCTAAACCAAGGAACCGATTTTGATGAAATTTGGCATAGAGATAGTTTGAGTCCCGAGAAAGGACATAAGATAGTTTTATCCCGGTTTTTGAAACAGGGACGCGCGCAATAAAGTTTTTCTGTGACAGAAAAAATTCCACGCGGGCGAAGCCGCGGGGAAAGCTAGTAAATAATAAAATAATAAATATCCTTGGATATTACACAACGCTTAAAAATTATGAGTACTTACCTACCCAAAGGTACCAGTTTTTCAGAAGTACTAAAGAAATCTACGTTATTGTAGAGCCTCTGGTAGAAGATCTAAGATCCTGATTTCTAGGACCTTGCATTTTTGAGACAATGAACATCACATTTTAAAATAATATTTTTTTATCTTGCGGTTTAGATTTGACTTATTTAGCGTATCATATCGAGAACTAAATAAAGCCAATACTTATTATTTTAATCAATATAGGAAGATACGTTTTATTCAGACTTCATCACATTACGGCAAAATTACCATAATAAGGCTTACGAAAAAGCCAAGATTCGAATACACACAGTCCGACCTACTCAATATAATGCATTTTTTATGCGTAATAAGGCAGGTATTTGATGGCAATCGTGAGATGGAGTCAAAGATGTTACATATCTGCCACGTAAGTGCCTATTCACTCTCGCCTTGAAAATGGTTTTATTAAACTTTTCCGCAACATAAATTTCTGCTGTTGACTGTACACGCATAAAACAGTGCGTTATTTGCGTACGCCGTACAACATGTACGTATTACGATACAAATTTTCCACAATCTGTTATCTATGTCGGCAGAAGCCATGTCGGAGGGAATTTACCTTAACCACATAGTCTGATTGTGGGGTTATATTCTCAAATAAGTTTGAATACTGGCTCTGTTTTTCTCTCTCATTCGTGTATAAGAAAAAAAGAGATGGGAAGAAGAGCTGAACTTAACTAAACATGTTTCGGAATAGACGCTTTTCGGTAAGAAAATATATTTTGAATTGTTGCAACTTTGACTGTAGTAAGTTGAAACGCTGAGTGAAGTGACATGTTGTAGCGCTGCTATTCAGCTTTTTCCAAGTGCAAGGTTGAATGCATGTAAATGCACTTCAGAGATTGCCATTGTAATCATAATACTGCTATAACTTGTATAACATTATTTCACTTGTTTTAACTTTAAAGAGGTAGGTAGTAAGTGAATTGCGATTGTTGTCTCCGAAAACGGGCCTTACGCTTTCTGAGTACGCTACAAAAATAAAACAATTATTGACAAAGATAAACACAGGTATAAGCACAATACGCGCTTACCTGTATTTGCAAAATCAAAAATATTTATTCAGTTTAGACCACAAGTGGCACTTATGAACGTCAAAATGTAGTAACAAATAAATAAGAAAAGGTAGCCTGTTATGCAATTTATTAAATTATGAAACGCAAAATCTAAATAAAAATTGACAAAAGTTTTTATGACAATATTTTTTTATTATTGAACCAAATCACTGGGTGGCAATATCCTTCAAATTTTTGCACCAAACTTCGGATATGGCTCATCTGCGTATGGATTAAAATAATCAACAATATACGCGTAATACAGGGTGTTTAGAGAATGTAGGCATTAAATGTCTCTTGCTAAGACACGTTGAAGGCTCCGTGATGAAATGGAAGGATTCGCGTTACATAATTTGGGATAACGCCGTGTCGTAATCCAGAATCTCAATTCGCATCTTACATCGGTTTATATTAAGACTATAATAATATTAGGCCTGTTGAAATTAATATTAACAACTGATGTTTTACACACACTGTATCTGTTTTCAGCCCGAGCAAAGTTTACTCTTTAGGCTCCTGACAATGGATATACCAACTGTTTTTTTTTCAGGCTGAGTCTTACCATCTTACTTTAACTTTGTCAAACGTCAAAAATCTTTTGAACTCCATACAAAAAGCACCGGTTATCAAATTGGACGTAATTTCTAGAAAGAGAAATATTGCTTTATTATCAAGTCCCAAAGCCCATTGCTTTGCAAGATCAAAGTTAAAAAGTAATTTTAATTAATGTGAAAATTTAAGCTGGTTTTTTATTTTTGAACTTTGATTTAATAAACTTTAGCAGCAACATCAAATATTTGGCGATAGTACCTAACAAAGTTTTTAATATTCTCGTCAGTTTTTAATCTAAACTGATCTAAGTATAGACAAAATATTAAATTTTAGTAACGATAATATTTCTAAAACTGTAATAAACTTCCACCTTTATCGTCTGTGTATAAATAAAAAGATTCTTATTTTTCTTTGCCGTAATTACATGCGTCGTTAGGTTTATAAAAGCAAAGTTTCTAAAGAAAGTATCCAGCGAAGAACGTGTTGGAAATATAAAGGAGTTCGTAATTTCCGTACTTCAGATGACGAAGCGAGAATGCTATTTTCAAGCGATAGTTAATGGTGAAATTTTTCAGTGGCTTGTTTTCTTTTATGGTTTGTTGTTTAGATAATAAATAACGGGCTAACGTTAGCTCGATAGTTATTGTACAGTACAAGACGTATAAAAATCACATTAATAACGCGATAGGTCAATATAAATAAGTGCCTGTTAGAATAATGCAACACGACAGCTTTCGAACAAAAAACGCAAATTACGTTGCATTATTAACTAAGTGCAACAGGTAAAAATGATTTTAAAAGCATAAACTTGAAAACTAACTACACTTTTTTGAAAAATATCTAAATGCGTTATTGTGAGTTTTGGGTCAAATACTACTTGGACAAAAATATGTCGTGTAAGGCCCAGAACACACGGTGAAACGCAATTGCAACGAAACTGCAACTTCTAGTTAATTTTGAGTTTTGAAACCGGTTTCAAACTGGTCGCGTCATGTGTGGTCTCAACGGAATCTATGGCAGAAACTTAGATGCAACTCAAAAGTAACTAGATGTTGAAGTTTCGTTGCAATTGCGTTTCACCGTGTGTTCTGGGCCTAAGAGTCCCGTTACTCTCAGTTTTAAATCACTATCAGTGTCAGCCTTTAGAATTCCAGATAGACATAAATAGCCTCTCCCATTCAACATGCATTTTGATATTAACATTGTGTGAAGCCGCTTCCCATAACCTTCATAATTATCAGTCCATCGACCTAGAAGTAGATACACTATTGCTATTTTAGCACCAAATTTTGTTTATGTCTAATATCTAGCTTTTTCAAAAGAATATCTAGATTGTTCTATCTAAACTTGATCAAATATAATTAATCTTTACACATCAAAGGTGTTTAGTAAATAATAGGCTAGAAATAGATTAATCAATTCCCCAGACTAAGAGGCATTTGCTAGTATAATTTTGTGTATAATGTATGGTAATCTCTCCTCAAACATCACAGATCAAAATGGCTGGAACTTTGGATACATCGTTATGTAAAATGAGAGGTTTAACATGATTTATGATGACGTTTTGCATAAATATCGAAATCTGTTACAAGGACATAAAATCTGGCGTTGATTGAAATCTGCTGACGAAAAACGCAACTTGGGCGTCTTAAGTTTTCTTTTCGTTGAGATTTTAATTTTTATGTCAAAACAAGTTTTTGAACGCGGCGTCACCCACTGAAACACTGTCACAGGAAGACTTTATTACGCGTAAATACTAAATACCTCTTTCAAAAAACGATTTTTAACTAAATTGGTACAGTATACAGGGTGGAAATGATAAGTGATCCCACTCGATTACTTATTTCTAAACTATACAAGAGCTCTATCAAACGGTATCAATAATAGTTACAGAATAAACTGGATCTATACGAAAATTTAATGAATGCACACACAGACTTAAAAATCGTGCCAATCAGTACCTCACACGCTTATAATTTTCAAATAAATTCAACGGGGAAATTGAGCCAATATTTTCTCAGCTGTTTCAAGTCTATAATGAGATTATTCGGCTTTATACGAGTAGTTCGCGTTTATACGGCTTCTTGTGAGTGTGCCAGTAATACATTATGCGAGGTTTTGCTAGTAGTTTCTTGAAATAATAAACATTTCATGAATGTTCTAAGATTTATGTTGTCTAAACGCCGAATACTAAACTTAGATTTATTTATTAGTACCTTATTAATAGTGACTACAAATCCTACTTTAGTAGACTTACGTGGGGTCACATTTATTTTCCTTCTATTTTATTCTTCGAGTAAGTACCTTAATCGGGTATCTAGTTTCTCTTTTCATACTTACTGATGATTTATAATTTTTCCATAAGTAGAACTATTGGCAGGACCATCGAAAATTCACTGTAATTCTTCTAATGCTCTAGCTAGACAAAATAGTGGGATAACAGGAATGTTTTAACTTTTGTCATTTGCTATTAAAATAAAGTTTCTTCGATAGCCAGTTCTTACGTTTTAGCGTTTGTTATATTTTAAACTGTCTAACAAGGCCTATCAGTATGAATACTAGGCATGCATGCAAAGGTAAATCAAACAAGATATTGGGCGTCACAAATCCCGTCCCGGGACAGCTGTCCCAGTGCACACATCTGTGACGGATGGGCTCTAGTACGTGGTTGAGATAACGAATATACAAGCGCGTGGAATAACTGAGTTTGTTGGCATCTGGACTTAAACTTTGTGAAAGAAAATTTGGATTAAATCCAACATGAAAAAAGGAGTTTCATGCAGGTTGTAAATATCGCAAACAAGTTTGCGGAACATGGTTCAGTACTTAGTACTACTACTAATGTGACACCCTGCTTAAACAAACTAAATTCAAAGTATGGCATATAAAACAATAGTTTAAAAACTTCAAATATTGTAGGTAATAAACTAGCGGCAGTCCGCTACTTCGTACGCGTAGATCCCGTTTCGCCCCCTTAGGGGTGGAGTTTCGCAAAATCCCGTCTTAGTGAGCACCTACGTTCTAAAAGGAACTCCTATGCAAAATTTGAGACTGATAGCACTTATTTATTATTATGGATATTCGCAAAGTAGTTTTACAATCATATACTTTATTTCGATGATTTACCACGAGTAAATCTAATAAATCCAATCCGCGAAACATTTAAAAAAAATCAGGAACTTGTTAACTTTCTGCAACACGAATATGCAAAGATAAATCTTTGGAATCGTACCTCCTCTCGTATGCCGCAATAAATATTTAAAGTTAGATAAAACTTGCGGAGGAATTTTATTCGTGGATTTTACCAACTTGGGTTTCCCATGTAGAATTACATAAATTAAAACTAGGTTTACGGGTTCCTCAAAATATGAGCAGAGCTAGACTTTTTCTCGGTATTTTGGTTTGAAACGATAAGTCTAGACTAGTCTATTATGCAATGAAACGTAAACAAATATTTTGAGATACGTAAATGTACAAGTCTCAAGCCACTTTCATCTTTTTCTAGCTATTATCTATTTTTCCTCTCCGAAAAACATGTTTAATGCAGTCAACTACGAACGAAACGAAGCAGTAGGTTGATGTAGAGAGATGGCGCAGAACAGACCGAAGCGAAGTGGGTCAATTTCCCAAACACATTTTTTGAGCGGCGTAGCTGAAAATCATATGTTTTTTATGACATAGAACTTTGATTTTTTTTTTACACGAAAATATACAGAGGTTCCATTTTGAGGACAACATTATTAATGAGTATTTTCTTTTACAAATTCGACAAAAAATAATTGAACTAAGCGTTTCTAATTTTGGTGCAGTGTCCACATCCTTAATTTCTTACAATATGTATTTTTTTAGCTGAAGATCAAAACAGAACTTAGGGAAAAAGTATATTTTTGGATTATACAATCTATCTATTATCTAAGATTACCAAATTAAGCAAGTTTCCCAAATAACTGTGATTAAGTCACGTCCTTAAGTTTTGTCCGCGAAAAATTTATGATTTTGGTGTCAATAATGAAATAGCTCGTCAGTTTCTTTAAAGATCAAACAGGATTTAAACACTCCCATCATTCGTTAGGTTTAGTACCGCCCCCGCGAGCAGTGACGGCAGACGGGTGCAAGACCTCTGCGTCTTCCCGCCAAAAACGTAAATGTGTTGTTTTTTTNATTTTGCTAGGAAGATTATTTACACTTGGATTGTGATTAAGACTATAATTTTCCATTACAAAATGGAAAATTATAGTCTTAATCACATTAAACATAGGTACTGTCCCTCTTCAGTGACAATAACAAGGACTAATCAACTAAAAAGCATGAAAAAAAATAATTTTAACAAAAAAATTTAAACCGACGCCAACAATCACTTAAAAGTAGAAAATAAGTACGTCGTTATTTATTTATTAGGACAATATACCATGATTAATATTTTTGGAGTCGGTGCTGGTAAATTTAAAACCATTTCTTGAGCTTGGCACTAAGATATGACCGATGACAGCATATTTTCTAATTTTGGTGCTTTAATATAAATTTTGGTGTTCTCTTAATTTTGGTGTAAGGAAAATCTAAAAAACTACTGGACAAAATTTTATGTCTTAATCATTTTAGAAACAGTATAAGTTTCCAATAAATTTGATCTATAATTAAAGAATAAAAATACACAAATAACAATTTCCACCAAAATTAGGCAAAAATATGCACTTGTTGAAATTCACCCAAGTAGAGATTCTTATCATCGGAGGCCAAGACTCAATTATTTGATTGCTGCGCCGTGTTATTTGGTAGGTATATCACCGTTAGTACACCCAGATGATGATGATGATGATGATTGTCTTGGTCGTATCAGTAATCTTCAAAATATATTTTATTTAATCATACAAAAGCAACTAAATCCTTTGGCTGAATTGCACCAACTTGCTTTAACCGCAACTATAACAATAACCGCTGTTTTTTTATGGATTTTGACAAATTTTTAACGTTTGTTAAAGTTAAAGTAAGATGGTGTAATTCAGCTTTAAAGTGTTAAGTATATTCTTACTCTTAGTTATAAATTCTTCTCGTGTAGAAAAGCCTTTCTTTCTCACTTTTCCCTTTTTTGGTTCCCCTAGGGTACGCAGGATATATTTTCTGCTTTCAAATCCCAAGGGCTTACGGTTTAGTCTCTATCAGCACTCAGTTAGTAACTGTTTTTAGGCGAAAAATAGTTTTTTTCATACATTACAATCATTTTTAAGTTACACAGTTAACAAAATATCAATTTACCATGTGTATGTAGTCAATGTAGTTTATTATTCTTTTTGTATTCATAAATAGCCTTTTTTAAAATTTCTCCACCTTCTTTCCTTTTTTTGCAAACAAAACTGT
Organism: Ostrinia furnacalis; assembly: GCF_004193835.3. Classification (NCBI taxonomy): domain Eukaryota; kingdom Metazoa; phylum Arthropoda; class Insecta; order Lepidoptera; family Crambidae; genus Ostrinia; species Ostrinia furnacalis. The sequence continues at coordinate 509,392 of NW_021131691.1, forward strand.
CCACTCCGTAGATTGTAATGAACTTCTTTCCTAGACTCGTAAGACCTAAAGTGTGCCTTCCAAATTTTTTTATGGATTTCAAACAAACGTGTTACAAAAATTGACTCAGATATCAGAGTTAATGTACAGTCAGCATCAAATATTAATTTGTAACACCCAAAGAACACAGGGTGTGTCCAATTTTAATAAAGACGTGTTGCAAACTTTTTGGCTACTTTGAGTGAACTACATATTTGACGTGACTGTACAGTGTACACTGTACTATGTATAAGATTAACATTGTTTTGTGGGGTGGGGTTATAAAGAATACTTCACAAACGCAATATTTCAGTAATACTGATTCCAATTCAATGCCAATACCCAGCTATTAAATCCTTCATTCATTTTCCAGCTTCGGGAAGATTTTAAACGAATTCCAAAGAGTGTCGAAATGGGACGGATTCTTTTTCCAATCCCTTGAAAGCCGATTAGGGCTCCAATGCACTACAGTCTCCATTCTGAGTTGCAGGATGGGTTCAGAAATTGCCCACTGTTTGATATGGAGGCTTATACCTACATCAAAGATAAAATATGTATAAGTAGGTACTACCTGATCGTCAATGTTAAAAATTTCAAAGCAAATTAGTCTCATAAAAAATTTTGCTCTTAGAGATCTTTTACATGTCTCATTTTTCTTTTAAGACGAACACAAAAAGAAACTAACTTATAGAATACTTAATGTCTATTTACATTTAAACTTGCATATAAAGGCACAAGTTTGTTGCAAGGTTTCTTCGCGTGTTAATAAAAAGTCATCGGTGCATTGAGCACTTAAGTTAACTACAGATAATACTAGTGATGAATGAGTTGAAGGATTAGGTATAGTAAAGCTAATGACAACATACAAAGTCAGGAATTTTGGTTCGTTCGTTTCAGCCGAAAGACGTCCACTGCTGGACACAGGCCTCCCCCAAGGATTTCCACAAAGACCGGTCCTGCGCCGCTCGCATCCAGGCACCTCCCGCGACCTTCACCAGATCGTCGGTCCACCTAGTGGGAGGCCTGCCCACGCTACGTCTTCTGGCTCGTGGTCGCCACTCAAGAACTTTCCTGCCCCAGCGGCCATCAGCTCTTAGAGCTATGGGCCCCGCTCCTTGCCACTTTATTTTAGCGATTCACGAATTTTGGTAGATAATTATTATTATTGTGTACTTTATGTAGGTTTCAACGTGGTAAGTACGTGGTCTCTTACTAGAGCATAGTCCTTCATTAGCATAGACAATAACCCCAGCAAACAATAATCTCCTCATTAATGAAGTTATTGAACCAAATAATTTGTCTAAGTGTACTTATTTACCAAGATATTATATTTGCTGTGTTAATCATAACAAGATTTAATAAACCTATACCGAAGCTTTGAACTTCTTATTAGAACGTTAATTAAATCTTAAATCCTATGAACTCTTATTGAAAATCTTGATACGTAGTCATTCAAACGCTTCAATTTTCTCATATATGTACGTACAAGTTATCTAAGAAGTTAGGTATATCCTTGAGTAATATGAACCTTATTTGGTCTTAATAAGGTTGGGGTGAATTATGTGAGATTCTCTTTGCAAGCCTGTGCACATATTAGTATAAGAGGATTACGTGTGTTGGCGGCACGCTTCGGGTGCCGTGATACGATTCTTACGGTTTCCGTATTCTACATTCAATACGTTTTGAAACTTTTTGAGTATGAAATTAAGGCGTGAGATGATTGGAAGTGTATTCTCTTTTTCTCGTATCGGCGGATTTAACAATGTTTTTGATGTCTTGAACAAATTGTGCAAAAATATAAATAAAAAGCTAATACTTTTTTTTAATTCATATCAAGGCAGGTATTTGACCGCAAACGCACCTGGTGTTAAATGAGATACAGTCGACATCACATCAAGTTATACATTTTTGTAGCAAAATAGCCTGTGTAACAACGAGATAAGATGCTACTATGTTTAGGTTGATATGCACTAAGTCCTACATTAAGTTCAGTTAAAGTTTTTTTGCATAAAAATCTACGATTATAAACACATCTTCCTTACAATATGAAATGTCATCTGTATTAGATCCTAACCTTATAGAAACACTTCTAAACACATTAGAAAAACGCATTATTTTGTAATAGCCATTTTCAGTTCAATTGCCCAACTGGAAACAACATAAAATATTCCATGACTGATAAAAACTTCGCCCAAACACACCAAAGGTTTCCCATGAATATTATCGCATCAATACAACATTCTTTCCCATTCCCAGGTTCCACTACTTCCAAAGACCCCGATAACAGGCACGGAAAATATCACTGTTTTTTCGCAGTAAATAAAAAGTTTCGTATCGAAAATACAAACAGCGCTCCCTGATTTACAGACACCGAGATGATAGTCCGGGAGGACGGAGAACCAAAACGACGATCTTTTACAAAAATTTACAAAAACCGTCTGAATCCTTCGTGACAGAACAATATGCCATTTAATATTATTCATTACATATTATTTTATTGAGATAAAAATTAAATGTCCTTGTTTTTTTAAATATTGGGCTTTTACTTTGTGCCTGAAGTTGAAAAGTTAGGTACGGAATGACTTTTCGGAAAATTCTAATTGTTCCTACGTTTATTTAAAATATTGATTAAAGATAATGTTTATGTGACCATAACACTAAAATAAACATACTTACTGTCTAATCTTGTTCAACCATTTAATATCAATTTTGGAAAACTGTTGTTTCTTCAACGCTGATTCGCTTCTCTACTCGCCCGACCTAACACGGAACTCGTCCGATATATCAAGACGTAATGGAAATTTTCCTGATCAAAGTGGTTGCAAACCCTTAAAATGTTGCCAATTTGTTCCTTTCACTCAATTTAGCAATACAAGCGAGTGTGTACAGATAATTTATGATTCAATGAATCAATTTTGATGAATTTTCACTCATGATTTTAACATGATATTATAGATTGATTCACCTGAAGAGTTCAAAAGGATTCAAAGGGATAAAAGGAATGAATGACAAAATTATAGATGCTTTCATCGAATGCCAATATTTCTGAAATAAATTTAATTTTGTGTGTTTTTAGTATGAACTTCCTAAATAAGAATTTATGACGCTCTGTGCTTTATTTTATGCCATTTTCAGGTAAAATTCACAAGACATACGAGTATTATTCTGGACATGAAAAACTAAGATTAACTTATACTTATGCAGGTGCATTCGTGTTTTATATCCACTTTACCCGTTAACGGTCTAACTGAGCTAAACATAAAGAATTCCGACATTAAACACGGCTGCTGGAGAATGTTAGCTCTGCACAAACGTTATACTTGAACGAAATTCAAGAGTTGTTAGAGAAAATACGAGTATTATGGCAAATATGACTTAAAATCCGCTGAACTAAGCAGAAAAAAATATAATTTTGTTTACTGGTTTAATTGTAATAAAATTTCAAAAGTAACTTTAACCCTATTTGAAACTATTTTTAATTACATACTGCATGGTAGAAAACTCTTATAGACAAAATACTTATAGATATTGTATTCCTATGTTTGTGTGTTGCCAATTACATAGTAGAAAATCTACATCATCTAAAATAGAAAGACACGGGACATGACGCGACATTTATGAATGAGTTACATTATGTACTCACGGTTTGTTATACATGTATATTTGGTTTATTTAGTGTGGTTTGGAAATTCAAACTGGGTTGAATTTCAGTAATTCTAATTAAAACGTATCGCACAGGTACATAATTCGTCAAACTTTTAATAATTACCTCGGATCGAGTTAAATAGGGAAACAGGGAGGTGGGGAAACGGGGAAACTGGGAAACGTGATTTCCCCGATCTTGCCAAAGTTACAAACTCCCACATCTTTAATTGTTTAATTTGATTCGCGGAATCCGGAGAATCCTAATATTGTGCGTGCCATGCGTTGCTTTGACTTTAATAATTGATTGGATGTCTAGTGTGATTCGCATTCGTTTGGGAAATCATAAAGTTTTCGTTGCTAAGTACGATAAGGGAGGAAATAGATAGGCTTCTTATACCGTGGGGGTTGAAACAATTGAAGTCACAATCCCGATGTGAGACAATATGCAATATGCATACAAAACTTGTATATCTCGTTAGTCTAGGCGTAGACCACCGATTTTTTGTCGGCCGATAGTTTAGTCAGGCCGTTAATCAGTATGGGCATGATTCTTCATAGAAATTAAAATCGGGCACAACTATCGGCCAACTAAAAATCGGTGGTCTACTCCTAGGCTAATGTCCGATAGCTAAAGGAGTCCTCCGGAGTCCAGAATTATTTCGGATAATCAAACTGATTCAAGCCTGAAACCAAACTGGGGAACAGTGTAAAGACCGTTTAAAAACAACTCGACTATTACAGAATAATATACTTGCAAAAAGTATATAAAAATGTTCTACAGAATTTCCCATGAAGAAACATCTTCTTGCGAAAAAAAGTGTCTCCAAAAAAAACTGTGAAAAAGTCTGTGCACAAACTACAAATCCGTTGAGACGTCAAAGAGGATACAGTATCCCAAAAACTCGTATGTGTCAACGTAAAAGAAAATACGAGGTTCTCGTATAAAAAATTCAAATGATATCGCGAACCTTACTTTCAGGGTTGCCAAAGCTGTGGTGTATTCAAAACTTGTCCAACTACTTTCACCGACAATGCTCTTAACCATGTCGAGGCTCGAGGGACACGATTCTCCAAAATTGAGATGGAATACAAGTTTTTCGGCTCCTTGAGAATCATCAGGATATTTTTCATAAAGTTTGGAGAGATTTCCAGAAAAAAGATTCTCAGAATCTATAAGTACGTACGTAATCATTCATGTGTATTGAAAACTTTTTTCTTGAATTTAGTATTTCGAAACTTACGCAGAAAATGTGTGATAAAATATTCTACGTCATGTCGTTCAAGACGAAAGAAAGATTTGTAATTCGCTTTATATCAGCTATCTTGTTAATAAAGCCATTTTCACACCTCGCGACATTCTAAAATATCACATTTATTATGATCTAGCTCAGTAATATAATCCTTGTTTGAACCCATAAAGCAAGCGTAAAGTTACAGAGTAAAAAATGTTTGGATAAAGTTGAAAAAATATTTGAAACCAGAGAGTTGAATAACAAACGACGCAACTCGCAGAGAATATTTAACGGCGGGAAATGGTGAAAAAGTTGCGGCAAAATTAATGAGTCACATAATTTAGATGCGTAATGTGTGAGAAAGTTGATCTTTTAGTTGGTTTATGATGAGCACTGAGGTTGATGGTACTTACTTGGCAAAATGTCAAAAGACTTTTTGATCTACGTTTTAATTCTGTTATGGTAACTACCTACATAATTTAAAGTTATAATTTTACATTATTTTTCAGTCAGTTTAATTTCAATGATTTGAAAAATTCCAATGAAACTAGAAAGTTATTAAATTGAAAACCAAAGCGAAGCAGGTGAGTCCGACTTTTTTTGAGAACCGGTAGAGATGTCGAAAGACGAATCAGAACAGAACGGAATCCTTATGACTCAAAGTTAGCCAGTTTTTTGTTTCTACTCTTAAATAATCACAACTTGACTCGCAAATTCCAAGTCCATTTTTATTCATCAGAAACTAAAGTAACTTCAAAACTTGTGAGCTTGGGAACTCTAGATCCTTTTTCTTCACGTTGATTTTTATTGGAAACAAACCAACTTAATTCGAATGTAAATACTCTCATAAAAATGTAAACTGCGCTCAAGAAAAGCGGGAATATTCTTACTTTCCACTGAAATGATTCTAAATCGCTTGGGAACCTCGTTGTTTCCTGGACTATTTTGTTCAGCATGTCTTGGATGTTGGATTTTCGTCAGAAGTGCATCAAAATTTGTCATCTCTAGAGTCTGTATTTGCATAACAAGAGCTAAAAATTTGCCTTCGTTTCTACATCATTTAATTCCAGTGGATGCCCATTTGTAAAGGCAACTACCTAGAACTACCTTTGTTGAACCGAATAGTTGGCAGAATAAAGTAGTTTTAAAGTTGCCTGAAGTTTGGAGCTGCCTTAACTTTGAACACGGTGTGAGTTGTTTAGTATTACTTCAGCTTATTAACGACTGTTTGAACCGTTTACTTAGCTAGTAACGGGAATAAGTTTAGAATAATTACAATTTAGCGAACGCTCAATTCTGCTAATGAACTCATTGTCTGTTTCGAAGTTAGATCATTAAAGTAGATTTAATTATTTTCAACGATAAAGTTGTATATTGACAAGCAAATTACATTTGTAGAGCTCTATAAAAATTGAGAGAGAGCTCAATATTTACTAGGTTTTGCTTAATTAAAAATTTTTGGTTTATCGTGTCCACATTTCCCAATAAAAATACTGTTTATGAGATAGTTTTACACTTACAGAAACTTTTATCCTGTTTTCAGATTAATTAAAGATATTCTTATACTCAGGGCCTTTATTTCAGTATTTTTGGTATGGATTGAAAGTTTTATAATAAAAAATACCAAAACTTTAGACACGTTTGATTAGAGTTTAAAATAAGTAAGTACATAAACATAAATGTGAGTTATACCTATCACTCATGTCAGACAAAACAATATAACATCAAATAACAGTACCTACCTACTTAGTTCTGAATTACTTTATTTACATTTTGAACAAGATGTAGGTACTAAGTATATTGAAATTCATGTTTTGGCGTAGACAAGTCTTAACAAACTTGAAACCCAGAGCCTGTGAAAACCGGGCCTTGGTTATTGGGCGTTGCGAACAAACTTGTAACTTTGTTGTCATTTTCTCCGCAGACAATGGTCTGTTCTGACAAGGCTTACAGAACACAGTGGAAATGTAAAGAGTAAGTTAAGTTTATCGAAGTTTACAGAATACATTCGTTACATAGTCGCACCCGTGGATTTTTCCCAGCCTTTTGGCTTGGACCATTTTGAAGGGAGTACCTATAGTGTCGCTATGTACCACATTAATAACTTAAATGTGGTGAATAATGAACTTCTGGCTTTTACCGTATAATGTAAGATTCTCTAGCTACTAGGGTATAGCAGGTTACAAAGATAACCTTTGTGGCTTTTTATAGGTGAGGAGGAAAACGAGCACATGGATCACCTGATGATAAATGATTACCGCCGCCCATAGACACCCTTAAAAACACACTTTCAGATTTTTTGAAATTGTTTGAGTCTTAATCCATTTGAGAATGTTATCTAGCTTGAAGTGTTGCTTCAGAAAATGAGAAGCTTGTATAACACTATATTGCAGTTGGAATACTACTTATTTAAATCACCTCATAGTAGCCTTACTGCACCCTTTTCAGCTGTGGCCACGAAAAATTTAAAGTTTTCCTCGAAGAAGGCCGTTTGGACAATTTACATAACAACAATGTGTTTTGTTCCTTTTTAGATTTTCCAGAGTGAAAATGTCCGTATTCGCGGCTGTTGTTCCACCACAAATGCCAGTGGATATTATTCAGAACATTTCTATTCATAGGTGCTTTGGACAGCTCATCATTTGCTAATTAACATTCACATTTATTGATTAGATTTTTATGAAGAATTATAATGTTTGATGATAAAGATAAATTATTAGTAGCTTTTTTAACAGGCCAGTAGCTAGAGATTTTTTTTAAATGTTGGTAATTTACTGTACTGTTATAACATCCCACTAAGAAGCTCATAATATTAAATACTTTTTTGTACATTTTGAAATTTTTGTCATATTTGTAAATAATATTTTTTATCAATGAGACTATTTTTAGCGAATTTTATCCTTTCAATATGAAAAATCTGTTCAATTGTATTTACACATATGTTTACACAAATAAATACATCAAAGGTTTGCATTTTTCCTATAGTGCTGAAGCCGGAAAAATAATAAATGATATCTCAATATTATACCTTTTTGAGGTGGAAATATTTTTTCTGGAATGCCAGCCGATCCAAAAATACTTACGTGTGTTATTGAAGTAAGTAAGGTGTAAACAAATTCGTTTTACAAGCTGAGAGAAAACAAAATCCTACTAATATTATAGATGTGAAAGGTTTTGAGGATAGATGTTACCATGTTTGTTACTCTATCACGCAAAAGCTAAAAGGATTTTGATGAAACTTCAAAATATATTTTTTATATCAGAATATCCTGACTGGTCTAACTAGAATAAAGTTTATAATTTATGGCGATCTGCAAAAGCCAGTCTTTACTATCTCATGGTTGAAAAATCACAGCCCAACTGGAAGTGTTTTATTTGTAGAGAGACGATATTCAATTGATAAAAACAGGCATTGTATAAAAAGTATGTCAAAACGTTTTATTTCCGAACCATTCATTGGGAAAAATCACCGAGACAATATTTATTTTTAACTTGCGTGCTGATAAAAGTACGATTCATAAATTTCAAAGAAACTGGACCATAAATAGACAATGTTACAATACTGTTTTTATTTCGTGACACTTTGGTTCTCTGCTTCATGAAACAAATAAATTGCTGAATTTTTATTAAAAACATTTCACAGTTTTTATCAGATTCCGAGAACAACCTTCGCAATTCGATTTTCCGTAATATTTCGTTATAATCTTTTTATAAGAAAATCTTTAGCGAGTTACGCCCGTATTCACAAACATTATGAGATCTCACAGTGCGCGTGGCCGCACAGGGTCACAAACGAGCCAATCACGAAGCTCTATTCAACGCTGTGCGTTCGATTTGCTGCTTCACTTAAGCAAGCATCGATTGTGAATACGGGCGTTAAAGTACTTTCAATTAGTTATCTTCGCATCAAATCGATCTGTTAGCTTGAGAGAGATGTCAAGTTTGTGTAGAGATAAAATATAATTTCCTAAGCACTTTACGAGAAACTCTTAAGGGCTGGAGATGTCCCATTGAGGTTGAAGTGGCTATTGTACACCGCTCGTGGGCAACGTCACGTTGCAAGTTAGATTTGTCAAGAGATTCTGTAATGTTATGACGTAAGCCCTTAATGCGTGATCTTGGTTCCCTTTTTAGATGCAAGAGAATATTCAATGTTATCTGTTGGTAAGTAATGTTTTCATTCCTAAACCTTGAAAAGACTTCTATTGATTTATTTAATTAAATGAACCTAGAATAAGGATGTACACTACTTTTGGTTGCAGTAAATTTAGATGGTTTTCGTCAGAAAATACATTATAACTTGCATGCAAGCATACCCGGGGGGACAAGTGGGTTATGTGAGGCTCCCCCTGCCAGATGGGCAGGGCCTACTCACTAAAACCTGATGGTGTTATCCAAAGATGGTTTAATGTCCTCCATATTTACTCCACTAGACAGCGCCACATTCAGTTGTTCCTAAATATCCTTAATATCCTACATTTTCTTCATAATTCACATTAAGTTCTTCCCTTTAAATAATCTAACTTTAGATATTTAATAATCCTTAACAAACACACAGGATGTTGTACAGTCGCGGAATGAAAAGGTTCGTCAGTTTTCAAATTGATTCCTTCAACGAATCGCGAGCACATATTACCTTTTGAAACTATGTTACAGAATAATCTCGAGTTAGACAATATAATCTTTAACTGTTAGTCAGTAAAGTTCAAAATTATTCAGATTAAAGTTGTTTGACATTTATCTTGTCAAGAAGATTATTATGATTGAACTAAAACCTTCTTGTTGGTTCAACCTGCCATTATTATTTCTATTAAATAAAAAAAAATACATTTTGTAACATTGCACTGATGGGACAGAAAAATAAGCAAAACCTTCTTTGTTAGCAAACGTCACATTTATTTAAATGTTAGCAGCACTGTTTCTTGCACTGTTATGTTGGCAGGTTTGACTCTTACAGTACCTAGTGCAAGCGAAAACCGACACTAAGGTGACGAACCTTTTCATTCCGCGACTGTACATCACACTGACACCAGGAGTAGATGGGCCGAACATCCGTTACATAATATTTGAAAAAATAACAAAAACGTGCAGCGTAAGACGTCCACGCAAAAGATGGACCGATGACCTCATAAAGGATTGCGCTGGATTCAGGCCGCTACCAATCGCGCGATATAGAAAGCATTGAGGAAAGGTCTATGTTCAATGTTCAGCAGTGAACGTCCTGTGGTTAAAATGATGATGATGATGAAAAAAATCTTAAAGTCATGCTTAAAACCTTGTGATTTATAGAAAGTGCAGAATGCGTGCATCCCGCAATTAAGTGTTGATTATACAGCTTTGTCTCCGCATTAATTAGCCTCAACAAGCGCGGAATTAACGCGTAATCGTGGAATAACTGGCCGTTAGCTGGAATGAGTGTGTGGAATGAATGGCTTGTCCTGGAACATTACGTTTTGGAATTTTACTAACTTGAGGATCGCGATGAGACTTATTTACAGATGAACTCGTAACTAGATGTGATTTAGATAATAAATGACACTCTTAGGCTGCACCACCTTATATTAATCGTAACAATAAAAATAACCGGTGCTTTTTGTGTGGAGTTTGACAGTTTTTTGACTTTGTCAAAGTTAAATTAAGATGGTGAAACTAAAGTAAGCTAGGCTAAGTCTAGACAAGTAAATGCCAGAAATGCTATCTCATGCTTTGATTTATTTTTACAAAACAATCTTTTGAAGTCCGTGGCTTTTCGCATTTTAAAGAAACTGACTTTCTTCTTTGTAGTTATTGAAGTGTGGAAATGACCTTTAGTTACTTTGACGGGCGACAGCGTGGGTTTGAATCCCACCTAAAGCAGTTTTTCTAAGCAAAAAATATGATCTAGAGACAGAAAAATAAATTAACTGTAGAAATCGGACTGAAAAAAGTTATTTTGTTGTTAATGTGAGTTTTATTCCCGATATTAACGGTATTTATTTGGAAATCGAAAAATTTGCCTTATGTAGCAAAATCATTGTTGTTTTGAGGAAACACTGAATTTTCTGATAGATTCAGCTTATTCTGTAACCTATTATTGATAACGTTTGAAGGAACTCGTGAAGCACTTTCACCCGACTTTTGATGTCTTCTATAGTTTAGAAATAGTAGAGTGAGATTACTTATCATTTCCACCCTGTATAAGATACGCTGCAATGTTGTTGTTACTTAATGTAATTGAGCAAAAACCATTTTCGCGTCATGAATCCAGTCAATTTTGCGGCTGACTGTACACGTATGAACGATACCAATTTACGGTATCACGGCAAATGTGCCACAAAATTATGTGCCACAAATTATGTGCCATATTGATGCAGTGCGGTCATAATTACGACCTAGTAATAAGCTACTCGCAGTTACTTGCACGAGTCAAGGGCTTTCGTGCTATTTCACACCATGTCTGGTACCTACTTTTTTACCTATATTAGAAGAAATTTTAATTTTGTGAGCTTGTGTATTTTAATGGGACAAATTCCGGAACCACTCTTATTAGAGTAAATACTTACTACTACTTATTTAAAATAATTTTTTAGTCTGTTTAAAACAAAAATTGTTAAACCCATACAAAATCGGGACAGGCTGCTTGGCGTTGAATTAGTTACAGACAGGTACTAAGCACGGTAAATTTAAGACCTAAGTAAGACCTTGAAAAGAAAGTATATAAGTTTAATGTTTTACAGCGTCTAAAATTCTGCTTTCTTTGAACTGTATTTTTGAACTTACTCAGCCTAAATAAGTCAAATATCCATAAATAATATTTTATAACTTTCTATAGTTTTATTATAAGTAATACATACTCACTTTAATGGCCACTTAAATGTATTCAGCTACGAAACACACTGACAAAGAAAATATTTACAGAGGCATTTCTGGGCGTGCGTTGGAATAATTACGGTGTCTTCTATACACATTAATAAAACCTTGTAAATTATCATACTAAAGAATACCTAAAGAATGGTGTTTCTAGGGTTTTTCGCTATAAATTAACGGTCATGTTACGTGGTAAAGTTAATAATTTGTACAAAGTACAAAATTAAGTAACTTGCAATCTTTATAAAGAGTAAAAGGTTCTTCATAATTCAACTTTCAAGAAATCGTATTATTAAAAGAAGCTTCGGTTACATTTTTATAATATACTGCCGAAAAAATAATTTTCCGGGCCATGAATTCCTTTTTAATCTTTATTGTTGGCTCAAATACATTGTGCTCCCATTTGTAATCATGTTGCTGGAACAAGCCTACCCTTTGGCATTACATAATGTCACGTGATTGATGACTGACGAATAAAGTGCAAGGTCCCATACAAAACCCATAAGAATTCCTATCATTTACGCACGAACAGTGAGCTGAAAGTTTTTTGTACCAGGGCCGTATTCTGATGGTATAGGACTCGAGTATGTTTATGATACTCGAGTCCGAATCGAGTCTACAATTTCATGTAGGTATTACTTTTCGCCTTGAATATGCCTTTTAAGTCTGGTTAAGTTTATTTAGTTTAGTTGCATGTTTTATTACCACGGATGTTATAAAGGTAGACTACTATGTATCAATACTACCCTCTTTTCAAGTCCTCCACTATACCTACATTCGACACTGTTGAATAATTTACTTGATTAATGGACTATTCATGAACTAACTGCTTAATCGAACTTGAATAAGTTATAAGGTAGAAATCAATGTTACTATTAAGAATTCAAATTAGAAGTATGAAAGTTTTTGCAGAAATAAATCACAGATTAAATAAAGTTCTAATTTCACCATCAGATATTATGTAATGATGAAATTGTAATAAAATTATTTTAAGTACTAGCCTAGAAACTTGAAATTATTTAGGCAAGGGCCCACACTAAACCTGGATTCCCCTGGCAGTTACGGACCTGTGCCCCACCTGAATGAAATGTTTCGGAGCAATGTCAAAAACGCGCGGCAAAAATATGCATGTAATGGGCATATTTCCATGAGCGGTCATTTAAATTTTTCCCGCGAAAGTTGCCAACTTTCCTCCGACATGGGCAATGGCGTCGTATTTTAATAAATGATGGGATATTATGAATAAATTGCGTGGCGAGTTCGTCCATGATTTACCTCGGAATGTGATGAAGTTGCGGGATACCTACTATTTTGTTAATTATGCGACTTTTATTGCCTTTTCACAAAGTAAAATTTTCTTATTTAGTGTTTTTTTCGCGGTGAGCAAATACCTTCTAGTTTTTATAACGTAAAATTTTATTATCAAGTTATTTATTTCTAATTTATTTTGAGAAACGACTCTTATCGCTAAGAAATTTTAATATCTAAAAATCATTTCGTGAAAAGTACATACCTTCATAGTTTTGCAGGCCATTTGCCTAAATCTGAAACAAAATTAAGTTACAATTAGTATGACTTAGTACCCAGATCAAACGAATATCAAAACGTACAGCACAACAACAAAATATTTTGTTTCCATATCGAATTTCTTGCATTTTATTTACTTGTCAAACTAATCTCTACATCATAATAACAAGACGTTCGCTTGTTGAACAAGTGGAGAAAACACAAGTTTATTCTGCTCAAAAGCGGGAAGAAAAATTGAGTGTAAACACCTGTGCTCATGTGCAAGTGCTCTACTACGTAAGTATAAGGAAGTCGGGATAAAATAAAAGAACATCGTAAAATAATGTAGGTGCAAGTCAATTTTTGGCATAAAGCAAGATTTAAGCTAGATGAAAAGTCTGGTTTAGGAATTTCGTTGAAGATAATTATCATTAATTGTGGGCAGTAGATTTGTTGTTTCGATGGGGCACTAGTTCAACCACTGATGACCGCTGATCTATTTCTAGTGAACTCGTAATACCTACTGACAATATAATTATTATACTGAGTTGAAGTACTTACTTGAGGGGTTAACTAATTTATACAAAATTAAATAATGTACTACACAAAGCGTGAGTACAGTCAACAAATATTTTTTAACAAAATAGAGCCTATTTCATTTAAAACTGTGTCTTTATATTGTCTTGATATGGGTTTTCGTTTTAATTTGAATTGTTACCGAATTTCTGTCTTATTTTCAAATCGAAACTTTATTATTTCTTTAAAATTGTTCACTGAGCCTTCGTATGTCATTACATGTACAGTCTCCTTTCTCGCACGAATCATAGAAACGGTAATTCCCAGAGCGAAGAAAATTGAAAAACGCTGATAAAAAAAACGTCCATTCCTAAAATGTAGGGTAGGTTATTAAATTCAGGGGCAGAGTGGAGGCAATATCGGAAACTCATTAATAATGTTACAGCCCGCGTCTAATTTCATCGTGACTCGGGCATATTTTCTAAATGGATCAATTTTGCGGATATTATCTGTGAACGAAATAATTTCAGGTCTCTTTGTATGGTAATCTTTGCTTTCTTTTAGATATTATCCTCTTCAATGAGTTGTTTATGATGGTAATACTTTATTTTAGTGGTGATACCTTCTTGGGTAATATCCCTGCTTGACCACAGGTTGACTGGTAGAGAAAGAAAACTGGAAACTTTACTTTACCAAACTCTACCTTAATTAATTATTTAATTCATCATCATCATCTCAGCCACAGGACGTCCACTGCTGAACATAGGCCTCTCCCAATTATTTAATTAGTGCACTTTAACTCAATGCACAAGATAAATAAATATTATTATATATTTATTACACACCACACAAAACTGACGAATAAGGGCCGATTTTTCAATCGTCGGATAACTTTTAACTGAAGAATAAGTTTGGCACAATGACAGTTTCAGTACGGAAAATATGTCAAAATGACAATTTTATTCTTCAGTTAAAAGTTATCTGACGATTGAAAAATCGGCCCTAAAAGAAATAGAAGACACAGGGTGTTTTTTATGAAACCAATGTCAAAAATACGCAATTTTAAATTGTGCATTAAAGCACTAATTTTATTATTATATTTTTTAAATACAAAAACTTCCACCCTGTATAAGAGCACGACTGTAAGTGACGTCATCAAACCACGGATCACCGCACAGCGCGGTCAGTCAACAGCGACTGTGAAAGACTTGTCCTAATTTTCACACATAATACAGGGTGATTGATCAAACGAGCCTTTTCAGGAAGATTCGATGTAGGTGTAATTGTTTTTGATAGCTTTTTGAATAACAGAGTTTGGTTAATTGCTCTTCTGTTCTCTTTTGAATACCTCTCTTTTGTACTTCGAAAAAGTATGCTTCGACCATTTTTATAACACAAATTAATGCAAAAATGAAACAAATAACGTAGTTTCAGGTCTTTCTGACACTGCAACTAACATAGCTTGAGTTAGAATAATTATCTATTAGAATCTTTGATAATTCAGTGTACACTCGTTATAGCGTCATTCGATTTAACGACAAACACCTTAAAACCTCGAATCTGCCTGACTTCATTAGGTTTGCCTTGCTTTTTATTCGCTTTACCGTATCTCTCCAATTAACGTCCATTCTCTATAACATCGGAAAATGCTCAGTCCCTAGAGTGTCGTTATAAGAGTTGACTGAGTTGATTTAAATCTTCGAATAAAGTTGTTTGAAGTAGCCTGGCAAGTTGCAATATTTGTTGGCGAGCCGAAAATCCATTAGTACCTACAGCAATAGGGATGATGACTGGGTAATGAAATCGAAATTCTCTTTAGTCCGTCAAACAGATAATTAGAAAATATTAGAATCGTATTTTTTTATTTTTTCCATAATTGAATAATTACAGTATTACTTATATATTGAGTTGAAATGTCGCATGACGTCACTTTGAGTAAAAACTCTACTCAAGCGTGACGTATCGCGCCATTTCAACTCGATGTAGCACTGTTATTATTTAATCATGAAAGAAAATAAAAAATGGAGTCTAATGTTTTCTATTATCTGTCTGAATGACGGACAAATAATTGAAATTTTGTCATCTAGCCTTTTCGTTCGTTCGTTTCAGCCGAAAGACATCTACTGCTGGACAAAGGCCTCCCCCAAGGATTGCCACAAAGACCTACAGCAATTATTAATAATCAAAAACAAGCATTTTAAATCCCATCACCATCCCAGTAATACTTGCACCAGAACAGGTGTTTTCGATGACAGTCATCAGTGCGCCGGGCATTCTAATCGCCTGATTATCGACTACTGTTTTTTATGACCGACGCGATGCCTGACTCAGGGAGACGAAAAAATTGTGAATTCAGGGGATATTATTAAAATGGGATCGTTATACGAGTAATGCCCTTTTTAGGTGTTAGCGTTTGCTTAATGGGATATTCTGTAATGTTACGCTATTCACATTGAATTTTGATAAAGGTTGCTTGGCTTGTTTTTAAATAACTGATGGAAATAGGACGCAGAAAGTTTTGTTATTCATGAATCGACTTAAATTACTTCATCATCATCATCATCATTTAGCCAAAGGACATCCACTGCTGAACATGGGCCTCCCCAATGATTTCCATAATAATCGGTTGGTAGCGGCCTGCATCCAGCGCCTTCCTGCTACCTTTGTGAGGTCATCGGTCCAACTTGTTTGTGGACGTCCTACGCTGCGCTTTCCGGTACGTAGCTAAGGTTTTAACCTTACTGCCCTATGGGCCGTTAGTTCTGCGTATCTGGCCATTGCCACTTCAGCTTGCTACTACATCGGGCTATGTCAGCGCCGTGAGTTCGTTAACGGTTACTTAGGTACGAAGTTCAATGAAAGTAATTAACGAAGTCACAGCAGAAATGTTCATTTTACGTACGATTCTCTTATTAAAGAGATAATATTGGTCCAACTATCAAAAACAGCTATCATTTCTAAGTATGCACTTAGCTTTAGATATTTCAACCTATATAACACTAAAAACAGTAACATTGTCAAAAGTCGGTCTAACCAAAGCGGACTGAACTTAAGACTTAGTTACTAAAGTAGCTATTTTTCCGCAGTTTCACAAGTAGTAAAACGAAAGTTTGTTAGAAGCGTTGAAGTAGAGCATAATGCAACGCATTCTTCTTATAAGTTTTAGTTCGTATTAATGTTATAAGACTGTTGGAGTATATTGTGTGGAAACCTGCTGTAAGGTATTTGCAATGACGTTTATTAGGTATTTAAACACTGTTGAAAGCATAAACACAAATTAAACTTGAAACTTGGATCCACGTTTGAAACTATTTACACGCTAGACAGAGAAACCAATGTCTCTATAGTTCCTTGAACAAATCGTAGGATTAGAGGTCTAAGGTAAATCCCTCCTGAAACGATCAATATCAATAAAACTTTAAAATCTTAGACATCGAGAAAGGACTATACATACCTACGAGTACTTATCGGTGACGCAACGTTAAAACAATTTCATTTCCTTGAAATCTGATTCAACTCAGATCTTTCACTTTTGAAATACAAATCCAATTTATTTTAAAACGTCACAGAGGCAAAGGAAATCACTTCTGATCTCGTGAGCACCGTGGACCGTGAACTCACGGGTGAGATGCTCGCCTATCTTTCTTGAGCTGGGTCTCGGCTATCGTATTGAAATTTGGCCTTTCACAAGCGATAGCGGGAGAAAATTTAAATCGAATTATTGTATTTCACAAGCGGCAGCGGGCGAAAATTCACGCTTGTTTTAGGTTTTATTTCAAATGTTACATAAAATTACGTGCAATAAGTGAAAAAGTTTTTGAACAGATAGTTTATCAAAATATTTTTTCAAGGAAAATTCCATCTAACCGTCTGTCCAACGTGGGGGATATAGGTTTTTCTTTCCTTAATTTTGTTCCTTAATTTGCCTCTAGTAAATTAGAAAGTCACGTTCCTGGAGTGGAGACTAAATTACGTGATCTAGGGAAGTCTACTCTAAAACCGTTGTTGTCCCGGAACCCTTTACCCACCCCTACCTGTCTTCGTCGAATGTCGACACACACCTTTAGCCACACCACCAACATCAGATGATATTTTAGATAGATTAGATTCTAATCTATCTAAATACTAGCTGACCCGGCGAACTTTGTTCCGCCTTAATGGCAATAAATAAGCAGACTTTTTTTTTATTTCGAACGGGATAGAAAGTATCCTATGTCCTTCTCCTGGCTCTAAACTACCTCCCTGACAATTTTCAACTAAATCGGTTCAGCCGTTCTTGAGTTATAAGCGAAGTAACTAACACGACTTTCTTTTATATATATAGATATAAAAGGAGAAACTGACTGACTCACTGACATATCAACGCACAGCCTAAACGGCTAAACGTAGGCACTTGAAATTTGGAAGGGACGTAGCTTAGGTACCGTAGAGGTGCAATAAGAAAGGAATTCCCGAAATTCCCACGGGAACGGGAATTAGCGCTTAAGTTAGACGCTTGAAATTTGGCATGAAGGTACCTTAGTATATTAAAAGCTTAGTTACAACAGGATATTGCAAACTTCCCACGGGAACGGAAGTTAGCGGAAAAAAACATTTGTATGAAAAAATCTAAACCGCGTAAGATAGATGAAGGGGGTAAAACGGGATCCACGCGTATGAAGTCGCGGGCGGCCGCTAGTTTATTATAATCTAATAACTCTCTCCCGCTACAGCGTATATTTCCCCAGACGCGCGCTATTCGCAGATTTAAACGTATCACCATAACGGCCGGCGCAGTGCGGTCGGCTCTGAAAGCGCTGGCTTAGCTCGTCAAAGCGGCACGGACGCTAGTTAGCACTCACAGTTGGCAAAGTGAAATAGAAACGCTATCAATTCCTACTTGTATGGACGTTTTTGGTACACCATTTAACATGCCGTTTTTTAGTTTAGCAGAAACAGTTTAGTGAAAAAATCATTTAGAGCACGTTCAATTTCTACTTATG
Organism: Ostrinia furnacalis; assembly: GCF_004193835.3. Taxonomy (NCBI): domain Eukaryota; kingdom Metazoa; phylum Arthropoda; class Insecta; order Lepidoptera; family Crambidae; genus Ostrinia; species Ostrinia furnacalis. Next base: position 528,137 of record NW_021131691.1, read on the forward strand.
AAGATTCTGTTAGTGATTTTTTCTGTTTCAAAAACCGAGAGATCTCTATACCAAATTTCATCTATATCAGTTCAGCAGTTTAGGCGTGAAAACGTAACAGATAGACCGACGATGAGTAACAGACATATAAGTAGAGTTTGTCTCTACCGCAGGAGCTTGACTCAAGATGTGGAAAGATTCGGAGTGATCTTAGCTATTCTCCTTTATCAAAATGTTTGTGATGGACTTTGCACCCACTTGCAAGTCACTTTTTTTTTGTAAATCGTAACAAAAAAACTTAATTAATGAGCATCAAATTCTTAAATTGCTGTTACATTTTACAAATTGCTTTGGCTGTATTTCTTCGTAATATTATATGCTTTTATATCGATGGTAACAAAGCGCACGTGTATCACGATACGTTTTTGCAAGCGTAATGAGACATCATGCGTGACTTTTAGGAAAAATATTGTGTTACAACGATTATAAAGATATTAACAACTCGAAGAATACAAAATTTTATTATAGGTGTTTCTTGGTGAAATCGAATCAGAAATGAGGATATTAAGATATTCAATATTTTACAGTTGGTTAACAATTGGAGTGAAAATAGGAAAAAGAGCGAAGAAGTTTTGGCTATCACCGCAGAAGTATTATTCGATGCTGCAAGCTATGTTTGGAAATTCTTCTAGTAAGGTAATTATAACTGAAATAAAACGATTAGATGTTCGTTACTTCTAGAAAATTATAATAGCAGTTTTAAAAACTAGCGACGACCTACATATCGTGGGTCGAATCACGATATTTTTATGCGTCATTAGAACTGTTGAATCAATAGCAACGCCTGTAAAATACATATTTTAAGACCTTCCTTTATTTGTATAGCCACGGTATATGTATAAGAGTAGGTATACTAAATAAAAAGCTATCTATAACAAAGGGTTCGCATAAAAAATCGCGATCGGCTCTAAAACCGATAGCACTCGTCAAAGCGATTCCACTATAGTTAGCACTCACATTCAAACAAAGTGAAATAGACGGAGTTTTATTGGAACTAAACCTAAAATATCCGAACGGAATTAGAAGTGATCGGACCTTTACTCACTCGGGCTTTGATAAGGGTAGAAAGGTATTTTTACTAGACACTATATTGGCTGGTTTGCATAATCTTTGTGGCAATTTGAGTCTTTCGCAACGATATTTCAGTCTTCAGATAAGGAGATATGATAAAAATACTGAATTTGTAAGGAGGTCCAAGTGTATCTGTCACTTTTGTTCAGACATTTTTTATTCCCTAACCCTAATAAAATATACCCTAGGAAGTCAAAAGGAGCACGTTTTATTTAGTAAAATAATTTCTACTAACTTTAAATAATTTTAGAGCTGATTTTGAATCTAAATGCATGTTCGTCCGTCTACGAGTTCTAGAAACGATGTAAATTCTGCATCACTGAATGAATTACCGCCCTACGTATTCAGTTTCCATGAATTCGGAAAGACTTGTAATATATCGTCCATCCAGCTGCATTCCATTTCTGTCGGTATGTGGAAATCTAAGGGCTCTGTTGCAAGGAGGCATCCCGTTTTTTGCAGGTTGTGTTTTTGCAGGATGCCGTTTAGTATTTTAGGCTAGGTTGCACCATCTTATTTTAACTTTGACAAACGTTAAACGGTCATTCTCCGGATCTGGATTATTTTGTTGATTACCCCGACCTTTTTTATTTTTTAATTTAGAGTAAGTTTAGGTAAAACATTTCAAAATAGACATTATTACGAGCATATTTTTTGTATTGGCCTATCTGTAGCAAGCAGGAATAAAAAGTTATGCGACATCAAAATTTTCATGGTCGGGGTAATCAAAGTTGGGGGTCAGAGTAATCAAAAATAAAACAAAATATTTTATTTTCTAAGGTTTTTTTTTAAGTTATGGTAAAATAAATGTTATTATAACTTGCCATTTGTTATTTTGATGTATAAACGACAATATTGTAAAGTTTCAACAAAATCTGTTAAGTAGTTGTTGCGTAAAAGAGTAAAAAACATACATATACATTATACATATAATATTAGTGACTCAATGTCTTATGTCTCCTATATGGGACAGAAGGCGTCCACAACAGTCCTCCATCGCATTCGGTCTTGAGCTTCGTGTTTGATCTCGCTTCAAGTCTTAACAGTGCGCCGCTATGTTTTTTTGGCGCGACCACGTTTGCATTTTCCCTGGGGGTTCCAATCTAGAGCCTGCTTGGGGATGTGATCGGGGTCCCTTCGGAGAGTGTGACCGATCCAGTTCCACTTGCAGCGTTTATTCTGCTGAAAGATCGGTAATTCGTGGCAGCGTTCCAAAAGTTCGTCGTTTGAAGATTTTGGAGAATTCGGCGAAGACAGCGGCTGAAGAAGATCTGCAGCTGGTGCGAGATAACCTTAGTGACCTTCCACGTTTCACGCCCACACTGAACCAAGGTCGGGGTAATCATATTCTTATCTCGATAACTCCGAAATCCTGCGACGAGTTGCATTACCGATCACCTCGGCACGCAGGCCACCACTAAACGTTCACGGGGGAGGATAGAGCTCGTTTCTAAATTGCGTAGCTAGGGACGTAGGCGCACATTAGTGGCGTGTCGGGGTAATCACGGTTAACGCCCGGACACAACTTTAAATAGTTATTTTACAAAACCTTTCAGTCATATAGTTATATCGTATTTAATTTATCAATGTTTATTTAATCAGTAATCGATTACATAAGCATTGAAAGCGGTAATAATAACGGATTAATTTATACGAGCAAATTTGTTCTGAAATCGGGAGCGCGGACACGTCGTGGTAATCAATTTTTGACGACTTACGATTTTTTTTAAATTACTTAATTAACTATTATTAACTATCTCTGTGGTTTAACAACAAGAACCAAAGTTATACTATTAGATAAAAATATTTGTTACTAAAATATTATGATATTCGGGTACTTTTTGGCCTCGGACACGTGATTTTCTTGGCCGGTGGAATGACCCTAAAAGTCTGTCAAATTCCATACAAAAATCACTGGTTATCGTGGCTGTTAAAGTTAGGTGGTGCAACTCAGCCTAAGGGTTCTTTTCCACTGAAAACATCCCGTTTTCTGCGGGTTGTGTTTTTTAAGAGATCCCGTTTAGTAGTAGGTATACGTGTTTTAATATAAACATTCACATTTGCAGTGTCCCGTAAAACACCGTTCCGTTGGAATATGGAATTCGGTTTCGTCATTACTGGACCAGTAAAAAATATGATCCAGTTTAAATACAAGTATTGTTTAATAGAAGTTTCCCACTAGCAGCTTCTTGCATACATTTTGTGCAAACAACAGTACCGCAAACAACCGTTCATTATACTGCCTACAAAAAACAGGACACTGTAGTGTGATCACACAAATCCAGCAATACTGGATCCTGCAAATTGGATTACCGTGAAAAAGGGCTCTAAAACTGTATCTAAGTTACCTTGCTACAAATAAATTTTGCACTAAGGCCATTATTCAAGATTTGCATCCAGATATATTATACGACACGGCTATTACGTACGCTGGTAAGCCAAAACTACCGTGTACCATGGTAGCAGAGATGCAAAATTAAACGAAATATACCTGTATACGAGAGTAGTGACAGCAAATGTTACAGAATGAGTATTGAACGATTTTTTCTGTCTAGCCCAAAGTTTAACTGGCCGAGAATGCCCGCCCAGATGGCATTAAGTTCGCCTTATGTACCAATTACTTATACGGCATTAAAGCTTAAAACTTGATATTTTTTGTAAATCAACAACATTTTAAGGGTAGAGAAAAACGACACAAATTAAGAATTACAATTTAAGAAATTCCTGATGGTTACTGACTAATATTCATAAGACTCTATCCCTATCAATCCAAAGGTCCCTTTAAGTATAGATGAAACAAAAAAGATTGATTCTACCATTCAAATGCAACTTTTACCTATGTGGAATAGGGCTACATAAAGGTGTCACAGTAATTTACTTGATTTGGTCTAGTCCGCAAATTAATTCTTTAGCCATTGAAGTAATATTACTCTCATTACCGTGTAGGTACTTATCTTTTTTACTTTCATTTAACCTTCCTACCTTACCTTCTACATCTCTATATTTTGTGCTCATACTTACAAATGTTCTAAGCTTTGCGCTAACTAAGTCATGATAATATCAAAATTCAGGCCACGCCATTACACGCCTTAAAGCTTCACAATAGAGTTCAGACTACAACAACAGCTAAAACCTGGGTGTAGTGTTATCAGTTGGTCTACCTTTTTCATTATTTATAACCCACTTTCGCTGCCTATTTTAATATTAACTACCTATTTTTGAGTAGAAACCCTTTTGAGTGTATTAAAATATGTAAAAATAATGAGGCGGGTTCTTTTGTGTGACAGTAATTTGACAGTTATCTACTTGTAAGTATACTCACTGTCGTGACTAAACACTATTTTGCGCTTGTTCATCTAGAATAACGATGCTTTTTGGAGATTTAGTATCCATAAAATAAGAGCATGTCCGCAATTACCTTAAAAAACCATGTGCTGAGTGGAAATTGAACCCAGAAAATTTATAAGAGTCAAACCCTCTACATTATTGACATTGTGTATAGAATTACAAATTTTAACAAATTGCTGGTTTGAATTAATGTGATTAACTGAAAATATATACCTAATTAAATACTTAAGAGTTAGGACACGTTACATGTTAATTAGCTCTATTAATCTACACAAAAGAAGAAAAAAGTTTTTCTAATGAACCCTGTACTTTTCATTTGTGTAGATTTTGTAAACGGCTGCTCAAATAAAAAAAAACATAATAAGTTCAATGACTATCAAAATCAAATAAAAAATATAATAAATGTTTTACCATGAACCGTTTACCCGCATCAAAATCATGAAAAAGAAAACAATATCGACTACTGAAACTGAATTTTATTAATGTAAATGAGTTTGTGACCCTTTTCTCACATTTTTCCTCAGGCGAATTCCCTTCAAAATTCATTACAAGTATGCTTGAAATAAATGGCGTGAAAAAAGGAATAGATATTACTCGGAATTTAATTTTGACATTTTAATATTCATGAACTACTGAACCTGAATACGGAAATGTTTACTTTCACTCGCGTACATAATCCGAATGCCCGGTCTTTGCTTCTCAAACAAAAACTTTAAACTATTTCCAATGCAAAAAATACAACAATTTTATACTTACATGGGGCTTAAAACTTAATTCAGCACAACACTAATAACAAACACCTACTAATAAATAAGTGATACGCTACGAAAGGTTCGTAGACTCGCTACGACGTTTCACAGTGCTACGGAGGCGTCCTACTACGAGCACAAGCGCGCGAGAACTGCCGGTTCCGCGCGAAACTCGCTCGAGATAATTTCGCATGAGACTATATATGAGGTGTGAATTCTTCATCTCCTGAGGTGTTATTCTAACATTTTCGCGGACCTTTCCATAGTGAAAGTTATTTTAATAATTAACTAGAAGTTACTTAAGGTCACGCTTGTCGTCGCGTGATATTTAGCCGCGATTTTCTTCGTGCCACTTTTTATAAGATTAATAGCGGATTTACCTAATCCAATGAGTGTTCTTAATACGTTATTCTTACAGCTCATTATTTCAAGCAGCCAAATGTAAAAAAAAACTAATTTTGCTTACGTTTACTTTATAATTACGATTAGCTCTCTATTTCGTATTTGATGTGATTTTTAGAATCATTAGAATCAATGTTATACGTTTTAAAAAAAATTGGATCTATAAAATTACAGATATCATAATGATATTACTAGCAAATTAAAATAGTTTAAAATATTATATTACTAGCATACTGAAAAACAATTTGTTATTCGCTTACATCTTTTATGATAATTTATTATAGAAAAAATTTACAGCAACACCTCGTAATATTCTCAGTTTTCACGGCAATATCTTTTTCTTACCATAAAATATGTATGTAAGTAAGAAGTTTAATCTTTTTAGGGTTGCTTAGCTTATTGCGTTATTATATTTATAAACTAGGCACGCGTGGCACAGGTGAGAACACACCTGACTATACATTTTCGTTGTAATATCACCCTTAATCCAACCATATAAGGTACCACAGTGTGAAGCTTGACGTGCTCGTAGGCACAATATGGCGACCTTCAGCGAGATTTATGAATGTGACGTGACAGGTGAAAGGTTCATTGTCGGTGTTTTACCTGATACATAAAATAGAAAGTTTTACAATGTACTAGGTATTGTTAAGAAAACGTTAAATATGCGGCTTTTCCATACGCTTTTATTTTTACACGTTTGAGATGCTTACTCAAAAAATTTTGAGTATGTGATCTTATTTTTAGGACCTTCTGTATACTAAAAAGACTTCTAGCTCTGTAGTGCATAATAGGATTTAGTACAGTCAGCGTCAAATAGTTCGTAACATCTAAGTGACCAAAAATTTGACAACCTATTTCCAATTGTAAAAAGACGTGTTACGAACTTTTTGGCTACTGTGGGTGTCACGAACTACATTTGCGAGCAAAAATATGATTTATGATGGAAACATTGAATTTTCTGATAGTTCCAGTTTATTCTTTAACCTATTATTGAAAGAGCTCGTGAAGCACTTTCAGGATCAGTAACCAGTTTTTCGATATCTTGTATAATTTAGAAATAATCGACTGAGATCACTTATCGTTTCCACCCTGTATATGTTTAGTGTAAAATGAATTACACAGCCACAAAGGCAAGACTTATTGACTAGGCTTATTCAATTTGGCTGATTGCACTACATTTTCACAAAGATTTTAAAATATTTTATAATAATTTATTTATCTTGTGCTAATTAAGAACAAGGTTTTACTAATTACTAGCGGCCGCCCGCGACTTCGTACGCGTGGATCCCGTTTTACCCCCTTAGGGGCGGAGTTTCGTAAAATCCTTTCTTAGCGGATGCCTACGTCATAACATCTACCTGCATGTCAAATTTCAGCCCGATCCGTCCAGTGGTTTGGGCTGTGATTGATAGATCACTATTTCAGTCAGTCAGTCAGTCAGTCAGTCATCTTTGAGTTCTATATATTTAGATTAACATTGTTACATCACATTAGCATTTAATTTGTTAATCTATCTCAAATATCGTTTTGAGCTAAAACCCATTTGATAGGCGTAAATATTATATACTTAATGAAACCATGAATCCAATGTAAAACATAAAACAGAGTAGAAACATTAATGGAAATGTGCCATTTTTCTCGTCAGCGATATCAAATTTCATAAACCACAAACTATACGCCTCGCTGGTTAGGGTTAAATATTTTAGTTCAGACACAACTTAGCTAAGTACAGTAGGGCCTAGGTTTTTTATCTAGACTTAATATCCCACGCAGATAGGTGTACACACGGCCACACTGTTAACTATCCATTTCCGTTTTTGCTCTCGCTCTCATCAAATGGTGATTCTTTGCGATAGAACGAGACGACCTGACAGGCAATGGATAGTTAACGTTATTGCCGATGGTAGGTGTAATTAAGAGTCTTCTTTCTAAAACATACACTCGAATTGAAAACCTCCTCCTTTTTTGAAGTCGGTTAAAAAGGCCCAGGTGAAATTGCTCAGAAACAAACTCGGGAAGTACAAACCGGTTGAATTAACTGCGCACCTGGCAGCCGTGACGTCACATCGACGCTGTGGTATGGACGGGGTAAACGAGGGGAAGTGTGCGGGTAAATGGGAAGGAAGGAGAGTTGAATTCCAGCGTGGTGCGCAGTTAACTCAATTGGGTTTCAGACATAAAATATTTAATAACTAGCTTTCCGCCCGCGGCTTCGCCCGCGTGGAATTTTGTCTGTCACAGAAAAACTTTGTCGCGCGCTTCCCTGTTTCAAAAACCGGAATAAAAACTATCCTATGTCCTTTCCCGGGACTCAAACTATCTCAATGCCAAATTTCATCAAAATCGGTTCAGTGGTTTAGGCGTGTAAGCAAGCAGAAAAACGGACAGACAGACAGACAGAGTTACTTTCGCATTTATAATATTAGTATAGAAGTATAGATAGTATAGACTAGTATAAAAGTATAGATTCACAAACAACCTTATGTCCAAGTGACCATACTGTTGCTATTTTCTATTGTATTTAAGAGTAGTGGAGTGGATGAAGCGTCTTAAATATTACAATATCTGGATTCATCTTGAAATTGAAACTCATGACGGTAGTTGCGGAATTTTGCTAGTTTTATACTAATTTTTTTATTAATAGAAACCGATGATAAACAAAGTGATAGTGAATTACTTTCGTATTTTCAACCGACTTCAAAAAAGGAGGAGGTTCTCAATTCGACCCGTATGTTTTTTTTTTTTTTTTTTAAGTATCAATCATGGTATACCTACATAAATATTAATAATTCGTCCTAATAAATAAGTAGGTAATTAGTAATTATTTTTCGACGTTTTAGTGTAGGTTTTTTGGAGTCGGTTTTATTTTTTTTTATAAAATTTTTTTTTTTATTGTAACTATCAGTACGTTGACGATGAATGAACTAAGATCAATGTGTTAATACAAATCATAAAAATTATACTCTTTTCATACTAATAGCCTAACAAAAACCTACTCTCACTGCTTGATAATAAATTAGATGTAATTCGTACAATTTGCTAGATACCTATGTGTTAATGAAATTTCAAGTCCAGTCATTACGCTCGTGTAGTATTGCAGTTTGTGATTAAAAAGTGTACGACTAATTAAAGCTTCTGTAGAAAACTTTATTTAAGCTTGCATGGAATATTTCATACTGTAAGATCTTGAGGTCCGCAGAGCTGAACTAAGAAGATTTGATACGTCTTACATTTTATATTTCATAGCTGAAGCTGTTGTGATTTTTTTATGAGTAGAATACTGGTACAATATAGTTGAAAATTCTTTTAGATGATGGTTGAAACATAATATCCAATATCACATATAGGTTGTTGTAACGTCGTTTCAAAAGACTTTTGAAAATAATAATCATAAAATTTTGTTAAGGTAGCTATAGAATAAACGAAGATCAAACAGTACGAATATGTACTTGACTTCACTAAAATGTAAAAAAAAAAATAACTCTAAATAACTAAGATTTCCCTTGTTTCTGGTTAGATCTTGTGAACACTGATTATATTATTTTCTTCATCATTAATTTCCATAAAAAAATTCCCTTACCTACTATCAGGTACCCTATGTACGAGTACTATTCACTTGGTTAAAAGTCAAAACATTTAATAAAAACATCACCCAAACGATCGTCGAGTAAAATTATTTATGTGCATAGTTTTCAACTTCAGGTTCTCGTACATTCATTCATGCTCCCCAGAAAATTAATCTCGCGGACTTCATAATAACAGCGTTTTTAATATACCTGAGTGACACGTTTATTCACACCTAGACACGTTTACACCTGATGCTCTACAATACGCCCAGCCCAGGCATGTTATTTTATTCCTTTGTTAACGAAAAAAGAAATTGTACTTTACATTTTGAGCCCGAGAATTTCCATCTTTCAATAGGTCTTGTATGAAATTAGAGTGTATTTTGTTTATTACACGCGTCCTAAGTATGCACATTGCTAAGGAGGCGGAGGCAAGTGCCTACAGGATAGACGCTCAGGGGGGCTTCCATTGCATATCCCAGAGAATGAGAACATTACTGGAGGCTATAAAGAGCACACCTACTCTTTGCATGACTTCTGACATCATGGTTCCAAGTTGTAGCTTCCAAAAGAACTACAAAGTGGAAATACCACACAGGGAGGACTGGCTGAACAAGCAAGTCACCTGTGAGAAGGGCAGCCTTATATGGTTTACTGATGGGTCAAAAATGGGCCCTAACGTAGGCTTTGGCGTGTATGGAGAGCAGCCGAAGCTTAGGCTATCTCAAAGCCTGGGCAAATTTGCCTCTATCTTTCAGGCAGAAGTCTACGCCATTATTGAATGTGCGGAAGCTAACCTGCGAAAAAATTATGCCAACCACATAATTTACATTAACTCAGACACTCAGACAGTCAGGCCGCGCTGCTGGCCTTAAACTCCAACTTAATCACCTCAAAGTTGGTAGAAAACTGCATGAGTCGACTAAATACTCTAGGAGAACGAAACAGAGTAACGCTGAGATGGGTTCCAGGTCATGCGGGAATCGAGGGCAATGAAAATGCCGACGAACTAGCCAGAGCGGGAGCGGAGCATTGAGCATACTCATTTTCTTTCATCAGAATTGTGGTAAATTGAAAACCGATGATCAAAACAAATTTATACCCTTCCAGTTTTTAATTTACTTTTAAATTATAAGTAAATACTTGTACTTTGTTAAATAAAAACGGTTGTCATAATTAAAGGCACTAATTAAAAATTATACATAGGAAACTGATTCCTAAATTACAAGAACAACGGAAATTGTGTCTTTTTGTTTTTTTATGATAAAAATGTTATAATACATATTTTCAGCTCAGAGCATTTCTTAAACCTACTTAGCATACGTAAATAATCAATATTAAATATGAAATTCCACCTAAAAAAATGTTGAATGAAAATTTTATCACTTTGTATATTGGGGTGTGTCATACCCCACCTGGTACGGGACGTAACTTTTAGTCACCTCGTACACGGAGGGTTAAACAAGCACTTGTCCACTATGGGACTGTCCGAAACAAGAACGTGCAGGATGTGCCAAGAGGCAGATGAAACGCCACTACACATGCTCACGGACTGCGGACCTCTGATGCGCAAGCGGAGCTTACACCTGGGCAAACACTTCCTAAGCCCACAAGATGTAAAACATATCGCCCCCCAAAAGATACTGCACTTCCTAATGGATGCAGGACTCGGAGGCGAACTGTAAGGAAAACAGCGGCGATCACAATAGATCGATAACGGTCGCAGTGATACTAGGACTTTATTGAACTAGAATAGCCGCTCAACACAAATAAAAATAAAAAAAACATATTACACGCGTCAAAAGCTGGCTTTAATGCATTATTTCCTTAATTGCTTTATAGGGTATGTATTAATAAGCATGAAGAACGTTTTAAGAGCACTGAATAAAGCTTTCGTTTATTAAAATCTGCGGCTTGCGCTTTAAGATCTCAGTGTGCCTACCATGAGTTTACGTTAGGTGAGCTCGCTAGCGAATACGTCAAAAAATTCTATGAAGATTTTATTTCTTGAAAGTAGCCGCTAGGGGCGCTGCACAATATGTCATACATTTAAATGTCATTTTTTTACGCAGTCGCTAGCGAGCACACCTAACGTAAACTCATGGTAGGCACACAGATCATAATTTCATATTACTTTCTGGTCGAGTTCAGTTAAATTAAATGGTTGAAAAAGAAAATTTTATATAAAATATCATGTCTTTTGTTTTAATTTTATCATCTTACTGCAAAGTTTTCAATAGTTTTTAATAAGTTAGCAGTGAAAGATTTACGCTGAGAAACCTAATAAATAGAAAAATCTCACCATCCCCTATTGTGACAAATGACGAAATATTTTCTGTAACAGATGTATTCTATCGCTTGGTATCTGTTGTCTCTAGTTCAATTAGGGTTTCTGCTCGAGCCTTCTCGAACTCGAGAAAACTCGAGAAATTTGGCTTCACTCGAGACGAGAAAAAAATTACCGGAGCTCGAGAATTCTCGAGTTTCGATTTTGAAGCTTTAATAGTCTTGAAAGCCTGTTTTCTTCGACAAAAGCAAGTTTTTAATTATTTAATAGGTTAACGTTGCTTTTAGACTGGCCTAGTCTTCCTTTTTTAACTGATTTGATTTGCAATTAATGATCTCAATCGAAAGTAATAATGTTTACCTACGAGTATGCTATACCTATTTATTATGTATGTTTGACTCTGAGACTCTGACTGATTTAAAGACCGAAAAATTTGTTAACTGTCTGTTAGGTTAGGTACTCGTGCCTCCTCGTAAAGTTTATTCAAGTCATTATCCTAAAGAAATTTAAAAAAAAATGTTTTTTTGTTTATAAAAAAAAACTATTTATCGTAATTTTGCTATTTGGACTTGTATCCTTTGGAAAACAAGTGATTCAATTGTAGCTCCAGATTTTTTATTGTTATTTATCCTTAAAGTACACGCGACTTTATGACTTTTGTTCCTTTAGTTAATAACTAAGTTATGATTATTAGTTAATATTAATTATGAAAGAAGATTTCATTTTTTGTTTGTTTTCTTACCAAAATAAGTGGTACTAAATTCTAATATTGATTGTTGTGCATTAAAGTAGGTAAATTAGATTAAAAAACCTGTGTTTTTATTAAATTTCAACCGATTTCAACAGTTTTAATTTAAAGACTCGAGACCCGAGAAAACTCGAGACTTTCGCCTCGAGAATTCCCGAAACTCGAGAAAAAAATAGGTCGAGAAATCAGAAACCCTAAGTTCAATATAAATTCAGAGCCAAGCGTGAATGGCGACGGTTTGTTCAACTGGATCGTGACGTCGAATTTCACTGAACTGTTAAATTTCGGAAACAAACGCTTTGTGAAATTTTCACAATAAGCGTTTCAGTTGATATTACTTGTATAACCTAAATCTAAGTACAGTCGACAGAAAATTTACCTACCCATACCTACAATTTGTCGAAAAGAGCACGTTATACCATATTACGGTGCTACAGAAATGCAAAGTACCAAGACGGCTATAGAGCCGTTTATCCTCCGTCTATCTAACCATATTTAAATTTAAATAATTTTATCAGTAACAAATAGTTTGTAGCTTACTTAGCTTTCTTCCTTCTTTTTAGTTTTTTTACAAGAGTGATGTTCAAAATCAAAATAAACTTTATTTGTGTATTAAATTTGTAGGTACTTACAAATCGTCAAATGCTCTTATGACGCCCATATGTGTCTCATTCTTTTTTGCCCTACCAGCGCTTCGAGACAAACATTTTTGTCGTACTTCATAGGTGGATCGAAATCTCAGAAAAAGAGATGCACCACCTGGCCGGCATCTCTTATATTATTATGTGCATCTGTGCATGTGTTTACCTAAAGGTGAGTCCAGGCATAACACAATATAAAACATAGTTATATGACATGTTATTAAGTATGCAAGCCGTATCTACTACTAATAAGACAGTTTGTAACAATGTTGTAATTATAGCAAACGATAAATAACATGTTACATAATTTGGACGCACATTAACGCAATGGCGCGTCCCGCTAAGTACCTACTGTGGCATATTGTGTTGTATTGGAGTCTATTTTGCTACAGAAATGTATTTTATGTATTCTAATGTGTTATCGACTGTACATAAATAAAAATGGCTACCACAGCCTCCGGGGAATGACGGGAAATCAATTGATAAAGTCGAAATGCGGGCAGCATCCCAGTAGTGCGATGTGTTTTCATCCCGGCTCTGTCGTGAGATGTGACTGAATAATATATGGCGGAATAATTTTGAAAGAATATCTGGAGAGTGGGATGTTTGAGATAGTTCTATTCTTTATTTATGTGTAGACTCGCTTTCCGCCAGCGGCTTGCCGCTAAAACTATCCTATGTCTTTCATCAAAATCGGTTCAATGGTGAAAGCAAAACAGACAGACAGAGTTATTTTCGCACTTATTTTATTAGTATAGATTGGTAAACACCTATAGTCTATACATTATAAAAACCGATTTGATTTTTAACGGGAAAATGCTCCCCTCATCCTCTCATCAGTATTAATACAGAAAAATATAAAATTGTTTTTATAAAATCATTTTTTTTTTAAGAAAAGTCTTACTTCCAAAAATATTTATATTTGTTTCCACCATTTTCTACGAAGGTTTTTGGTATCACCCAAAATAAACGGTGACATTTACATATTATTTGACATTATATCATGACGTAGCGCAAGGCAATAGCTGTCAAATTAACTTACGTTGCGTTCGCGCCATGGTGCACTAAAGTCAAAGGCTCTAATTCCTTCGAACATATTCCTAAGGCCCGATTTCTACCAAGGCGAAGCAGTGCGGAGCGGAACAGAGAATATGTTTTAATGACCAATCAGATTCCTTTATGTTTACATCTCCACACCACTTTTGTGGAAATGAATCGAACGGAGAAGAGCGCACCGGTGCGGAGATGTGGGGTGTTTCATAGATAGCAATAGACTGTTCTGAACTCAAAGTTGCACAGCGTGCTATGGAGAGGGCTATGCTCGGAGTTTCTTTGCGAGATCGAATTAGAAATGAGGAGATCCGTAAACGAACTAAAGTCGCTGACATAGCCCGACGGATTAGTATGCTGAAGTGGCAATGGGCAGGGCACATAGTACGCAAAACTGACGGCTGATGGGGCAGCAAGGTTCTGGAGTGGAGGCCGCGTACCGGAAAACGCAGCGTGGGACATCCACCCAAAAGGACCGACGACATCATGAAGGTAACAGGAAGGCGCTGGACGCAGGCCGCTACCAACCGGGCAACATGGAAAGCATTGGGGGAGGCCTATGTTCGTTCAGCAGTGGACGTCCTATGGCTGAGATGATGATGATGATGAATAGACTGACAGCTGACAGCTAAACACAGCTCAAACATCTCCTCTCATCTCCGCACCGCTCCGCTCTTCTCCGTTCCGCTTTGGAAATAGCCTGCCAGCTTCGCCGCACATCTTCTCTCGTCCCCGCATCGCTCCGCCTTAGTGAAAACTAGGCCTAATTCTATGACAAAGTTGTCAATGCAAGTTCTAACGTTTACTCCGCCAACACTTGATATGATTTGCAACATGTCCACATAACTACGCTTTTCACTGGCCTGTTGGGCCAATTACGTGCTAAAGTAAAACTTGCGCTGTCTGAACCAGTGATGGGACATTATCGATGTGTCGACAGTTGTAAAATATTTTTTCTCTTTGTTGGTGTACATCAAAGTCGCAAATTGATACAACTGGGAGGTAACCGCCCAATCTCCTTTCCACACCACAAACATTATTAAAAACTTCTGATTCGCATCGTGATAAAAACACCTATTTTAAGGACACTTGTGCTGTAATTTTAATGCTAACCGCATTCGCATCGCCAAAATTCCAAACACATTGAAATTAAAACTTAAATGCTTTTCGTTGCAACTGCATCTGATTTTACAAAACGATTAACAAAATTGAGTATTGACAAGTACATCCCTAATGCCGGCAGTCGATACTGTACAACCAGAGAATACCTACTCTTCCTAACAATGCACGGAAAACGTATTTTGTAAATTTATGATTGGTAAGAATCGAGAGAGGTTTTGATGTAGTTTAGTAAGTAGTCATAATAGGTTGACACCCGTATTCACAAACGATGCTTGCTTAAGTGAAGCACCAAATAGAACGCACAGCGTTGAATAGAGCTCTGTGACTGGTTCGTGTATGACCCAATGCGTGCACTAAATCGACATCTTAAGCCGATTAGTTTATAAGTGTTTAAATTCAACGTAGCTATTGTGTTGTTTCTTTTTTTATGATTTAATGATTATGTTGCATGTTTTATAAAGACGTACTATTAAGTCTATAAAAACGCTAGCTTTTAAGTTATCATGTACTAACTAAACATGTATGTATAATTGACATACATACATGTTTAGTTAGTACATGGTAACTTAAAATGCAAATAAAGAAATTCCAAAATCAAAATCAATCAAATCAATGCGTGCACGCGCCCATTGAGACCTCATAGTAATGTTTGTGAATACAAGCGTGAATGTAATATAATATGTACATAGTATGAAATTCTTAACAACTCGTTTTATCCTTTTATACATCATTTAAATTATTGTGACTAACGATATTAGACCATCGACATCACTACCCGAGTGTTCGTTGGAAATTAGGTTTACTACTATCTAAAAGCTTCAAACCAGTGAGGCGCCACCTATAGGGAGAGGGCTGGAAGGTTTATTGAATGTGGTCTACAGTAAAGGGCAAAGATTAAAAATAAGCTAAGAACTTTTTTGTGAGTAAATTATAACAACTAATTAACGAATATAAATATTATTTTTAGTAGTGACTAGCGGCCGCCCGCGACTTCGTACGCGTGGATCCCGTTTTACCCCCTTCAACTACACTCGACATCAAATAAATCGCACCTTCTGCAACAAGCACTTTCAAACGTATGCATCCCCACTTCCCACCAATATTGGCACCATTTAAAAACCTAGTTCGAAACTTCATTTCATTAAAGGAAAAGTTTTTACCTCAAAAATGTGTCTTTAGAAGGATCCAGAGTCACTTCTTCAAAAAATAGGTAGTTACGCTTGAGCCAACTTTTATGGCTATAAAACTGTTAAGTTGGGATTAATCGCTATCCATCTGTTAAAGAGGACACGTGAGATCACAATTTGGTTTTATAACCATAAAAATTGGTCTAATTGATCCCAGAGGTGAGCCCAAAGTGAGGTCTCTTTTCAAGTCACATTCATGGTATATGTAAATCATTAATTTAGAAATGATGTGTTTTTCTTTAAGGATATTTATTGGGCTTTCAAATAACACCAATATTGTTGGGGTACCATGATTCAGTCAGAAGAAAATCTTTAAAGTTCGCGTCGCGGAAGGTGCGGTTTATTTGATGTTGAGTGTATCTTACGCGGTTTAGATTTTTTCATACAAATGTTTTTTCCCGCTAACTCCCGTTCCCGTTGGAATTTCGCAATATCCTGTTGTAACTAAGCTTTAAGTTTACTAAGGGACCTGCATGCCAAATTTCAAGCGTCTAACTTAAGCGGTTTAGATTTTTCATACAAAAGAATTTTCCCGCTAATGCCCGTTCCCGTGGGAATTCCTAAGTATCCTATAACCTGCCCAGGAGTATGAAGAATAATTGTACCAAGTTTCGTTAAAATCCGTCGAGTAGTTTTTGTTTCTATAAGGAACATACAGACAGACAGACAGACAGACAGACAGACAGACAAAAATTTTACTGATTGCATTTTTGGCATCAGTATCGATCACTAATCACCCTCTGATAGTTATTTTGAAAATATATTTCATGTACATTATTGACCTCTCTACAGATTTATTATAAGTATAGATATAGAAGAAGATGTAGTAGTAGTTCAAAAACAGAATGTTCATCTAAAAGGCAGCACTTTACTCTCTAACTAGTCAAAATATAGTGAGGTACACTTTTAAACTTATGCTCTATTTTCGTGGCCAAGGGATAAAAAAATAAATTGTATTACGTATAAATAAGGAAAAAAGCGCCTACGAACATAGAACTAAGCATTAGAGTATTCAAAGAATAGGTATATTTCTATGAATCTTACATTTACCCCATTTATGTTTATTTTGCAGAAGGTAAGCAATACGTTCCGATAATTCTTGAAACCGCGATACCAAATAAATAGTGTGTACGAATAAATCCATAGCAAAAAGTGCGTAATAAATCTGATTCTACGGCAGATACTGAATAATAAATGGTACTCGTAAATCTCGTATGAAAACCGAATAAATCTAAATGGTAGTTCTGTAGACCGCAGACCACAATTCAGGTGAGGTACAGTAGGTCTACTTACTTTAAAAAATGTGCAACAGGTCAAGCGTGATTTGACTAAACCCTTCGGTCATTACCTTTGTAAGAGAAACAATAATAATAAAAAACTGTATCTTAGTGCTGACAGTATAATTTACGCACCTACGTCAGTAATACAAAAAATCTATAAAATTAAATATAGCTCAGAATAGTAGCTAGGTAATTAAAAGTAATGTAAAAAAATAACAGACCGAGAACGATCATTGAGCGTAAGAACAGCTCACAACAGCTTTTTATTGCAAAACATCCAAAAAATTCGTGTTATGGCTGCATACAGACTACAAAACAGGTTATTCCCAAAGCTCTATTACTTACAAAAATTAAAATTCTTTGATTCCCAACGAATCCCAGTTTCAACGCGTTGTAGCAACCAAGAAAAGCCATGTGTATTATTGTGTGTTATCATTTTTTATTTCATAGTCTTTTTGGACTTACTGTGTGTACTTAAGTTGTGGCAGTTCTGTTTACAAACCACAGACAGACGGTCGATTTGCTTACACCAATGACCAATATGACTTCATTATTAGTGGCTATAATTAGCATGTAATTAAAATATTTTTAGACGTAGAAATAATATTTTATAATACCTTGAATTCAAATTGACGCAAAAACCTCACAAACTAACAAGATTCGAAAAAAGATGTATTTAAGTTCATTTAAAAAGTATGTTCTACTTTTTATGGAACTTTTTTGATGTCAATTCAATTTTTACGTAGTTACATTGATATTAAAACGAACCTCCTTTTCTGAAGTCGATTAAAAATCCAAAAAGGAGTTTCCAATAAATGTCTTGCCTGTTGCTATTGACGTCCAAATTCCGAGGGTCTTATTAACGAGGCTATTTCAAGAGGGCTTCTAATTCAAAGGGCCTTTCAAACAAAAATACACTGTCTCAACCAGCTCCACGTTTTCAAATAGTGATTGCACGTTACACAGTTCATTTCTGTGATTTCTGTAATGTTTTTCTGTTGCTTACATTGCAGTGCCTTATTTAATTACCTACGTAATTATTAAAAAAAAAAAACATTTTGTAGTAGTGTAAATTTTACAGTACGCAAAGTTCCCAAAGAAGTAATAGTAAAAAAAATTATGATTATTTTATGACTAGGTGAGGTAATATTGCAGGAACCCTTGAGATAATAAGTAGATTAACTGATAAAAATAAAAAGTGAAAAAACTAAAACCCAACTACGACAAAAAACGACGCTAAAAAAGTATAAAACAAGATTTTCAGAATACTGAACTGAACAAAGTTGCTAATGTAGTTGCATAGTAATTTTCATGTTTGGAAAACCGCAGTCACACGTTGTCAAAGTGCTACGGTAGGTAGGTATATGTAACGTGTGACTACGCCTTTCCAAACATGAAAATTACTATGCAACTACATTAGCAACTTTGTTCAGTTCAGTATTCTGAAAATCTTGTTTTATACTTTTTTAGCGTCGTTTTTTGTCGTAGTTGGGTTTTAGTTTTTTCACTTTTTATTTATTATTTGTACCATTTTGGTGTTAATGTGTATTTGTGGCGCATAATATTAACAAAAGTTAAATTGATGATGATAGTAAAGAAGAAATGAACGAAAAGATGTGAATTATATGCAATCAGCCCATGAATACAGGTAAAGTCACAGGCAAATGCTAGTAATATATATATATTCAAAATGTACAAGTAAAGCCCTTTCAAATGATACCAAACACGGCATATTTATCTTAACTTTATTTTTTTACTCTGTATGTTATGTCCGCTAGAGGGCGCCTCATTACATTGTGTGAAACCCCATATAGCCTATAACTAGCGGACAATTAAGACGCTTCTAATGATATGTCATTTGTCAAACTCTGATAAGTAGTTTAGAAGTTACGAGGGAACAGATGAACATACATACATACATACATACATACATACATACATACATAGCCTGTCAAAATCATAACCCTCCTTTGGCTTTGCCGTAGTCGGGTAAAAATAACATTCCAAAATGGATACTTATTTACTTCTTTTTTTTTTCAATAATATTATTTTAAAGAATATCCGAAATAAAATAGGGAGGGAAATTGGAAAGCATCACACTTATAGAATTGCATTCCCATTATCAGAATGGTACATTCAACAAATTATCAGGAACATTAACTTAGATCTGACCCTCGCTATGAAAGGCGCATTCACAAAAATGTTCAATCAAACATTCATCCCATCACTACCCAAATACGGGAAGAACTCTCAAATTATTACACAGAAACGCAGCACCTATTGAATAGATTGAATGAACCAACAAAGCTGTTTGTGAGTCCCTCAGTTCCTTTGCAAACAGCAGCCGAATCGCCAATTACTCAAATGAAAAGTAAAAAGTATACTTTTCAATTTCATCAACAGTTTTGGGAATTTAAAGCCTCTTATTAGAATTAGCTTTTGGATTAGTCATTTGGGGATCAGGGATGAAATTCTTCAGTAATAACTTAAGTTACACTTAAAGCCTTGTCCAGGAGGGCGAATTCGCTGCGAATCTTACGCGCGTAGAATCATACGCGCGTTGGCGAGATACTAGGTAACAGCCAATACATTGCGTCCACAAAACAAAAAAAACGCGCGTAAATCGCGTCATACATACGCTCGTGTTCGCGCGAAGACATTCGCGGCGAATTCGCCCTCCTGGACAAAGCCTAAATAACAACAAGGACTTATTCATTTTGTTTTCTTTATTGGAACTTATATCGAAATTGGGTATTAAGACCTAACGAGAAATATTATAGAAACGTATAACACAACTAATTACACAAAACAATCAGTAGCTGTAACTAGGTAATCAAATATGGCGGATCTAATTAAGGTTCCTCCAACAACGAAATATTTAGGAAAGCACTTAAAAGGATTGCGAAACATAAATAAGGTATATGCGACAGATTTGTAGTATTTGTGTAAGACTTTTTTATTTGAAACATTATGTATTTTCCGATTGGGGAATATTTTTTTCTGAGTATAATGACGATTTGATACACTAGTAAAGTCTTTTCATAAGTATTAATGATTACTATGGGTAAGCTCTACCCGTGGAGTAAAATCGTTTAAACTATAATAAAAGTAACTAAAGGATAACAGTAGGGCTTCTCTGCCACTCATAAAATTCCCCTTCAATATTATTCTTCTTTTATTAAAAAAAAAAGGTCGAAAATTACCTACGGAACTCTGAAGATCCCGATTCCATCTTAGCAGCTGCCATTTTTTCACTTCTGTTGTTAATTGGATTATTGGACGTGAATTTTCTAACTTTTTTTCGTAATGGAATGGAAATGTTTGTTATAACGCTTTTTCTGAGTATAATGGCAGTTTTTGACGTTGATTTCTTTGAAACTTTTTTGGCTAGGCTCCCGAAGCATTAAAAGATTATCACGGTAACAGAATAATTATTTCGGGATGAGAGATGGAACTGATTTTCTCGTAATTTGATTTCGTCTATTGCGTGTGTTAGAAAAGTAAGAATGCTTTTATATAGAATCTTCGTGAAAGTTTAATTGTTATAATCGTCATGCTTAGGGTTTAATACCTTTCATTAAAGGCATATTTTATCTTAAATTAATGAATTAGTTTCATTGATTACGTAATCTATTACACCCGATTGCCTTTCTACAATCTATCCAATACTCAATACAGTTGCCTAATAATTGCATAAGTTTAGGATAGTTCCTCGATTCAGCAGAACCCCAAGTTAACAATTAGCTTCTCGCATAGTTCAAACTATATTAACTTGTGGCATTCAAACGGTCCTGCTTGGATCAATTTAACAACAATGTTAATAACTAGATGTATCATGAAGAAATCATTGATTATCTCTGTCTACATAACTTGTAGATACCCCCATTTACGAAAAACTTTCGAGTTTGTATCGTTTGCGTATACGCATAGCCATCGAGAGCATTAGTGTGAAAACTTAAACAACGCTCCTATGGTCTTAATGAGAACTAAAGAACAAAAGCACTAGAGATTTTGTGAATTGCTTTCGGGTCGAGATCGAATAGTTCGTCGCTTGCCTCTCTAACTGACGTATCTTATTTTTTTTTCGAAACTGAGTTATCTACACCATCTTAATCAATTTCGCAAGACGAATCGATCTGTCTAATCGCCTGAAAATTTTGCAAAATGTTAGTTACGTCAGTTAGAGAGGCAAGCGACGAGTTAACGTGAAGTAAAGTGAACTTAGTATTCTGTACTGTAAAGCTACGGTTTCCTATTAAACGCAATACGCGGCATACGAAGTCAGCATCAAACGTTCCTATCGACGCCATAAAAGCCGACGTCAACGTCTGAAAGAGACACCACAACAGTACATTTCTATAGTAAGCAATGTGTTGTGACACGCGACCGCGACCTACAACGTAAAGGACGTCGCACATTTATCAACCTGGAAACTGACCGAGGCGGTCAGTATTCTTTGCATGAAACTCCATACTGCAACGCACACTATCCGCACCGCCTCTCGTCGCAATTGACAGCGCGCGAAAGGCGATGACAGCTCGCGAAAGGCAATACGGTGTTGATCCCTTTCTGAGTTGATAAGTCTGCGATGAGCTTTACGCTGTACGTGGCCTTCGGTGTTTATAGGTGATCACAGCCTTAGAATGTAGAGACCACAGTGTGCCTACCATGAGTTTACGTTAGGTGAGCTCGCTAGCGAATACGTCAAAAAATTATATGAAGATTTTTGACGTATTCGCTAGCGAGCTCACCTAACGTAAACTCATGGTAGGCACACTGATCACAGAAACTAAAGTGAGATGTGACAAGGGGGCGGGGCCAGTGTCACAGCAATATGCCCAACTGTTTTGCTCGTGAAAGCAATGATGACAGCAGCGACGTTATAATGTAAACAGTTTACATTGCTTGCGTAGTATTAAAGATTATTCGAACGTTGAGTACTGATACCGCAGTGGATATTTTGATTACTTTTTGTGAGTGAATTTCTAATGCGACACTGAATTTCGAACTCATCGCATTAGTTGGCATATCTCTATGTTTATCTTTATGGTGACCAAAGCCTTAGAATGTAGAGACGTAGCATTAGTTGTTATTAATGTGTCATATTGCAAAACCATTTTTCTAGTTGGAAGTCGTGTCTCCAATCACAGCGTATAGCGAAGCTGTATCAAACAACGCTATGTAGGAAAAATATTTTGTAGTTTACAAAATACAATGCAGGGCTACGAGCTTTATATTTTACGTCATTAAATTATTTCGAGTTAAGTGTAAATATTTGAACTCGCCTCCATTTGCCTCTGGTAATGGCATTTCGCTTACCGAAAAACTAAGTAAATGGGAAAAAGAAAAAGTTTTATTCGCGCAATTTTTCTCTTCATTAAATCCCTTGCCGATCTTCAGAACATGAAATTTTCAATTGACTGTCACAAATATTCCAAATAAAGGGGTTGATCTTAGCAAATATCGTTTTATTATAACATCTTTAAATAAATTGCTATTATTCTCTCGCTGTTCTAGAAAACACGCCTTTAGATGTTAAATAAGACGATGATTGATGATACTTTGGCTCTAGTTTTTCCCAAATTCTCAACAAGAAAATGTGTTATTTTTCCAGTTGCTATGCTATTAAATACCTCTTTAATATAGGCACTCAAACTTAAGTAGAAACTTGTCTGACGTCAGAGGCTGATTATATTATTTTCATTTCATTGAACACTGTATCCAATTACATCAAGAGAAACTTTGATTTGAAATTAATTTATTTGGATTATATTCATTTTCAGTTTCTATTATCCCGTTCTTCAATCCAGTTTGTTTTGAAAGTTTGTGTTTAATTTAATTACAAATGTTTTGACAAACTAGACAAAGAAAATGTTTGCTTAAAATTGGAGCTTAAATAAATAAAATAAATAAATAATTTATTCATTAAAATAAGAGCATTATACGAACTTATTATGCTAGAGTTTACATATAGTTCACAGTCTTTTGTAGCCTGAGCTAGGTTAAAAACCTGTGTTTCAGGCGAAAAAAGCTCACACATTAAATAGTGATTAAATATAAATTAACAATTTGCTATATTAAATACAATTTTTTAAAATACTTAGGTTAAAACTTAGATTACATAGGTACTACAAGTAGCTCCTCAGTTAAGTCATATCGCACCCTTCCTGGAATAAGTACGCAAGTGAAAAATGCCAACTTTACAGGAGCGTAAAAAAACCGTCCTAAAAAATTATTACCATTCTTAAAAAAAAGTGTTATACAACAAAAGATAGCTTAAAATGTCTGTGAGGGGCCTATGTATTTATATTTAAAATACACTTAATAGGTTTTGAGAAAAACTTAAAAAAGAGCGTTGCGTACTTATTCCGCGAAACATATTTTAACACTTGTTGTTGTAATTATGAATATTGCATTGTTGACATGTAAAGGAATACATGCTGTTTGGTATTATTGCAGATAACCACTTATTGGCGTTCAGATTTAGTCGTGCATTCAACGTGTAAGTGTAGTTTACGNAATAATATACATATTCATTTATTGCATCCTGTTGTACAATTAGGTGTTTACAAATAAATAAAATAGACCTAGCCTAAAGGACGAAAAATCTTTATAGGTTTTTAGCCTTTTAGCCTTTTTGTAGGCTAGGCGCAATATGCGCCTAGCCTACAAAAAGGCTAAAAGCCTATAGTCATCGGGTAGACAAAAAAAGGCTATGAAAAAGGCCTAGCCTAAAGGCCTAAAAGACCTTTTTAGGCTTTTTTCCCGCTGTAGCCCCTAATTCATAGGCTAGCCTTAAAAAAAAGCCTAAAAGCCTATAGGCCTCGGGAACACTATTGCCAGCCGTTGGGCCAAATAAATAAATTCAGGTGGAAATTTTCCTACCCTACAAACGTCAAGAGGATTAAAATCAGACGCGGACACCAGTGACCACGTGCAGCGTCGCAAGCGCATAAATTTAGGAACGGTACTACCATTTAGCCAAGGCGCAGACCAAAGATTTTTCGTCGGCCGATAGTTTAGTCAGGCAGTTCGGGGAATCAGTATATGGAAGTGCGCACATTATACCGATTGTTTCTTAATAAGTACAAATGGGAATGGGGTCCAACTATCGGCCGACTAAAAATCGGTGATCTGCGCCTAGGCTTACGTGATGGTACTCACCAACAGTATTGCGTATAACATAACGCATAGATTGATTATTTTGATTCCAGTACTGACCAATTACAAAACTCTATGACTGAGATTTAATCGAATTTTAAGCATTGTTTTGTTGGAACTTAGTTTGCGAGCATTCTAACGCGTGCGTTGGTTAGGCATAGGCAAGAAATTCTTCTTTGATTAGAAGGAGCAAGTCATTGTGAATTCTTGGATCTAAATATGAGATGACAGCATCGAGTGACAGAAAGACCTGAAAGTATTAATCTACTCTAGAGCCTGTAATTCCTATTTCCCTAACGAAAAGGCGATTGTAAATGTGATCGCGTCTTTTATTTTACAACGATTCATCATCATCATCATTTCAGCCACAGGACGTCTACTGCTGAACATAGGCCTCCCCCAATGACTTCCACATCGCACGGTTGGTAGCGGCCTGCAACCAGCGCCTTCCCGCTACCTTACAACTTACAACGATTACTGCAACCCAAATGCTCACGGTGAGCGTGCACCTTTTAAAAGCGAGATTATGAAGTGTTTATGGGGAAATACCACTTATTCAAGACGTTAGTCTAATTATCTAATAAAATCATAAACGCACTTAACACTCAATTATGTTCAGCATATTTCGCTGGCTTATTAGTTATTGCTAATTACGAAATTTATGAACATGGCTGCCGTAACTCAAATCCAATGTTATTTTAGAATACAACTTGGCTGTTAATTTACGACTGAATTTCAAAGTTGGAAGTGTACAAATGAAAATTCTCATAAAAAGCAAAGTTATTGACAATAAATTAATTTTATTCGTTTTGACTAAAGACTAACCGTTCAAAATTACTTTATCCAAGTTATTACTTAATTGCTATATCAACATAAAGTTACTATTCGTGTGCGTACCAGCGCTACTTTTTCTGACCTTATGTTGCAAAATAACACCATACCATTACAAAAACTACCACAATGTTAAAGTTGACGTGCGTACGTCACTACTCCAACTTGCAACGTCACGGAGAAAAAGCGTCCAAGTGTTGAGACCAGGGATGTTATGGATATCTGTAACCGTAACCGAAACTTTCTGATATCTGAAATAAAAAAATATCCGAAATCGTAAACAATTCAAAAGTTTCGGATAGTTTCGGATGTAGGCAGTTTAAATTGTTTTTTGTATAGCACTTTAATGTAAAGGCATAACAGTCTTATTTACCTTTATAATGCCATCTAGTATCAATCTCTATTTTTTTTATTAGAAAGAAAGAAAGAAAGAAAAATTATTTATTTGACAAGTAAAAAAAAAGTACAATATAAAAATACAATTATAAAAAAAAAGTACTAAGACAATTATTAATTTTTATTTGATGTAAAGTGTGCGGCCGTGAATGAACCGTGTTGGACAACTATTGCAAATTGCATTCTAAAGCACAGATATCCGTAACCGTAATCGAAACTTTCGGATATCCGAAATAAAAAATATCCGTAACCGTAACAGAAACCGGTATAAATAATATTATTCCTATATCCATAACCGTATCCATAACCGAAACTACATATCCATATAATCCCTAGTTGAGTGTTGAGAGTGAGACCCTATTAACGTCAATCTCAGCTACACCAATCATCAACAAAAACAAGAGCAAGTCTCAGAAAAACATGTCGTCAAGGCAAAAACTAGTCTAAAGCAAAAACGAGTGGAATAATATTGAATTATCACTTTCCCTAAGCCACCGGCTATGCCATATCGATATCGCCATAGTTGAATATCGATTCCGAACTCGCCAATATATCGATAATGGGAGCCTATAATGATCGAGGGGCCTTTATTAAACGGCCTCGGGGCACGAGCTAGTTACAGTGTTGAGGATTTTATAACATTGTTACGAATTTTCTATTAAGCTTATAACTCTTAGAGTAGGCGCACACCGTTGATTTTTAGTAGGCCGATAGTTGTGCCCGATTTCAAATTGTATGAAGAATCGGCCAAATCGAATCGGCGTAGTGTGCGCACTCCCATACATGCCCATACTGATCAACAGCCCGACTAAACTATCGGCCGACGAAAAATCAACGGTGTGCGCCTACTCTTAATAGTCTGGGCAGATATCGGAGATAGGGAGCTGTTACCAGATATTGGATTGGATAACTGGAATTGTATTAAACAGTACAGTCTTTGCTTTCATAATTCTCGCTCTCTTTGTAATGTTGTTTTTCTTGTCGTAAACTGAATTGAACGTGGAGATTTTTGTTTTCGACCTGAAGCTTCGCTCTTTTAGCTGACGTACAAGAAACATAAATACATAATTAATCAAATACTACATTTTGTACTACGTCATAATATCCCACTCACTTATATCATCTGCGTCGTATTTTCAACTCGTATATCATCAAAACATTTCGGTGTGATAACAAATGCAAACACGCTATCAATAACATCTTGTATTCGCATTCAACAGAATCGAGTAACGCGCAATATTTGCTAGATATTAATATCTGCTGTCAAATGAACGCGGAAAAGGTTGGCCCCTGTTGCAATAACATTTGGAGCTAGGGTTGCCAGGCCCAAAAACGTAAAAGCCGGACTCAGTGCTTAATTAGGCCGGACATTTTACCCTAAAAGCCGGACATAACTTTTTTAAATNGTTATAATCGTGATAAATATTGGTTTTGCATTTCAATACTTGTTATGAGTTTGAAAGGAGATACTCGTTTCTTTGTTTCACTATTAATTTCAGTACTCAAATCTAATATTTTGGCTGCGAAAGTTTATGAACATAGACAGTTACTCATATTTCTCCTTTACCTAAAAATTACGAAATTGATTTTGATGTAAAGTAAAAACTCTTTACTTAACTTACAAGAAGTTAGTTTACTTATCTTTTTTTCAAAATACGCCTGAATAATGATGCAGATAAAGGCTTGTTTAGTAGTAACACACAGTTTTTTTAACTACAACAATAACTATATGGTTTAAATTGTATGTTTTTATGCCATACCCAAAAGTAGAACCTACCTACTTAAATCTATCGATATAAATCCTTCACCGTATAAACCTATTCGCGTAAGTGGGATTGCATTCCAGTATCAATTGTACCAAAGATGGACTCCAAATCTACGCTGAGACAGCTGTAGTTCGTGCTCTCTTGCAACACAAGACAAAGATCGAGCTAAGAGGGTTTTGCCGAGCTGGAGAGCTACACCCTAACGCGTCTATTCCCGTTTACGTCATTTCTAGTATATCTGCCACTGTCGCTCGTGCATAAATCTCGCTAAGCGTGAAAGGGATAGGAAATATCGAATCTTAAGATAGGGTTTTGGGAGTAGAACCCTTGCCTTTCTACGAAAATCCATCGAAACCATTCGGTAGAGATCAATTTGCCAAATTGGCATAGCAAAGCACGTAATCCGGACAAAGTTCATGATGCCAATTAAAATAATTGGACTGTGAAGGGACATTGTTATAATTTTAAACTTCATCGATCTATTTGCAGTACCTAATATAATTCTATTTTTGGGAGCCGATTTAACACAGATATTTCTGGAAAAGCAGTGATAAATTAATTGTCTCAATTGGTTTTCAGTTAGTTCAATGCAGTAATCATAATAGTAAAATTTTGATGTAATAAAATGTAGCGATCTTAAGGTTATTTCAAGGTAGAGTCAACAGTAACAATTAAATCAACTGCCATCTAAATAAACAGACATGAGACTACTGATTTTCATCAATAAAATATCGTTTTGCTTTGTAACAGACTGTTATTCTAATGCACTACAAGCCTTTTGACGCAAATAATTATGATCTTCTTCTATAGTTCTTGCAACTCACGAAGGCGAGTGAGATTTACTTGTGTGTGTACGTGTACATGCACATAACTATAGTGTAATGTTTTTATCTAAATTTTTGAAAAACAAGCAGTAACTAGCCACCACACATGAAAAGCTACTCAAGAAAATAGTATGATCTATTCTATTTACTCTACTTCTACTAAGATTTTTTTTAAATTCTAGAGCCCATGAAGCCAAATCAACGCTATCATCTTTTTCACCATAACTCGCAAACCAATTAAGAGAAAAATTGCCAAAATCTTCTCTAAGCCTCAAAACAAAACCCTTTCTAAAAGCACCTCTTCCCTCGCCTCTTCCAGCTACCTCACCACAATTAATTACATACATTCAGAGTCTTTTCAACGGAACCCAGAGATCCGTATCACAATAAAGCCATTTCTACCCAATAAGGGCTCCCATAAAACTTACGTTCGTACAATAGCCCTTTTAGTTCGTTGCTCTAACCCTTATGTCTTAACCATAAGGGTTTAGCAAGGTAGTTTTATGGGAAGTTGTATCTTAGATGTGGGGAAATGCAACTTTTATTGTTTTGCCGGTGATCGAGTGTTAGGCACATTATGTTAGTATTGGAAAGGAAAATTGTTGGGGAAAACAAACATTTTGTTCAGTGCTAATCAGGGATCCTTATTAATATCGAATTATTAAACCCTACAAAAACAGGCCTATTTCTAAGGCACTTGCATATGATTAAAAGTATTGTTCCTGGTACCATTACTTATCATTAATTTAGCTTTTTGGACTGATATGGTAGTGAGACCTTTTTATATGGGGACTGTTAACGTGTTAAAATGCTAAATAGGTGTAAATTGTTTTTGATTACACGGTGTAGACTACCACGAACTATTCCATTGTGTTGTAAACTTATTTTAACTAAGTATGACCATAAAATTTTCTGTATTAAAATGTTTGTGTTTATACGAGTATCACTTTATGTATTTCAAGATAAGTTTGTGATACCACTAACTGTATACCTAAGGGTGTCATTTTAAAATAAGATTAGTATCGAGAGGATTAAAGTACAAAATGTTATTAATTATTCAACTTTATCACCGAAAAAGTTTTCCCTTATCGCAATTTCAATTCAGCCGAAATCTCTTTAGGTTTCCCCAGCTTTAACTTGTTCACAACTATTAAAACTGGAACATACTTAAGAACTAAGATTTAACTTTCTTGACTGCTCCAAATCTAGTGGGATTATCCACAGATTTGAGGCAAAAGGAAAATTGGCGGAATATAAGCCGAAGACAATTTAATTTAAAATATTAAAGTAAATAGTGTAAAAACAAATATAATTATGTAGCCATTTCACTTTAAAACATGATTCTCTGAACGCTACCATGCGACTGAGTATTTAAAAACCATTTTTGATATACCTATTTGTGAAGGGCTATCCCTATTAGGGAGTCCCTAACAACCACGCCGTTCTTTCAGTGTGCGTACCATGAGTTTACGCTAACGAGTACGTCAAAAAAATATATGAAGATTTTAGTTCTTTAAAGTAGCCGCTAGGGGCGCTGTACAATCTGTCAATCATTTAATGTCTTTTTTACGCAGTCGCTAGCGAGCACACGTAACTTAAACTTATGGTAAGGACACTGGTCTATTTGTCGTTGTCACTAATGCCAGTATCTTATTTCTATGTAAGCGGTGGATTCAATCTAAAATACGGAAACAGTGTTATGACACAGGATACAAACTCAAGTTAAGTCGGATTCGGTGAATAAACTCGTAATGTAAAAGTGTGTAACTTCATATACATGTCTCTACACAAGTAAGAACAAAACTGTTATTTTAATTTGTACGTGTTTCAGCGCTCTTTTCTGAGTAAAAATCTACAAACACATTTAATAGGTAGTCTAACCTAACAATCTACATGAACAGATTTATCCAAACGAATTAATATTAATTACTGAACAAACATTTGTTCAATCTTTCTAATAATATTATTTATTAGCTCCAATTAGGCGTGATTCAATTATATTAGACAAGACAAATCTCATAGCAATCCGATTTCATTACTCTATCGTGACTGGACTGATATTATTATGTTTGCTATTGATATAATGAGATCTAAATCTACGTTAATAGGGTCACCAATAGCTATTTTCGTTTCCATCTGAGTTAATTGGATTACTTTTGATACCGTTATGTATATTCTTACCATTAATAAATAAACCTAGCTGACTCTATTAATAAAGAGTTAGTGGCATTCGAACAAGAATATGCTAACTAATAATTAATAGAGTTTTATCTCTTAAGTGGGTTAGAAAACCCATACAAAGTGTGGTTTTTGATCCTATATGTTGTATTTTGTATGACTTGTGAGTTACTACCTAAATATTCTGACTTTTGGAAACTAGGGAAAAAGAAACTATTCGAGTAAAAGGACAGTCATTATTTTTTATGTCTAAACTAAAATCCTCGTCGCCTATGAACATTTTAATAATTTATGTTAAACGCATACACCGCTGGAGGGGACATTAAATTTGCGTACGAAAAATGTGCATTATACAAGAAATAATGCTATATTTGGTGAATAAAATGTAAATTTTCATTACGGAGTATACCATTACCATATAACGGTTTTATTTGTGATGAGGTACCGTTTGAACATTGACGACAGCACCCTGAAGTGACGTGACAGTTCGTGCAACCAAAATATAAAACAATTTCTCCTGTGGATGTCGAAAAAGGCAACGTAACGTAGCAGTCGCGAAATCGCGGTAAAAAAACGGTGGCAGGCGCAGGTGAAGATCGCTTCGTGAGTTCTTTCCTTTACGAAAAAATCTGGGAACATCGGGCCCCAACCAGATATCGTCATAGAGTTAAATCCCCCATTTACCTCTGATAGACAGAGACTCGTGCTCTTGAAATGATCGCTAAATGACCTGATTGTAGTGAAGATGAGATGATTTATACATATATTCTGACTCTCTGAGTTGACAATTTTATTTGGGGCTCGCCGCTACAGTATGCCGCTGCCGCATACCGTCGACCGCTCGCCGCTACGACCCAAATCTTAACCGAGTCGCGTGTCTCTGACAACCAAACTCACCCTTAAGACCCCTTAAAAATGACGCTATTACGACAACCCCCACTGTTTCCCAAGTAACAATGCTCAAGTGTTTTAATTTTGGTGGAAATTTTACGAGATATTTCACAAAGCATCACACGGATCCTGGTTTAATGCGCCCCGGCAGTTAGATATTTACTTTCCTCGTCGCTTAAATGAGATATTATCAAATTTGTTACACAAGCAAATATTTGCCAAGAGATTTTATTAATACCGACATCTTCAGATTAGCGTTATTGAATTTCCAACATTAGTAAACAATAATGAACACTGTAAACATGTTGTGTAAGGATTTAGAAATTATAACGTATTGCTTAAAAGGGATAAGAGAGTGATTTTGGATTTAACAATTTGCGTCAAAAGAAGGAAAACAAATGAAGGTTGCAAAAGACAGAAAGGTTGAATCTCTATCTATAATAATAATAATTATTAGATATGATCTCATCGGATTATGATACAGGGATTTGCCTACTTAGCACTGTTGATACTAATAAATAATTTAACTTGTTAACTTTTTCTCCTTTTAAAAGTTTATTGCTGAGTTGCACCACCTTATTTTAACCGTAACAATAACCGGTGATTTTTGTAAGGAGTTTGACAGATTTTTGAATTTTGACAAAGTTAAAGCAAGATGCCTAAGAAAAGACTGATGAGTTTAATTAACAAGCCTGAGTCAATTATTGAGTTTGAAACTTCTATTCAATAACAAACTTTATAACTTTTTAGTCGTAATTTCTGTGAAAACAAAATTTAATCAGCAATCCACTAATTACTTAGTTTTACATGCTTACATAATTTCCACCAGTAAGTAAATGGAATCATGAATAGTATATAATTCTAGTGCTTCACTCAGTCAATCTTTTCAGCCAAATGACGTCCACTGCTGGACAAAGGCCTCCCCCAAGGTTTTCTACAATGAACGGTCCTGCGCTGCCCGCATCCAGGCTCTTCCCGCGACCTTTACCAGATCGTCGGTCCACCTAGTAGGAGGCCTGCCCACGCTACGTCTTCCAGCCCGTGGTCGCCACTCGAGAACTTTCCTGCCCCAACGGCCATCGTCTCTACGAGCAATGTGCCCCGCCCACTGCCACTTGATTTTAGCAAATCTGCGAGCTATGTCGGTTACTTTGGTTCTCCTGCGGATCTCCTCATTTCTGATTCGATCACGCAGGGAAACTCCGAGCATAACCCAACATATGACGTGACAGAGTATACAAATCTGAAGCAAATCTGAAGTTCTTCGCAAACGCCAGATCTACAACGTGTTAATGAAAAAGCGCAAAACCTGAAATTGGTTTCTTCGGAATCGAGAGTAGAATCGATTGCACTAATATAGGGTCAAATTTTAACCAAAAAGTATTTTAATTACGCCGTGTTTAATCGTTACTTACAGAGGTGAATGAACTATCTACGTTAACTATAACCTGCTCAACCTATGCATGCCTTGTAATCAGCGTGTGAAAGGTCAATACGTTTCCAGAAATGCGTAAAAAAGAGATAAGAAGTGCGCGAGGCGAAAACAAAAAGAGTGAAATTAATTTTAATAATTTTAATAATTTACATAATTATTTTATAATAAAAATAAGATGGGGTGTCTGAGGTTTTGCGCTTTTTCATTAACACGTTGTATAGTCATGAACAAACAACAAACCTGTGGTTGTTTCACTTACAAGATACGTCATCAAAATCATTAACGTATAAGTAGTTATGAAAACGCAATTAGTGCGTAAGAATAATTGGACCCGATACGTACCAGAGTCAAGTGTTTCGACTTCTGTTTAGGGTTGTCATTACTTAGCTAGATAGTAAAATAAAAGAAATCTTTTATTACCAAATACTAACCACGTCAACTTTTTTCGTTACAACATTTGACGTGTCAAAGATTATGAGAGTCAGTCATTATGAGCCGCCAAGCTGAAGGATTCTTCTTCTTCTTGTCGTGTCGACAAAAAACCTACACAGTGTCAGACCAACACTCCGCTACAAGAGTGGCTTTGTCAGAAGCCTTCATTAAGTTGAAGAGTTTGTTTATTGATTGAACGTGCTAATCTCAGGAACTACTGATCCAAATAAAAAAAAAACTGTTTGAAAGTCCATTTATCGAGGAAGGATATAGGCCAAATAACATCAAGCTCGACGCGCTCGCTCCAATCCTTAGAAGCAGTACATCAATGAGAAAATGATGATGCAAACGAGAAAAATACTATACAAAAATATGATGCATTTGCAAATCAAAATTTTTACCAAAAATCGCCAACCCTATTACGGTTTAAATGATTTATCTGCGTGGTGTTCGTTAAAATTTGTCGCGTGGCTTCACAAGGGGTGCCTCCAAAGGAACCACCTGGAGCGGAAATCGCGAGTCTCGAAAAACTTCGATGACGTCACGGTTTTGAAATGACCGAGATAATTCTGTTGATATTGAAAATTATCTTTCGGATCACGTCAGTTTTAAAATTCCAAATAAGCTTACAAAAACAACCAGAGCATTTTTCTTCTTACAAAAAATTATAAACAAGATGTAAATAAGCTCACATGTTTTCCCAAACCGTTTAAGGCTTGATAGCACCATAAATAATGTCGACGTTATAAATCTACACTTCCTTAAACCTTTGAACTTTCTGATTAAGGTCATTTGCGTTTCGACCGTGTTTTAGAGGGAACTTTTTTAATAAAATCCACTTTTTGTCCCCCTCCCACTCCCTTTGTTGGGCATAAATTTGGATAGGGAATGCCCTAAGAAAAAGTTCGGAGCTTGCAAATAATTTATCTGTTTGCAAAGGACAGACTGTTCGGATTAATTAAAAGGATTTAGCTGGAATATTTGGTTTGCGATGTCAAGGACCATGTCTTTGGGTTAAGGCTTATAGAAGTTAAGCAAGAACCTACCTAAGAATCTTTATTTAAAGATTCGCTAAGGTATTTGTGCATAGGCCGTTTAAAATTAAATTATGTGCCCTTTTCAGGGCATTTTTGTAGCTTGTCCTACCACCACTTTGGGACAACGTATCGGCTGATGACGAGTAGAAGCGGTGGAAGATTTATCTGGCCTTTACTACTGTTTGATTCGTAGGTACCTATAGGTTGAACACTAAGGAGTTTTCAAACTTGATAAACTTTATAAAGTGCTCTTGTTTTAAAATAACTCTACTAACCCAGTGTAGCGCAACCGTCGTACTTATTATAGTGAAATCCCCTGTCTACATTACTGTCCCCAAAAAAAAATGCAACGCTTTCTGCAATAAATAAGTAGGTATCTATTGAACAAACTCACTCTATCTAACTCTATCTGTTAAAACTGTCATAAAGCCCATTAAATATAACAAAAGATTAATATTGTTAATTGAATAACAAAAATCCAATCCACTCTTTATTAGACCCGCCAAAATTTAAAGTCTTATAATAAAACTAGCGACCGCCCGCGACTTCGTACGCATAGATCCCGTTTTACCCCCTTAGGGGTGGAGTTTCGTAAAATCCTTTCTTAGCAGATGCCTACGTCATAACATCTACCTGCATGCCAAGTTTCAGCCCGATCTGTCCAGTGGTTTGGGCTGTGCGTTGATAGATCACTATGTCAGTTCGTCAGTCACCTTTGAGCTATAATTTAGATTACATCACCTAAAATCCAATTGCTAAATTGAAAAATGTACTTAGGTACGCTCAGTCTAGTAGCATTTCAGTTTCAATAAATATTAAAGCATTTAGGGCAAGTCTAATGAATAGGCTTGAATTAACTTTTGGGTCCCTTCCAAATAGAGTCGTCAAACATTAATAACTTAAAGTACTTAAGTAACTCGAAATGAAGGTAATACGTCTTTGAAGTTCTTGATGACATACATCAACATTCCGAGATGAAAAACGATTTTAATGTCTCTATAAGTGTTCTTAGAATTTGTAGGAAAATAATCACCTTCAGATATTGCCTGAATTGTGCTGTTTTTAACCGACTTCAACAAAAGGAGGAGGTTCTCAATTCGGTTGTTTATTAGTTTTTTTATGTCATGACGTTGTTCATAAATGTCAAGGAAACATTAATATAACTGGCTATAGTCGTAGTGCTTACTCAGTCAGTGTCTGAGGTGTGGGAGCGGTACGGGAGAGGTGACATTGACATACTTGTACAGCCCCCCTAGACAAAACGCACTTTTTGATCTAATCGAAAATCGAATCCGTCAAAACTCCATACAAAAAAAGGGCTTTTCGACCACTTTTCGACTGGTTTGCGATTATAATTTGCACTTTGTCTAGACCAGCGTTGCCAGACGTCCCGATTTTTAAATCAAATTTAAATGTCCCGCTAGGGACAGCCTCGATCCCGCTTTTCGGAGAGAGACACTCACTTCACCAGACTATTGTTTGAAACGCCATATTATTCTAAAGAATAAAACTTTTTTAAGTTCGATTTTTCTTTTTTTATTCTAAAGACGAATTTAACGATAGAGTAAATCTGTACCTCTATTGAACAACTTTCGTCTTCGAATCGTTTGCGTATTCGATAAAATTCGATACCTTCGAATTAAACGATAACGTGACAATTTTGATTCTCAAAATAAGTTTCGTGCAACCATTTCTTACACTAAGTTCACTTTACGACACGTTCACAAGGGCGCTGTTGTAGTTTTCGTACTATAAATCTTTTGATGGCCATTCGAGTACGCAAACCATTTAAACTCGAAAGTTTTTCGTGCTAGCCGTACTGATTTAAAATACTTATTATTTTTTTGTTAAAATACATTTTCTATGGCTACTTTTGCTATCTATTGTCAGGTAAACGTAATTTTAAGTCAAATAACTTCTTTTTTACTATGTCCCGACTCCCGCTTCTGACGGAAGATTCCCGCTATTTTCACTCAAAAAGTACCAAAGTCCCGACTTGGCGAAAAAAAGAACTGGCAACGCTGGTCTAGACCCACTGGGCATACAAATCTGAAGTCTCGCTGACGTTTGACGTCTCATGTCGCCCCCATACCTCAGGCACTGACTAGGCCCAGTTTTTTGATTCATAGTTAAAATAACTAATTGTTAAATTTTGCTACTAATGGTTAAATATTAACAAAATGTAAACTAATAGTTTAAAAATGTACTGAAAGTCAAACTAATCATTGTTCGAAAATAGTTTTTTTCTGATATTTAATTACTTGTCATTTGACATCTGTCAAATTTAACAATTAGTTATATTGACTTTCCAGATATGTCGGCCATTTGGTGTAGTGGTTCAGAACGGACTACTATGCCGAGAGGTCCCGGGTTCGATTCCCGGCCGAGCAGAAATTGAAATGATGAATTTTAATTTCTGTGACGGGTCTAGGTGTTACTATGTATAAATGTATGTATTTAAAAAGTATATAAGTAATATATCCGTTAAGCTAACACCCATAACACAAGCATATAAGTTGCTTACTTTGGGGCTAGTTGGCGCTGTGTGAAATCGTCCAAAGATTTATTTATTTATTTATTTATATGTGATGAGGATTTTACCTTCTAGTTTCTTGTATTCCTCTTTGTTCTTTTATTTTGCATCTATTTCGTCGATGAAATTAATTTTACCCACAAAAGCAGAAAGTATTATAAAATCACGAGTTTCAGAGCCCCCTAAGACATCATTCAAAGTTGCACATTAAGCTTAGCAAGTTGTTACAAAGTAGGATATTTTCACAACATCTTTTGGAGATTTCCTCTGGGACTAAAACGAGCTCATACAGAGTAGGTACTGCAGATTGCAACTACTTAGTATAATCGTAAAATTAAGTGCTCCTTTTAACCCGAAGTTATAAATGAAAATATTTGAAGAACTCTATCTATATTTGGAAACCTGCTTATCTGCTTAAGTTGGACTGAGAAAACTACTGCAAGGGGACTCATCACATCTAGGGTTCTCCCGGCTGCGACCACTTCTGACTCGAACACTCCTGGCACCCTGCACACTGCTGTCAACCTCATCTGGCTCCATCATCGCCCGGCACCCAGCACACTGTTGTAACCACATCTGACTCCATCATCGCCCGGCGTCCAGCTCATTCGATTCTCCATCAACTCGGTTAATTGTTTGAAACAGACCGACAGACCTCAAAATAATACGAAATGGCAACCAAAAAGCGAATGAAAAGGCAAAATTTAATGTTTAATTTTACTTATTAATTGAAAATGTTTTCTGTATCTCAGTGTCCCAAATTAAAACCGAGAAATGTAACTTCTGTGCATAACATATTGTGCACAGACTTCCAGAAGTTCAGCAACACACGACTTTGCAGACAATATTGCACTCAATTACTAAGTTTTGGGTTCTATTAATGTTGATTTACGTTATTTCACGAAGAACAGCAATGTCACAATGTACGTTGGGGCAAAAGGTTCGCCCAATATTGCGTTGCCTGCTTTAAATATTATTATGATACAGATAAAAAATAAAATCTAACAGACTTTTAGTCGGTCGATAGTTGGGTTGGGCTGTTAATCAGTATGGACATTGGACATCTATGAAAGTGCACACATTGGTATTGGCCGATTCTTTATACAAATTAGAATAGGGCCCAACTATCGGCCGACTAAAACTCTGCGGAGAGTAAATCTTCATGATCAAGGCAATACTGTTTATTGGCAACTTACCTACCTATCACATAAAAAAAAAACTTGAAGTCGAAATGAAAGACAGTTTGCATCATCTGTCAAATAGAAAATCATGTCAAGTTAATGAATATCACGTAATATAGTTTGACCAAAAGCCACATAAAAATCGTAATGTTCGATACGATTTCGTTCCGAATGAATGGTTTTTGTAAAAACCTACTATATCTACCTTAGTTGTTCCTGTGTGGAAGGTTGGGGAGGGATTTGAGTTCCCAACATAGTTCTTATGGAGTTGCTAAGTACTTAGCAAAACTTGGAGCTATGCCTTGAGGGATATGAAAAGAACAATATAAATGGAACTGAACTAGGAATATAGTCTACATTTTGTTGTTTTTGTGTTAAGAGTGCTTGAATACGAATTAGGTCTTTACTGTTTATAATTCAATCGGCATGTAGGTGAAGCATTTTTATCCATATCTTGTACATAAAATCAATTTATCTGTGTAATATTAAAAACTACATCCCACTGATCTTCTCAGCACTGGCCCATTTATTGTCCTGAAGCAGTGGTAGGGTTAATACTGGGACGTGTAAAAGTACTTTTTAAAAGGCTACTTGCATAAAGAAATGAGTATAATTTTTTAAGTTATTCAAAATTTTATCTATTTTTTTTTATTTCAACTCTAGGGAAAATTAATACAAAATAATGTAACACTAAAATTGTATAAATCGATTTATTATTTATGTAATTACTTCGATCTTGCCAGTCAGTGCTCCATTTTAACTGAAAAAAAAAAGTTTCGTTATTAAATTTAATATAAAACGATATTAACGGGAAACGACCTGCCGGTATTTATCTGAGTTATTAAATTCTATCCAACGAATCCTAATAAAAGCAGCGGTAGGTATCAAATTTTAATAAGACTTGTTTAATTAAAGTAAATCTGGAACAGAATAGAGTTTTAGAAAATAGCCATTTTACAGTTCTTTGCTACGTATCTTTGTATGACTAAACTCGCTCATCATCATCATCATTTCAGCCACAGGACGTCCACTGCTGAACATAGGCCTCCCCCAATGACTTCCACATCGCACGGTTGGTAGCGGCGTGCATCTAGTGCGTTCCTGCTACCTTTATCAAGACGTCGGTCCACCTTGTGGACGTCCCACCTTGACTGACCAGAACCTTGCTGCCCCATCGGCCGTCAGTTCTGCTTACTATGTGCCCTGCCCATTGCCACTTCAGCTTAATTTAATTTATTGTCCGTGGTGCATAATCTTTTTCTTAAAGGTTTTTAAACCTTTGTTTGTCACCTGTCATCCGCTTTGCAATGGAGGGAAGTCGAACCTTAATTTCGAACTCCTCCTATGTTCTTCTGATTAATTTCGTTGCGGGTCCAATGACAGTTTAACTTTCCCCCGGGACAAACTTGACCTTCATTGGTTGGGTTTTTGTGGCGGTCAAGCTGTAGATCCTGGCTACACAGGAGTTGCAGTGGTGGGAACGAGAGGTGGGAATAGTCCCGTGCCACTTCAGCTTGCTTCGTTCCATAAAGTGTAAATGTAATATTGTTGAAAGGCTGTACATATTCTTAGCCAACTATACGTCTAGTGCTTAACGGAGTCAGTGCCCGAGGTGTGGGAGCAGCACGGGAGGGTGTCAGGGTGGAGGCCACGTACCGCAAAACCCACAAGGTGGACCGACGACCTGATAAAGGTAGCAGGAAGGCGCTACCAATCGTGCGATGTGGAAGTCATTGGGATGGGAGAGGCCTACGTTCAGCAGTGGGTGTCCAGGGGCTGAAATGATGATGATGATGATGATGATTATGGAACGAACTAATAATACTTACGGCATTCGTCATAAGTGACACATTTCCCTTCCTTGTTCCGGAACGTGTCTTCGTTGCAGAGACACTCAGGCATGAAGCATCCAGCAGCTATGGAAGGGCATGGAGGTGGTATCTGGATATCCGTGCAAGTTTTATAGCAAACAGCAATCTTGCATTTTTCATAATACTCGCCCGCTGGGCAGTCTGAAAGAAGAACAAAATAAAACAACCTTAAAAGACGTCTAGAAATACATGGAAAGGACGACAAGATTTAAGTAAGTAACTCATAGCTAAAAATAGGAGATATAAAAAAGATGATAACAGGTAAAAATACCAAGTAAGTACCTACCAAGTTCGTTTAGTAAAGTAATTTACTTTTTTGGTTATTTTTGGCTTTATTGAAGAGAATCTTCACATTCCAGAGAATATTTAGTATTTATAACTGTTTACTTTATACTAAGTCTTAAAAAATTTATGTTCAATATTGAAATAAAAAATACATACTTTATGTATTTACGCCAGCACAAAAAATATATTCTCAGAATCATACATACTTACAATCTCAAAAGATAACACAGGTCAACAAAAAAAAAAATTTTTTTTGCGCATGGATTTTACTTATTATATTCTGATTATATAAGCAAATTTATATAAAAAAGTGCGATTACAAATCGAAAATATTTGCTTTTTAAGAAGTTATAGCGATTTGAATTTTCCATCTTCATAGTAGAATGTCTCTCAAGATGCACGTCCCATTCTCATTGGGATATATTTATAAATAATTATGGGGGCTTATTCGCAAGAACAAGGGGCACGCTTTCATCAAAATATAGTGAGATTTGAGAGACGACGTTACCAAAGCCAGTATACTGAAAGCATGATAGGGTTAGACTTTTATGCGAAAAATCTTCCATGTAACATGACAGGAAATTAGAACTTTTAATTTTTAATAAATATTTGGACTCTATTTTAAATTTTCTCTTGTGAGAATTAATCTTAAATGGATGTTTGGTATGTTTTAATAATTAGAAAGAATGAAAGAAAGAAAGAAAAAAATATATTTGGCAACCAATTGAATCATCTCTATGTTCACGTTTCATACATTCATTGATATGATTTTTTCTATTTTTTACACATAAAACCAAATTCAGAACAATTTTTTGTTGTTATTCTTATTTCTAGGTCATAAAGCAATAAAAATAAGCTATGCATAACCCGTGCGCAAAAATGCTGTAGACAGTTGTAATATTCGTTATTTTATTACAGCTATTTTATTGCTCTTGTTTCAAATTATCTCTATTAGATACCCATGTAAATCGGTTCAGCAGTTTAACGTTTTAAAAGTAACAGGTTGATAGTTAATTTCGCATGTTTAATATTAGTAATAGGTTACAATTTTGACTACTTACTTAATGGTTTAGCTTCCTCAGGCGGTGCTGAGTTTACAGCATTAATAAGTACCGCAAATAAACAAATAAATACCACACGAAATATCATTATGGAAGATGTGGGACGGATCACAGTAGGAAACAAACTAAGAAATTTACCTCATACATAATATATAAGTTCGTGGCTGAGAAACCATAAAATAATATAAATAGAGTAGGTCCATAACCATTAATTTCTGAAGTTAAAATATGCATAGGTAGCTATGAAGCAGTAACCTTATTCACGTAACAAAACTTCAACGACAACAAATCGCTGAATGCGATCCTATTGAATAATCGTTCTATCGAAATTACCCTTACGAATACGGATTTAAAACTGTTTTTCAATGGGACGACTTCTGAACATCAGCGAGATCTTGACTGTCAAAATACGTGAATTATTCCACAGGTATTTGACTGCAACCACACCTGATGTTAAAACCTTGGGCAGACCAAACGCAGGGCAGTAGTAGCGCAGTTTGAATGCGGGCCCGCGCAAGTTGTAATACAAGATACTCTTTGAAGTCTATGTCACACCAAATTTGAACGCGGGCCCGCGCTCCAACCGCGCCGCACTGCAACTGCCGAAATACAAACGAGGCGGCGCGGGTGCGGGACAGAAGCGGCGCGGGTGCGGGACAGAAGCGGCGCGAACGCGGACTCGCGCTGTTGTATTACTATGGCGCGATGGCGGCCAAATTAGCATGACACACCGGACGCAGGGCGGTAGCAGCGCGTTGAAAGCGGTTTTCGAATATTTAAATTTTTGACAACCGCCCGCGTTGCAACTGCTTTGAAACTGCGCTGCTTTCAGTGTGCCTTAGCCGCGCTGCAACTGACCCGCACTGCTTCTGACCCGCGTTTGGACTGCATCTCAATTAAGGCTTCCACAGCCTTAATTGAGATGCAGTCTAGGATGGTACATACCTGCCCAGTATGTAAGTGTAAGTGCCTATTCACTCTCGCCTTGAAGATGCCCAGATTATAATGCTTGGGAAAGACAGATGCTAATATTTTAAGATTGAAAAACCACTGACCCTTTTCCTATTATGAGACCACCTAATGACCGTACGTAATTGTAGAGGCAAGCTTATCTATTTATGTCGATGACGTCAGGGATATAACCAATTATGCATATTTATCAGTTCCTTATAATCTACCACAAATTACTGATGGATTTAATATTTCTGGTTATTAATTTAATTTAGTCACGAATAAAAGAACTGTAAAGACTAAAATAGGAGGCAGGTTACTATCCAGGTAATCTATAGGATACCTACTAAATAAATGATGACATAAAGGAGCATAATATCTTAAGAAATCTAAAACCATTGGACAATATCTTCCTTACCAGTATACTTAGTCGACCATTTAAAAGAATTCAACCAAACATAAGCAGCCAACACATTATAACCATAAAAATCACAAACTAAATCACCGCACTGCAATTGGAGTACTCCACTAGCTCCAATTGCAGGTTCAATTGCACACTCATTAAAAAATATATATGTTACGGCTAAAGATAGGTGTGAACATAAACTTAAGATTAGCCGGCTAAACTTAAGTTTATCTTCGACGAGGTGTTAATGTTAGTTTCTTCTATATCTAGCCGGCTAAACTTAAGTGTAACCGCAGGCTAGGGTGGAGCGTCATTGTATGGTTAAAAAAAAAAGTTACGTAAACGAACTTGAATACCTGTTAAAAGTTGCATGAGAGCAAGATAATAACAAGGATATTTTTATTTTATTTTTAAAATGTATTTTTTAGCCCTCTACCGTCGTTTTAATTTAATTATTTTTTATTGTATGGCAATTTTCTAAAATCTTTGTATTCTTAAACAGAACGATGAAAATAGAATTAATTTAAAGGTGTTTTGTAAATAGAAAATAAATTTTATGAATAAAAAAGTTTAATTCGAAAAATCACTGTTAGAAATAATTGAAAAAATATATGGAAAAATCACAAAATTTAGATTTTTTAAAAATTTTTATTTAGAACATTGCAATTCTATTGGTATTGAAAGATGTCATAATATTGCTCGTTCAATTGTTTCTAAATCAATTTTTTGCTTTAGAAACATTCACTATTTTAAAATTAATTCATATCAATGAAAGGTTAAATTCGGATTTTTGAATGCTCTAATCTTTTCTTGCTGCCATTATTTGTCTCAAGCTCTCTGATATACATAATTGTTTTTCATAGTACATCATAGCTAACAAAAGATGCTTAGGGTGTGCAAAAAACGTGACTCTGTGAATAACTCGTTTAATTAATTAAAGTAATTTTCTTAACATTTGATTACAAAGACTTTAATAATGTAATCAATTTCAGTCTTGCTTTGCTTGATCTGATTTAAACTTCCTGTTGCTATTTTTCTAAATTTTTCTGATCTAGTGAAAATGCTCTTTCTAATAATGCTATTTCTCATCTTTTGGACAATTACAAGTGCTCAAATTACTAGATTTATAAGAAAACTATCTAATAGTTCTTGTATGCATTTTTTATATTGCTGTAGTTTAGCGTTGAAGTTATCTGATTGTTTTGGTTATGGAAAGCGAATGAAATGTGAATACTTATTAAAACAACACTTTAACAATTGTTTTATTCGTTGTATCGTAACATAACAACAGGCTAAGAAGTTTTCCTATTAGTTTCGACTAAAGATTGAGAAATACAACGGGCTGTTTACCTTTTTTTTTATTTCCAATTAGCGACTCGCC
The DNA here is from genome assembly GCF_004193835.3 of Ostrinia furnacalis. Classification (NCBI taxonomy): domain Eukaryota; kingdom Metazoa; phylum Arthropoda; class Insecta; order Lepidoptera; family Crambidae; genus Ostrinia; species Ostrinia furnacalis. Next base: position 572,250 of record NW_021131691.1, read on the forward strand.
CCTGCTTCGCATAGGTAGGTACAACGTAATGTCTTATACTTAAAAATCTTCCTCTTGAATCACTCTATCTAATTTAAAAAAAACAGGTGTCAGTGGTAACACTGATTAAGGTACAAAACAAAGAAGGAGATCCTAAAATAGGTCCCTATGAGTGATTAATTTCGATTTTATTTTGACTTTGGAAGAATAAAATTAGACAACGCAATTACGAACTATCTACTTGATTCATATCAGTCAACTAAAGATAAAGACATAAGACAAAGATAGAAAGAAGAAAATAGGTAACTGGACTAATTCTGATGTCAACAGTTCAAGTTGCAAAGTTACGCGCTGACTGTGAGTTTTGCTTATAATCGGCGCTTTTAATAAGTATTGTAGTATTGTTTTAAGTTTATGACAAGCTTATAATGATTTACAATTATTTTTTACGATGTATATTATATTTAAAGTTACAAAAATATATTATTTATCAAATAAAACCTATTCTAAGGTAATTTATGATTTTTGCAATAAAGTCCTATTTTTTCACTTTTATGAAATATTCAACAGCCAGTAGAGGGCTAAAAAATGGTCGCAATATTTTTTTATTTATTTTTCTCGTAACCGCTACAACAAGATGCAACTTTTAAGAGGTATTCACAAACGCAAATGTAAAAAAAAATTTTTCGCTCCACCCTACCGCAGGCCCTTGGCTAAAAATGAAGAAGGAAATGGCAAAGGAAACAACGTAATAATGTTTAGTATTTTGACACGAAAACTTTATTAAAAAATAATCACTTTCATTACACATACTTTTATGTACCTAAGTAGGTATTCAAAATTACAATTATTACAATAACAAAATATTAATTACTTAAAATAATATCTACCTAATCATTAAAATAAAATAATAAGGAACCATTTTGGTCATTACAGAATCTTCTGTAGGTATTTAAAATTACAAAATGCGCGTTGTCTCCCCACCGCCCCCTCAAGCCCTCCGCCGGCCTGGCGCGCCCATCGAATACATTTTTAGCCGCTTCGTTTTGGCTAATGTGCACATTAGCCGGCTAAAGATGGAATATCACGACGCAAACTAACATGTTATCGAACTTTAGCCTCTTCTCGAAGATAAACTTAAGTTTAGCCGGCTAATCTTAAGTTTATGTTCATACCTATCTTTAGCCGTAACATATACATTATAATATTATCTTCCTTTGTTAAGCAATGACGTAATATCGTATTAAATAAAACTATGAACAATTATTTTGCTTCAACTTAATCGAAAAGACCAGACTAACGATCATTTTCATTACCTCTTCGATGTATATTGCTATTAGCAAGGCATGTGCCGAATATGTATAATGTTCACCGCAATACATACAAGATGTTAGGTACACGGTAAATACGTGTCCCGAAAACGGACTGCCTAATAACATTAGACTTTGTACCAGCTTATAGACTAGCAGTAATATGACGTACAAAACAAGGTGGTAGAGATTAGGTTATTAGGTGGTATGAGATTTTAGAGAGACTTTGACATTATTTGAAAGGTTTAATATCTTTTCAATCAAGTCTTTCGGTTTAAAAAAATATATTTTATGATTTCAATATTTTTAATTATATTCGCTGGGCAGTAATATGACGTACAAAACAAGGTGGTAGAGATTAGGTTATTAGGTGGTATGAGATTTTAGAGAGACTTTGACATTATTTGAAAGGTTTAATATCTTTTCAATCAAGTCTTTCGGTTTAAAAAAATATATTTTATGATTTCAATATTTTCTAATTATATTCGCTGGGATCCCAAGACCCTTCACTCCAAACTTCACTGTTTGGGTTTCGTGGCTAATACAATGTTAAAAATTTAAAGTAAAAAATGTGATTTTTTTTTTATATTGCATGTATTAAACCAATAAATAAATAATGAAAAAAAGAGAGTTGCAATAGAAAGAGAGGTGTAAAAATGTTTACTTCAAAATTATGAGCCATCGTTTATATGCCACAAATAGAGGAAGCGAGTCTACGAGTATACCCGTCACATGAATAATACAACAAAAAAAAAGATATACTGAAGAAGGTTCTCTGCACTGTGGTCATTCGGGCCAATTTCACTAATTGCGACCATTGAAATAAAACACTGAATGTGTAATAATTATACGCGTTTGTAACAATTGCCGGTTAATTAAACTATTAATTCAGGTTAAGACGTTATTCTTAAGGGTAATTGGAGTCCCAGTACTTTAGAATTGCAATTTCTTTTGGAAGATTAAAACAATAGATAAGGCTTTAATCTAAACTTAATTGCCTTTGATCTATATCAAAGGCTTAACTTAATATTAACGAAACTGGTTTTATTTTTATGAATAACCTAAAGATTCTTCCTATGTAATATACCTACTGCTTGTTAGCAAGCAAAAGCTTTAGTACTTTAAACATACTCGTAGTTTGAGTTCTTATTAATAGGTACAACGCCTGGCATTAACAAAAATCTATTAACAACAACACAAAGTACCTAAGCTTTTTAAGCTGTTTACTCTCAAATAGTTTTTCTTAAAAACGGTTTTAAGCGATAAGATAGCACCAGCGTATCGGAAAATGCCGACCAAATTATAAGCCCATAGATTTCCTTTCAATGGAGATAAAAAAGAATATCCACCGTTATACTGCGACCCCGTTGACTTGAGGTCAATTTATTAGGGTATCCGATAGTGATGGAAAACTATCGATACTTCTGCTGTGTAGTTGATATGAAAGGGTATAAGGTTTCACACTGTACCGTGCGTGAGATATACTCGTATGTAGTTGTGTCATACGACAGTCTCATGTACAGAACACGCACAGATCCTATAAATTACGTAAATTTTACTTGCAAAGTACATTCAAAGAATGTGAAGAGTTTTCAGACCCAGAATTTCTATAAAGTCAAGGCTTCTTGACTACAAGGCTACTAGACATCTTGTCGCGCTTGGAACTTGGAAGCTCTATAAGATACACTTAAAATATGTTCATATCTCGCTACAACTCAAAGCTAACAAAAACCTATCGAACTTATCGACAGTTACCTTCTTCATCGATGTTTCAAAGAGCAACGTAACCACACTAAGTGCAAGGTAAAATGGGTTCATCATATACTTGGACCATTCCCTTTGTGGTCTCGTCGTAAAGTAAAAATTCTCATTGGCGAACCTTTCCATATTTATTACAGTCCAATAAGGTGCCGGTGTTCGGTGGAGAAAACGGTAAAGCTATTTCCGTAGAGGAATATTGTTGTAATATCAATACTGGTAAAGACCCAATATTAATATAAAATATTTTCTTCAATTTGTAGATCCTACCAGGAATACTACCTATGCATCAGTATATTGTAAACCATGTCAATATTATAGCATTCCCAAAAATAAGGATATTATGATTCTGTAATAAGAGTGTGTATAAGTACTCTATATACAGAGACACGAAGAATTCTCACGATAACTTCGCACATAAATAAAAGAGGTTGCAATAAAAAATAAGCTGCTGTACACTCTGCAAAAGTTTTTGTTAGCAAAGCTTTACAATTCAAAACCTTACAAAACGTTTTCACGCCACTCCCCGCCTATTCAGACGTCCTAATTTAAAAGAAAACCTTTTCGCACTAAAAGGGGAAACTTATAACGAGTAATAAAGATACTTGGGCGCCCTCTTTCAGAAGTCTCGAATAGTATCTTCCGCAAAAGGTTCCATCCAATGACGCGCCCCCTTGACTAATTGAAATGTTTTTCATAGAACGCCGTCAATGGTGAAAAAGCTTTATAAATAAAGTCGACTTTTCTTTTCCGTCTTAGTATTTGCAGTACCAGACCAACCTCTATCGCGACTCAGCATCGCTGTAATTCAGGCGGACTGTACCCAATCCACTATGGTTTTAAATCGCTCGAAGCAGATTTGTTGGGGCTAATTTCCACTTCTGTAGAACGTTTTGTTGTTCGTTGAACATTCGTGTAAGGAGTTTTAACGATATTAACAACTTTTGTCATTATGTTAAAGCTTATAAACGCTGTAATGGTTATCTTTACGTGTATCGTATTGTCTTTCTTCTTTTATTTTGTCTGAATTAAACTGCTGGTATTTATTTGTTTTCTCTCATGATCAGATGCTTTATTATGGCGTCAAAATTTTAATTTTAAGATTTTTATGTCTTATATTCAATTCATTCGCTCGTTTCAGCCAATGATATCCATAGCTGAGCAAAGGCCTCCCCTAAGGATTTCCACAACGTCGGATCCTGCGCTGCCCACATCTAGGTACTTCCCACAACCTTCACCAGATCGTCGGTTCACCTAGTGGGAGGACTGCCTACACTACGTCTTCCGGCACGTTGTGGCCACTCGAGAACTTGACCCAACGGCCGCCAGCTCTACGAGGTATGTGCTCCGCCCACTGCCACTAAGTGTGGCAATTCTGGCGAGATAATTTATTTCATTTATTCCTTTAATTTGCTTTGGATTCACACACAAATTATAGTAGTGCATGGAATCATCAATCAATCAAGACATCTAAAATATTTATGTCATTGTGTATTTTTATTTAATGGGATGTTCACAACCTAATTCATTAATCAGCTGCTAATCTATTTTTAAAGTACAAAAATAACATAGAAACCTAGCCACATAGGAAACTGTATATTTCATGCCTGGCAGTACTTTTTCATTCTATACGCATCGGTTCGGGTAATTCCTAAGAAACCAGATCCAACGCACACCTTTTATCAGTTCAAATAAACTTATTTCCCAGAGCAAATACAATTAGAGGCACAATGTGTTTGTGGAGCATAGGTTCGAGTGGGTGAAGCAGGGTTAGCTACTGATAGTTTACTTTTTTTTTATCCACAACAAGGAAATTCTGGCGCTGCGAGGCTGCTAGTGAGTTTGCTCGGTTGATACACCGCGTCCAGTCTCGCAATGTCGATATAGATCGTGTCATCCACGAAGTCTCACCCCACTTTTACTCCGCTACTGTTTGAGAGTTATTGGTACACGCTAAATTATCCATGAGTGCACACGCACACTACAATAATGACGCTCGGATTGCTCTGATCAAATTCCCCGCACCCCGCGCTTCCCTCGACCAAAAATCGGTGAGGCGCGTCTTCGTGAAACGATCTATACACGCCTTTGGCCTGCATCTCACCTGTTGGAAAGTCATAACTTTCCTGATTGTCTATCATCAGCAGGCCGAAGGAAGCGAACTTCACCCAGAATCTTCAATCGCAGTGGAACTGGCTATCTTGCCTCTAACTGCCGAAACACAACAATCTTACCTCTGCCTGCCGAAACACAACAATGCTGTTAACATAAGATGCCATAGTGTGTAGCTGCTGTCGTTTGTATATAAATATGTCCACCAATTAGATACAACAGGGATGTAACAATGGTGTAGTGCAGGAAAGTATGGCTTACATAAGTTCGTTTAGCCCGACGGATTAGCAAGCTGAAGTGGCAATGGGCATATAGTACGCAGAATTGACGGCCGATGGGGCAGCAAGGTTCTGTAGTGGAGGCCACGCACCGGAAAACGCAGCGTGGGACGTCCACCCACAAGGTGGACCGACGACCTGATAAGGCAGGAAGCGCAGGCCGCTACCAAATGCGATGTGGAAGTCATTGGGGGAGGCCTATGTTCAGCAGTGGACGTCCTATGGTTGAAATGATGATGATGGTGATGAAATTCGTTTAAACGTTCACATTAATAAATATAAACGTAGAGTTCACACGTGCATTTTACTATAAATCTTTTCATAAATTAAAATTCCAAAATTAGGCAGCATTTTCCCAAGTGACAACCCTGCAAGAAAACCCGAACAAGGTTTCTTGAGCAGCCTAAACACAAACAAGGCTCTATACACTCGAGACTGTTTAGTTAGGTAAAGGCACACGTATGTAAACCGTGATGGATTTGCTGCGATCAGCAAGTTTGTGGATCCAAGGACGAGAGATTCGGGATTAAAATAATATGTTTTGTGAACGATCCTGGGTCACGAAAGTACCATAGATGATTACAGAAGATGAAGATAAAAGATTCATGATTAAATTTGCTAATTTAAGTGGTATTTTAAAATAGTCCAGTACGAAATGTTTCTCTTATTCTCTACTAAGTAATTAGATTATGGCATTAGAGCCAATGGTGTACAGGCCAATCATCGTTAAAAGGAGATTGTGTAAGCAAAAATAGGGCTATTCGTATTGTTGAACAACTTATACAGTTAACACATGTAAAAAAGCTTGAAATTGATCGTCAAATTGTACGCAAATGTCACGCTACGCTCTACCAGTGCCTGCCAAATTATAAAACTGTCAAAACATCTGAACATGTCAAACATACCCTCAATTTGCAAGAACCGTCAAAGTTTCAAAAAACTTTCCGTTAATAATTATGATGGGCGTCGCATAATTTCACATCTTGATATTTAGGTAGGTAATTAGAATTAAAAGTTTTGGAAAATTACTGCCACCTTCTAATGGATTCGGATTTCGGGATAACTTTTCCGAGATAACAATGTGAAAATTATGTGTAAAAGACAGTAATACATTTTGATAATTATAGAAATGGAAAATTAGTTGTGTAACAATTTGCGAAATATGTACTTATTCAACAATGAAAATCTACACAAATATAATAAGAACAAAGATTTTATTTTATTGTTTGTTTGCAAAAACACTATTAGAATCCTATTTTATTTCTAATGGATTATAGGCAATATGAAGTTCGCCGGGTCAGCTAGTTTTTTATATAGAAATCTGAAATTAAACAAAGACCTCGTCCAAATCAATTTTTTAGATTATTAGGTTGTTGTAACTAGATGCCAGTGACGTGAAAAATAAATGCTTATTTTTATGTCCTTTTTTTACTAAAATTACCTAATATTAATACCATAAGTGCATAAATTTTCCGAGCAATCAATATAGGTATGCGGTTGCCAACAGCATTCGCCAAATCTGCGGTTTGAAATGAATGGTTTCATTATGATTCATTATGAAGTAGCTAATGAATAATTCTAATATAGCCAATAAATATATTACTTTTACTGTATTTGAATATCACTAATGTAATTTCTATCTAATTACACTCATGAACAGTATTTAACTGTAAACCACGGAATAGAATAATTAATGTTTGATTAGTATCATAAATTATGCTAATGCCATTTTGAAAATTATATGGTTTATTAAAACAGCTATACATCGTTTCATCCACGAAGACGCGCCCCACCAATTTTTGGTCGAGTAAAAGCGCGGGGTGTGGGGAGTTTGATCCAAGCAATCCGAGCGTCAATATTGTAGTGTGCACTCAAACATTAGCGGAAGAATGGTGGGGCGCGTCTTCGTGGATGAAACGACCTATACATAGCCAAAGTTTACCGTAAACTTATAAGGTACTGTATTACGTTCAGAAACTTTAAATAAGTTTTTTTCACATTAATTTAATCAAAAGAGCAGCGTTACCTAAAATACGTTAATCCGTTTCCCGACTCTAGGAAACCTAGCTAAACTATAGTTAACTACAATTACTTGAGCACTACACACTACACCTTTGTTCGCTGCCACTAGACAGCTCTGCACCTGACGGCCCATAAATTTAGCAACCTCTTTCTTAGTCGACTGAGTAAATATCTCAGCTTGAAGACAACTTTGGGTGTCTTTGCGGAACACGAATTTAAAGTATGTGGAAATGATTAATGGAATAATTGTGTTCTCTTAAATCAACCATCGCTCACGTCGTAGCAATTGAATAAAGATTATGAAACAATTTTTATCAGGTAACAAAGGACTATGTTATTGGAAATATCGTTGTGAAATTGTATTCAAATGAACCAAGCCGAAAACAAAAATAAAATAGTATTCTGTGCTCTAGTTACTTAAAATTACATTACTGAAAATTGAACTTAGAAAATCTGACAGTCGTAGAGCCAACACTTACTTTAGCCACTGGATCACAGAGGAATTAATATCTTATCATAAAAAACATGTTCTATAACTTCACATTAAAAGCATCAATCAATTAAAAGTACCGGCCAATCCAGAATTCATTAGAGGAGGCTGATCCTGAAATGTTGATAATTAAAAGTAACAAGAGCAAAAAATAAGACACATCCAGTAAAAACTGTTGGTCTGACAGCAATAATAAATCTTGGTCTGTGCTGTTGACACAAACAAATACATAACGTCGGCGATGAAGACAAGTATTGCGATAGTCTTCATTTTAGAGGACACTGAAAACATTGCGAAATTATTTATTTTCCTGAAGTACGGCTGGGTTATTATTTGTATTTTGTTGTATTAAAACCTACACTAAAACGTAGAAAAATAATTACTAATTACCTACTTATTTATTAGGACGAATTATTAATATTTATGTAGGTATACCATGATTGATACTTCTGGAGTCGGTGCCAAGATCATGAAACATGTAAAGTTTGCCTGCACCGACTCCAAAAGTATCAATCATGGTATACCTACATAAATATTAATAATTCGTCCTTATAAATAAGTAGGTAATTAGTAATTATTTTTCTACGTTTTAGTGTAGGTTTTTTGGAGTCGGTTTTATTTTTTTTTAAAAAATTTTACTTATTTCTTGCTTTTTAGTTAACTAATTATTACCTTGATGTTACCACTGAAGGTAGGCAGTACACTGAGACCAAAAAAAATTGGTTCATAATCGGCGGAGATATTGCGTATAAAAAAGTTCATCCCCAATTTTCCACCCTTGGGGGTGAAATATTTTCTTCAAATTCGCATGAAACCACCCTTTTGATAATACCTATTCAACAAAAAAATAATCGTTCAAATTGGTTTATAATCGGTGGAGATATTGCGTATAAAAAAGTTCATCCCCAATTTTCCACCCTTGGGGGTTGTTGTTTTATTATTAAATTTAAATGGGACCACCCTTGTGGTATTACCTATACGCTGAAAAAAGATTTGTTCAAATCGGTTCATAATTGGCGGAGTTATCGCGTAACAAACATAGAAAAAAAAAAAAACATACGGGTCGAATTGAGAACCTCCTCCTTTTTTTTGAAGTCGGTTGAAAATGAGACGCAACAGGTATGTACAATTGTTATTTTTGTAGAACTTATGACTTTTCTGTTTTGACTTCTTATATTTTTTGTGCTTACCTAGACATTATAAGGCATAGTCAACAAACTTGTATTATATTATGTCAAAGTGAAAAGTTTATAATATAACGCGTTAGATTGTAAACTAACAGTGGGTTAGGTTAGGTTAGATTGTAATTTAACTACGTCAGATTATAATCTGACAGAATTCACAATTTTACGGTGACATATACATGGGATGAATACCTCCCTAAACAATCAACATTAGATACTTATTAGAAAGCTACTTTTTTTGTCCAAAACGAGGAAGCTCTTGTCCTGTATCTCACCTGATGGTAAGTGACGAGCAGGCCGACGGTGGAAGCGAGCTTCACCCGGAATCCTCAACCACAGAGGAACTGGCTATCTTACCTCTTAACTGCCGGAACACAACAATGCTGTTAACATTGTTGTTATGGCGACAGACTTTGGTTAGATAGTGGTAATAGCTGGGCCATTCTTATTCTTACGCATTTTTGTGTGAGATGTAAGAATAGCATATGTTTTTAAAGAAAATCAGTGCACTGTATATTAATTTACTTAGTAAAATACCTCTATTAACTAGGCCCAATATCATTTTTATCATAAAACTATTAGAAGAATATTTAAAAAAAGTTACAAGTCCAAAATGTCACGGACCGTGTAGTGTGAGATTCCCGGATTTGGACATACAATATTTTTTTCTGAAGAGATGTTATGTTATTTTGATAAATATTACAGTAATTATGCAAGATTAATACATGTTATATAAGACTGTTAAAAATTTATATCAATAATAATTACCATTTTTGATTTCGAACACCAAACATTGTGTGAGCAGTTTTTGTGTCACAACCACGTGCGCCACTTTAAATATGCGTAACTCGGTAAAAAACTATCTTTGATATTGACATCCATTCCTAAGTTTTTTTAGAACAGTAACATTGTCATCTTATTAGATTTGCAAATGGCTGAACGTAGTGAGTGAGCCGCAAAAAATTATTTCCTATTTATTTGAAAAAAGGGACAACCATAACACGTCCATCCCGTGTACGGTTTTTAAAGGTAGGTATCAATGTCACGCTATTGTATAAAACATAATTATGTACCTCATGCAGTATAGTTTCAGATAATTGCACAAGATCTGCTAATTCACAGATAGTTTTTTGGATATATCGGACACGTTCCAAATTGTCACGGCCATGGTATTAAAAATGTGTCACTACCGCAAACTATTTAAGTACATGGTCGTGACATTACAACGCGTGGTTGTGACATTCTATTTTTATTATTTTAATAGTTTTTGTTGTTCTGCTAAATTATTTTGTGTATTGTGCAATTTTTAGGAGTAGCCTTTTAGTAAGTGTACTTATTTTTCGCTAGTATGATTTTCTAGATGCCACGAAGGAAAAATTATTGCACTTTCTCATTTCTGCAGTAATATCAAATTTTACTGAGACAGCTCCCGGTAAAGGCCCTGCAGAGGTGGTCGGAGTTGTTTTAAAAGGAATTGCTATTAACCATATTTTTAGTCGTACGGTGACTATGAAACATGTTTAAGTTGTCAAAACCAACTGTTATGTGAATCCTACAGAAATCTCATTTGATACTCAATTAGGTACCTACTGTGTTTAAGATTTACTAATTTGTTAAGCATATTATCATATCGAAACCATGTAGGTAGCATATCGGAATAATAAAAAGTCTATTTTTTTATTATCTAGTAGATTATTAACTACCTGACGGTATTTTTGATCTCAATTTTAATTAAATTTTTGGATGTTCAGAAAAAAGTACATATTACCAAATAACACCTTTGTTGATGAAACGAATTTAGTGTATTTTATTGTTAATCAATTTAAACTATTATGATATAAATTTAACAACATAAATATTATTATTTACAGTAAAAATGTAAAACTGTCACATCCGTGTCATGCAGTGTCACAGCCGTGTTTACGTAGGCTATTTTGTTTCCTTTCCGAGGGCTTTAAGGTTGTCCATATACATCAAAAGTATGCTTTTGGTTTATACTTTCGATACACATCGCAAAAAGTTAAAAAAAAAATTATTTAAGTAATTTAAAAAAAAAATTTGGCACAAATTTAAGAATGGCCCAGCTACCTAGGCGGACTTAGAACAAGCCCACAGCACCACCAACCAAACCGAACAGAAAAATCTGCCCCCACTGGGAATCGAACCTGGGACCTCTGCGCCTGAAGCAGGTGGCCTTACCACTAGACCACAGAGCCGCTTACTAAAGTAGCTTTCAAAATAATTAAGTTACTTTATAGTTACTATAAAAGTCATAAAGTGATTAGACACCTAAGTTACAGGAAAATTTTTGTTATTACTCGTGTTTAGTTACGTAATATGATTTTGTCACCATTGCAATTGAATGATGAATAAAATAATAATATCATACTTTTACCCGTTATATTACGCTTGATAACGGGTAAAAGTATGAAATGACCGTTTAATACGCACAACATAAACAAACGGAACCAAGCAGAAAAGCGGCGTAAAACTACGTAACTGCGTAAACGCTCTAACCAAGTACTCACTGCCCGTATAAGATAAGCCTGTTCGCCCTTTGATCTTCACTCTAACTTATATCTGAAGTTTGTCCCAAACATACTTAAGTACACAAACAAAGCTGCCGTTTCCCTTTACCTGGTTTTACCTTCGCTTAGAAGGGTCAAGTTACGCGATTATCAAGCGAAGGCGCTCTTTCTGCGGCGTAATTAGATGATGGGAATCTTTCCTTATTTGTTTGGGATTAAAGTGTATACTTTGACATGTTTCTATAATTTGTGCCCGCAATTTTTTCGCATGTGTAAGTTGCAAAAGAAAATGACTCAATAATTCCGATCTATCTCATAAGATCCATTCACTAGATCCATTATGGATTTATACAGTAGCATCATTCGCCTTATCCTACTGCGATATTATAAATGTTATAAATGCGAAAGTTTGGATGTCTGGATGTCTGGATGTTTGTTACTCTTTCACGCAAAAACTGCTGAACGGTTGTTGATGAAACTTTACAGTATTATTGTTTATAGCCCAGAATAAAATCCTACTAATATTATAAATGCGAAAGTTTGGATGTCTGGATGTTTGTTACTCTTTCACGCAAAAACTACTGAACGGATTTTGATGAAACTTCACAGTATTATTGTTTTTGATAGGTANTCACCCGCAAGTTTCTTCAGTTACTCCGTGACCATGGCGCTTGCAACAGTGCCGAAATATCGGAAACTCAAAATTAAGGTAGCAATCTCGTCAGTAATAATAATTATGAGTCTATACAACCTACCGCGCTATCGGAGGCGTTCTGAACTTCTTCGTGTTCCTCGGGCCGTCGCCGATGGAAGTGGCAAGCCAGTACGCGGCGCTGGTGGGCCGGCCCTTCATGCCGCCTGATAGGTACGTAGCAATAAGACAGCGGTTGAACGTAAACTGATTTATTAGCGCCCAGCGGCGTAGCTGCGAGCCTAACTACATAGGTGCATAACTATACATACATAACACTTTTCCTTCCTAAATATAACACCACCATTCCGTTTCTGTTACAACAAATAAATATAGTCTCAAAAAAGTTAAATGAACGTATGTGTATATAATGTTATAACATATATAAATATGTATTTAATGTAACATCAAAATAATTATACAGGGTGACTGGAACTGAACCCGCCATAGCTAATACGCGTATAGAGGAGGTCATTTGCTAATTATTGAACCTTACTTTATATGGCTAAAGTTTTATAGTTTAGGAGATATGTAAATTTTTATACTTTTTTCAGATTTTTCCGAAATTTGACCTAAAAACTGCTTCAATTTTTTTTCTCGCATGATTTTAGCCGATTTTTTAATTAGATACTAATATCGAATAAACCTTTAGTCAAATAAAATAACTTTCAGATTTAGATAATGATTCAATAACTAGTTACGAGCCGCCAAAGTTCAACAAAAGTACAAACCACGATAAAAAATTCAAGTTCGAATTCGATTTAAAATAAAACTAATGGTGATAATGGATTTCCAATAATCTTAAAAATATCCCTTACCTTCTCTTCTTTCTAATGATATATCACACATAGTAATTAGATATTGAAATTTATTAAAAATTCAAAGTTTATGGAAGAATATGGAGTAATAATACGAAAATTATCCATACAAAGTTTCTTCAAAATCTCATATTTTCTGCTATACTCCTTTTCATAACTATTTTTGAGTGTTTTTTGAAAAAATAATTTAAAAATAATAATCACATTATGAAGAAAAGACTAAAAAAAAATCAGAATCAACTTTGTATTCAATAATTTTTGTATTATTTCTCCATTTTCGTCCATAAACTTTGAATTTTTGACAAATTTCAATATCTAAATACAACATGTGATACATCATTGGAAAGAAGAGAAGCTAGAGATATTTTTAAGATTATTGGCAATTTATTATCACCATTAATTTTTGTTTCAATCGAAATCGAAGTAGAATTTTTTATCGTGGTTTGTCTTGTGTTAGACTTTGACAGCTTGTAACTAGTTATTCAATCATTACCTGGATCAGAAATTTATTTTATTTGAATAAAGACATATTCGATATTAGTATCAAATTAAAAAATCGGCTAAAATCATGCGAGAAAAAAAATTTAAGCAGTTTTTAGGTCAAATTTCGGAAAAATCTGAAAAAAGTATAAACATTGACATATCTCCTAAACTATAAAACTTTAGTCATTGAAAGTACGGTTCAATAAGCAGCAAATGACCTCCTCTATACGCGTATTAGCTATGGCGGGTTCAGTTCCAGTCACCCTGTATATCTCGACATTAATCAAATTAGTTAACATTTTTAAGTTTTTTGCAACAACGTATAGCAGCTTCCCTGCTCTTTTTATCAGTAGGCTGTGCCGTCGGAGACAGCAACGTCGATGGCGAGGTCGGCGCCGGAGAGGCCGCGCCCGTGCTCGATCCTTCCTCCGCACTATCAAATGACTCGTCATGTTCGTTGAATGACGTGACTTCCTAGCGAGTATCTGATCGATGTGACGCTTATGTGTATGACCGTTCTTTGTAGTCACATTGTAGGATACAGGTCCAATGCGCTCATGTACCACGCCCTCCTCCCACTTATTGCCCGACTTGGAATAATTACGTATCAAAATTGGCTCGTTTTGTTTGGCAACGCGTAACGGGGCCTCGTCCCGGGCCTCCTCGACGAGCTGGCGCGCGCGCACCCGCTCGGCGGCGTCGGGGCGCAGCAGGTCCAGGCGGCCGCGCAGCCGCCGGCCCATCAGGGCGACTGCAGGTTCGCGTCCCGTCGTACTCTGTTCGGTATTTCTGTACATAAACAAAAATCTACTCAACGCCCTATTCGTGTCTTCTCTTTCTAATTCTGCCTTTTTGAGTACTCTTTTAATAGTGCGCACGGCGTTTTCAGCAGCTCCATTGCTCGAGGGATGATATGGTGGCACTAAAGTATGTTTAATACCGTTACAATTTAAATATTCAGCGAAAGCGGCAGATGAAAATGGCGGTCCGTTGTCGCTTACTATGCGTTTAGGTAAACCGAAACGAGAAAAATGACGTCTCAAACTATCACAAACTGCGTTGGCTGAGGTCGTGTTGACTTTTTCTACTTCGATCCATTTTGAATGTGCATCAATTATTATGAGATAATAATTATTATTGAACGGGNTGATGTTATTTAGTGCTATAAACTGCTTCACCCGGCGTACATACGCATCCCAGTTATTATTCGAAAAGTTATACGGTTCAATACTACCGATAGGCATTTTTATCAGGTAAGATATTACACACGCGTGGTTAATTTTATCAGCCCGTCGCCAGTGATAGGTACGTAGCAATAAGACAGCGGTTGAACGTAAACTGATTTATTAGCGCCCAGCGGCGTAGCTGCGAGCCTAACTACATAGGTGCATAACTATACATACATAACAACCAGATCGTCGGTCTACCTAGTGGGAGGCCTGCCCACGCTATTGGCAGACAGTGGTGACTGAGTTTGTTGCGGCGCTTCTTCTCAGCACTTGCCAAATGTTTGTCTCGAAGCGCTGGTAGGGCAAAAAAAGAATGAGACATGTATAGGCTCCTTAAGAGCATTTGACGATTTGCAAGAACTAATTTAATTAGTCTAAACAAATAAAGATAATTTTGATTTTTGATTTTTTTTTTTACGTCTTGAGGGAGGCCTTTGGCTGCGGACGTCAATTTTGGCTGAAACGAACGATACTGAATGACTGATTTATGATGATAATTTGTATGGCAAGGTATTATTTTGTTTCAGATTCCGTTGGTTCCCTAAGGCGGACTACTTCATACGTTCTGAAGGAGCCAAGAGAACCAGTGAAGAAACATGTTCAGATCGTAGCGTAGTATTTACTTCACTTTTAGTTTCCGCAAATGGAGAGATAGATAAAGTTCGGTCGCCGAGCAGATAGAACTTCGTACAATGACCACAAACTACCCATCCTTATCGCTCGCGCATAATTATATTGCTGTCGCGCTCGCACTCTCACTGCGGCCACCCGTCGAACAGTTGTGACAGCAATATAATTACGCGCGAGCGATAAGGATGGGTAGTTTGGGGTCATTGTACGAAATTCAATCTGCACGGCGACCGGACTTTAGATAGAACACAGAATACTGTACACCACACAAGACAAGAATAACAAAAAGAAAGAAATATACAACGGTACTATTTAGGCGGTCTTATCGTTATAAAGCGATCCCTCACACACAACCTAAAGATCTTAATTTAAATTAAATGTAAAAAGTCGTCTGTACTTTCAAGATATTTTAGAAAAACGGAATGGAATTCTAGTCTAAACTATAAAATTTTGTTTGTATCCTTAAATAATAATATTTTGTCGATCTTACTGTGCTTACCATTTATGGCACTTTACAAAAATCTAAAATTAAAAGAAAAAGAAACATTCTCGAATTTTACAATATTCTCCATTTGCATAGTTTTCCCTATAGTCAGTTTAATTTGAAATAAATCTAAGTAACACTAAGGATATACAAAATACATTGTGTTCGAGTAATGTAAATATATTTATATTTAGCTATATTAATATTAATCCTTAGTTATTTCATGTAAGTGTATTTTATACTAAAATTAGTAGGTTATTCAATATTTTATTAATGTCTAATTTTCCTTTTTTAACAGAATTTTAGATAACTGAGGACTTTTTTTTTAGTATTTATTAACATTTTTAAACAGTCGAGTTTTTTTATTTACTTTTTTGAGGGTTAGTATTGTATTGAAAAGAATAATATTATTAATATTATATTATTGAATATATTAATAAGGTTTTGATAAAATGATTATGCTAGATAAATATTTATATACTGTAGTGTTCTGTTTTTGTATTTAAAGTTTTATACAAAATTCCAACCCTGTTTGACATTGAAAAAGAAGTTTATTGTAGTGTCCGACCGAATATGGATTTTCAGCCGAAAACGGAAACGAAAACGAAGCTTCGGCTGCAGTCTCATTTTCGGCCGAAAACGAAAACAAAAAAAAATAGTCCTCAGTGTCTCCATCGAGGTACTCTCCCTGTGTGGTGAGACACCTTCTTGCTGAAATAGAGTTACGTAGTTGACCGGGATGCAGTTGCAGTTGTGGTATAAGACATTCATCGATCATTCGACAATACATTTCAAATACTTATTGCTCAACTGCGAACGCTCTGTAGGCTCCCAACCAGTGACTCATGGCGTATTTCAAATCCGCATAAGACTCTATTTTGAAACAATTAAACTTAATGAAAACTCTTTGGGTTTATTGTATTCAATTTTGAACTTGGAAAATTGTCGCTGGACACCCTTTACAACGTAACCTCACTTCACAACTTCAAAAGAGTGTGACAATACCGCGTCCGTTCAAGTCTGATTGGAACCATGAGTGCACCAGATTCACTCCCGAAGATATCGGAACGATAAACGTCACCATCTTATTCACGTATTTTTGATATTCGGTTTGGCCGAAGCTTCGGCTGGTTTTTGGCCGAAAACGAAAATATGGCCGAATGTCCATTTTTTGGCCGAAAATGGCCGAAAACGAAAACGAAAACGAATATTCGGTCGGTCACTAGTTTATTGTGCCAAGTAAAAAACTCCAGAGTTGAACTCAAATAATTATTATACAGTCTTGAGGCCTGTACGTTAGAGCCACAGCATTATAAAGTTTACATACCTAGTCTATCTCGGAGTATAAAAATAAACAAAATCTGTCGTATTTGGAAAGTGTACAAAGCAGGGATATTATTATTATTGAAATATAATATAAAATATATATAAATTACTGTTAATTTATATTTAAAACAATTATAAATGTGTGTATACGTGTGTCAGACTGTTTTTTGCGATTTTTACTGTAAATATTATTGTATTTAATAGTGGAATGTTTATTATTAAGTTTGTAATGTTTTTGTTATTGTGTAATAATGAAAACTTCGATTATTAATTACAGATAAGTATGGTTTTATTATTTTGACTGCAAATACCAAAGTTTGTTATAATTAACTTCGGGACTATTCCCACCTCTCGTCGCCACCGCTGCAACTCCTGTGTAGCCAGGATCTACAGCTTGACCGCCAATAACCCAACCAGTGAAGGTCAAGTTGGTCTCGGGGGAAAGTTAAACTGTCATTGGTCCCGCAAGAACATAAGATTATATTGTTATTTTGTGCCCTTTAAAAATATTGGCCCATTTGATTAATTAATTTGCTGTAATTAATAATCGAAATTTCATTTAAATTTAGCCTTTGTGATGTAATGGTGATATATTGTTTTCGTTTGATGAGAAGAATATTTAAAAGATTTTGAGTGTTTTCTATAAGCATGTATTGTTTCTTATTAAAATAAGCCTTTTATTCTACTGCCATTCTATTGCTCTATTTCTTACTTTAAATGATTTTTAAGAGAACATGAAAAGTAATGGTTTTTGTACATCTAAACAGTGAAAGTTTTGTGAAATAGTTTTTGTGTGCGTAAAAAATGTCAACAAAACATTTTTGATAATCATGATGAAAATAAAATAAATATTGATTATTCTAATATGGAAAAAGACAGAAGAATTATGTGCCAAATGAAAATGGTGGTGAAAACATGTTAGAAGAGGGCAATCAGTATAATTCGGTCAACAATAACTTTAAAATTAAATAATGTTATTGGTAGTTATTTTCAAACTAACCTTAATTTTAATTCTCTACTACATTATTTAATTTAGATTCAGTCCAAAAGCCGACACTTTTTTCATAGTTTAAAAATAAATATTGAAATAAAAATAATGTCCGCCATAACAACAATGTTAACACCATTGTTGTTTAGCCAGTTGGAGGTAAGATAGCCAGTTCCTCTGTGGTTGAGGATTCCAGGTGAAGCTCGCTTACACCTTCGGCCTGATCATCACTTTCTATCAGGTTATTTTTTACAAACTATGTTGCAAAAGATTCCATTTTTTTGTTATTGTAGGTACCAATAACAAAAATAGTTTTTATATTTTAAATAATTATAATTATTCACCAATGACCAGTTGTTATTGTTGATCGACAATCATCAACGAATTTGTGTGAAGTTTTTTTGTATTTGATGTTTGTGTTTATGTGAGTTTTATATATAGAGTTGTGATTGTATATAAATTCAGAATTTATATAAAATAAAATCGGAACGTTATTATATTTTGTTGTTTTATTTCTTACTGACAGTAACAGTTGCTAAAATTACAGGGTATATTTTACGAATAGATTAAAAATATATTGGGCTTGCTATAAAATAAGTTTTTTATTTAATATTTTATTTTTCTGCAGATAATGTTTTAAAGATACAGGGTGTGTGTGGGTCTCAAAATAGCGTAAAAGGACTTAAGTCGCTTTTGTACAAATCTTTGAATTGTTTTCGGAACATTCGCTTATTTTTCAATCCTTTTGCCTTTGGGACGAGATTCAGGAGTCTGGCTGGTATGTCCTGTAAAAAGAGAATTATATGATTTAAACTTTCGCGTTCCATTTCAACTAAAATAGTAAAACACGGGTCTTAACGCGACTTGCGGCTCGCGGCGTCGTCCAGTCAGTCTGCTTGTGACCACGGCTGCAGCATCGCAGCCGAAACGTCAAGCCGTGAGTACATAATGTAACTCATTAACACGCTCACTGCGAAACCATTTTTCGTAGACTTTCAGCCAGTGCGTATGAGGTCTTTTCGAGTCAATATTGAACTTCTTTACAGTGCGTATGAGACCTTTTCTGCCTCACAAAATATTGTTTCTAAAAATACTTTAAATATAGCTCAGAAAAGACAATATTGGCTTGAAACTTTTCTATTATAAACTTAAATAGATGTTTAACCTTAAACTAGCTTCGCCCGCAGTTATGACATTTTGGTATTTAATAAATTAAGAAAATATATGACATCTTTTCTGCCTCATTTCGCACTGAAAGAAAGTCCAATTTGTGTCTCGACTAGGGATGGGAATAAAACAAAATTTCAGTTACCATAAAATTATAATATTTGTTTTTAATTAAAGTATTTTTCATTAAAACAGGGAAAACGGTAGGATTTGTCACACAGAACACAAAAAGTTACAATTTTTTTAGTTTTTTTTTGCAGCCTGAGTGCTATTTAGTGTTAGTCTTAATCTGTCGTAGCAACCTACGCAGCGCTTTCGTTGACCACCTTTTTTAAGCGAATGTTCAGCACATCATTGTCGGCCGTTTGGTGTAGTGGTTCGAAACGGACTACTATTCCGGAGGTTGCGAGTTCGATTCCCGCACAGTATTTGTGTGCATGAACATATTTGTTTGTATTGGACTGGGTGTTTTCTATGTATAATAATATGTATGTATTTACAAAAAAAAAAGTATTTAAGTATGTTTATATCCGTTGTCTAGTACCCATAGTACAAGCTTTGCTTGGTTTGGGACTAGAATTATCTATTATTATCTGCCACTAGGAATACCTGAAATAAATACGTGCGTTAAGTGTATACAAATGCCATTTTTAGTTAAAAAGTCAGTGTTAATGTGTCACTGGCTAACAGCGTGCGTCCGTATCGAAACATCACTACTCTAAATGCGCGGCGCCCGCGCCTCACCCTGTGCGGTTATGAGGCCTGCAATTTTTGAGGCAGTTCAGACCTTACGGCGCACTGAACGTGATTAATTTCTATCCAGTGCGTATGGGACCTAATCGACCTCATACAATATTGTCTACGTCATTATGCTAGGCTTCGTAAGAGAAGCAATTTGATATATTTGTCTCTGTTGTACTCATAGAAATGTTAAAATAGTCGCCCCCCGCACAGAGTGAGAGAACGCGATTATCACTGCCGCACCTGCGGTAAGTTCTGCATGTGGCTTTTTAGACCTCATAACGCAGTGAGCGTGTTAATAAACGTCGCGTTAAGACCCGTGTCTTACTATTTTTAAAGATAATTAATGACAAAAAAGAGGTCTAGTTTCATCTATTTTCATATGAACACTTTAACGTGACTCACACTGTATATAAAAATCAGGCATATGTTATTCTGGGTTATAAACAATAATACTGCAAAGTTTCAGCAAAATCCGTTCGGAAGTTTTTGCGTGAAAGAGTAACAAACATCTAGACATCCAAACTTTCGCGTTTATAATTATTAGTAGGATTTTTTTGCAGCCTGTGTAAAAATCCTTTATCCTCACATTCCCACCCCTGCCAGTGTACCGGAATAATTTCAAAAATAGCCCGGGCTTAAACCGCGTTATTAACCCTTTGGCCGGCGACCCATTTTTTAAATTGTTCAAAAATAATCGCCCCGCATGGTCATTAAGTATAATTTGGTTGAGTGAGCCTAATTTGGGTAAAAAGCCAAGTGCGAGTCGGACTCGCGTGCAAAGGGTTCCGTACGACGCTTTTGTTGTTGTATGTAAAGTTAAATAACACAGAATATTCACGTCAAAAAGTCACGTTTGTGTTACATACTTTACGGGAGCCCCATTTAATGTTTTCTTTTATGCTGTTTTTAGTATTCGGCGGGACGTCCGCGGAAGGCGCCTTGGTCGTTTTCTAGTACCCAAGGCGCCGACCACTATGCGGCAGAGGGAACACCCCAGGTTTTTAGTGGGTTCGAGACCCACACCCATTTTCCTGGGTAAAAAAAAAGTCTTTGTAATAACCTTTCGGTTACGGAACCCTAAAAATTAGCTCAAAGGATTTAAGGGGCTGTGCAACTGCCTCTAAGTACTTCTGTGCTACCAGATATCCTGAGCTAAGATACACTCATCATAATAAAATATCACACTCATAGTCAAAGTGGTTTTGTTCCCCAGTCGACGAAGCACATGATGTCGTGCCCTGCGTGCCCAAGCACTGCACGCAGGAAGATTTAATGAAGGCTGCTGACAACGCCATCTGAGTAAATACAAATGAGTAGGTCATCTTCATAGAAACGCACCGAGCGCGGTTTGTATGTGAGCGCGCCAATACGTATGCGGCACGCACGCACACACTGACAAAATTCAGCGCACCTCACCGCGAATCCACGCTAAATTTTATATTCCTTTATTTGCATCGTCAAATAGTAAAATAAATAAAAAAAGTAATAAAAAAAAAGAACCAAAGTTTTGCTCTTATGGAGCCTTCACACGTCTCATAATCTTTTTGCCCTACCAGCGCTTCGAGACCAACATTTGGCAAGTGCTGAGAAGAAGCGCCGCAAGAAACTCTAACGAGACGCAGACCACCGACTTTTAGTCGGCAGATAGTTGGGTCGGGCTGTTAATCAGTATGAAGATGTATGAAAGTGCGCACATTACACCAATTTGGTATCGGCCGATTCTTCATACAAATTAGAATCGGGCCCAACTATCGGCCAACTAAAAATCGCTGGTCTGCGCCTAGACTTATGTTCATAAAATGGGACTAACCTCAACGTCAAACCTCTTATCCAGTGCAGCACCAGCTCGGATCCTGTCAGGCCTCGGGTCCTTCGGCTGCGGCAGCCTGTAGTCCTCGTCATCCTCATCATCCACGTCTCTAGACCCTGACTGCTTCTGGACTACGATGCATCTGGTTTTTGATAGAAAAACATCATCATCATTTTAGCCTCAGGACGTCCACTGCTGAACATAGCTAGGCCTCTCCCAGTGATTAACCCCATGGAAGGGTTAATAGGAATACCTACTAGAGATCTAGCGCTTAGCTCAGTTAATAGGGATGTTTCCTGGGTCAAAAAGCAAGAGTTTTAATTAGTCCGTCAGTTAACTTATCAAAAAATACTCTACACGTATTTTTCACTTTTTCAAACTAATGAAAATTTAAAGAGATAAAGCGCGCCAAAGTTCATCAGAAGAGGCCCGTGACGTCAATGCTTGCATAAAAGTGCCGCACGTTGTGACGTCGTGCGGAACTTCAACGCACCATAACTATGTAATTTTTTGTTAGATTGACAAATAAAAATATATGTGTCCAATATTTTTTGATATTAAACATGACGGACTAAAAAAATTTTTTTAGGAAACTAACCTCGTCAAACGTCAGCGAGGCTTCAATGTGCTACAGATTTGTATGTTCTGCCACGTCATAAATGTCAATGTCACCCTTCCGTGCCGCTACCATACCTCAGGCTGAGTTAAGTGCTAGACGTACTCTTTATCACAAGTGACTAGTATATTTTCAAACTAGCTTTCCGCCCACGGCTTCGCGCGCGGGGACTACATTATCCACATATTTTACGGAACCCTATTTTTTTCCAAAATAAAATTTTGCCTATGTTACTCGTGGATAATGTAGCTTTCGAATGGTAAAAGAATTTTTAAAAACGGTCCAGAAGTTTTTGAGCCTTCATTACAACCAACCAAACAAACAAACAAAGTTTTCCTCTTTTTAATATTAGTGTAGATAAAAAAGAAATGTTCTACTTACCTTTTTTGTCTAGATGCAGCTTCTGTTGCGGCTACAAAAACAAATAAAAAATTATTTAAACCAAAATCATGTAAATGTCTACGATCACTCTCGCCTTGAAGAGGCCTAGATCTTATTTTAATAATAAAATATACTTACCAATATTAACCAAAATAATAATAAAAAATAACGCACAAAACACACTACCGCTTCTGGCGAACATTGTTGATTAATATTTTAGTTGCAAACTATGATAAATCTTTTAAACTAAAAAATTTCATTTGTAATAATACAGGGTGTCCCAAAAACAATGGATATCCTTGTAGTTAACTATCGATACACTATGATCTCTCTAATATAAAATTTTGACCAGGTAAAATAATGACGGCTTTCGAGAATTTTAAGTTTTTTCGAAAATTGCCACCTGCGATAATGATTTAAAATTTCCTTTTCATGTTTTTAATCTTTTCTAAATACTTTTGTAACTAGTTTGTTGAATTTCATGAGAAAAGCTAATCACAGGTCACACTTTCTAAAAATACATAAAAAAGTCCTATCGAAAAGTAATTGCAGGGTTATCCACATTGTTTTTGAGACAGCCTGTATAAAGTGAAGTGAGCGTTAAACGATCCCGTATCATTTGTTAGCTTTGTAACTTGTATGTGGGTTCAATTATATGATACTGTAGAGCACTTTCAAAATAATTATCAAAACTCCAGGTCTAGCGTTTAACTCAGCGAGACTTCAAATAAAGGAATAAAACGTTGACTTTGTTAAATTAAACAACGATTAACTTACACACTGTATATTTAATTAAATAAAAATAATTATTTACATTCATACCTACACATTATTGATTGCATTAAGACTACACTTATTAATTTGTGCTATTATCAAAATATGGTCTACTATCACTTTTTGAAAGAAAGAACAACAAGTTAGGGCATTTTTTATTTTTTATTGTGAAATTCCATTGATATGGGAAAGTAGTTTTACTTTGATATTTCAATGTACAATACATGAAGACGGTAAAATTTTTATTGTAATTTAGCACCAAATCATCTCTTTTCGACCTTATTTGTGCTTCCCACAGATTCTAGCATTTGTGGACAAAGATGCCACTCTATGCCCACAGATAGTATGAAGATGGGAGCCCTAATGTCCCACAGATTCTATGCAGATAGCATCTGTTAGCATATGATCCTAAATAACATTTGTCGACAGAGATGCCACGCTATCTTAATTAGTGCTTCTCACAGATTACAGTGACTCTCTAGAGAGCCTCTAAGGACTCTCACAGATTCTAGCATCTTAGCATCTATGAGCAGAAATGCCACGCAATCTTAATTAGTGTTTCCCACAGATCCTAGCATCTGTGGGCAAAGATGCCACGATATGGCCACAGATTTGATGGCGTGGAGATGCGAGCTCTAATGTCCCACAGATTCTAGCATCTATGAGCAGAGATGCCACGCTATCCTAGTTATTGCCTGCCCCAGCCCCCCTAGGTAATTGGCAAAACGTGACATTTGCAACTTAGAATTTCCGTCACAGAGCGATGTACAAATAACTACGAGTACAAACAAAAACGCTGGAACGTAGGAATTTCGAATTACAACTGTCACGTCTTGCCACTTGTCTAGAGTGCAGATGCTACATGAGATATTATGTCGACAGAGATGTCTCGATATCCTATAGTTAGTGCTTCCCACAGATTCTGGCATCTGTGGGCAAAGATGCCACGCTATGCTCACAGATGGCGTGCAGGAGCGAGCTCTAATGTCTCACAGATTCTAGTCTAGCATCTGTCGACATATGATTCTACATAACATTTGTCGACCGCTATGTTACACTATCTTAATTAGTGTTTCCCACAGATTCTAGCATCTGTGGGCAAAGATGCCACGATATGCCCACAGATGGCGTGGAGATGCGAGCTTGGCACCAGGATCAGCATATCCTGGTGTCTGTAATAGACCTGGACGCCTGTGTGAGGCGAGGTGATCTTCACGCCGTTCTTGATTTCGGAGACCCTGGAAAAAAGGCATGGTCAAAATAGTTTGAAGGAGAAGGTTCAGAAAACTCAGAATTGGTTAGGACAAAATGGATATCAGTTGTTTCCAAATGCACATTTTACCCTACCGAAAGCTCAATGTCGAAATCAACAGGGTATAGAAGCTATAGACTAACATGACGGGACAATCCCACCTTTTTTTCCCACCCCTGCGCTGCAACTCACCTGTGTAGCCAAGATCTACAGCTTGACCGCCAATAAGAGCTCAACCAGTGAAAGACAAGTTAGACATGGGGGAAAGAAACAAAAAATTGGACCCGCAACGAAATTAATCAGAAGAACATAGGAGGAGTTCGAAGTTAAGGTACGACTTCCCTCCAGTGTAGAGCGGACGACAGGTGACAAAACAAAGGTTTAAGTAACCTTTATGAAAAGGTAGATTTGACACCAGCAACCATAGTTGTTACAACTTACTTCAAAACAGAGACAAACTTAGCCTTCACTGGTTGAGTTTTATTGGCGGTCAAGCTGTAGATCCTGGCTATAGTCTGGTCTGCGAGCACGCAGAATTTTGTCCAATGACCCCAAGCTACCCATCCTTATCGCTCGCGCGTAATTATATTGCTGTCGCGACTGTGCGACGGGCGCCCGCAGTGAGTGTGCGAGCGCGACAGCAACATAATTACGCGCGAGCGACAAGGATGGGACAACATTCTACGTGCTCGCAGACCGGGCTTTACACAGGAGTTGCGGCGGTGGGAACGAGAGGTGGAAATAGTCCCGTTTGACTTACTTCAAATGGTTGTCTGACTGCGTCATATTGATGAACATGTTCTGCCTCCCCGTCCTCTCCACTGTGACGTAGTACCCCCCCGCGTAAACCTTCAGCCCCCCCTGCTTGAGTTGGGTGATTGCGAACCTGTGGCAGTAAAATATTTAACTGATAAACAAAAATATGGGGATTCAATTTAATGTTTTAATAAAATAAAGTGATATCAATTCAATTTTACGAGTCAATGTTGCTAAGTGGCGTCCATCTCCACGATAAGAATTCTATATGCAAAATTGAAATATTTTTACTTAAAAAAACATCAGCCCCCAATCACAAAAAGTAAAACGCGCGTTGAACAGTTTAGGTAATGTAAATTGACATTAAGTACCTACCTATGAAAATGTAATTTTATTTGAAAACACTAGGTCGGATATCATAAAACTTGATGATTCGACACCTAACAATTTGAAAGAGAGACAATAAATTCATCTTCGGATGAAATTTTCACGGATGAAACGTCACCTACTAAGTAACGCCTAATTCGAAGGATGTCAAGACGATTTATCAATAAAAACTTTGTAGGTACTTATTATTACTATGCATTATTACCTGGGTTTCTCAGTACAGTCGCCTAGCAGAAGTCGTTCAGTGCACTCGGTGGTGCCTCCGTGGGGCCCGAACCTGAACCACGTCTCGAAATTTTTCTCCGCTGTACCGTTTTGCGACGGCGAGAATTCCTCTGGATAAAACAATATAAAAGATCAATAGAATTTAATTTATGGGCATCGATTTCCACACACAACTATTGCACAGTGGAACAGCGTTCTATAGCAGTGCAACTTGACGGTATGAAGCTATAAAACAAATATTATTTGCAAAAAGAAAAGTCATTTCTGGGAATAACTGATAATGTTGCTATCTGTCATTAGTAACTTGTTATGAGCGAACAGACGGACTATGAACGATACTGTGCGAGCCATGAATGGAAAATCATCAAAGTCGGCTCGGACTTTTCCTTCTTTTTTTTATCCACAACGAGGAAGCTCTTGGCCTGTATCTCACCTGATGGTAAGTGACGATCAGGCCGAAGGTGGAAGCGAGTTTCACCCGGAATCCTCAACCACGGAGGAACTGGTTATCTTACTTCTAACTGCATGCCGGAACACCACAATGCTGTTAACATTGTTGTTATGGCGACAGACTTAGGTAAGATGGTGGTAGCTAGCCAGGCGGACTTAGAACAAGCCCTACCACCAACCAAACCGAACAGAAAAATCTGCCCCCACTGGGAATCGAACCCGGGACCTCTGCGTCTGAAGCACGTGGTCTTATCACTAGACCACAGAGGCGGTTAAAATGGCGGCGGCCTTCTCCACTCGGAGAAAGAAAAGTCTGTCTAACTCCGACAAAGTCAGACTTTTCTTACAACTTTTTCTCACTGTTTCCACTCCTGTGTAGCCAGGATCTATAGCTTGACCGCCAATAACCCAACCAGTGAAGGCCAAGTTTGTCCCGGGGAAAGTTAAACTGTCATTGGACCCGCAACGAAATTAATCAGAAGAACATAGGAGTTCGAAGGTAAGGATTTACTTACTGTAGTAGTTGTTTATCATCTTCAGATTGGTCCAGGCTTCGAAGAGTCTATCAAAGCCGAGCGACACAAATTGAATCTTCGCGTCATTATTCACAGCCAATGATGCTATAGCGTTCTTCACCTGGAAAATAAATCGTTATCATCATTTCAGCCACAGGCCGTCCACTGCTGAACATAGACCTCCCCTAATGATTTCTATTTGACTGGTTGTCATCCAGGGCTTTTCCTGCTATCTTTATGAGGTCGGCTATCCGCCTTATGGGTGGACGTCCTACGCTGCATTTGATTCGATATCGTAAAGAAACACCGAGCATACGAGTAGCCCTTTCTATAGCACGCTGTACAACTTTGAGCTTCTTTATGAGGCTTATGGAGAGAGAGGCCAAGTTTCGACCTTTCATCTAAGTAGGTGAAAAGGAATTAGAGTGAAGAGTAAGAACCAGAACAGACGGTGAAACGCAACTGCAACGAAACTGCAACTTTCTGATGATTCTTATGAATGAAACTGAAACTGAAAGTTTCAAACTGGTCGCGTCATGTGTGGTCTCTCAACGGACGCTATGGCAGAAACTTAGATGCAACTCAAAAGTAACTAGCAGTTGCAGTTTCGTTGCAGTTGCGTTTCACCGTCTGTTCTGGGCCTAACAGAGAGACTTGAGTCATTATTCTTTTATAATATTGGTATGGAAGAATGTATGTATGTATAAGCATGGATTATTATATAAAATTATGTTATGATTATGTTATGATTATGTTAATTTATCCATACTTTACAAAGGAGACTATGAATATACCTACCTCTAAAGTAACGTTGAATTGGGCGAGATCTTCAGAAGTACTGAACAAAGGTTTTTGCCTGAAGGTCTCTGCTTCGCATCCTAGGCCCAGATTGGCCAACATGTCACTTGGTAACTGAAATTAATACATAAATAAAAAAAATCGATGATCACAATTTAAGATACATCAGCAGCTTGCTTAGTACTGCTCATTTCACTATTGTTCTGGCATTCATCATCTTTTCATCCACAGGAAGTTCACTGTTAAAACTCATTTATTTTTGCAAGGTAGGCTTTTAAAAAGCACGTTTACACGTCCCTATATTACACCTACCACTGCTTCGGGACAATATTAATATTTTTGGCATTGAAGTATAAATTAATAAATAAATAAATAATTGGCCAGTGCTGAGAAGAAGCAGCGCAAGAAACTCGTCACTAGTTGAACATAAGCCTCTCCCATTGATTCGCAGA
Organism: Ostrinia furnacalis; assembly: GCF_004193835.3. Lineage (NCBI taxonomy): Eukaryota > Metazoa > Arthropoda > Insecta > Lepidoptera > Crambidae > Ostrinia > Ostrinia furnacalis. The sequence continues at coordinate 600,887 of NW_021131691.1, forward strand.
TTGGTCAGTTGGTAGTTAGTGTCCTTTAGTATCGATAGGGCATTTTCGGAAGTAGGTACCTACTATTGCATTAACTTTAATAGGATCTTATTTACTTGTTTAAAGTGTTTTATTTGCAACAAAAAAGTGCTTAGTTACTTTAATAATTAAAATAACACTTGCATTTTTGTTAGTAATCTTCAAGTTGAGGAGTTTCCCCAAGGAGTATTTATTGTCGCTGTATTCCACCTTCAGAACCCTGGCCTTGGATGACGTCACGAAGTTGACGGCGAAGCTGCCGGCGTAGCTGGTGCCTTGAGGCATGTTCTTGGCATAGATATTGAAGTCTTGGTTCTCTATTAACAGCTGGAAATAATTTTCTTTTCTTTATTTGGAGAGCAAAAATAATGAAATAGCTCAATCACAGTTCACAGAAATGTGACAAGGGCGCTGGGCCGGTGTCGCAGCAATATGCACAAAAACTGCTCGTGAGGCCTCAGCCTCGAATTTAGCGGGCAGCGGGGCGGCGGCGGTAGCGGCGCGGGAGCGGCAGGATCTAATGCGTAAAATCAAATAGACCGGTTCTCGAAAACAGCGGCGCGGGAGCGGGCAACGAGCGGGCAGCGCACTCCTTCTTTTGCCCACAGTAAATCGAGCATTAGGAATAAATTTGAATCGAAATAAAATTGTCGCCGTTGTTCAGACATTTCATCATCATCGTCATCATCATCATTTCAGCCACAGGACGTCCACTGCTGAACATAGGCCTCCCCCAATGCTTTCCATGTTGATCGATTGGTAGCGGCCTGCGTCCAGCGCTTCCCTGCTACCTTTACGATGTCGTCGGTCCACCTTGTAGGTGGACGTCCCACGCTGCGTTTCGTTTCGTCAGACATTTCGTTTGCGAATAAAAACAAATATCTCGACAACACAACCCCGAACACAACACTTCGCCGCTAAAGCGCCGCGCGAGCTGCCCGCTTGTTTCGAGAACGGGCCTGCGTTGTCCGCCCCGCTCCCGCGCCGTCGCCGCTACCGCGCCGCTGCCCGCTAAATTCGAGGCTGAGGCCTGAAAGCAATGATGACAGCAGCGACGTCATAATGTAAACAGTTTACGTTGCTTGCGTAGTACCTACTTACTAAAGATTATTCGAACGTTGAGTATAGGTACCGCAGTGGATACTGAACACATAATTTTGATTTCTTTGTGTGTGTGAATTTCTAATGCGACACTGAGTTTTGAACTCAGCGCATTATTTGGTTGATAATAAATAAATAAATATAAATATATCTCCATGAGGAACATTATCATCACTAGATGATGTTCATTCGTTTCAGCCAAATGACGTCTACTGCTGGACAAAGGCCTCCCCTGCTCTCTGCTCCGTTCTGCTCCACCTTAGTGGAAACCGAGCCTTATTAACTTCTTACCCTCCAGTTAGACCCTGGTGATTTAGGCCTGGATCCATTGGCAACAAGCCTCGTAGTTACTTTGTCGTCCAAATTGTTTATTTCGAACTCCGCATCCAGTTTGAAGATGGTATCATCTTCTGGAGCTTCAACGTCCTGTCTGGAACCAAAAATATACATAAACTGGCCGTCTGTCTGTTACAGAAAATTTTCTTCGCTAAATACGTTACGTTTTATGTGTTTAGCATGAGCAATGATTTTTACTTATACGGAATTTATAAAAAGTTCATCATCATCATCATTATCATTTCAGCTATATGATGTCCGTCGTCCACAACTGAACATAGACCTCCTCCAATGATTTGCGTATTGACCGGTTATAAGAAGTTACCCACACTAACATTTCATACCATTATATTTTCCTTTATTTTCTTCCTACCTACTTCATTGTTATATTTCACCCCATTTCGACATTACATTTTTTTGCAATAATAAGTAAGATAGTAAGATGATTGATTATGCATTCGTATTTTTTGTATTTGTCTATAATTTCATAATAAATACCTACATTTTTGAAAACTGCAGCAGGAACAAAAATACAGGTTGACGATGTAAAATGATATAAATCCTTACCTATAATACTTTAAAAGCAGCGTCAATTTCAACTGCTCCTGCTGCCCTGATAGGAACCCAACGACTGATGGTGCGTCGTCTACCACCAGGGTGGCCAAGAGCCCCTTATCATCTCCCAAGGTCTTGGGAGGGTAGATGACGCCGCAAGACTTAGAGGGCGAGGAGACAAGGATAGGGAAACTGTTGAGGATCAATCTGGAGGAGCGCAGGGAATTGAGGAAGCTGGAAGAGAAATTATGATTTTTAAGTTTTAAGGTCATAGCAGACTTATCAATTCGGAAAGGGTTCAACACCGTATTGCCTTTCGCGCGCTGTCAACCGCGAGGCGACGCGTTTACGTTACGGTGCGGATAAGTATGCGTTGCAGTATCGGACTAAGAATTAGTGAACGCCAGTCTTACGTCATTTTATAAAAGCTGAAAGTTTGTCAGCGTATGCTCCCAATATAGGATATTATAATGTGGGTGAATTATGAAGTTTGGGTCGTGGTGGCTTTGGGAGCTACCCTAAAAAAACTGTCTGGCAAGGAGTTGGAACTGTCAAAACTGTCTGGCTGTTGGGGAAAATACTTCTAATTAGTCGGTTTGGTGTAGTGGTTCGGAAACGGACTACTATGCCGAGAGGTAATTTCTGTGACGGGTCTGGGTGTTACTATGAATAATATGTATGTATTTACAAAAAAAAAAGTATTTAAGTATGTTTATATCCGTTGTTTAGTACCCATAGTACAAACTTTGCTTAGTTTGGGATTAGAAGCGTAGTGTAAAATGTCCAAGCATATTAAAAAAATTATTGTCCAAATTATTATACATAAAAATCAGTTTTAATGGTATAACGTTAGTAAGCCACAGTAAAAGTCAGATTTTGGTTGATTGGGAGCATACGCTGACAAACTTTCAGCTTTTATAAAATGACGTAAGTCTGGCGTTCACTAGCTCTTACTCTATATGGAGATTCATACTAAGAATACTGACCGCCTCGAGTTGATACGGTTACGATCCCTTTGCGGGTTGATAAGTGTGCTACGACCATAAATGTGCAAACTACACGAAGCCAAAATCCAAGCTAAAAATAAACTTTTTTTTTCAAGAAGGTTTATTGTTTTTTGCAGTTCTTAAATGCAAAACTTTTATGCCAGGGTTTTTTATGGGGTTTCATTTCAATCTTTTTATTTTGAGTAATCTGATTGCCTCTAACACTTACTCGTAGAAGCTGGTGGTGAAGAGATCCTCGAATCCCAAACCTGCAGCGGAGTGGTCGCAGTCAAAATATATGCTCGATTCGTTTACCTGCGAATGGAGTTCGTGGCTTAAAATCAAATAAATGCATTGTTTTAACAATTACATTATGTAAATTAGGCTACTTTCGCTTAATAGTTAAGGCCACAGACAAACGAAAGAACCACTTGCCAATGGCGTCAACTGCTGAGAGTATGATAGCATTTATCATTCGTTTCAGCCGAAAGACGTCCACTGCTGGACAAAGGTCTCCCCCAAGGTTTTCCACAAAGACCGGTCCTGCGCCGCCCGCATCCAGGCACCTCCCGCGACCTTCACCAGATCGTTGGTCCACCTAGTGAGAGGCCTGCCCACACTACGTCTTCCGCCCCATTGTGCCATATCTTTTGAATACTTTTTCTTTTTCTTTTCTTGTCTTGTGTGGTGTACAATAAAGTGTATTCTATCTATTTATTATTATCTATGAAGGAAGTGGCAATGGACAGGGCACATAGTACGCAGAACTGATGGCTGATGGGGCAGCAAGGTTCTGGAATACCACGTACCGGAAAGCGCAGCGTGGGATGTCCACCCACAAGGTGGACCGACGACCTGATAAAAGTAGCAGGAAGGCGCTGGATGCAGGCCGCTACCAACCGTCCGATTTGGAAGTCATTGGGAGAGGCCTATGTTCAGCAGTGGACGTCCTGTGGCTGTAATGATGATGATGATGAAGCTTACCTCATAATCATGCCCGTCGCGTTTCAAAGTGAAAGCATCGACCGTTCCATTGGCTCGCTTCTCCACTTGTACTCTGGTGTGCATCACTATACCACCGCGTTGCAGGTTTGGTGATATGAAGCTGGAAATACATTTTCAGTATTTAGGCATTGTAAATGTCTTCTTCGGAGATATTTGAAGAACAAAGATTCTCTTCTGGTTGGCGGTCTAAAGCAGGGTTGCTCCATCTTACTTTAACTTTGACAAACGTCAATAATCGTTAAAGTTACGGTCAAAGTTTAGGTGGTGTGCAACTCAGCCTTAGAATCGTCTAAGTTGTGGATAAATAAATTTCCTGAGTAAGGTGTTGCGAGTAAAACCAGTGACACATGGACCTATAAAAAAAGGCGGACGGAACTCGCGCTACAACAAAACTGTGACGCAAAATTTTGGCGTTTGTCTATTGTGTGAGTGAATTTAGGGATGCCATGTTAGTAAAACATTTTACCCTTTTATCTTAAGAAAAACATAGATGGGCAGATATGTTACTTGGAAATGTAGACGGAATTATATCGTGCCATTTGAAAAGGATGAAAGATGAATACGTTTGAGGTAGACGCGAAATTTTCAAATTTTCTTACTTTGTTTGCAAGTCAGTGTCAGGTACGATTCACGCAGTTACAAATTATCAATCTTGTGTACCTACGTAATCATAATCTTATGTATCATCAATATTATTATCTCTGATACAACCTGAAAAATATAAGAAAATTTGAATTTCGCAGTTCCACGCCCTTGGGAAGGATCAAATCTGCCTACGAAAATAATTATATCCCATTAAAACACAGTTATTATGATAAATTATTTTATTTCAATAGTATGCGTAATAAACACCTAAAAAGTCTTAAAATTATAGATTTCCCACTTTTCGGGTAATTTTCCCACGTAAATAACTGAGAACACTGGCCTTTGACGTATTATTTTGTCGAGTGATTGACGTTTGATTTTAATATTTTAATGTTTATAAAATCGGGGAAATAAGTGATTAGATTATTAGTTTACCTGTGAAATGTGATTCCTTGATTTTTGTTCGTTCGATCAGAACGGTTTTTACACAATTTCACCACGCAAGACATGTCGTATTTGTGTTTTTTTTTTCGCCGCGTAAATGTGTCAACTGTGTGAAGTTTGCACTCGAAGTGGTGTATCAGGGTATGAATGTGTGCGTGCCGGCCTGTACGTACAGGCGAGCTGGTATATCCTAATGTCACAGTATTTTGTTGATGAGAATCCGTCCGACTTTTTTTATAGGTCCATGCAGTGACAGTGATGTTTTTATTATTACATTCAAAATTATTTAAATATTGTAAAAATATTGTTACCGCGTACCTGATTGAAGGATAAGGATCACAGGTAAGTTTTTTTAAATTCACTACCTTCGACATTTCTCTTTCATTTCAAGGTTCGACCAAACCAACGCGTGCAGCCCGCGTGCGCGATGGCGATCAGTAGAAGTCAGTAGGATCACCATCGTCATCATGCACGCGGGTTCTTCTTCTTCTTATTCGTCACGTTGAGGCGTTGTTCACATCGGTTGTAGAGGCGGATACAACTCTCCGCACGATCTCCCTCCATCTCTCTCTATTGGCAGACTGTCTGGTGCAGTCACATACGCCGTCTCCCACTGCTGCTTTCACTTGGTCGGTCCAGCGCATTGGTGAACTGCCACGCGATCGGGTTCCTTCGACTTTTCCGTGGACGACCAGTCGTTCTAAGGAGTTGTCATCCTGCCTCGAGACATGCACGCGGGGGTTACACGCGTTGTTTTGGTCGAACCTTCAGGGTTACCCAAAGTCTTAGTAGCTCAGTGGTCGCAACAGTCTATTTTCTAGTAAAAATCTACCTAAGTCCGGTCGCCGAACACGTAGATAAGACGAGCGATAAGAATGGGCAGTTTGGGGTCATTGGACGAAATTCTACGTGCTCGGCGACCGGACTTTACTTGAACTCACTACAATTGGCTATCCCAAAATTAAGAAGTATTAACAAAATGTATGTTAAATATAGGTCTGTCACACATAAAACTATACTTACTTCACCACCCCAGTGGGTCCAGCAGTGACGTTGAACTTGATGGGCAAGTGAGCTACCGTGGAGGTTTGCACTCTCATCGTGTGCTCAGATTGGAAGAACGCGCCGAAAGACGACAGGGATGTCAGGGTTACGCCTTGATACCTATAAATTCATGATTACCATCATCAGATCATCAGATAGCCACGATAGCCAACCGGTGAGGGGTCGGAGTGGCCGACTCGAGATCCGAGGAACGTGGGTTCGAATCCCACCGCCGCTCGACTATTGTGGTGAGGCCACTCGTAACACAAGCTTATTTAGCTTAACACGAGGGGCTAATGGGACTATTAGTAATTTGGACAAATCCCAACTAATATTATAAATGCGAAAGTAACTCTGTCTGTCTGTCTGTCTGTCTGTCTGTCTGTCTGTCTGTCTGTTACGCTTTCCCGCTTAAGGGGAGAGGGATTAGAGGTTTACCTCGCAACCGATTTTGATGAAATTTGGCATAGAGATAGTTTGAGTCCCGGGAAAGAACATAGGATAGTTTTTGTCATGTCTGACCTNATATCACTAAAAGTAAATACGACGGTGCTATAATTTTGACGTCAAAATACAAGGAATCAGCTACACCAAGATGAGTGGATGTCAACCGTATAATTAGAGCGTTTATTGAACAAATATAAAATATAATATTTAGCTTGAAATGTATCGCTTAAAAAAAGATATACACAAAAATATCAAATTGTAAATAACGGCTGGTTACCCGACCAAATTCGAATGCATACAAAAAAGCGACGGATTCATACATATCGATGACCTTCTTAACTATACTCACTAACCGGTAGAAATTTGTTGTACCGAAGTACACTGAAGTACAAAATAACAAGTAAAAAATAAATTTTAATGACAAACTTTTTTTTCTTATCTCTGGCATGAGTGATGTGTAAGTGCGCCTATATTATAATTTACAATTAAGTCTTGACGTGAAATATGTGTATTACATTAATACTAGCTTCTGCCCACGGCTTCACCCGCATGAAATTTAGTTTGTCACAACACAAATCACTTTTCTTTCATGTCTATAAAACATTTTTAGCAATTTATGGCCGCTGAGGCAGGAAAGTTCCACCACAAAGTGGTGACCACGAAACGGAAGACGTGGCGTGGGCAGGCCTCCCACTAGGTGGACCGACGATCTGGTGAAGGTCGGTGAAGGTCGCGGAAGGTAGCTAGCTGGATGCGAGTGGCGCAGGACTGGTGTTTGTGGAAATCCTTGAGGGAGGCCTTTGTCGAGTAGTGTCTTGTCTTTCGAACGATGTTGATCTGTGATTTTACGTCATGATTAAATACTTTTTAAGATAAATTTATAAGAGATTCTTAAGAAGAAGCTTTTCATTAATTTGATGTGGTTACAAATTGTATTTATTTTTCATTAACAATCTAAACGGCATGCGTAAGTGAATTCACTAGTCGGCCAGTGAGTTTTATACGAGACGCTGATTCTAAAACACCATATCACTGAGTTTTAAGGAGCAGCTAAATCGGCAAATATCCCTTGCAAGTGTAAGTCATCATCATCATCATCATCATCTCAGCCATAGGACGTCCACTGCTGAACATAGGCCCCCCCAATGCTTTCCATGTTGCCTGATTGGTCCACCTTGTAGGTGGACGTCCCACACGTTTCCGGTACGCGGCCTCCACTCCAAATTCAAATTATTTATTGTATGTCACTCCAGAACCTTGCTGCCCCATCGGCCGTCAGTTCTGCGTACCTACTATGTGCCCTGCCCATTGCCACTTCAGCTTGTATCCGTCGGGCTAGTATGTCAGCGACTTTAGTTCGTTTACGGATCTCCTCATTTCTGATTCGATCTCGTAAAGAAACACCGAGCATAGCCTTCTCCATAGCACGCTGTGCAATTTGAGCTTCTGTATAAGGCCTATAGTGGAGGCCACGTTTCCGAACCATAAGTCATCACTACACATTGGTTGTAGACCTTAGTCTTCAGGCACTGAGGTATTTTGGACGAAAATATGTTGCGTCGTTTCCCAAACGCTGCCCAGCCGAGTTGGATTCGACGATTGACCTCTTTCTCGAAATTGGACATACCCAGCTGAATCGTTTGTCCGAGGTAGACATACTTGTCAACAATCTCGAGAATTGAGCTCCCAACCGAAACTGGGTAGGGCGCAACATGGACATTGGACATAAGCTTTGTTTTCTCCATATTCATCCGCAGGCCAAGTGTAAGTAGAGATATCTTGAAGATATATGTATTGAAGATATCTTCAACCTCGCCCATCAAGTTCACCAGCGGATCCGATTTGCTTACAATAATTCATCTCGAAATGTCATTGTATGAGAATGGGGGTAATTGTGGAGAAATCCTTAAAAGAGTTCTAAACAGGTTGTTGGCTATACCGCCGACAATTTAGCTGGGTTGATGATGGAGTCAAGAGGTGACCATAGGAACTCTTAAACGAAACGGCGGAATCGCATCAAAAAAATTAAATGAATTATTTGTCACTTTCGGAATGCCTCATATATTAGTTTCAGACAACGGCCGCCAATTCACATCAACAGAATTTGAAAATTTTATGACAGAATGCGGAATAACACACCGAAAAACCGCACCATACCACCCAGCGACCAACGGCCAAGCTGAAAGGTTCGTACAGACCATCAAGAGAGCACTGCGTGCAATGACGGGGGAGAGAGGCGACTTAATGGATAAACTCTTAGTGATTAAATACCGACTGAGGCGTACCCCTGGCGCTAGTGGACACTCAGCTTACGAGCTCATGTTTGGCCGAGAAGTAAGGACTAGACTTCATACTATGCTCAAAACCCCATCATCCTCTCCATCGAGAACTAATGACACATTGGCCTCACATACAAGACATTTTGTTTGTGGAGACAGAGTGCAGGCTAGACTTTACGGAAGCTCCGCTCAGAAGTGGACATTTGCCACAGTGGTACAGCGCCTGGGCAAGCTGCACTATGTCGTGCGTACGGACGGCGGTCTGACCTGGACACGCCATCTAGACCAGCTGCTGCCGGCGCCACTGGTGCCAGCAGTGCTGCAGCCAGGAATCGCGGCGGAGGCGTGTCATGTCTGACCTTCTTTATGGTTGCTTAGCAACATGCTATTTCATTGTTATGACACAGTCATGTAAATAAACATTCAATATTTTATCAAGTATATTATTTTATGTAATAGTTTTTATCCCGGTTTTTGAAACAGGGACGCGCGCGATAAAGTTTTACTGTGACAGACAAAATTCCACGCGGGCGAAACCGCGGGCGGAAAGCTAGTTACTAATAATCGTTTAAAAAAAAATTAAAATTAAAGGACGTATAGCACCACTTATCAACGCGGAAAGGGATTGTACCCGTATCAACTCGAGGCGGTCAGTATTCTTTGTATGAAACTCCATACTGCAACACACACTTATAAGCACCGTAACGTAAACGCCTCGCCTCGCGGTTGACAGCGCGCGACAGGCGATGACAGCTTACGAAAGGCGATACGGTGTTGATCCCTTTCCAAGTTGATAAGTCTGCTATAACCTTTAGTGGTCATAGTTTCAACAATAGTAGGTTTTTCTTTTTAGAATGCTTTTATTCTTTATTTAAGTATCGAAAGGGGGCAGGCGTTAACGAAAATTTATCTCACTTAACACCAGGTGCGATTGCGGTCAAATACCTGTCCTTTCTTGCAAAGAAAAAAAAAAAACCATCCATTATATTTTTTACAGATTATGTTTTCTGCTGCAGACTTACCTTATGTGCAGATCTGTCGATGGTGTTGTAAGGTTTCCTCGGATTGAAGTGAACGATAGTGTAGTCGTTTGTAGTTTTACTGGTATACCTATTAATTGAAAAACAGTAATTAATAAAATTATCACTTCACGGGATTTATTGCAACAATATCTATTTTAACTAATCGCGTTCTAGGCCGTCTCAGAGAAACCCGGACACTGTTAGTGTAGTTTGTCGGACTGACTGTACCACTGACGAAAATATTGTGCAAATGCGGGTGGGTGAAGAAAACTCATCGCGCCGGAGCAGACGACGCCGCATCTCTTCAGTCTGCCCGCGACCATGACTCGTGCAACCGAGCCGAAACGTCGGGAGGGTAAATATTATTTACCGTTAAAATAGATATTGTTGCAATAAATCCCGTGAAGTGGTAATTTTATAGTAAAAAATGCAACATAATAGTTTAAAGTAATTAATAACTTTAATTAATGACACAAAATTCGTCCCATTTAGATAATTCTCTATCCATCACATGATGTTATTTTAAGATTTGTTTAAGTTGTTTGTGCCCATTAAGCCTTTCTTCTTACTTTCCTTAATGTAAGTATTTAGTTGTATTAGAAGCTATAAACAATACACCACTTGGTCACATAAAAAGATCGGGGGTCAAAATAGGAACTAAGTATAACTGTTTCAGTACTATTTTGTGTTCGGTGGAGACATGTAGCGCCACCCTTCAGCGCTCTTTTCAAATAACGAAAATTATACTTAATCAAGCAATGAATAATAAAACTAGGGAAAATATTTACACTTTCCCTACCCTAACAAAAAATACTAGTACTAATGCTACATTCACTTTGCCAAACACTCCAACCGCTAAACGTACAAAATGACGGTGTAACAGCGAAAAATGGGGGCAATACGGAACACTTACCGAGCTCGTTTGGGAAAATCAACTCCTTATGCGTCGGGCAGTAGACGAGCTGCTGATTGATGTGGCTGCCGAGTCGTAAGAATTCGTTTACTGACTTGGCCACTGGAAAAAAATAAAGATTTAGTAAAGGGCACTTTCCCACGGCATTTCAGTGTTGCATTACTGGTCCCAGTAATGCAGAATCTGGCAAACTGGACTCTTGTGTAAAAAAAAACTAATAAAACTCATTTATTTTTGCAAATAGGCTTATAAAAAGCACTTTTACACGTGCCACACAGTGAACACAAAAGTGTGTTTGAAATTGAAATTCAAAATTCGAATGGATCGGTTTTTTACGGGACACTGCAAACTGGATGTTCATGTGATATGGCATGTGATAGAAAAATTTCAAGCTACTAAAGAAATATTTTAAAGTACCATAAATAAAACTATTGTATTTCCAGAGCTCAAACGAAGTCAAAACAAAAATGTCTTTATTTGTTTTATTAAAAATAGGATTTACAAAGAAGTTAAATATTTCTAAGGGAAAGAGAGAGGGCGTTATTTTTAAAATTATTGGTTAATGTTGTCAATTAGTATCAAAATGCTACTTATATTATAATGATAGCCCACATTACTGAAAATGATCTACCAAATTACTTACATTCCAGCAAGTTCCAGCTGTCAAACCTAGTTTGATTCATGTGCGAGACGAAAATAGCTTTCTCTTGGATTTTGACTACAAAATCTATGTGCACCTGTAAAAACAATTATTTTCAATTAACATTTATTTTGCAATACCATAGAAATACATAAAAAGACTAGCAACACACTTGCTTTGGTTCTTTAGTTCTAAAGGATGCCAATAGGTGGCGTTGTATGTCACTTACATCGCGGTGTAAGTTTTCTCTCGGCCTCTTTTAAGGTTTTTGGGGAACTATTGCAGGTTTTTCATGTTTTCAAAATACCCTCACCTCTTCCGAAGACTTTGTGGCCCACACCTTGAACTCTTTCAGGAGTTCCACCAGTTTCTCCATCTTCAGCTCATCCTCGTTGAAGTTGTGCATCCTCTTGTATATGTTGGAGGCTACGCCTTCTGCTGAGATGTAGACCTGCAGGAAAAATGTAATTTTTAATAAGTTTATACGAGACCAAGCGAATTTCCGCCTATGTCCATCAGAAATAATGTAGGATTCTAATGACGAAAGACTATAGGTAGTTGGTTAGATTGGAGATAGGATGAATCCAACTTAGGATTGAAGCTAATTAGTTTTCTAAAGGTCATAGCAGACTTATCAACTCGGAAAGGGATTAACACCGCATCGCCTTCAACTGCGAGACGAGGCATTTACGTAGGTACACGTGCGTTGCAGTATGGAATTTCATACAAAGAATACTGACCGCCTCGAGTTGATACGCTTACGAACACTTAAGTGTGCTACGTCTTTAATGAGCAAGTGCTGAGAGGAAACTCCGCAAGCTCTCAGTCACTACTATTCGACTCAGTCCTTGACGCTTTCATTTATAATAATTCTAAACTAAGGCCGCTTTCACATTAGGACGTGAGAAGCGCGACACCAGCGCGGCATCGGCGTTTTTATAATGTGAAGGCAGGCATCCGCTGTCATATAGTATGAAATTATCGGCAGCGCGTTTGTCGCGCTGCTAAGTCGCCTAAAATAAAAAATACCCTTATGTCCAAACTACTACAAGGTTCGAGACTATATTGATGACAAGGATGCGTGGTCAGTTCAGTCTGCACATATTCGATGTACTTAAATTTGACTATTCTTACCGTTAGATAATTCCTGGCAATAAGTGGTGACTGAGTTTGTTCCGGCGTTTCTTCTCAGCACTTGCCATATGTTTGTCTCGAAGCTCTGGTAGGGCCCAAAAGATGAGGAGACATGTAAAGTGCCCCATAAGGGCTACCTTTTATTTTTTTTTTATTTTCTATTGACGTTCATAAGTGCCACTTGTGGTCTAAACTGAATAAATATTTTTGTTTTTGATTTTTTGATTTTGAAATGTGAAAACGTTCTATAATCATGACTTACAGAAACTCTATTTCCTCCCACCGACAGCCTCAGACCAGCGAAGTTGGGCAGTTCTCCAGGGTTCCCAGTGGACAGCAGGTGGAGGGTGGACGACTGGTCGGCGGAGCTGATGATGAGGTTGTTGACCGACCAGAAGTCCGTGTTGAGGTAGTACTTCAGGCCTGATACTGCTGGGACGTACATTGAGCTGAGTGGGAGACAAAGTTTGGTGAATCAGAGTGCATCTTATGTTGTTTGTAAGAAATGTATTAAGAAAATCCTAGTAAAAAGGATGTTGTACAGTTCATCTTCATCATAATCATTCCAGCCATAGGACCTCCACTGCTGAACATAGGCCTCCCCCAATGCTTTTCATGTTGATTGGTAGCGGCCTGCGTCCAGCGCTTCCCTGCTACCTTTATGAGGAGATCCGTAAACGAACTAAAGTCGCTGACATAACCCAACGGATTAATTAGCAAGCTGAAGTGGCAATGGGCAGGGCACATAGTACGCAGAACTGACGGCCGATGGGGCAGCAAGGTTCTGGAATGGAGGCCGCGTACCGGAAAACGCAGCGTGAGACGTCCATCCACAAGGTTGTACTGCTAATAATTTATTTTAATTAGCTCAATCGAGTTGTAGGTAATATCATTTTTTCAGTGGTTTACGCATAACGCTCATAAGAGGCTTATCAATTCGGAAAGGAATTAACACCGTATCGCCTTTCGTGAGCTGTCATCGCCTTTTGCGCGCTGTCAACCGCGATGCGAGGCGTTTACGTTACGATGCGGTTAGGTGTGCGTTGCAGTACGGAATTTCATAGAAAAAATACTGACCGCCTGGAGTTGATACGGTTACGATCCGTTTCCGAGTTGATAAGTGTGCTTCGTCCTTTATCCTTTATGCATAAAACGCAGTTACTTTCACATAATAAATTGTATTTAAACATCAACTTACGCCAACTTATAACCATCGAAGTTTTTATTCAACTCCAAACTCTTGATGGCCATGTACCAAAACCGGTACAGAGTCTCATCTCTGACCAAATATCTTTGGATAGTCAAGAAATCATTCTGAGTAATCGCTGTTGACGTCAGAAACACGTGGACGGCCGCCATTTTGATTTGTAGATCTTCGGTGGAGTTGGTCAGGATCGGGAGGAGCAGGTCTACTATCTGTAAAATAATTAATTTATTAGACCTATAAGGGCATCTGAGTCGAACCAGATTATGTGACTTCCCAGGTTCTTACGGGGCACGGCTGCTTTAACAAGCGGCTGTGCAACATGGGGTTAAGGGACAGTGCGAGCTGCGAGTGCGGTGAGCTCGAGGAGGACCGTCACCACATACTGTGGGATTGTCCCCTATATAGGGACATACGCGAGGAGCTGCTGCAGGGAGTCGTGCTGGAGACGCACGGCCCCGCTTGGTACCCCGATCTTGTTGCGTCAGAGGCGAACTTCAAGCGCTCAAGGCGTTCGCGTACAAGTGGCATGTGAAGCGGACAGCACCGAACAGTTCGGCGCCATAGGGTGCCATCCGTCTTCGTGATAGTCGCAGCCCCAGATCGGGAGAGTAGCAAATATAGGGACAAGGACAAAGATCAAAGAATTTGTAGGGAGTCAAGCGTTGCGCGCGGCAGAGTGCAACCTGCTACGGCAGACGCAGTTCCGCGCGCATCTCCTGCGATTCGGCCAGTTATAACCGCAAGGTTGGCATGGCCATGGGTGGTGGTGGGTTAAAAGGTCTAGCTAGCGCATACCTCAGTCAATGAGGTATGGAAGCGACACGGGAGGGCTGACATTGACATTTATGACGTGACAGAGCATACATCTGACGTCTCGTAGACGTTTAACAAAAACACCCTCTCGTGCCGCTTCCCATACTTCGGACACTAACTGAGACATATAGATAGAGATACTTATAGATATAGGTAGAGACAAGATATGGGACTATTTACACCTCTCGTTCCCACCGCTGCAACTCCTGTGTAGCCAGGATCTACAGCTTGACCGCCAATAACCCAACCAGTGAAGGCCAAGTTTGTCCCGGGGGAAAGTTCAACTGTAATTGGACAGATACGTACCCGAACTTGTCCATCAGTATAGTATTGGTTGTCAATGTAGTTGGTAGAGAATGCAGCCCATAGCCTTTCGTTTCGTTTCTTGGAAGTGTCAGTGAATATCTCCATCGTGTACTTCTGTGCCCAGAAGCCGATGTTGCTGATGCCTTGCAGCCAGATCAGTCTGTCCATGTAGTGTGGACAATCTAAAATGCAGATTATACTATAGTCTAGTCCGTGAGCACGTAGAATTTTGTCCAATGACCCCAAGCTACCCATCCTTATCGCTCACGCGTAATTTATATTGCTGTCGCGACTGTGCGACGGGCGCCCGCAGTGAGTGTGCGAGCGCGATAGCAACATAATTGACTCCTGTGTAGCCAGGATCTACAGCTTGACCGCCAATAAAAACCCAACCTGTGAAGGTCAAGTTTGCCCCGAGGAAGTTTCCCTCAACGAAATTAATCAGAAGAACATAGAACTTGTGAAAATTGAAAACAGTATACCTATGTAGAAGTGGCCTCTATGTTTTGTGATAAAAAGCCTACGTAATTCAAAGAATTAATGACTTTTCAGGTGCTTCATCGACTGGGGAACAAAACCGCACCTGCACTCCATGGTTAAGCCATCCAAGAATCCCCACCTGACCAGATTGTCCTTACTACGGCCAACCTGCGTCCGAAGTCTATTTAGAGAAGTCGATGAAGCACCTGATAGTCGTGCCCTGAGTGCCCGAGCAACTGCACTCAGGAGGATTTGATGAGTGCTGCTCACAACGCCACTCTTGTGGTGGAGTTTTGGGCTAACACTGTGTTGGTTTGTTGTCGACACGAAAAGAAGAAGGAGAATGACTTTTCGAGACGAATAATGGAGTTACTGTATATTTTTGTTTTGATTTGATTAGACTTTTCAGCAGAATTCCAGCTCTTGTTTGAAACTCACCACTGTACATCCTGACGTATTTCACCACCATATTGTCGAAGTAGTCATCGCCCACTTTCCCATCCCTCTTGGTCTGATGCAGGAGGGTGGAGAAGCTGAGGATAGCCGAGTGTCTGATTTCCTGGAGCGGGGAAAGTTTTTCATGAGTGAGAGAAAAAATAAAGTGAAAACAATTTATTCTAAAGGAAAAAGAGGCTGGGTCAAAAAGAAAAATTGCTTCGCATAACATCTTGGCAATGTAGTGTACGATGCCATGCTTGATGAACCGATGACTTTGTAAAGATAGTTAGGTAGCAGTGGTTGAAAGAGATCTTGCTTAATGGCTTCTTGGAGGCTTACATGAAGCAGGGAACTGTTATAGATTGATAGAAAATGATGATGCAGCAAGGTAGAAAAAGCAGTAGGTAGCTAGCTAATCTCCCCATCTTGCTGGAGGCTGAAGAAAGCCCACCTAAGAAAGCCCATCTAAGAAAGCAAGAAAGAAAAGTTGTTTTAATAAAAGTGTACTAATCGTCCTCCTTGGACCTTAAGGAATAGTGCTCATCATTATTCCAACTACTGATTATAGTGTCTTACTAGACCACTTTGGTACCGTTTTTAGAGTAAGTCTAGCGACCGCCCGTTTTACTTGATCCCGTTTAACGCTTGGATCCCGTTTTACCCCCTTAGGGGTTGAATTTTGCGTTGTAAAAGAAACCCCCATGCAAAATTTGAAACTCATAGCACATGTAGTTTCTAAGATTTTGTGATGAATGAGTCAGTCAATAAGTGACCTTCCGCTTTTAGGTGAAGATTAGAATAATATTTTTTCCTTCTTTCTCAAGACACTCACCTGAGGGAAGTCCAGTCCCAATTTGGTGAACGGTTCAAGTTCCTGCAACAACTCCTGGGTGTAGTTCGCTCCAGTGAACGGTAGCTTTCTGATCATTGCTATCAGCGCGGAATCTTCTATTTTTTCCTGTGAAAAGAATAATACACTCAACATCAAATAAACCGCACCTTCCGCGACGCGAACTTTAAAGATTTTCTTCTGACACAATCATGGTACCCCAACAATATTGGTGTTATTTGAAAGCCCAATAAATATCCTTAAAGAAAAATACATTTCATTTCTAAGTAAATGATTAACATTTATCATAAATATGACTTGAAAATAGACCTCACTTTGGGCTCACCTCTGGGATCAATTAGACCAATTTTTATGGTTATAAAACCAAATAAAGATGTCACGTGTCCTCTTTAACAGATGGATAGCGATTAATCCCAACTTAACAGTTTTATAGTCATAAAAATGGCTATAGCGTAACTACCTATTTTTTGAAGAAGTGACTCTGGATCCTTGTAAAGACACATTTTTGGGGTAAAAACCTTTCCTTTAATGAAATGAAGTTTAGAACTAGGCTTTCAAATGGTACCAATGTTGGTGGGAAGTGGGGATGCATACGTTTGATAAGTGCTTGTCGCGGGAGGTGCGATTTATTTGATGCCGAGTGTATAAGAGGCAGGTGAACAAAATGGAATAATCCTCACAAAGGCAACTGAGTTTCTTTTGCCACCTTTTCAACATCAGAATAATTATGTTGTCTGAAGTGGTGGTAAAGCAAGCATTAAGGGACATGTACTTACGTGTATAAGTGCAGTACGACAATGAGCCAGACCTTCAGCCTAAGAAGGAAGAGAACCTCGAAGTGACCCGGTCAAGCGTCAAGTATGACAAGGAGAGCTGTCAAGACTCCCTCTGTGGATTCATAACAGTTACCCAGGGGCATTTGAAGAACAGGACCTTTGAAGTAAGACAACCTTTTAGCTCTCAACCGTACTCACCCGCACACGTCCCCGCGTTCGCCCCGTCCGTACCAGAGCGTCTATATGACGTCACGGCAGCCAGGTGCACAGTTGGGACAGTTGATTAAACCTTTTTTTTTTAAGCATAACAAGGCAGGTATTTGACCACAATCGTACCAGATGTAAAGTGAGATGCAGTCTAGGATGGTACATATCTGCCCTGTAAGTGCCTATTCACTCTCGCCTTGAAAAGGCCCGGATTATAGTTTTCGGGAAAGACAGCAGCAGGCAACGAATTCCAGTCCCTAGCTGTTCGCATTATAAAAGAGTCATCGAAACGCTTAGTGCGAGCTGGGGGAATGTCAACAATACAGGGATGGTACGCTAACCTGCGTCTGGTTCCCCGATGATGGACCTACCTTCTCCTCAATGACTAAGTGCTTCACAAATCTAACTGAAGCATCTGAGCCAGCGTACGGAAGCATCTCTAGGAATATATTTCTAGAAGTCTCCAGCTCGTAGCTAGTTCCCAAGACAAGGTCTTCGAAGATTCTCTTCAGGGTTGTGTAGTTCAGTTGAGATATGGTGCTGAAAGTAAGAAAATATATAAATCAGGCATTTTGCACGCAAGATCTTTGATCTGAGATCAAAAACTTCTTCTTCTTGTCGTGTCGACAACAAACCTACATAGTGGCAGCCCAAAACTCCGCCACAAGACTAGCGTTGTCAGTAGCCTTCATTCCCATCCCTTCATACACTCCCCACGGGTTGAAGAGACCTGATGATGGTGATCATGATTTGTATTTATGTTGATCAACAGTTGAATGAAACTTACCTCAGTAGATTAATAAAATCAAGGCTATGAATCATGGAGGAGTTTCTCACTATGTTGTCAGCGTCAATTCCTTTTTTGGCAATCTTTAACAATATCTGTAACAAATAATATTTTATTTATTTATATAATATTCATTATTGAGCAATTACACATTTGATCCAAATAGCGTCCTAAATCCTCTTTAGGTTTGTCTAGACACTATTGTTCTCTATACAAAATAATATTAATAGACTTAGAAAAAATATTTATCCAGTATTGCCAGTATAGACCAACCCTGAGCACCTACTATACCGAGCAGAAAATTTTGACCCCATTGGTAATGGAACCCGGGACGTCTGGGTAAGATTAAGCAGGTGGTCCCACTAGATCGGGGGTTAAAAGGTCGTCTTAGGGATTGTTCCTACGGAGACATCTCATTTTTTGCAGGAACTGGAACAGGATCACGTATGTGTTTTATTAACGTTCACACGAATATCCCATTTGTGGTTTCGATCCATTCGAATTTCAAACACACATGTGTGTGTTCACAGTCCAGTTTTGTTGGGTCCTGCTTTACTGGAGCCCTTACCTGGTCCTGATCTTTAAATGCTCCTGGGTGACAGCCATGATTCCACAGAGGGAGTCACCTCCACTGGTAATCGAAAAACCATAGATCTCTGGGTTTGAAGCAGAAGGTCTTACCAATAAACCACAGATGGTAAAGGTGATCTTACTTCAAAATTCTGTTCCTTAAATGCCCTTGAAGAACAGGAATCGCTTCCACTGGTAATCGAAGAACTCTAGCCACAGAGGTTAAAATGTCGTCTTACCTCAAAGGTCCTGTTCTTCAAATGCCCCTGGGTGACAGTCATGATGCCACAGAGGGAGTCTTGACAGCTCTCCCTGTCATACTTGACGCTGGACCTGGTAACCTCGAGGTTCTCCGGCTTCTTAGGCTGAAGATCTGGCTCATTGTCGTACTGTATTGTCAACCTGGAATTGACAATATAAGATTTCAATTCCTGTACCCCAAGCACGAACAATTCTTGTTACTGTTGTGATGACAATGAATGGACAATGGTTGTTTGTTGTCACAATATAATTTTTTTTATTAATTTTCTTAAATAAACAACAAGAAAGATATCTTTCGACAAAAGCTAGTGGCTAACGTTTTTTTTCATAATATCATTATTTTTAATTTTTAACTACGCAAATGAATAAAATAATATTTTCTCTCCTGATAGCTACCAAACAATCATTGTCAATAATACAGTTTTATGGTTGTCAAAGTTATTTGTGCTTAGGGTACTTGGTTTAGGGAGGGTACCAATTGAGATGATTAAAAACTACTTGTACTCAGGGTGGATTCGACCAAACAAGAGTAACGCCCGTATGTAAACGATGCTTGTTTATGTGAAGCAGCAAATCGAACGCACAGCGTTGAATACTAGAGCTCTGTGATTGGTTCGTGTATTACCCTGTGCGGCCACGCGCACTGTGAGACCTCGTAGTAATGTTTGCGAATACGGCCGTAAATATTAATCGCAGAATAAATCGTCAGTTAGTCGACGTTTTGACATATTTCCCATTCTTAAACTGTCAATGTGCCAGTTATACCAGGAGTTATTCTCGGATAAAAGTTTGGTTGAATCGGGCCTCAATCAGATAAGGGCAAGAATTTTAAGGCTGGGTTGCACCATCTTACTTTGACTTTAACAAACGTCATAAATCTGTCAAAATCCATACAAAAAGCACCGGTTATCGTAATAGGTAGTTACTGTTGGTGCATCCAGCCTTAGTGCTTTTTTAGGAAATTGTTAATTTCGACTGGTTCATCCAGTGTCTAAGTAGCTCAGTTGAAAGAGCAGTCGTCCGGCAAGCGAAAGGTCGTGGGTTCAATTCTCGCCTGCCTAAGGCAGTTCGATTTTTTCAAGTTATAAAATTTATAATTTTCAAATTGTTAATTACCCTATTTGCTATATCGATTGCGATTGCAATACTCACTCAGTTAGCACCTTCAGTTCTGTGTCGTCCAGCTTGTATACTATGAATTCTGACATGGATATATCTGTCAGACCGGTTCTGTCATTCAATCCGTACTCCCTCTCAGTGGAAACTGAAGTTGTGTCCGGCTGGAAACGTAAATTTCTGGAATTAGTTTCATCATCATCATCATTTTAGCCATAGGACGTCCACTGCTGAACATAGGCCTCCCCCAATGGTTTCCACAGTAGCCGGTTGGTGGCGGCCTACGGGACTATTCCCACCTCTCGTTCCCACCGCTGCAACTCCTGTGTAGCCAGGATCTACAGCTTGACCGCCATAAGAACCCAACCAATGAAGGTTAAGTTTGTCCCGGGGGTAAGTTAACTGTCATTAGACCCGCAACGAAATTAATCAGAAGAACATAGGAGGAGTTCGAAATTAAGGTTGGTGGCGGCCTGCATCCAGCGCCTTCCCTGCTACCTTTATGAGGTCATCGGCCCACCCATCCTTTTGGTGGACGTTCTATGCTGCGCTTTCCGGTACGTGGCCTCCACTCCAGAACCATACTGCCCCATCGGCGGAATAGTAGGTATAATTTTCCATTAATTCAAGAATTAGTATGATGTTTTATCGGCAGAGTAGAATAGGACTATTATTCTTCCCATGGATGTCTTCCCGAGGGACAAAATACGAACATCGGCCTCCCCAAACCGTCTGGCCAGCGTGGAGGTGTAGGCCAAATTTTTTTATGTGTCAGGAGGCAAATGAGCAGACGGATCACCTGATGGTAAGTCATTACCGTCGCCCATAGACACCCACAGACCCAGGGGCGTTACAGGTGCGTTGCCGGCCTTTAAGGTAAAGATATGCTCTCCTCTTGAAAGCTTGCAGGTCGTATCCGTCCGGAAACATCGCAGACGACAGTCCATTCCACAGTTTGGTTGTACGGGGCAGGAAGTTTCTAGAGAAACGTACTGTTGTGGACTGCCAACCATCTTTCACCCATATCTTCCATTTGCCTCATTAGAGATGACCTTACCAATCAGTCATACACTATAACCAGACTTATTTTCAAAAGACAAAGACTTAAAATACTTGCAATAGAGTTCCACAGAGCCTGATCTTGGCGGTAGACGGGGTCAGTCCATGGTACAGACCGCCAGCTGTTCCCGAACTTGGGAGATGAGGGTGAGGACGTAAACTTTTTGATCTTGTTCTTGTCTGTGACGTAGGTGGTGAGGCAGCGGTAGTCGTGGATGCAGGGCTGGAAGAAACGTTGCAGAAGGAAGATCATAATTAAACGTATGAAGGTATAGGTCGCGCAACGAGAGTTAAGGTTCGGCCAAACCAACGCGTGTAGCTAGCTTCGAATTTTGTCAGTGTGTGCGTGCGCGCCGCATACGTATTGGCGCGCTCACATTCACCGATTTAAGTGTGGGCACTGGCTCCTGTAACACAGGTACATACACCTAGCGCAGGAGTCAGGGATTTCGCAATTTTATACTGTACTTGTTTTAATGTTAATAAAGTTATTATTTATTTATTTATTTATTATTACATAAAAATCGCGCTCGGTGCGTTTCTATGAAGATGACCTACTCATTTATATTTACTCTGATCGTAGTTGCCATAGCAACCGAACGAACGCGATGCGCTGGCGCCGCCGTGTCTGCGCCACTCCCCCCGCTCACTTCATCCCTTCCCGCGTCATTCCCCGCCGGGTAACGGAAGCTAGCGCACGTCGACTTGACGTCACGCGGTCCGACTAGTCGAGTAATTTAGTCGTTTAACTCGCTTTTAGTAGTTACTGTAAGTGTTGTTTGTCGGACTGACTATATACCAGCGACAAAAATATTGTGCAAATGCGGGTGGATATAGAAAACTCATCAGACGACGCCACATCTCTTCTGTCTGCCCGCGACCATGACTCGTGCAACCGAGTCGGAACGTCGGGAAGGTAACTAAATATTTTTTTACCTTTTTAAAAGTGTTTCAAGTGTGTTGCCAAACCTGAACGCGGTTGTAGTGTTTTTCACAAAGAATTTGTCTTTTGTTTCTGATAAATTGAAGTTTGCTATTACAATACGATATTTACGGTTGTGCTCGACAAGAAGAAGGTAGTTTTAGCATTGAGCGAGTGGGAACAACTGATGGTTGTGACGTCATCGTGGGTGTCGTGAGTGAGGCCTACTGCAGTGCAACACGGGACAAAATGAAATGTAAGTTTAAAAAAAATATTGTATATTATTTCAAACCTCTGTAATATTTTTTATTTCGCAGTTTAAAAGGTACGACTGCTTACGCTATCACCCTGTACAAACTGATCGACCTGGCAGCCGTGACGTCACATCGACACTCTAAAGTCTGGTCGCCGAGCACGTAGAATGTTGTCCAATGTGTGGCGCTCACACACTCACTGCTGCCGCCCGTCGCACAGTCGCGACAGCAATATAATTACGCGCGAGCGATAAGGATAGGTAGCTTGGGGTCATTGGACAAAATTCTACGTGCTCGGCGACAGACTATAGGCGAACACGAGGAGGTGTGCGGGTGAGTGCGATGGAGAGTCGCATTCACCGAGGTGCGCAGTTAATTCAATTGGGTTTAACGGGACTATTCCCAGCTCTCGTTCCCACCACTGCAACTCCTGTGTAGCCAGGATCTACAATCTTGACCGCCATAAAAACCCAACCAATGAAGGTCAAGTTTGTCCCGGGGGAAAGTTAAACTGTCATTGGACCCGCAACGAAATTAAACAGAAGAACATTTAGGAGGAGTTCGAAATTAAGGTTCGACTTCCCTCCATTGCAAAGCCGATGACAGGTGACAAACAAAGGTTTAAAACCTTTAAGAAAAGATTATGCACCACATACCTAATTCAATTGGGTTGTATGTTTATCTACTCGGCCATTCTCACGATTAGGCGTTCTCAGCCTAATTACCATATTATTTTTTAAATTTGGCTTAATTGACTTAAACGCATTGAAATATAAAACACATGAAAAGTACGAATTTAACTATCGTAAAGGCGTCAAATTATTCAAAGCGGTTTTCGAGTAAATGAGACCCAAAAATTTTATGGTCACGGTAATTAGATAAGGCTAATACTTAATCTAACGGTAATTAGAAAAGATATGTAAAATAGCAAAAAAACAACATCTTGCATTGATTTTGTACACAAGCGTCATATAAAAGGCTGTAGGTACTCTTAATAACCCTTTGCAAAAAGAAAAACACTAATTTCTATTATTTATTGTATCATGATATTTTCAGTGTACCTACTGCAAGAATCGAGGCTATAACAGGAACACTTAATCTATCTGTGATCAGCCATCTCTTAATCAGATTAAATTGAATTTGTAATAATGACAGTTCCAGCTCTGCATATCCCAGTATTTGTCACCTCGATTCTTTTACAATAAGTTTTCAGATTGATGCTATTCGCTTTCTCCTGAGCCTGAATGCAGAATTCTCAGAATTTAGAAGGGATGCAGCAAATAGATTTCATGACGGTCTAGTCTTTGTTTGTAAGCTTTACAGGAATTTTTTACACCCTCTTTGACGTTTGGTATCACTTCAGTGGACTTTGTAAACCGGTCGATGCCATATGTCTATATGGGTCTTAGGATGCATTTGTATTTAGTTTGTTCTCCAAGCTTCTTCTGCCCAGTATCCATTGCATATCACGAAGTTTTTTTTCAATGCATGCATAACAAAGCTGCATGCAGTCTAGGATGGTACAAAGTGCCTAAACACTCGTCTTGAAAAGGCCCATTGTCTGTTCATTTGTTCCCTTTTGTTCTTAATGTGATCACGCCAGGTAAGTGTTACTGTTGGACAATCTCATCTTTTTAGGGCAAAATTAACATGGATAGATTTTAATGGTATTATATTAGAATTAATTAATGATTTAACATGTTAATATCAATGATATTAATAGTAAAAATAAATATCTGGTACGAGACATGTTTCACGCAGGGGTGACATCTCCTGGGCATCAGGAAGCCCCGATTTCACTCCAGCTAACTTCTTTGTGTGAGGTTACCTTAGGGGTTAAAATATACTCTAAAATCCAACAACCATGCAGCAACTGAAGCTGAACATTCGTCATGAAATCGAATCTATTTTGAGGTAACTCTAACAAAAGCTTTTCAAAATTTTGATGTCAGATTGGAAGAAAAGTCCGTAAAGTTGTTATGCGAAAGTCTAGCTATTTTATAATTATACTTATTCAATCGTGAGTGCAGTTTGTAGGTAATAACTACATACAACGGTGATTATAAATATATGGTAATTAGTACATGGAAATTAGAAAACGATAGGTTTTCTTCAAAATTTCCAAAATCTGCAGGGTATGCAAATACTGTCTTACTATAACGTATGGAGGCCAAAGTACCGATTCTATTTGAATCAACAACGTGGATCTACCTTCAAAAATCTAGTTTAAAAATAAGGACATGGTAAATAGAAAAATTGAAAACCAAAGATATGGTAATTATACTCTTACGCAATTCATCGACGGTACGCCAACGCAATAGACGTCTACTTGCTTACAGGTCATAGAACTAACTAAGGGCTCGCGCCGCGCGCGTAAATGATGTGTCAAATATTATTATTTAGGCTTGTGTGCCCAAAAACAAAAAACGTCACGGGAATTAGGATTTTCGCTCGGACAAGCAGTTTTTTAATTCTAATTATTTACAGAATGGTTCTATTGAATAGATATTTTGCTATGCATAAGACTATCTTTTATACTCTTTAAAATGTTGAATGGAGTAAACCAAATCTTTACGACATAAAAATTACAGCCAACTTTTAACATTAAGTCGGTGTGCGGACACGTAACGGTAATTAGAGAACAGAGGTTCATGAAATTAATTTAGACACAAATACTTCAAATAAAGGCCTATGATTTAATGCACAACTGGATAGGGTTGTGAAGTAACATATAAAAATACTTGCATGTTTCTAATTTGTCATTTTTAACGATTTAACAGCCCGGACACGCAAAAACTAGCTCATCTGAGAATGGCCGTACTGTGCTTTTACTTACTTCATAGCTGGTGTAGATCCCTTCGCCCTTCTTCAATTGGAAGTTCAGACTGAGTGCGCGTTTCACATTTGAGACCCACGTGGGTTCTGCCGGCAGGAATATGGCTTCGATGAGACAAATATCCTGCAAAAAAGTATATAATATTTTATTATACTTAACACCAATGGCAGCGTAGGGCGTCCACCCACAAGGTGGATCGACAACCTCATAAAGGTAGCAGGAAGGCGCTGGATGCAGGCCGCTACCAACCGGGCGATGTGGAAATCGTTGAGGGAGGCCTATATTCAGCAGTGGACGTCCTGTGACTGAAATGATGATGATGATGAACACCAATAGCACAAAATAGATAGGAGTAGAAGACAATCTACATACAAAGAGCGCTCGGTCAAAGACTGAAGAATGACACAATATCACAAACCAGTCTAAACCACTAACTCATTAATCATAAACCAGTCTAAACCAATGCGAGCGCGAATGCCACCCGCTTTAGACGCGTCTGTGTGCGTATGCAAAATGAAGTACCTACTGGTGATTGTCTTTTGTTACTATCTATTTTGGCTTCTACGTTCGGTCGTTTCAGTCAAATGACGTCCACTGCTGGACAAAG
Source organism: Ostrinia furnacalis (assembly GCF_004193835.3). Taxonomy (NCBI): domain Eukaryota; kingdom Metazoa; phylum Arthropoda; class Insecta; order Lepidoptera; family Crambidae; genus Ostrinia; species Ostrinia furnacalis. The sequence continues at coordinate 626,885 of NW_021131691.1, forward strand.
GCCTCCCCCAAGGATTTCCACAAAGTCCGGTCCTGCACTGTCCGCATTAATGATGATGATGATGATGATGATGATGATGATGATAGCCAAATAAAACCCACCTTATAATATTCTACGATCCATGGTAATTTCAATGGTGCGAGTTCGTTATCAAACTGATAGGATATGTGGCCATCAGTTTTGCTTGTTACATGGACCTGGAAATTTTTTATACGATAGATAAATTAATAGTTTAAAAAGCTAAAAACACGCTTTTAATTACTGCACTAAAAGGCAGGATCCTGAACATCATCTAGCACTAAAGTGCTCGAAAAGACAAATTCAATGAACCCAAACTCGATGCAATTCAACCGTTTCGTTTAGGAGTTCCTATGGCCGCCTTCCAGTGCCATCATCAGACCAGCTCGATGGTACCATAATATTGTATTGTCATCTAATCTACATAGTATAATTGCCAAGTTTCATGATGATACAAGAATTAGAAGTGCGTGTAATTTAGATTCTTAGATTCCATTACATTACATACCTACACGACGACCTAATAAAAGCGTGTTAAAAACATAACCCTCCTTCTGGCGCAGTCGGGTAAAAAGTAGGTAACACTATCATTTTATCAAAATCGGTTCGGTTATGAGCCGTACACTACAATAATGACTCTCGGATTGCTCGGATCAAAGAGATATAGAGAGATGTCAACTAATGCGCTAAGTTCGAAACTGTGTTGCATTAGAAATTCACACACACAAAGTAATCAAAATATTTTATGTGCTCATTATCCACTGCGGTATCAGTACTCAACGTTCGAATAATCTTTAGTACTACGCAAGCAATGTAAGCTGTTTACATTATGACGTCGCTGCTGTCATCAATGCTTTCACGAGCAATGTGTTCTGTTTTTGGGCATATTGCTGCGACACCGGCCACGCCCCCTTGTCGACATCTCCCTTTAGTTTCTGTGATCTGTGATAATTAGGTAGGTGTTTACCTTTATGTCGTCCAATTCGTATCTCACATGGCTTTCGTTGTCGAAGACTTGGGCCTTCAGGCGGCCTGTGAGGCTCCAGGAAGTGTCTTTGTAGCCTGAAGTTAAAAATATAGTCATTATAGCGCTTATCAGTTGGCGCCACTGTAGAGCATGGTCCTGACACTTGCCAGTGACTAAAACAGTGGCGCAAACTGAAGCTGTTGAAGGACTATGACAAGTCAAAACCAAGACGGCGCCATAGTAGAGTGAATAGACGAATAGTTAGTGAACGCCAGGCCTACGTCATTTTATAAAAGCTGAAAGTTTGTCGGCTTATGTTCCCAATAAAAGATATTTTATATCTAATGTTGGTGAATTATGAAGTTTGGGTCATCGTGGCTTTGGCAGCTAACCTAAAAAAACTTTCTGGCAAGGAGTTGGAACTGTCAAAACTGTCTGGCTGATGGGGAAACTACTTCTAATTATTGCCCAAATATGATTTATAAAAATCAGCTTTTATGGTGGCTTTTTCTCTATATTCAATCTCAGTAGTCGAAGTGGTGGTAGGGCAAGGTATATTTGGGACGTGGCACCTATAAAAGGGCCTATACTATAAAGATTTTGATTCTATTGATTCCTAAGAACTTACCATCGCTAGCGCTTGAGAGGGTAGACAGAGAGGCGTGGACCTCGTATACGTACTGCTTATCAAGAGGGAATAGCAGGCGGAGGTCTTTGGTCGCGAATACTTTGGTTGATAGAGCTGAAAAATAAAGAAAGAAAGAAAAATGATTATTTAGCACCAAGAAACCTATTCAGAAAAAGACTAAACTAGTAAAGTATTACACATTTTATTATTATCACTTACCAATAATAACAATCAAATACACTGCTCTCATTTTTTTAACTTTCTGAAAACAAAAAACTTTAATTAAGTACATATTTTAATAAGTACTAGCTTATCACGTGTCTTCACTCGCTTGAATGATGACGTAGAAAGATTATACTGCGTGTACCTACTCCCTGTCAAAAACCGGAATAAAAACCATTTAATTTCTATGTTTTTTCCCTGGGTTATAAACTTCATCCATACCAAATTTCCCAAAAATGTAAGGTAACAGACTGACACAGAGTTATTGTTGCAATTATAATATTAGTACAGATAAAATTTCCCAGACCCAGATATTGATCCTAAAACTCGACGGTAAAAATCAAAATTATCTTTATTTGTTTAGACTAATTAAATTAGTTCTTGCAAATCGTCAAATGCTCTTAAGGAGCCTATACATGTCTCATTCTTTTTTTGCCCTACCAGCGCTTCGAGACAAACATTTGGCAAGTGCTGAGAAGAAGCGCCGCAACAAACTCAGTCACCACTGTCTGCCTGTGTCTGTGGTATGTGAGAGAAGTACAAATAGCATGTACCTAATCTAATCTATTAAATAAACAACAATTAGTATGCTCTCAGCTCTACTATGTGAGCTTTCTATAACTATCTCTACTTCCCTACTAAACTAATCTACCTACTTTATTTTCAGTTTGGCCCTAAGGTTGACTGGAGGAAAATGCCGAAAGGCATTAAGTCCGCCTCATGTACCTACACTGTTCTATGAAATAATCCCTACTAATTATCCCTACGTCCCTTCGAATCTATATCTATAAAAGCGAAAGGTCACTGATTGACTCACTCACTCATCACATAATCTCAGAAACTACAAGTGCTAGGAGTCTCAAATTTTGCATGGGGGTTCCTTTTAGAACGTAGGTGCTCACTAAGACGGGATTTTGCAAAATTCAACCCCTAAGGGGGTAAAATGGGATCTACGGGCCGCTAGTATTATAGTAAATGCGAAAGTAACTCTGTCTATCTGTCACGCTTTCACGCCTAAACCACTGAACCGATTTTGATGAAATTTGGCATAGGGATAGCTTGAGTCCCGGGAAAGAACATAGGACAGTTTTTATTCTGGTTTTTGAAACAGGGACGCGCGTGATAAAGCTTTTGCTATCTATATTATAGCTTAAGCTATGACAGACAAACGCCCGTATTCACAGACGATGCTAGCTTAAGTGAAGCATACCATACCTGTGAGATAAAGATGCTGAGGTGGGCGGCCGGCGTAACGAGACTCGATAAAGTGCGCAACGAACACATCAGAGGAAGCTACAAGGTCGCCCCCATCACTGACAAGATCAAAGAATCCCGCATGAGATGGTACGGACACAACATGAGACGAGATGAAGATCATGTCGTCAAGAAAGCTCTCGCACTACCAGACAGCAGTAGAGGCAGAGGACGACCGTTTGCTACATGGAGGTCCACTATATCAAAGGATTTGAAACAGGCCCAGCTGAACGAAGAGACAACCCAGGATCGAGCGATCTGGCGATCTGGCGTCATGAAAACGAGGAGGACCGACCCCAAATAATGGGAAGAGGCACGGAAAGAAGAAGAAGAAGAAGAAGGGCGAAAAATCGCGGGCAAAGGCATTTACTAATAGCTTTTCCCGCGGGTTTGCTTGCGTGAAAGGTCTGTTATAGCCTCTATGCTATACAATGACTTATGTAGCATTATAATGGTGTAAGAATTTTCGAAAACGGTCCGGTAGTTTTTGAGTTTATTCGTAGCAAACACACAAATCTTTGCTCTTTATTTATTTGTACGATATTTATGTAAATGTTGTACAATTGACAATAATGAACATACCTACAATTAAAAGAGTGATTTAGATTACAAAAAGGATACATTTTATAACTAAAAACCTTTCAATAAAGTATCATGAAAAAAAAAACATGAGATAACATAAGATTTTGAACAATAAAAGAAGCTCTAAGTTACTCACTTCCACCAACAAAGTCTGACCTACGAATGTTTTTCTAAAGATAGTCTTTAATAATTATTAATAATCCTTGATTATTATCACACTAAGTATCCTTGGTATAACAAATCGCCACAAAAATCACCAAAAATACACAAATTCACTCACTTTATTCTGTTCTAACTCTTAATAGTAATAATAACTTTCCCTAACGATTAATAATTATTATAATAAACACATCAACATGTTGTTTGAAGACGGACGACTCTCTGAGTCAAATAATTGTTCTCTCTTCAATTGATTAAGCTAGTGATGTACACATTGTGTTAAAAATAATAGGTATTTTTTTATTCGTTACTTTTTTGCGTTAACGGGACTACGAGTATTCCCACCTCTCGTTCCCACCGTTGCAACTCCTGTGTAGCCAGAATCTACAGCTTGGGTGGGCTTGGTCGTCAATGAAAACCCAACCAGTGAAGGTCAAGATTGTCTCGGGGGAAATTTCTATGTACTTTTGGTTACAGAGTAGAAATAGGACCCCCCATTCTTCCCGTGGATGTCGTAAGCGACTAAGGGATCAGATCTCTCTCTCCAACCCCTTATGGCCAGCGTGGGGAGTGAAGGCCAAATCCTACATTTGCCTCTGGTAAATTAGAAAGGATCCTGCTCCTCCAGTGAACACTATTCAGCCTCCTAGACAAAGTAACATTCGTGATAATATCGATTTCGCTTCAAACGAAGCGATCGATATAATTGTCAAGTGTTTGAATACCAGTAATTTGTATTGCAAAAATTCTTAATAGTCTCGTTAATCCCTCGTAGTAGCTAATTAAAAATGTGTCACGAGTGGGTTCACCACAAATAGTCGATCGGCGGCGGGTTCGATTCGAACCCGCGTTCCTCGTATGCCAACCGACCCCTTCTCCATTCGGCTATCGTGGATTTTTTATTGAACCCTAATACTTTATTTGAGTTTGAATATCAAATAAAATGACAACTCTCGCGCACATCACTACATCCTTATCAGAACGCGTGATAAGCATTTGACCCGCGACCCCGGTCTGTATCGGCGTCACCTGACCACAATATGTAGAGCTCTGACTGTCACAGTCAAATGACACATCAGTAAGTAGTCATAGCTCAACAATGTATTGTGGGTAAAGTGAAGGTTAGACCAAAGTACCAAGAAATTGATTAATTAAATTAATCTACACTAATATTATACAGAAGAAAACTTATTTTGTTTTTTTGTTTGGTTGTAATGAATAGGCTCAAAAATTACTGGACCGTTTTTTAAAATTCTTTCACCATTCGAAAGATACATTATCCACGAGTAACATAGGCTAAATTTTATTTTGGAAAAAAATAGGGTTCCGTAAAATATGTAGATAATATAGTCCACGCGAGCGAAGCCGCGGGCGGAAAGATAGTAAACTATAAAAAATGTGTAAAAAAACCGATTATTTTGTATGACATCACTAGTTAAAATGGACTAACCAATTTTTGACTAAACTAATAAGTACAAATATCTAAAGCTGAGTTGCACCATCCTACTTTAACTTTGACTAACGCTAGAAATCTGTCAAACTCCATACAAAAAGCACAAACTCAGCCTTAGTTAAAGATGGACTAACCAATATTTGATGATACTCAAAACAACTGTACGAATAGCTCTCGTAATCTGAGTTGCCTAAAAAAATTTTTTTAGTCCGTAATGTTTAATATCAAAAAATATTGGACACATATATTTTTATTTGTCAATCTAGCAAATAATTACATAGTTATGGTGCGTTGAAGTTGCGCACGACGTCACAACGTGCGGCATTTTTAAGCAAGCGTTGACGTCACGGGCCTCTTCTTATGAACTTTGGGGCGCTTTATCTCTTTAAATTTTCATTAGTTTGAAAAAGTGAAAAATACGTGTAGAGTATTTTTTGATAAGTTAAATGACGGACTAATTAAAACTCTTGCTTTTTGACCCAGGCAACATCCCCATTGCTGTCACAAGAGAAAATATTTATATTTGCGCAAATAATGAACGGTACCTACATGGTTTCCTTGAAAAGTAGTACCTTGGAATTAGTACCTAGTTGGACTAAGTATCTACATTATAATAGGTAAGTATAACTCAATTAAGATTGGGTGGGTTATGACACAGAAACAATAAAAGAGTGATTTAAAAACTTTCGCGTTCCATTTCAACTAACATAGTGAAATACGGGTCTCAAAGCTTAATTTTTTACATGAGTTACAGAATGTAGTCACGGCTTGACGTTTTGGCTGCTATGCTGCAACCGTGGTCTTAAGTACAATGCAGTATTTCTCTATAAATAAAAGAGTGATAGTAATATAAGTGACCGACATAGCTCGCAGAATTGCTAAAATCAAGTGGCAGTGGGCGGGGCACATAGCTCGTAGAGACGATGGCCGTTGGGGCAGAAAAGTTCTCGAGTGGCGACCAAGGGCTGGAAAACGTAGCGTGGGCAGGCCTCCTACTAAGTGGACCGACGATCTGGTAAAGGTCGCGGGAAGAGCCTGGATGCGGGCAGCGCAGGACCATGCATTGTGGACAACCTTGGAGGAGGCCTTTGTCCAGCAGTGGATGTTATTTGGCTGAAACGAACGAACGAATAATATTTTAGACTTCGTTACCGAATTAGAATTACTGAACTACAAAATAAGCTATGTCCCAAAACCTTCATCCACACAATCATCATTTGTGCTGTACCCAACGATGCAGAGGTCTGGTCAAGTTGGCCGTCAATTGACAACTCTTACTCAGCCATCACGGCAAGGTCAGAACTTCAGATATTAGTGGTGACTTTATTACAATCTAGAGTTTTGTTAGTCCTTTTGAGGTTCGAATCTCGATGGAGACAGTAAGGCACGGTTTCCAACAAGGTAGAGCGGAGCGATGAGAATTTGTTAGTCCTTTCTGATTCTGATTCTTTTGAGTAAGATCTTGGGTTCGAGTCTTACCGGAGGCAGTTAGGCAAGGGCTCCTTCCCATGGAGACGACCCGTTTTTCCATTAATCCCTAATTTTTAAGTGACCCCTTTGAAAATGAATTTCCTGTTATTTGTTACCATAGGGATCACTTAAAAATTAGGGATTGATGGGGAAAAAACGATCCTTTCGAATTTCAAATTTCAAAAATTTGTGTGTTCAACAGTCCAGTTATGCGATATCCTGCATCCTGCAAATGATTTGTTTTGATTTGATATGATTTGACTTAGCCATTACGGCAAGGTCAGAACTTCAGATATTAGTGGGGATGTTGTTACAATTTAGAGAATTTGTTAGTCCTTTTGAGTAAGATCTTGGGTTCGAAATTTGATAAAGCCAAATGAAAATTTCTTTTAATGTATTTTTATGACTGTTAAAATATTTTTTATTAATGTTTATTTTACTTGATTCTTCTTCTTCTTCGAGGTAACTTGATATCGTTACCTTTGAAATTAATATTTTTTTATAATTTAGGTAAGTATCCAGATAAGTAAAGAAATAGTATTATAGGCCCGTTTATCACCAATAAAAACCGTATTATTAGTAAACATGAGTATCTACGCACACTCGCACACTTTTATGAAAATCACATTCAATGACTTGAATGTGATTTTCTGAAATAACTTGAAAAATTTAATTGCCTAAGGTGGGAATCGAACTCACAACCTTTCGCTTGCGAATGACAGGTTCTCCCATTGTCTAAGAAGTTCAGATGGTTAAGAGCAGTCGCCCTGCAAGTGAAAGGTCGTGGGTTCGATTCCCAACTTAGGCAATCAGATTTTTGCAAGTATTTCAAATGTAGCTAGTTTGAGATGCGACTCTTAAATCTAGAAACTTTTAATACCTGTTGAATGTTTTTTAATATTGATAGTTACCCTGTTACAAATTACCTGCGTGCATGGGAAATTTCAATTCCCATGCATGTTCCAACGCCACCCACCGTGCGTTCACGCTCGTCGCGTATGCTCAGTGAGCACTTTGAAACCTTTGATCATAGGATTAGCGCAGGTTCGATGCTTGGTGAGGCCTGTGGGGTTATTGAACTGGTGGGAAACGGGGACGTGTTGAAAATAAAATAGAATAATTATTCATCTTAGGCAATTCAATTTTTTTCAAGTTATTTAGAACTAGCTAACTAGCGACTTCGTACGCGTGGATCCCGTTTTACCCCCTTAGGGGTTGAATTTTGCAAAATCCCGTCTTAGTGAGTACCTGCGTTCTAAAAGGAACCCCCATGCAAAATTTGAGACTCCTGGCATTTCTAGTTTTGAGATTTCATTATGAATGAGTCAGTCAGTGACCTTTCGCTATGGATTTGGTTTGAGATGCGACACTTAACGATAGAAAATTTTAATAACTAGGATATAGTATTTTTTATAAATAATATTTGGCACGGGATTATTCCCACCTCTCGTTCCCACCGCTGCAACTCCTGTGTAGCTAGGATCTACAGCTTGACCGCCATTACCCTACCAGTGAAGGCTAAGTTTGTCCCGGGGGAAAGGTAAACAGTCATTGGCCCGTTAAAAAACTCATTTTATTTATGCAAGTAGGCTTTTAAAAAGCACTTTTACACATCCCAGTATTAACCCTACCACTGCTTCGGGACAATAAGTTGCTGCTTGCTGCTTCAGTTAAGCAAGCATTGTTTGTGAATGTAATAGTCACTATTGTCAGCCTTAAGAACATTAAAATATTTTAGCAGTGTACAAATAATATAAATATTATGACCCTTTCTTTTCGTTTCACTGTAGTCGGGTAAAACATAGTCATATACCCTCGCTTGACAAATTTTGCGAATGTACAACTTAACCCTTAAAAAGACAAACAAAGCCCACTCGTTTAACCCCAAACAATCCGAGCCACTGCATAAACTAAACAAACCTAAATCTAAGATTACCCTTTCCATACGTTCCCTATCTTAACCCTTTGATCGCCGAGGCGGGGGTAATTTAATCCGTCATAGTAGTTCGTAAGCTCGTTATGTGAGCAGATTTGTATCAAGGGTTCTTTTAAGCGTTAAAATATGTCGTAGTGTAGCAAGGGTAGTATGGATTGGTAGATAATACATAGCTGATTTGGCGAACTTCGTACCGGATATGTTCATCAGAAAACGTGTACCTGCAAGGTGGACCGACGACCTCATAAAGGTAGCAGGCGCTGGATGCAGGCCGCTACCAACCGGGCGATGTGGATAGCATTGGGGGAGGTCTATGTTCAGCAGTGGACGTCCTATAGCTGAGACGATGATGATGATAGTAAATACTAAAAATAATTATAAAAAAAACTACTAAATCTTAAAAAAAAATTAAAGAAGAAGAAGATATTACTGACGTTTTCTTCATTAAGCACGAGTTTATAAAATGAATAATAATAATTCCAATAAATTATTCTTTCTTTCTTTCTAATTCAATGTGGTGTGGAATGTGTGTCGCTGCATTCAGCTTCTAAAAAGCGGCGAAATCGCCGATAAATCGATGCTAAAATTAGCATGTGAGTTGTGACTAGGAATCGAATCTGAGACCTCTGGTTCTGAAGCAGGTGGTCTTACCACTAGACCACAGAGGTGGCCTTAAAATCTCCCTGACGCCAATCCTTAACTTCGAACTCCTATGTTCTTCTGATTAATTTCGTTGCGGGTCCAATGACAGTTTAACTTTCCCCGGGACAAACTTGACCTTCACTGGTTGGGTTATTGGCGGTCAAGCTGTAGATCCTGGCTACACAGCAGTGCTGGATTTACAGTTTTGCCGCCCGTAGGCTAGGGTGGGATTGGATCTTTATTTAACTTTTATCTTCTGAAATCGAGTAAGCGTCATCTGAAATCTGCCGCCCCTAGGACGCTCTTCTCAGCACTTGCCAAATGTTGGTCTCGAAGCGCTGGTAGGGTAAAAAGATTATGAGACATGTAGAGGCTCCTTAAGAGCAAAATGACGATTTGTAAGAACTATTTATTGGTCTAAACAAATAAAGAAATTTTGACTTTGACTTTGACTTTGCTGTCGCCCCTAGGCCGCGGCCTATACGGCCTATTGACAGATCCAGGACTGCTACACAGGAGTTGCAGCGGTGGGAACGAGAGGTGGGTATATTCCCGTTGACGCCAATCCTACTGAATCAGACTGTAGATTCAGTCTCTGATCCTATTCGTTCCCATGGATGCTTTGATCCTGTTAGCCATCAGCAATTCAGGAGAAATTTGCAATCCAATACACAATTATGTGAATTTAATAAACGATTTTTGTATTTAAATTTCTTATTCCGCATTTTCGTGCATGTGAATTACGATTTATTACAGAAAAACGTGGCGTGAACCCGTCTACCCCAATATTATCTAAATAAATATTGTATAACTCAAAGGTGACTGACTGACTTACTGACTGACATAGTGATCTATCAACGCACAGCCCAAACCACTGGGCGGATCGGGCTGAAAGGCATGCAGGTAGCCAGGTATGTTATGACGTAGGCAATCCGCTAAGAAAGGATTTTACGAAACTCCACCCCTAAGGGGGTAAAACGGGATCCACGGTTGCTAGTTTTAAATAAACCACTTTGGGGCCGTCCATAAATTACGTCATCGATTTTTTCAGATTTTAGACCCCCCCCCCTACAATCATCCTAGCGTCATTTCTTAATGATTAGTACTCCCTGGCACATCTGCATGGCAAATCTGCGGTCTATGTCATGATACGGGGGGGTGGGGGGTGCGATTGTCCGTCATCCGCAGACCAACCCCCCCCCCCCCTAATTTAGAATGACGTAATATATGGACGGCCCCTTTTAACTTTTATTTAAAATTTAGTTTGAGAAGCTACTCTTATCGCTAAAGAAATTTTAATAACGATAGACAGTGACATGCCATACATAAGTACAGGTAGACAGGCCATATTATAATTGTCATATAAAAGCAATTTAGATTGATGACAGGAATTGAACCAACGAGATTCATCGGTTGCCAAGTTTTATAGCTAACTTTGTTTTTATAATTGGCTTATAACGTACTTTATAATATAATAATATGGTCTCTGGAAAATATGGTCTGTCCATAACTCTATGGTCGCTGCATAAACGACCGGATTTTTTAAATTTTACGGCCTGCTTAAAAATTTGCCACCTGACTTGTCCTAATATTTTTAAACAAACCGACCCACTGCCTTTTTACCTCCACATGACCGATTTTTAAAACCCATTCTCACAGAAACCCAAAAATAGCCTGAAAAAGGGTACTAAATAGGCTGGAAAGTCATTCTATTCCAATACTACCCCCATTTTTTAATAGAGCGAAAAATGTGATCAAAAGATGTGCTTACTCGACGGACGCCGAAGCTCAACTGACCGTTCGAACGTTATAATTTTAAATAAAGAACGCGGGAACCGACGCTAATGATTGGTCAGCGGTGGGCATAGACTAACGGGCTCATCTTCTCAATAGAGCATAGACAAGGGCCCCTTTGATCGTTTCTCGCACCAGTGACTTTTTAATCACAAAGGAGGTATGACAGTTTAAAGTTGAATGCTTCATTAGTTTGATGCTTAGAGTGCAGTGTTAAATGTTTTAAAATTGTCGTTTTTAAAACTAGCTGTGCCCGCGACTTTATTCGCTTTAAAATAGAAGTTCCCGTTTTTGCAACATATTTCGTTGAAGTTCTGCTCCTATTGATTGTAGCGTGATGTTTTATAGCCTATGGCCTTCCTCAATAAATGAACTATTCTATACAAAAATAATTCGTCAAATCAAACCAGTAGTTTTTGAGATTTAGTCCACAGTCCACAGTTTCAGCCCACAGAAGGTGCTTGACGTAGCCAAATGGCGGTAGCACTTTATAGCTAAACTATACTTACAAGTTATTCATTACTCTTGTAGATAGATGGGATTTCGATCATATTTTAACTTAATTATTCTTATATAAATGTTGTGTGCAACATTCATAGGAATATAATTTAAATGTGAAACCTAGTTAAGTTATCATTGTAATTTTATTGAATTGTATTCTGTGGTTGTGCCTTTAAATAAATAAATAAATAAATAAATAAATATTTTGTCCCTTAAGTTTGTTGTTTTATATGAATGGTTTCTATTTTACATATCCTATTTTACCTAATACTACACAAAAAAACCCATAACATCGCAAAATAGGTTATACCTAGTTGTTGCAATTTATTCACGAAGGCGAGTGAGCTTTACATGTGTGGTGGCTCACTACTGTTTGTTTTTCAAAAGTTTTGATAGATATTACACTATCGTTATGTGCATGTACACGTACACACACAAGTAAAGCTCACTCGCCTTCGTGAGTTGCAAGAAATATACTGGTATTTTTCAACAAAGCTGTATAGAAATCAGGTGAAAAGCATTTTTTGCAAATAGGCCTTTAAAAGGGCGCTTTTACATGGATGGCATCTGCAAGTAGGTATATTTTCAGGGACATTTTTCTGCAAAAACCGTGGCTTTTTAATAATGCTTGGAAGCTCATTACCTTAATAAAAAATATCCGTGAAGAAGAGAGACAAAAATAATATTTGTAAAAGCATAAAAACCTGTTTTTTGTACAGTTTTAAGAAGGCTCGTTGAGCGGATAACATGTGTACTGGGGTGATATTAGGAGGAGCATTTGAGGAGGCAAGTTTGATGGAAAAACGGGCTTTTTTAGTTCGTTCGTTTCAGCCAAATGACGTCCACTGCTGGACAAAGGCCCCCCAGGATTTTCATAACGCCCGGTCCTGCGCTGCCCGCATCCAGGCTCTTCCCCCGACCTTCACCATATCGTCGGTCCACCTAGTGGGTAGTCTGCCCACACTACGTCTTCCGGCCCGTAGCCGCCATTCTAGAACTTATCTGCCCCAACGGCCATCGTCTCTACGAGCTACGAGTATGTTCCCCGCGCACTGCCACTTGATTTTAGCAATTCTGCGCAAATGCTAGTAATCCATAAGTAAAATAAAACATTAAAAAGCTTTCACCATTAACATCATCAGTTCATTTAGTCATTTAGTGTCCACTGCAGGAGGACGACCCTCTCTTATACCACCTCTCTTTTACCATAAGCAAATGGAAGATTTGGCTTACACTCCCCACCCTGGCCAGACGGTTTGGGGAGACCCATAAAGTTAATATTCCTTCGGAATAAAGCAACAACCACGAGCCAGTGTCATTATTGTTTCACTGTTTTGTACAATAAATCAATTACTGAACCAGTCACCACGTTTCTGAAGCACTTTTCTCATAAACATCCACGATTTCACTCATGTAAAATCTGAAAATAATCAGATCAAATTTTCAGCGTGCCACTGCGTGCCTCTCAACTGTCAAATACTCGTAGTTGCAATAAATGGTTCTGTTTGACATGACGGCGCGACGACGCATCTCTTTTTATCACACAGTGTTGTTGCTAGTGACATCTAGCTCGCTCAATTTTTTGTTCGTCTATTCCGCTAGGTATGTACCTATATTAACTTTATGGGGCAACCTGCCTGATGGTGAGTGCGAGGAAGAGTCGCATACCAATTTTCAGCAAGGTGCGCAGTTAGCTCAATTAAGTTGTAGTCTAAACGCTCTTCCGACTGCGCTACGGCTCGTGTAACGTGGTATTAGACATAATTTTCACTCGCCAAGGCAGGGTGGGAAAAGGCGCATCTAAGAAATTCACTTTTACAAAATGTGTTTGGTTTTTTCAGCTTGCTTCTAACGAGTGTTTCCGGTGCCTATGAAAATAAAAAAATGATTTATTTTTCATACATAGGAATAATTATTATAATTTAGTTTTATACTATGACCTAGCAACTAATAATGCATTCTTAGTACCTTCAAATATTAGGTTGGGTTTAAAAGACGTCAAAAGTCTGTCAAACCGTACAAAACTACCGGTTAAGGTTACAGTTACGGTTAAAGTAAAGTGTTGCAACTCATATGAGCTCTAATATCTGATAGGTATGCAATTTCTTGGCCTACGTAAATAAATATTTTTGAAGGAATCGAACCCGTAAACATCTTTAAAAACTACTTATTGCGGCATGCTGAAGAGTATTAATTTTTTTTTCAGCATTGAACACCTGAAAACAAACACAATTTCCACCTCTACAACTTTTAATAAAAATCCATAAAATCCTACTTACCCTCGTTCCCATTCATCCCGTCACGGCACAGCTTAATGTCCATAATTTTATTTCAATACTGTCCTACTGGCGAACTCTTTAGAAATACCTGCGTCTCTCTCTCTCCCATTCAATAAATACGCCTAGGATCTTCCGTCTCTGTCGCTCTGAAAAATACATGACTTCCTAAGACCTGGTTTTCTATTAGCTTCGAATCTGGTTCTGGGTAGGGTGGCAATGATTTGGGAATAATATAGGATAGTTTATTTTGCAATTTGAATTTTGCTGTATACAGAGTGTTAGGTAAATGGGTATATGAGCCGACACTAGCCCATGTTAACATGGGCAAATAAATGGTATGCTGAAGTCAGAAATTTGATATCAACATTTTTTTTTTTTTAATTTTCATACAAAATAAATTTTATAAATTCCGATTTGTATGAAAATTAAAATAATTAAAATGAAGATATCAATTTTCTGACTTCACCATACCATTTATATGCCCATGGTAACATGGGCTAGTGTCGGCTCTTATACCCATTTATGTTAGGTAAATGGGTATAAGAGCCGACCCTGTATAATTAAATGATTTTAAAACCATAGAACGAGTATGGTCGACAGCAAACATTTTTTAAACATCCTTTATTCATATTTTTTCCCAACAACAATGTACTTTTATAAAAAGGGAAATCTGTCATTGCCTATACTATCAGTCTAAATCTTACAACTAACATTTTCAATGTATCGCTGCAGTTGGTTTCTATAAAATAAATAAATAAATAAAACAGAAAAAGATGAAGAAATATTTATTATTTTTACTTGGAAACAAATTGAATGTTTTTGAACCAAGTCAACAGTGAGACGCCCCAGGACCGAGTCGCCTGGAGACGCATACGGAGCCCCAAATAAATAGCAATGGGCCAGGAAATGAAGAAGAAATTGATATTTTTTAAAATTGGGTGGAAGTCGGTATTTGTACCAATTTGTTAGGATGAGTTGCATCACCTTAACTTTAGGAGGAGCTTTAGGAGCTTGCCTTTTGCTATAAAATAATTATGATTGATGCTTACTATCCGTGGTGTAATATAATATCTTTTCCTAAAGGTTACATTTATAAACCTTTTTTTTTCACCTGTCATCCACTTTGCACTGGATAAGTCGAAACTTAACTTCGAACTTCAGACAAAGTGATTAATATCGTTGCGGGTCCAATGACAGTTTAACTTTCCCCCGGGACCAACTTGGCCTTCACGGATTGGGTTGTTGGCGGTCAAGCTGTAGATCCTGGCTACACAGGAGTTGCAGCGGTGGCAACGAGAGGTGGGAATAGTCCCGTTTTTTGCCTTGTAAAATATGATAATTATCCTATTTCACATAAAAGCCTGGTCACCATTCTACTGAGATGCGTTATATTATTAAACAGAGTTGGTTACAAAGGTATCGTAGGAAACTCCGGGGTGAATAGCTAGTGGTGCAAGTTTAAATGGTCGGATTGATCGGTGGGTAGAAGCAGGGACGCTGGTTCGATTCCTGAGGGAAGTAATTACGAGATTTTGTTCGGCTGTTTCAGCCAAATGACGTCCACTGCTGGACATAAACGAGACTATTCCCACCTCTCTTTCCCACCACTGCAACTTCTGTGTAGCCAGGATCTACAGCTTGACCGCCAATAACCCAACCAGTGAAGGTCAAGTTTGTCCCGGGGGAAAGTTAAACTGTCATTGGACCCGCAACGAAATTAATCAGAAGAACACCACTGCTGGACATAGTCCTCCCCCAACGATTTCCATGTTGATCAATTGGTAGCGGCCTGCATCCAGCGCCTTCCTGCTACCTTTATGATGTCGTCGGTCCACCTTGTGCGTGGCCGTCAGTTCTACGTAGGTACTATGTTTTTTTTTATGCATAACAAGGTAGGTCCTGTATTTGACCACAATCGCACCTGATGTTAAGTGGGATGCAGTCTAGGATGGTACATATCTGCCTTGCAAGTGCCTATTCACTCTCGCCTTGAAAAGGCCCGGATCATAATCTTCAGGAATGTGCCCATTATCACTTCAGTTCTGTGGTGTCATCCATACCTATAAAAATAGTTTCAAGTTATGTTTGTGACCTAAATATAGATATGAATAGTTCCTTGCGATTGTAAGTCAATAATATATTATTCGCATCTAGGGGTACATTATCATAAATTACCATAATGGCCAAGTAAGGGCATTGGTTTCCAAACTATAGTCATGATATGTATGCATGACACGCTAAGTGAGTCCCATTTTGGTTCAATAGATATCTGCATTTTCTGTACATTATGATAAACTGTGTAGGTACCTATTTTGAATCAAAAAAATATTTCTTTCAAAAATCTTTCTCAGTACATTTGAGTTTATTTTTTATCCGATTTCAAAAAGAGGGGGAGACGTTCGACTGTTTATTTTTTATATTACTACGTCAAATTGTCATTTTTTTAAATTATTTTTTTATTTGTCGGCCGTTTGGTGTAGTGGTTCTAAAACGGACTACTATGCCGAGAGGTCCCGGGTTCGATTCCCGGCCGGGCAGAAATTGAAATGATGAATTTTAATTTCTGCGACGGGTCTGGGTGTTACTATGTATAATATGTATGTATTTAAAAATTATATATATGTAGTATTTATCCGTTAAACTAGCACCCATAACACAAGCATAATTATTAATTGCTTACCTTGGGGCTAGATAGCGCTGTGTGAAATTGTCGAAAGATATTTATTATTATTATTATTTATTCGATAGAATACACTTCTGAGGTGTTCCCGTTGTCACCAAGTCAGGGTGTGATGATGGGATTCCACAAACACAGTACATACGTACAGCCTAAGACTTCTTCAGAAGTCTAAATAAACAAATTATTTTATTTGAGAACCACTGCCTGAACACAAAACGAACAACAACAATGGGAGCTTCAAGAAGCGAAGAGTTGATGCATCTTTCAAATTCAAATTCAAGTTTTCCTGAACATTTGAGAGAACCTCTTAAATCTGTTTACTTGGGAAAACATTTCGTACCCTTTTGATGGCTTTTAAAGTCGTAATTCTTTACTGTATCATGTTTAGAGATTGCAATCCGGATTATTCGAAATTCGAAAATATCTGAAAAATCCGGATTTTGAGGCTATAAAAAAATCCGGATTTTGACTTTGAAATCCGGTTTTTCTCGAATATTTTTACCCCAAAAATTTTATCATAAAATCATAAATCTAAATATCTATTTGATGCAACATGGATGCAAAACAAGCGAAGTTTTGATTGAACGCACCCGCACTTCGTCGCACAACACTCACACCTGCACTGTGCCTGCACAATGACGCGTCATGCCGCATGCGTAAGTGAATTCGCTAGTCGACCAGTGAGTTTTATACGAGACGCTGATTCTGAAACACCATATCGCTGAGTTTTAAAGAGCAGCTAAATCGGCAAATATCCCTTGCAAGTGTAAGTCATCATCATCATCATCATCTCAGCCATATGACGTCCACTGCTGAACATAGGTCCCCCCAATGCTTTCCATGTTGCCTGGTTGGTAGCGACCTGCGTCCAGCGCCTTCCTGCTACCTTTATGATGTTATCGGTCCACCTTGTGGGTGGACGTCCCACGCTGCGTTTTCCGGTACGCGGCCTCCACTCCAAATTCAAATTATTTATTGCATGTCACTCCAGAACCTTGCTGCCCCATCGGCCGTCAGTTCTGCGTACTATGTGCCCTGCCCATTGCCACTTCAGCTTGTATCCGTCGGGCTAGTATGTCAGCGACTTTAGTTTGTTTACGGATCTCCTCATTTCTGATTCGATCTCGTAAAGAAACACCGAGCATGCCCTCTCCATAGCACGCTGTGCAATTCGAGCTTCTGTATAAGGCCTATAGTGAGAGGCCACGTTTCCGAACCATAAGTCATCACTGGTAACACACATTGGTTGTAGACCTTAATCTTCAGGCACTGAGGTATTTTGGACGAAAAGATGTTGCGTCGTTTCCCAAACGCTGCCCAGCCGAGTTGGATATGACAATTGACCTCTTTCGGGGTAGGTCCAATTTCGAGAAAGAGGTCGTTTGTCCGAGGTAGACATACTTGTCAACAATCTCGAGAATTGATCCCCCAACCGAAACTGGGTAGGGCGCAACATGGACATTGGACATAAGCTTTGTTTTCTCCATATTCATCCGCAGGCCAAGTGTAAGTAGAGATCTTCAACCTCGCCCATCTAGTTCACCCAGCGGATTCGATTTGCTTACATTAATTCATCTCGAAATGTGAATATGAGAATGGGGGTGATTGTGGAGAAATCCTAAGAAGAGTTCTAAACAGGTTGTTGGCTATACCGCCGACCATTTAGCTGGGTTGATGATGGAGTCAAGAGGTGACCATAGGAACTCTTAAACGAAACGGCGGAATCGCATCGAACTTGGGTTCGTTGGATTTGTCTTTTCGAGCCTGATGATGGATTCAGGAGGTGGCCATAGGAACTCCTAACCGAAACGGCAGAAACTTATAGAGTTTGAGTTCGTTGGATTCGTCTTCCCGAGCACTTTGGTCGTAAATAATGACCAGGGCCCTGAGATTGAAATACAACTTAAAAGTGTAAAATAAAATTATAATAAAAAAATTAGCTCCCCTGGCCTACCTGGAAATCTTTATAGACTTCGGACAGGTCTGCCGTAGTAAGGACAATCTGTTCAGGTGTCAGGTGGGGATTCTTGGGTGGATCAAACTTGGAGTGCAAGTGTGGTTTTGTTCCCCAGTCGACGAAGCACATGATGTCGTGCCCTACCTGCCTATAAGCCTCTTGTGGCGGAGTTTTGGGCTGGACGCTGTGTAGGTTTTTTGTCGACACGACAAGAAAAAGAATAAAAAATATATTTTATAGGTACAAGCAAGTTTTTATTCTGAAATGCAGTTGTACTAAAACGAAAAAAAAGAATGCAAGGTTCAAATAATTTCGAAATTTGTAGCGCAAACCGAAAAAAAAGAGGAATAAATTCCATGCACGATAATAAAATAAAACGCTTTTCTTCAAATACTTACATCTTTTTGAAAAAAACTACGTTTTATTTAAATTAAATTGATGGTTTAAAAATTTTACCCAATATTCGAAAAATCCGGATAATCCGGATTTGTACGTAACACAAATCCGGAAAACCGGATTTAAGAAAAATCCGGATTTTGCAATCTCTAATCATGTTGNGTGGGAGGCCACGTAACACACATTGGTTGTAGACCTTAATCTTCAGGCACTGAGGTATTTTGGACGAAAAGATGTTGCGTCGTTTCCCAAACGCTGCCCAGCCGAGTTGGATATGACAATTGACCTCTTTCTCGAAATTGGACCTACCCCAGCTGGGTAGGTCCAATTTCGAGAAAGAGGTCGTTTGTCCGAGGTAGACATACTTGTCAACAATCTCGAGAATTGATCCCCCAACCGAAACTGGGTAGGGCGCAACATGGACATTGGACATAAGCTTTGTTTTCTCCATATTCATCCGCAGGCCAAGTGTATGTAGAGATCTTCAACCTCGCCCATCATTAATCCATCTCGATTTGCTTACATTAATTCATCTCGAAATGTCATTGTATGAGAATGGGGGTGATTGTGGAGAAATCCTTAAAAGAGTTCTAAACAGGTTGTTGGCTATACCGCCGACCATTTATCTGGGTTGATGATGGAGTCAAGAGGTGACCATAGGAACTCTTAAACGAAACGGCGGAATCACATCGAACTTGGGTTCGTTGGATTTGTCTTTTCGAGCTAAATAATAAGTACCTACATACGTATTTTCATTTATACCTACACTAGCTTTCCGCCCGCGGCTTCGCCCGCGTGGAATTTTGTCTGTCACAGAAAAACTTTATCGCGCGCGTCCCTGTTTCAAAAACCGGGATAAAAACTATCCTATGTTCTTTCCCGGGACTCAAACTATCTCTATGCCAAATTTCATCAAAATCAGTTGCGAGGTTTAAGCGGGAAAGCGTAACAGACAGACAGACAGAGTTACTTTCGCATTTATAATATTAGTTGGGATAACTGCCTACTTACCCTT